>NC_089038.1:34101875-34758750 GCF_034140825.1 Oryza sativa Japonica Group | reverse complement strand
CCCATGGCGGCGATCTCGCGCGCGATCCGGGCGTGCGCCGCCGCGGGGTCCCGGCGGAGCATGGCGTCGTCGGCGAAGGAGGTGGCGGCGGCCGGGGCGCGGGCGGCGGCGGCGGTGGCGCGGCGCGGGCGGGAGCGGGAGCGGGAGGAGGACGGGAGGCGCGTGCAGTGGGTGTTCCTGGGCTGCCCCGGGGTGGGGAAGGGCACCTACGCCAGCCGCCTCTCGCAGATGCTCCGCGTGCCCCACATCGCCACCGGCGATCTCGTCCGCGACGCCCTCGCCTCCCCGGGCCCCTTCTCCGAGCAGGTGAAACGCCGCCTCCGTTTCTCTCTTCCTCTCTCTTGGCCTTCGCCCTTCGAGGTCTCACAATGATGGTGATGGGGATGGATGATAATGAACAAGAGAGCATGCGTTTTTCAGATTCCAATTTCTTGCTGTCAATTGCTTTTGTTAAGTTGATGGATCCCCTGCATCGAGTACGGAAAAGGCTTTAAGTACTAAATTGTTCTTACTAAAGTCTTATTATGCTATAAGTAAATCTAGATTTCCTCTAACCCCCATCTAGTTAAATCAAGCGGTTAAGATCATTGTTTGTAAGAGTTATGTAAGATTTTTTTGTAGTACGTGTGGTTATAACAACGAACAGGAAAAGAATGATCCTTAGGGTGCCTAAAGAGATGGCTTGATGTGAGAATAGTAATGTATTACTTCTATGTTTTTCATTGTTCTGTGTCTGATCCGATTTCAGCTTGCGGAGATTGTGAATAATGGAAAGCTAGTGTCGGATGAGATCATAATAAATCTTCTGTCAAAGCGGCTTGAAGAGGGAGCAGAAAAGGGTGAGCTGGGCTTCATCCTTGATGGTTTTCCAAGAACCATAAGACAAGCGGTGAGCTAGTTATTTGACCTGACTGTAAGTATGCAAAACACATACTTGCAACTTCTCAGTATACAATTATGATTTGCCTTCAAATTTGCATTTTCATATTTAAGAGGTGAAATCATATACATAGCATGCAATTTGATACACATAATGTGTAACTTGATTGCTGAGGTAGTATTAATCTTTGGCAGTTCAACATTAAGACGCTGTGCCTTTATAATCAGCTTGATCTGGTTACTAGCAGCATTTTGGCGACTAGACAAATCAATTTGTTAACCTTTGCATAAGTTGGTAGCTATGCATTAGTTTACTTAGGTGTGCCATAATTCCATAAACGGATCAGTTAAGATGCTATTTTTGTGCCTATATTGCATATATCGTTGAGGCCAACAATCATCAACTACTTGTTAAATCTTATCCACTGGAACTATTTTGTGCTTTGGTAGGAGATACTTGAAGGAGTCACGGATATTGATTTGGTCATCAACCTCAAACTCCGAGAAGAGGCTCTGCTTGCAAAATGCCTTGGTAGAAGGATGTGCAGCCAGTGTGGTGGAAATTTTAATGTAGCGTCCATTGATATGGAGGGCGAAAATGGTGGTCCTCGAATGTACATGCCTCCACTACTGCCTCCTCCACAGTGTGAATCAAAGTTGATAACTAGGCCTGATGATACTGAAGAGGTGGTAAAGGAGCGATTGCGTGTTTATCATGATTTGGTATGTTCTAGCTTGTGTTATTTTTATTTATTGAATTCCTCACTTGTAATTTGCTAGTAAAAGACTAAGGCTTTGTTTGTTTGGGCATTCGGCAGTTGCAAATTCCTTGTTTTCCGTTAGCATGCTTCCCAAACTGATAAACAATGTGTTTCTTTTTTAAAAAAAAACTTTTTATATAGAAATTTCTTTAAAAAACAAATAAACTCATTTTTTAATTTTATTTATACTCAATTTATCATGCACTAATGGCTTGTCTTATTTTATGTGCAAATGAAAAGCTGAATAAGGGAAAGTTTACATTTAGTTTACTTTGGCATCGTGCCGTCCTCTCTAAGCTGTCATTTTTGCAGTGTGAGCCAGTGGAGGACTTCTACAGAGCACGTGGTAAACTATTGGAGTTCAATCTACCAGGAGGAATTCCAGAATCATGGCCGAAGTTACTGCAAGCATTGAATTTAGACCCTGGCAATGAAAGATCTGCAGCAGCATGATTTTTGCTTTAGGAATGTTCGTTATGTATTTGTAGCCCTACGCCAGAAGTAGTTAAGTAATGAGTATTCCTTGTACCTCTAGAAGTAGTTCAATCGGGTTACCAAAATTATATTGATATAGCACTCAATTGTATAGGTGATTCATCATCGATCTTGCATGATGCCATGATCGATGAGTGTGCTGGTTGTTATTCTTAAATGAGAAAGCTTCCAATAAACCAATACACATTTATTTGTAGCCAACTATGCTTGTTGAAAGCAACACAAGGCAAGCCTTGTGATGACAGTAATATTTTCCTTGCAACTATGCCTGTTTGAAAGCAATACAGAGCAACCATTGTAATGAAATTCTGGTGCTATTGACACATTGAGAGTGTTTGCACATGGTTCTGAAATTTCCCTTGCCCCAGGTTGGGTCTTATCTGAATATGCAAGTAGCCTGCTGAATACTACCTCCGTCCCATAATAAGTCCCATAATAAGTGTAGCCATGAGTTTCTGTGCCCAACTTTAATCGTTCGTTTTATTTGAAATTTTTTTATAATTAGTATTTTTGTTGTTATGAGATGATAAAACATGAATAGTGCTTTACTCGTGACTTATGTTTTTAATTTTTTTAAAAAAAAATTTCAAATAAGACGAACGGTCAAAGTTGGACGCGGAAAGCCATGGCTGCACTTATTTTGGGACGGAGGAAGTACAGCAGAGGTCACAGACTCAGTTCAAGTAGCAAATCTGTCTTTTCGAATGCAATCTCCTCACGGTAAGAAATGTGTCTACCCTTTTAGCAGGAACCAAATAGTATCTGGATTAGAAGAAGGTATCACGGTTAAAGGCGTTAGGAATTGTTATACTACAGCATTGGTAGCAACTCACCGTCACAACGGGGGTGTAGCTCATATGGTAGAGCGCTCGCTTCGCATGCGAGAGGCACGGTGTTCGATTCCCCGCACCTCCAATCTTTTGATCTTTTTTTGATTTCCATTTTATCATAACTTAAAACCTGTTTTTTGTTTTTCATTCCACCACAGCTTCATCACTCAGAACTTCCATTTCATCATAACTTAAAATCTGTTTTTTGTTCTTTTTTTTCATTCCACCACAGTTTCATCACTTAGAACTTTATTTTCTTGTGATGAAATGAAATGAAAAACAAAGAACTTCGTATTTAGGTAGTACAAAATTGGAATAGGCCGTAGAAGGTGCCTATGATTCTGGGCTCTGGCTGTCCGCTGATCCGCTGGCCGTAGAAGTCAAGCCCATCTCACAGTCTGCAGATCGCTTCTTTTTACAACCCAACGGGCCATTTTCAGAGGCGTCACCCGTAAATCCTTGGGCCAATGTGACCCAATCAATTTCGTGAAAAGTACTCCGTAGCAAACAACGCGCGCGCGTTCCCTGCAAAAAACGCCGGAAAACGCATTGCCGAGCGAGCCGTTTCAGCAAATAAGGGATCGTTAGACTTTATCAGTGACTGTATGAAACTTTTATATATGTGTGTGTTCTTACGACTTAAAAGATAATGCTGAAAAATTTATTTCAAAATTTAAATTTTGGTTTTGACTTATTATATATTTTTGGGGCAACCGATGGGGCTATGAGGCTATGAGCTATCCATCCATCCATAGCGCAACGTGTGACAGCGTGAGGTGACAAGATGGAAAACCGTGAGCCGCGCCACCGGTGTAAACCCCCTCCCTTCACGCGCGTTTACTTTGCAAGCAAAGGACAAGGAAAAAAGCCGTAATTGGCGAAGAATGTTCTTGGATTTGATTAGCAGCGGTACGGTAACACCTCTAGCTTGCATTTGCATGGTAGGGTGATTTGGCTAGGAGAGCAGGATCATCCGTGCATTCAATTTTCCTCATTTCTTTTTGCAGGCTCAATAGAGGAGAGGAGGGGCCTAGCTAGCACCAAGATAATGCAGCAAAAAGGAGAGAAGAGAACATGTCATCCAGTCCAAAGTGCAAACGTCTCTATACAAATGGAACATATGGAGTGGACCTAAGCCTAGTTGCTTCTGTGTCCCAAGCTCCCAAGTGTCAAAGCCTTAATGTGCAAAACCACATCTGTGGGGACTCCTGAAAGCAAACTAAATGATTGCAAAAGAGTTCGTTTATTCACCTATTTATTTATTTATTTTATTTTCTTTCCATGTGTCTGTTGTTTGATACTTTGATTGATCATGTGCTAAACTGCAGAAAAAACCAACAGGCCCAGAGTACCGGCGAAAAGGCTCCTCGATGAAAAGTGCAGGGATTCTGGGGGAGTTGCCAGTGCGCCACCGTTGGATTTTTGCACACATATAAACAGGGGACTCTGCTGCACCTCTCACACAGTAACATATATAGGGACGGTTCCACCAAGCACGTTTGGGAAATGGTTTTTTGAGCAACATCTCATGCGAACAATTTAGGCACTATTTACTTGTACCTTCACCTTGTACGTGTGCTCCATCCCATAGCTGCATTATTTGCATCAATCATTTTAATTGCATATATACATACTCCCTCTCGTATTTATTTTTTTTAATAAATGACATCTTTCACTTTTTATCACACGTCTTTTAATAAGACGAAATATCAAACGTATGATAAAAAAAATCAATAACGCCATCTATTAAAAGACAGATTGAGTATATGCGAGACATTTAATTATTTGCCACCTCTCAACAATTTAACACTCGTGTGACATAGGAGTAGACGCATAGGGTAACAAATTGCTAAACGTCAAGTAATCTATGAGTAGCAACTAGCAAATACTTAAATATCTCCTAATATGTTAGCATTGCACCAAAGTCTATAACTATATTGAGCTTTGTCCTGTCCATGGTAAAGTGTGGGGTTAAAGTGTTAAAAAGCTATTGGTAGCAGTATCTAGTATGGCGTGGCAGGCCGGTGCAGATAAAAGGGGCCCCGGGTTTTGCCCGGAAATGAGGAGAGGACGCCCCGGCAGCTAGCGGACGCTTTGCATTTGCATGCATGGTGCTCTCTACTTCTCCCTCCGTTCCCACGGCAAATTGCAAAACGCATGCTAGTATTTGGCACCATTAGCCTAAGGTAGTAGTATCAGCGTGTTACAGAAAGAAAATAGTTAAGTAGCAGTAATTAATTAAAGCCTGTGATTAAGGTAAAGCAGCAGTGCAGTTACAAACCGAAACAAACAAGAGTCAGCGAACTGAAAAGAAGACCGGGAAGAAGAAGAAGAAAAAAAAAGACCCGAACAGAGTTTTGATGAGCAGTGTCAGGTCTGTCACATGAGAAGAGAGCGAAGTAGCTCAGCTCAGCCCCCACTCGCTCACATGGAACGCCTCTGCTCGCCTCGACTACTTAACCAGCTAAACGCTCGGTTGATTAGGAGAGGAAAAAAAACGAGGGAAAAAACGGGTGGAAACACACGCAAAAACACAACGCCGTGCGGCCTTGTAAATACGGGCGACGCCGACGCGCATCGCTCCCCGAACACCAAACGCCTCAGCTTGCCTTGGCTCTCGCCAGTCGCTACGCCCGCGACGACACGACCGCGCCGCGCGCGCGCGAGCGAGCGAGCATGTCGGGCTCCTCTGCCGACCCCTCGCCATCCGCCTCGACCGCGGGGGCGGCGGTCTCGCCGCTCGCGCTGCTCCGCGCGCACGGCCACGGCCACGGGCACCTGACTGCTACGCCGCCGTCGGGGGCGACGGGGCCGGCGCCGCCGCCGCCGTCGCCGGCGTCGGGGTCGGCGCCGCGGGACTACCGCAAGGGGAACTGGACGCTGCACGAGACGCTCATCCTCATCACCGCCAATCGTCTGGACGACGACCGCCGCGCCGGCGTTGGGGGCGCGGCGGCTGGTGGCGGCGGCGCCGGGTCGCCGCCGACGCCGAGGTCGGCGGAGCAGCGGTGGAAGTGGGTGGAGAACTACTGCTGGAAGAACGGCTGCCTCCGCAGCCAGAACCAGTGCAATGACAAGTGGGACAACCTCCTCCGCGACTACAAGAAGGTCCGCGACTACGAGTCCCGCGTCGCCGCCGCCGCCGCCACCGGCGGCGCGGCCGCCGCCAACTCCGCCCCCCTCCCGTCGTACTGGACGATGGAGCGGCACGAGCGCAAGGACTGCAACCTCCCCACCAACCTGGCGCCGGAGGTCTACGACGCGCTCTCCGAGGTGCTCTCCCGCCGCGCGGCGCGACGCGGCGGCGCCACGATCGCGCCCACCCCGCCGCCACCACCGCTCGCGCTGCCGCTGCCGCCGCCGCCGCCGCCCTCGCCGCCGAAGCCTCTCGTCGCGCAGCAGCAGCACCACCATCACGGCCATCACCACCACCCACCTCCTCCTCAGCCGCCGCCGTCGTCGCTGCAGCTCCCTCCGGCGGTCGTGGCTCCGCCGCCGGCGTCCGTTTCCGGTAATGGTCGGTGCGCGCACCGTACACTTAATACTCATAGTAGCTGTTACATCCCCTCCCCTCCAAACCATTTACTACTGTTCTCTCACACTGATATGTGGGCCCACCTCGCAGCGAGCTGAGCTCCGCCACTATACGTTATTAAAAGCCCGCGTTATGATTGGGCTAGTTACGTTGTTGAGTTGAGCTGGTCGTAATTATTTACTACCGCTACATTTTTTTTACCTTTTTACCGTGGGGTTCGGGAGAGGGTGGTCGCGGTAATAATAATGTCCTCAACTCAGGGGTTGGGAGAATAAAGCTGCGTGCAGTGTGGTGCAGTTCATGCATGGGAAAGGTGATGCGAATCCGGATATTTTATGGGGGTTTAATTGAAAGATTTACTCCACGACGATACTACCCTCTACTCCTGCCATGCTGCAAGCATGCGTAATGCGTTACATTGCGAAATCACTCGCTTTGAATGAAAAAAAAGCCTGAAACTTTGGAGAAAAAAAAAGCACCTTTTGTTTTCTCCTCGTGCATGCATGCCGCGCTGCGTATCTTGAACTACTTTGGACTTTTGTATCGATCAACAAAACTATACCTATATTAGCAGTAATTAATACTACATTTGTAGATATCCTTTGACCGTTCTATCTTATTTTTGATAATTAAAAAAATTAGTTACATTTAAAAATGCTATTTATATTTTATTATCTAATAACAATAAGTGTATTAGTTAAATATTAAACGTTGGATATGAATAGTTTAAAACGTTGGATATGAATAGTTTAAAACTGTATTGTTTTGGGGCGGAGTGAGTAATTGATTGATCGATTAATTAAGTGGTTGACTAATGTGTGTGTGATTTATTTGTGTAGCGGAGGAGGAGATGTCGGGGTCGTCGGAGTCGGGGGAGGAGGAGGAGGGGTCGGGCGGGGAGCCGGAGGCGAAGCGGCGGCGGCTGAGCCGGCTGGGGTCGAGCGTGGTGAGGAGCGCGACGGTGGTGGCGAGGACGCTGGTGGCGTGCGAGGAGAAGCGGGAGCGCCGGCACCGGGAGCTGCTGCAGCTGGAGGAGCGGCGGCTGCGCCTCGAGGAGGAGCGCACCGAGGTCCGCCGCCAGGGCTTCGCCGGCCTCATCGCCGCCGTCAACAGCCTCTCCTCCGCCATCCACGCCCTCGTCTCCGACCACCGCAGCGGCGACTCCTCCGGCCGATGATCGCCATTGCAATCATATGCAATGCAGCAAGGACGATCGATGTAAATAACCCATGGAGATGCATGGATCGAGGCATCGGATTATTGTTTGGAATGGCTGCAAGAAGAGGAGTAGCTATATATTTTTTTTTTTGAGTGTGCATCGCCATCGCGTCGTCTGCGAGTATTGGGAGTACGGTGCATTGCATGCACAACGCCTCCGTTTCTTGATTTCTTTCTTTCTCTCCTGTGTCCTGTGATTTTTTTGTTGTTTATTCTTTTCGTGCAATTAGTGGAGAGACTGGCAGGTGTGTGGTGTGAATGATCGAAATGGTTAGTGTGGCTGCTGCTGCTGGTGCTGTTGCTGTTGCTGCGTTTTTTCTTCTCGGGTGTTGGGTTTGTCGTGGACGGCGATCATTAGCGGCACAGTGGATGAGAGAGCTGAGCTCTAGCTGCAGGTCGCTTGGTCTCGCTGCGCTGTCATGTGATCACTACTGCGCATGGGGGCCACGGTTACCGCTATAGCTGCTGCAACTGCGTGCGAGAACGAGCTCGTGCTGAGCTATACAAGCTTTGCTGCTACTTCTGCTTGCTTTTGTGCTATGGTGGTGTTGGCCGAATCAGATCAGAGTTTGTGCTACCACTTTACATTCGAGATTCCGCTTTTGCCCCCGTGGTGTACTTGCAATATACTCCGTTCATAATTAAACTAATTAACATTGAATTGAATTGTACATAACCTAATATAATAAATTAAATCTGATCATGCATATCCAAATTTATTGTATTAGATTGTGTCACATTCAATCTTAGGTTGATTTATTATGAGAGTACAAAAATATACTCCCTCCGTCCTATTTTTAAGTGTAATTATGAGATTTTGTGTCTAACATTAGACCGTCTGTCTTATATAAAAAATATGATTTTTTTTTTAAAAAAAGTCACGCATAAAGTATGTTTTATCTATAATAAAAATAAAAGTATTAATCAAAAAAAAATTAAATAAGATAGATGGTTAAACTTCGTTGGACAAAGAAACACACTACTGCTTTTTTTTTTTTGACAAAAGGAGTACTAGTACAGTACTACGTTCGTGTGGTGTAATAATTGTTGAGCACAAGATAGCATGAGATCGAGCACAGCGGAGTACGTACTCATGCAAATCACCTGATACGACGACGCCCGTCCATGTCCATCGAGTACATGGAATTGACGTGCATTGTACCGATCCATGCATGCACTGGCTACACTCTTCTGTCAATTAATTAATGGTATCACTAGTACGGTACTCTAGCTAGCACAATGTTGTGATTTGCAGATGGTAATCTGAGCAAATGACAATTAATTGTAGGGACGTGTGTCTCTCTGCATTGCCGGGTAAGCCAAGTACGCTGCTCCCATTTCAAGTCCGGATTAATGCAACGCACGCATGCACGCACGCACGCACGCGGCCAAGTGATCAAGACCGCGATTACCCCACAGTCCCACACGTATCTACGCTCGCCGACACACGCGCTAAACCCTCACTCACCTCACCTGCTTTTGCTCGCGTGCATGCATGTGTCTCGTCTCACAGCATTGAACTCCTGGTCACTGCAAACTTAACTGTGGTTTAAGAAAAAAAAAAGTGATAAGTTCCATCCCTTGAGGGATACAACCTTACTGTTTACTATATGTTATCTAAATAGTTATTAAAAAATTAAAAAATAATAATATAGATTAATACAAAATATATCACATGCAAAACCAAATTTAATTTCTATAAGCTGCAATAAAAAGAACAAACTAAACTGAAAATAGTTACCGTACATTCACGTCTACATTGGTTATTTTTTTTTACAATTTATAGGAGTTGAATTTTAATTTGCATATTTGTAAAGTGATACATTTCATATTAATCTATCTTGCTAAATTTTTTAATTTTTTTTAACTATTTATATGATATGCACAAAATGGAAGGATACTTCCTCGAGCGGATAAGTTGTTCTCCACATGCATAGGTCGGCGGCCGGATCGAACAGCCGAGCTGAGCAGCAGCGAACACACAACCACCTCTCTAGTATAGCTAGCCCTGCATGCACGACACATATATTACTACTAGCTCGTTAGTTTAGAGACGATATCGTAGACAGATTAATCATGTGGTAGTACGTAGTACGTGCTGATTCTCCAGGTTAACAACCAGCTAGCTCTCGTAGATGCTTTGCTTACGTTACAGACAGTAGTACGTAGCTCCTCGATCCCTAGCTAGCCTGCATGATTCCTCACGATTTGTTTCTTCTTGTGAAAAGAATTTAATTACTTATACGAAGTACGTAGCTTGTGTTCCACCGAGAAATTAACGCGAGAAGGAACTAGTAGGGGAGAGATTCTCTTCTCTGGTCGATTCCACTAGCTACTCTGCTGTGCTGCCTGTGTGGTGGGTAGCGTAGCTTTGCCAAAAGCTCGCGATCGATGGATCATCGCATGGGACGCGCGCGGTCAAAAAAGGCTCAAAACGCACACACGATTCTGCGATTCTGCGCGGGCGGCGTGGTGGTGAGGAGAAGGCCGTCGCGCGAGGTAGGCGGCCGGCGAATCGCGGGGTTGGTGCGACGGCTGCGCTTTGCTGGGGGATCAACCGGCACCGCCCTGTGCTGTACTACCTGGGCTATTATGCTAATCTATTCTAGCGAGAGAGGGAAGGTAGAGACTAGAGAGAGAGAGAGAGTGGGTGTGGGTGGACCGCTGTCTTGTCGCTTTGCTCCCATCATCTCACCTCACCTCACCTCACCGTCCCCAAAGGCAGCGCAGATAGGGGCATTTCGGTCTTTTCATTTTGGGCATAAAAACAACCTCTAATTTTCCATTGTCTTGCCTGGTTATTCAACGGCGAGAAACCAAGTTAGGGAGAACTGTAAAAGAAAGTCTCAGTTATAAAAAGAGTTAACTTCTGATAATAAATCTGACCAATATTTATCTTAATTAGATTCATTGTTAAAAATTAGTTTTTTGGGACGTAAGGTGTACTTGTACTCCTTGGAGATAGATTTGTTTTCTTTCTCACATGATGTTCCCTGTTTCATGTATGTTGTGTAAAAAGTTAAATTTTTCAAAGAATTGAATAATACAGATCAAAAGATAGCACATGATATGCCACTACACAAACATATAAATTAAAATTCAACCTATAAATTTAGAAAAAGAACCCATAAACTATTTATTATATATTCGTAGTCAAATTTATTAATATTTTTGCTTAGCTTGTATTAGTTGAATCTAATCTTATAAATATGTTTGTGAAGTGGTATATTATATGTTGATTTATCTTATTAATTTTTTAACTTTTTAAGATGATATATTACGACAACACAAGTTATGGTAATCTACATCGTTCATCAACGCTAAGCAAGCAAACAGATCAGGTTAAGATATCAGGGGTAAAGTAAGGTGCTCTCAATAAAACATATACATCTCAGCAATAGACTAGATTAATAATAAACCATCTCAATAGTATGTCTATATGGGTATTTATACCTCTTTAATCCATTGCCTCGTTTTTCTCTATAGACTATCTCCAGGTTAGTAGATAGTTTTGCTTTCTCTCTTCATTTAATCTTTTCCATATAGGAAAATATGCTGACATGGATCTTTTATATATAGTCTATAAGAGCACCCGCAATGTTAAAGTAAGGTACTATTTATAAAACATATACATCTCAGCAATAGATTAGATTAATAGTATACCACCTCAATAGTATATCTACACATGAGTATCTATAGCTTTCTAATCTATTGCCTCGTTTTTCTCTATAGACTATCTCTAGGTTAGTAGATAGCTTTGCTCTCTCTCTCTTCATTTAATCTCTTTCAAGTAAGAAAATATGCTGATATGGATCTCTTATAGAGAGCCTATAGATAACCATTGTGGGTGCCCTAAATAACTATTACGGTTGACCTCATATACTGAGATGGCGGCACAGCGTATAGGATAGTACTCGTACGTTTGGTGGCGATCAGGCTTTAATTGATTTTGGTGGCGATGGCGATGATTTTGGTGTGGGAGAGTGAGAGGAGAGGAGAGTGGACAGGACACTGGACACTGGACACAGGCGGTGGTGGTGAGGTTGGCTTGGAGTGCTAGTACTACACGTACTACTACTACTACTGGGAGTATATGGATTCCTCTCCCCGCTTTGTGGTGTCAGAAAAGGCCCTGACAATCTCCCCTAGCTGTCATCCCCGCTCAGAGCCGTAGTCAAACCCCCTTGACCGGACAGAGTAGATACCATGCCACTCAACTCACTCATATCCCCGAAATGCCCCTCCCTTCCAATCACAAAGGTATACGTAACCCTAGTTAAGGACCTGTTTCGAGAAGTTTAAAATTATGAGAAACAGAAATTAAATGGTACTCTCCTCGTTTCACAATGTAAATTAATTTACTATTTCTCACATTCATATCGATATTAATGAAACTAAACATATATATTTATCTAGATTCATTAACATCAATATTAATATAGAAAATGGTATAATAACTTACGTTATGAAATGGAGGAAATAGTTAGCTTTAAAGAATTTAAAAATATTTAGGTTTCTCGGATTCTAACTCCTACTTTATTTTCTGGTTCTATAACTATATATATTTTTAGAATCTGAATTATAAACTGAAGCTTCCCGAATAGGGCCGAGTTTAGTTTTAAACTTTTTATTCAAACTTTCAACTTTTCCATCACATCAAAATTTTCCTACACATAAACTTTTAACTTTTTCGTCATATCGTTCCAATTTCAACCAAACTTTCAATTTTAGCGTGAACTAAACACACCCTAGCATCACGTTTAGTTCCAAAATTTTTCTTCAAACTTCCAACTTTTCCATCACATCAAGGTCCTGTTCACTTTGGTAAAGTTGCCAAAATTTTGGTAATTTGCTAAAATTTTAGCAGAATTTCTTATATAGTTACCAAAATTTGATAGCAAACTAAATGTAGCAACTTTTTTGGTAACTTTACTAAAATTTGGTAAGATTGTAAATGGCATCAAAGTGAACAGGTCCCAAAACTTTTCTACACACAAACTTCTAATTTTTCTATTACATCGTTCCAATTTCAACCAAATTTTTAGTTTTGATGTGAATTAAACACAGTATAGGTCTTAAAGCTAATTCCACATGTCTCTAGCTAGAAGTAGCCACTACTAGTACGAGTTCAACTTTGCTCCTTTCAATTCACCTCACCGATCATATCGATCACCCTTATAATTCACCGCCCATGCAATGCATAGCCGCCTACGAGTAGTTTTTTTGACGTTACGCTTCGTTGTCATCTTGCTGCTACAGTACAGACAGGGCAGTGTGCTACTACCCCCTAATCTCTATTGTACTACACAATGCATTATGCATGTCTCTAATTAAGCTCAAAAAATCGTAAAATTTGTACTTCTACTCCTTGGACTACAAATTTCTCAAGAGAAAATGGTGTGGCAACGCTGGAGCAGGGGGGCCTACAGGTGCGTACTTGCAAAGAGCAAAAGCATTGGAGCATTGGATGCTAGTAGCTCCACTGAAATGGGCTCTAGAGAGAGAGAGAGCCGCGCTCTGTAAAAAGGCATGCAGATGCAGTGCGTGGGCAGGGGATCCGGAGCTGAGCGAGCTAGCGGTGCATGCAAGCTGTAAAAAAAAAAAAGGCACAGCCTGCACGATTCTCCACGCACACACGCACGCACGCACGCACGCACGCACAAGGACCCCCGTTCCCGTTCCGTCCAACAAGTACGGTGTACTTATATTTGCCAGAAAAGAGCTTTGTATGACTCAGAATAAAAACCTTAATTCGTAAGGGAATGTTTGGTGGTATTTTGCCTGAATTATGTGCCACATATACAGCCCCATCGTTGGGCTTATATCTGGAATAAGCCAAACAACATATTTATAAACGAAAAATAATTTATAAATAAAACTTTTATATATGTGTCCTTAGTGATCTAAAAGCACAGACTGAAAAATAAACTTCTATAAAAAAACTCAAAATCAGCTTTAAATTTAAGATTAAAAATTCAAATTTTAGCTGATAAGTATAAGCGTAAGCGAAAAGATGAGCCCGGTAGAATGGAATGATACATACTGTTTAACTATTCATTAAGAGGAAGTGGAACACGTACCAGCACTAGTTGCAAAACTGAACTTTCTTCGAGAAAAAAAATGTATTGGATTATTTTCAGTTGAACACAGTATGCTCTAATTAAGCTAGTACTGAATTTGGCTAACTCAAGTACGTATAGCAGTTTTTCAAGCTACTAAACAACCCCTTAATGAGCCAATTGTGAGTCAGCTTTAATTGATTTTTTTTAAAAAAGCTAGTACTTCCTGAAAAAGAATATGAGGTGCAGCTACAAACAACACACTGTGAATGCATGGTTCGACGGCCAGATCGACGAGAAACGCCGTACCTATATAGTTAAGACAACAATAAGCTCATGGATGGACGTCAGAGGACGTGGTGCCATTGGAGGAGCGTAGGCCGGGCCCCTACTTACAACAATCTGCCTATACATTCAGGACATAAATTGAGCTTGTGGCCATTTATTTCAGGCTTTTGGGTTGGAGCCTTGCACAAATAGTTGCATTATTATATTGGAGGAAAAGAAATAAAACGAAAGCATGAACTGCTGGTTATATCCGAGAAATTAGTACACACACAGTGGGTTACTGATGATCAGGTGATTTGTAAACTAGTTGAAGTGAGCTGCAGAGGCAAGCCGAACTGATAAGTGATATACAGTGTTCTTGCATCTAAAAATATTAGTATTTTGTATTATTAGTATAAGACTTTGACTGATAAATTGCTCTACTTATATACTATTCATGTGATGAAAAGCATAATCATAAAAAGTACTTCTGAATATAAAACTATTAACACCAATTTGATGTCGAAAAATTATATGCTAATGGAGTAATTATCGGTCTAAATCATGTCTTAACGTAACAAAATATGTCTTAATTTTTTGAACAAAAGGAGCCCTTAATCTTGTGTTATTAGTCGAGAGATCCTGGATTGATTGACCAGAATATATAGGGTCCTCTAGTACGACAGTAGCATAGCTAGCTAGTCATACAAGAATAGAATTACGATGCTATCTTAAACGACCACACACAGGAGTAATTGAAATGGAGTTTACTGGCAGCGAGACGGTGGTACTGGTACGTCGACGGATGCGCCGGAGATGGCAGCTTGTATAAATGCAATCCCGGCCCATGGGCAGGGGCCAAACCGCCACCAATCACCCCTCCTCTCCTATCCGGGAGGGACACGGGGGCCAGTGAAAACGAAGAAGCCAAGCCAAAGCCAACCCACAGCTGCAATAATAACGCGTAGCCACAGCCACTGCCGATGCCGCTGCTGCGAGAGGGTGACACCGGCCAATGCAACAGCGGCAGCAGCAGCAGAAGAGGCAGGCAAATCATAAGGCTTGCCCCCACGCAGCTGCGTGCCAGTCAAACGGAGCCAGTCAAAACTCCACCGTTCTCTTCCCCCACACTGTGTTTCAGCCCCACACAAACCCATCCATCCAGCACCGTACGTGTACTTGTCCAGCAAGGGTAGCGGCGGTGACAGTATATGACATTATTGTACCATGGGGAGAGAGATAATTGGCTGTGTTTAGTACACGCTGAAGTTTGAAAGTTTGGTTAAAATTGGTACGATGTGATAGAAAAGTTGTGTGTGTATGAAAGATTTGATGTGATGGAAAGTTGAAAGGTTAGAAAAAAAAAAACTTGGTTAAAAGTTTGGAAAAAAAACTTTGAAACTAAACAGGGTAGTAATATATAGGTTAGGCCACTGGGATGCATCATGGGTTAAAAACCTTGAATGCTGCGCTGGAACGAGAATTCCGTGGTAGTACTGAACTTTAATTTTAGTCGGTAGATTGTCTGTGAGAGCATGGAACATATTGTGAATTATGGATGATAGAAAAAACTGAATTTTGTAACCATTATAGGAGAAAACAATCAAACGAGTTAAGTATTAGTAGAAAGTTAATAACTTGGTTTAGAAAGGAATAACTTATGACAAGAAAATTTTATGGACAAATTAGCATGAGATCTAACGTCATGGAAAATCTCTGCAATTTTTCTTGCAATCTATCCAAACTGTCGTTCGTGTAAAAACATAAAATTGCTTGAAAATCCATGTTTTACATTTCTATTTTTCTTTTAAAATTTTACATTTTTCATATTAATGTGTTTTCTCATTCTTGCATTTTTCTTGTGTTTTATATATATGGTCATTTCTCAAATGTTTGAAAATCCTCTTTTATATCTGTCCTAAATCGTGCGCTACCTTTTACTACATTTTCTTAATCCTACATTAAAAAGGTGGTCTTATAATTAAGGAAATTCATGAAAACTGAACTGGTTCCTATTAAATTATTTTTTTAAAAAAATTACTTTGATAAAAAGAGCTGTAGCATTCTTACCTTTTGCGTCCAACTACAGTCTACAGTCAGTCCCGGAGACATTTAACCGACATCCGATATATAATGATGGTTCACGTCCAGACAAAGTCAACAGTCAACATGGCATGCAAAGCAACTGTTCACGCTCCTCGATCAGACAAGATAAAACTGTGCCCGTACGGACATGGCTGGTATGGCAGTAGCTCTGATCACCAAGAGTACTCCCTCGGCACAATTAACTGGAGCCTGCCTGAACGAAACAGAACTCAAGAGTACCAACCAAAACCATCACACCCTTGTCTTTTCCCAAAAAGTAAGATGCAGGTAAGCGCAAGGATTACCACGGGCACCATGGTTATTAGTGGACTTTCTCTTCCAGCATTTGACAAAGATCCAAAGGTAAGAAGAACAAGATTTTATCAGCATCTGTTCAGGTATAATAATATTATATGCATTAAAAGAGAACTGGAGTAAACCTACTCAAGAGTTCTATAAACATACTAGGAACCACTACAAAAGGAATATGGGCATTTCCACACCAAAGAAACCAGATTCGTCATTTGGCTCCAAGCACCAGGAGGGAAAAAGAAAAATAAGAGAAGCAATTATGAACCCTCACAGAAAATCACTCGATAATCTTGACTTGGAGCCAATAAAGAAATAACATGAGTTGATAAAATAGGCTTTTAGTCCCACAAAAGGTTGATCATCGAGTTGGCCAACCCGGCTTCTTTGAAAGTTTTATCACTCTCGTACTCCAGGTTTGTGGATGCCCTAGGAATGGGCTGTACGAAATGGAAAGCCTTCTTATCCCCGTCCTCCACTTGAGGATAGCAGAATGACCACAGGAGCTGCGGCGAGATGGATAAAGCATCAGCGAACAATGTAGGAGAAGAGACAAAACTATGGAAATTTATTTCAGTGTTCTAACCTTAATAGGATCCGTGTGAAGGAAATTCCTCTGGATCCTCCTACCATCAGGTAGGCGAATTGCAACTCTGCACAAAAGCTCCCGACTTCCTTTGGGTTCTTCAGGGAGAGGAGGATAGTTCAGCTTAGCACTCAGGCTAGGCTCATTTTCTACCTCAGGTTCAATCTTTTCCTCACTAGTGTCAGAGCCTTTACTCTCCTCAAGAGAAGCCGCTACTGCCCGTGCTAGTTCTTCGTCTTCATCCTCTGTGGCTACTACGGGTACAGGGGTTTTACCTACAAAGAAATGGAACTGTGAACATGTGCTTTTGGTCAACCTTGAAATGCATTGCACGTAACCAGATCCTAACATAATAATAAAAAAAAACACACACACACACACACAATCAATGCTGCGAAATTAATCCATCAAAATATCCCCTTAAGTAGTGGCATCCATATGACCATACCGGTAATATTGAAAATTACAAATTTTCTTTGTGCATGTCATGCCATGCATGGAGAGCTTACGCTAACTTTTGTTATGCCTACCCCTCTTGCAAATAAATCTGGGTAGTTGCTTATCACAAGTCAAATTTGAAATAACCTTAACTTACAATCGACACACAAAGACCATCGTTGTCAGAGGGTGGCAAAACCAGTTGTGACTTTTGCCTAAAGATAACTGTGATTAGACATGATTTAAATTCTAATTCCTAACTACACAACAAATAAATTGTTGTTGACATATAGACTACTGAAATATTTTTTTTCCTTGCGTCTGGTCTATGTTATGCATTATCATTGTTCAAGATGAGTGTTAATGGAAAGTGATATGTCAGCGATGATTCATATCCAAGTTTGAAACATGGCTAAGACAAGTACTGCCAGAAACCATACATTTCCAATGATTTTCCTATTATAAAAAATGTCCATTGAGTCTCGTGTCCATACTATCCAATTATTGTGTTATCTGGGCCATTAAGAATCCTTAATATCTAGAAGTACCTGCCAAAAACAAGTTGAAATAAACCACTAAAACTTATTGCCAGCTATCACCAACAGGATAAAATCTGGTGACAGATGATGTATGAGGATAGAATGACTCGTAAGGCCAATCCTCCGACTCCCATAAAGGTCAGTGATTATGCCAGGCACATCCACCAGATAATCATCGTTATATCATAATTCATAACAAGAGTAAATTTCACAAAACTACAGGTATTTTGACCAAATTATCACAACTACAGATTTAAGGAGTTGTATCACAAAACTACATATTTAGCACCAAATTTATCACAAAACTACAGATTTTAGATTAAGTATCATAAAAATGCATATTTAATATTGAACTTATCACAAAACTACAACTTTTGGAGTTTAAATCCCTAGCACCATTGTTATGGTGGAGCTATAAACATCATTACTTTGTGATTTAATTGATTCTAAACCTATAGTTTTGTGATAATTTAGTTACTAAATATGTAGTTTTGTGACACTTCATCTTAAATGTGTAGTTTTGTGATAAATTTGGTGTTAAATATGTAGTTTTGTGATACACCGAGTTAAATCTGTAGTTTGGTGATAATTTGGTCATAGTATCTGTAGTTTTGTGAAATTTACTCTCATAACAATTACAAGCAACCTCCCAATGACCAACTGCTCCTGGAAATCACGCTTATGTAGTGTAAGAACGACCTAACTGTAGTTGGATGATACAAATGAACACCGCTCCCCCTTATCCAATTTTGTAAAGCATCAAATGCTAGTACAGCTAGCCTACCCCCAACTTGATTGGGAACAAAGGCTGATGCTGTTATACTAAGTACTAGAAAACAAAACACAATGCACCTAGAGGCACCCTCACATGACAATCATCCCTGCTACTTTTTCAAGAATTGGACATCCACTCACAAGGTTTGAAAGTTTTGATTGTATGGAAGCCCCATATCTTTAACAGATGAAGTTTCGATTGTCACGAACTTAGCATTAACTATGCATCTATTCCACAAAAAAGTTATTTCACCGTGTTAAAAGATAAATCCATATAATGTGAAGAAAGATTGCAACGAAAAAAGATAGGCTCAACATATGGTTATTTATGTACTAATGTGCTTGGTTCATATAATAGTTCTGCAGAAACAAACTATTCGAGCTTAAATGTTTCAAAGGGAAAAAAAAACATCACTGCTAGTTAACATATCTTTGGACACAAGCCATACCTTGTTTGCCGATAGAAGTTTCCTGATCAACTTTTCTTGGCCGTTTTTGAGGTTGAGCTGCATGGTGCTCCTTTGGACCTTTGTCCAGGTAAGGCATCAAATCCTGTGGACAGTTCACATGCAGACAGTAACAAGGAATACCATGTCAAATCACAGTTAAGATTCCAGTATTAGAATGTGGAAGTAAGAATGTTATCACTACAGAAGTTAGTAACATGAGAGATGAAAGATAGTAGGTCGATAGGGTTACCAAATTACCTCCAGCAAACGGTCCGGGTGAATCATTCCATTCCACCCACGCATTTTTTGCCCAGTGATAGGGTCAATCAGAAGAATGGCAGGAACAGAGACCAAATTGTAGTAGGTGCATACCTTCCTCCCCTCACTGGTGTCATGGTAAACCTATATTTAAGATGATAGAACATATCAGTAGACAACTAGAGATGCTAAAAATTTGATCCATCTTGGGGTTTGGGAAAAAAAGTGAACATTAGAAACTCTTTCTTTCCAATACTATTCCTAATACATCAGGAATAAAAATTGGAGATACAGTTATGTGGCTCAGGTATAGAAGGCGAAACAAAGGAGTAAGGACCAACCTGCCAGAAAATAAAGTTCGATCGAATTGTCTGAGCCACAGCCTCATTAGCCCAAGTGTCCCGATTAAGCTTCATGAAAGAAACACTCAAGAGTAAAAACTTTGCCAATGCAGGAAAAAGAATGAAGGGTTAACACAAGGCTGCATGACATTAATGGTAAGATCTGTACCATGTGAGAGCTGAACTCTTCAGTCGATTGCAAATTGATCAAGAGCCACTTGTCCAGAACAGAAGCCTCTAACTTTGCCTACATTTATGAAATTCATTGTTTTTAGAAATCTGAATTAAATTGGTAGGTTATAGAAAATTAAAGGATAATCAAATTAGTATTATGAAGTTCATCAGCTCCAGGCTTTCACATGAAAATTAGTAGCAGTTTACTAGTTCTCGTGCACTGGTCATTAGACAACAAATGAATTTGCAACAACTAATAAAAACATCAATGTACTTTCAATGATAAATAGTGTGAACAAAGAACATTAAGAAGCATGTTTGACCATGCCTCTTGTTGACAAAAGGGAGGCAATGTTTGCTTGAGTAATAAACTGAACCTTAGCAGCTAATAAACCGAACTAATTATTTGACAGGTAGGATTGTTAGCAGCTGAGATAAATGAAGAGTTCGTGGGTTACATGGCGTGCTGCTCCATGATAACAATTCAGTATGTCACTAATAGAATATTGCAATTTTCCCAATGCATACCAAATGCCCACAGACAAAGCAGGTTATTGAAGTTTGCAGGCAAAGGCAGCACATGGTCATGTTAGAGATAAAAAGGTAACACCAGACGTTAAATAAGAAAAAAAGGATAGCTGACCTTGTCGAAGGGTCCATTGAACATCAAAGCAAATGGTGGACGATACAATGCCGCCAGATTATCACGAGAACTAGATGCAGCATTCTGCTCAGAATCCCAAACAGCAGATTGCCTTGACTCCTCTTCAAAGTTACGAAATGCAACTGTTGAATTAGGCCGAACGCTGAAAAGAAGTCATAAAACCGTTTCAAATTTAGAAAATGATAGATTTTAAATTAGTAGTCCACGTTCCAGGAAAATCATGCAAAAAGTTTGGTTCTATTAGTGCTATACTTCTCTTTGGTTACTGTGGCTCAACTTGAGTTTCATCTCTAGCCTATTCTAATTTTCTTTAGAGTAAAAGGCTGTTGTTTTAGAATTTTGGTTTTAGCAAAGCAAGACATAGAAGCCTAACAAAGCATGTCGGCCCAAAAGAAAAGAGTACAACAAAATTTGGGCCTTATCATCTCCAAAAGAAAGAGTAGAACAAAAATTGCATCACTTCCCACACTTTAGGTCATTAGGTGTGGCTCAGCGCTATTCCTTCCAGATTTAACAAAAGTGGACTATAACAAAGAACCATAGTAATAATGTCATATGTATTCAAGAGATGTTGCATCTACCAAAGAAATGGCTAAACATCAGCAAAATCAACCCCAATTATAATAAATACTTGGCACAGCGCATTTAAGTATATATATCTAAGTATACCCCCTTAATTTGCAGTGCCATTGGGGCAGTCCCAGATATGCCATCGGTATCATAGAGAATAAGGGATAAAATAAGAGCTGTGACTGATATGTTAATGGTCATTGTGTTGTCCTAATGGGTAGAAGGATAACACCCCGAATAAAAACATTCCTAACTTTATCTTTTTCAGGAGGCAACAATCTCTCCTGTTTTGAAAATAATTGGCAGCAAATGAAATGACTAGATGTTTCTTCTGATCAGTAAATTCTGGTTGAGTTCGAGCTAGTGATTGTCATCATATCTGTTGGTGACAAGTAAAGATATCTAACTTGTAGCCATGAACGAAATTTGTTGGTGACCAACCAAATACCAATAATCTCATTGGTTGCAAACTATATGAAAGAGATGTTAGTCCACTTGGCAGGGGAAGAGAGGGCAGGAGGCTTGACTGCAAATTAGTGGTACTAGAAAATGGTGCTAGCTATTAACATAGCCAAAGGTGCAATTTAGGCCAAAAGGTTTATATCCCATCAGCAAGCCAACAATGATTACCAACAACACATGCTAATTCCATTGGACGAGAACAAAATTACTATAGGTTAGTGACATCTATTCATCACCAACCAAACACACACATGCCTTTTATGAGGACTTAAGCTTCGATTTGAAGCCATCAAAAACTTAAAGCTCCCCTAAACAGCATGGCCTTAACATTGTCGGATAAGAGTTTTTTTAGACAATCACATGCCCCATGTAACCTATCCCAATTTCTCTTTGAACCAAACCAATGATTCTAGGCATTACTAGTACCGATTTTGTGCCACCGATACACCCTATTTGGCTATTTACATGTATCAGTACATCACATAAACCACAATCACCACAGGGGCAGCACAGATATTGCATTGAACTAGAAGTTGTCTCACACAAAGTCTTAACACTTATACTGAGGAACTCAATCCCAGGAACCCAACTATCATAAAGAGTTTGCTAACCAAGCACTAGACTTACACGACCATGGGGGCATCGCCGTAGAGAGTCTCCCGCTTTGTGGGCAGCGGTGCCCGCACATCCTCTTCCTCCCCAAGTCCCTGCAGCATTCCATCACCCAGTGCAGCAGCTGGGGGCGGAGCGAACCTGCCCATCACAGCACACGGTAAGCGTACACAAACCAACAGAAAACTCAAGGACCCAAAAACCAAAGCCCAAACCCGAGAAATCTCGCGCCGATCCACCTATGACCTACCTCATCGCGTCCTCCACCTCAGCAGCTGCTGCCACCGCCGCCGCCGCCGCTTCCGCCGCAGCAGCCGGCGATGGGGCCGGATGCGCCGCAAGGGCGGCCTCGCCGTCGATGTAGAACAGCTGCAACGCCTCCTCCAGATGCCAGCTCGTCATCTGGGAGAGACGGGATCGCATCAAACCCTTCGAATCGATCAGAAGCTAGACTCTAGAGGGGGGAGGAACGAGACGACGGACCTGGAGGAACTGGGTGGCCGTCTCGGGCGTCTGGCCGGCGGCGATCTCGAGGAAGGAGGTGACGAGGGACTCCTTCTCCGCCTCCGTCGGGGGAGCGCCGGCCATGGCGGCGAAGTCGGGGATGGGACCCTCTCGCGCGCGGCGGTTAGTAGGGTTTGGTGGGACGGCGAGGAGTGTTGGTGAGGTGGGGGAGAGGGGAAGTGGAAACGTGCGGGGTGAGTAAGACGAGACGAGTGCGAATGTGCGATGCGATGCGATGGGGAAGTATAGGATTGGAGATGGTATAAGTGTTGGGGGGAGTACGGCTTGGAAGGGAAGAAAGGGCCCATCCCGAGCCCAGAAATGCTCATGCCGTGGGCCTCGTGATTCGATCAGTTCGTGGACCATGCCACGTAGTATATGGGCCTAGGAAGTATAAAATGGGTCGTTTGTCCAGTTGGTCAGATTCCAGTAAACAGTACAACTGAGGTCCCTCAGCGAATTACAAAATTGTCAACTTACAGAACCGAATTATTCTTGGTCTTTAGGTGATATTGACCCTGGTTTTGTTCAACAAAGCAGCTGAGTCAGCACAGGACCCACGTAGGCTCCGCATGTCATGGTGACCAAGTCATTACCCTGTCCTCTTCTCCTCGTCTGAGCAGGCCGGCAGATCGAGGAGGAGGGGGAGGAGACCAGCGGGGTGAGGTAGGAAAGAAGTTGAGCCGGAGCATGGCGGTGGACATGAATGCAAGGTGGGCGTCGTTAGAGAAAGTGGCAGACCAGCCGCCGCAGCCACTCTTGTCCACAGGCGGCTTCACGATGGAGAGGACTAGGAGGATGGCTGCGGAGGTGAGAAGCGGGAGCAGCAGAAGGGAGTAGGCGACGTCGATGACGACTTCTATTTCTCTCGTGCCCTTCTCACTGCTGCAATGTCAAGATAATAGACGTACTATTAGCCAGATCGACGTAGTAGTATTGTCTTGCCACGCTAACCCAAATAACGTTGTTAAAATGTTTAGATCTTATATATAAATAAATTTTAAAATAAAAAAGGTTAAAAAGATAAACAAAAATTGATTCGGTGGCCGGTGCAGCGCATGGGACACGGTGGCGCTGGCTTAAGCGGTTTCCGGCGAGAGAGAAGACGAGGATTTTTTTTTGTTTTTTCGCGGCAAATGGACCACGGACACAGTGAAAAGCCCGGCCCAGTTAAGTATACTAGTTTCAGGCCCACGAACGCATCGCACAAGCAGCAGTGCGGCCATGGCGGCTCCTCCTCCTCCTCCCATCCGAAGCAAGCAGAGCGAGATCTGGAAGGCGGCCATGGCGCGCCTCGCGCTCCTCGCCGTCCCCGTCGCGCTCCTCCTCTCCCTCTCCTTCCTCCTCCTGCGCCCCGCCTCCCCGCCGCTCCCCTTCTCGCGGCAGCAAGCGGCGTCCGGCCCCGACCGCCGCCGCCTCCTCAGGGTCTACGTTGCGGAGCTCCCCCGCGCGCTCAACCACGGCCTCCTCGACCTCTACTGGTCGCTCCCCGCCGCCGACTCCCGCATCCCGGCCTCCTCCGACCCCGACCACCCGCCGCCGCGGCCTCCGCGCGCGCACTCGCCGTACCCGGATAGCCCACTGATTAAGCAGTACAGCGCCGAGTACTGGCTCCTCGCCTCCCTCCAGCCGGGCTCGTCGTCCGCGCCCGCCGTCAGGGTGGTCGCGGACTGGAGGGACGCGGATGTGGTGTTCGTCCCCTTCTTCGCGACGCTGTCCGCGGAGATGGAGCTCGGGTGGGGCGCCA
The DNA here is from genome assembly GCF_034140825.1 of Oryza sativa Japonica Group. Lineage (NCBI taxonomy): Eukaryota > Viridiplantae > Streptophyta > Magnoliopsida > Poales > Poaceae > Oryza > Oryza sativa. The sequence continues at coordinate 34,734,194 of NC_089038.1, read as the reverse complement.
AGGGCGCGTTCCGCAGGAAGGAGGGGAACGAGGACTACCGCCGCCAGCGGGAGGTCGTCGACCGCGTCACCGCCCACCCAGCGTGGCGGCGCTCCGGTGGCCGTGACCACGTCTTCGTCTTGACAGGTACTGTGATTCAGTTGGAAATTGGAAATGTGCTTTTTATTTTTTCCTGAGTGAACTTAAGTGATCAAAATGGCATAATGGAACGGGCTGTTGATCATATTAACCCTCCATTGCTCCCAATTGGTGTGGGTTATATGTTAAGCATTCGATAGGTTAAGTTATGCTTGTTGTCCGTCTATTATATACTCAATCCCAACTCTCAACTAGTATATGATTGGAAACTAGTTTTTTCTCCTCCATACTCAATCCCACTTTCTGACTGATATCTACAGGGTTTAGCTACTCAACTCTAAAAACTGTGAGCTGATTTAGGCTTGAAATCATTTTGTGTGTTCTGTTAGTTACCGGCTATACATGTGATTTGTTGCTCGGCGCCTCAGTGTAAGACTTACCAAGTTCCCTTTTCCAAACAGAGGGAGTGTGCCCAGAACAGTGAGCACATTGACATGTAGATTTAACCATGATAGGAACCTCACAATGCACTCATAAATTTGAAATTAGTTATGTGCATACTTGGAATAGGGGGGTCAAGGTAGCTGGTTTTGGTTTCTTAGGCACGCTTTACATGTTTTCTTGTGTAAGGGAGTGGCATACCCTTGAAATGCCATCATTAAAGAAAAACAATTTTGAACCATGTGACTTTCTGTACATTTGTCATCAAGGGGATATTGGTAATCCTCAGTGTTTCGGAGCAAAAGACACAACTGTTTTGCAAGCAATGTAGGAATACAAGATATACTGTTTATGTTTTCGTTGTAATTGATCTGCATAGTAGCTTATTATTCTTTTGTATGCTCAGGTTTTGTTAAATATTGAGGCATTCTTTGACAGACCCTGTGGCGATGTGGCATGTCCGTAAAGAGATTGCTCCTGCAATTCTTTTGGTGGTTGATTTTGGCGGATGGTACAAACTTGATTCAAACTCTGCAAGCAGCAATGTTTCTCATATGATACAGCATACGCAAGTGTCATTGCTCAAAGATGTCATTGTACCTTACACTCATTTGCTCCCTACAATGCACTTATCAGAGAATAAGGACCGCCCCACTCTTCTGTACTTCAAGGGAGCCAAACACAGGCATCGGGTTCGTACCATTTATCATACTAATAAGCATTTAATGTATGCATGGCAATATTTATCTTCTTTGTAGTATCTGAATCTAAGCAATTGGAAATGAAAATGGAATAAAAGAACATGTTAGTATGATATGGGCTATCTTAAAATTTTATTTTAGAACCTGTTGAGTCTGAATCCACAGCTCTTTGATATTATTTAGAGTAAAGTCCATCACCGGTCCCTAAACTTGTATCGTTGTGTCATCCCGGTCCCTAAACTCGCAAATCGACCGTTCAGGTTCTCAAACTTGTTCGACTGTGTCATCCCGGTCCCTAAACTTGTAGATCACTCGTATAGGTCCTCCAACTTGTTCAGTTGTGTCACCTCAGTCCCTAAACTTGGATTTGAATATCATCTGGGTCAAATAGGACGGTTTAAAGACTTTATATTTAAAAATAATTCATAACTTTTTCATGTGAACTCTAATGAAGACAAACTTTATATCAAACTTGTAGCCCTCGACGCGATCTACAACTTTGTAGTTGATATTTTTTTTTATTTTAAGTCATTTTTTGTCCCAGAATGTAATTTTAATTTTAAAATTACAAAATCTATAAACATGCAACAATATTTTGGGACCCTAAACAGTTTTAATTCAAAAAATTTTCAACTACAAAGTTGTAGGTCGCGTCGAGCGCTACAATTTTGATATAAAGTTTGTCTTTATTAGAGTTCACATGAAAAAGTTATGAATTATTTTTTGATATAAAGTTTTTAGACCGTCCTGTTTAGAGACCGGCGTGACACAACTGAACAAGTTGGAGGACCTAAACGAGTGATCTGCAAGTTTAGGGACCGGGATGATACAGTCGAACAAGTTTAAGGACCTGAACGGTCGATTTGCGAGTTTAGGGACCGGGATGACACAGCGGTACAAGTTTAGGGACTGGTGATGGACTTTACTCTATTATTTATGTATCTACAAGGAAACTATTGCCATTTGAAGCATTATGCTCTCAACAGAACTTTTATTTACAAACCAGCTTTGTTTATGACTTATGAGATTGTTGTTCTGTACTACTGTGCATCTCTATACAGCTTTATCTTACTATAACTTCTGAAATTTTCTTTCAGGGTGGTTTGGTACGGGAGAAACTATGGGACTTGATGGTTAATGAGCCTGATGTTGTCATGGAAGAAGGTTATCCTAATGCCACAGGACGTGAACAATCAATAAAAGGGATGCGGACATCAGAGTTTTGCTTGCACCCAGCTGGTGACACCCCAACTTCATGTCGTCTCTTTGATGCTGTTGCTAGTCTGTGCATACCTGTCATTGTCAGCGATGAGATTGAGCTGCCCTTTGAAGGGATGATAGATTACACAGAATTCGCCATTTTTGTCTCAGTCAATAATTCTATGAGACCAAAATGGCTCACAAACTACTTAAGAAATGTCCCCAGGCAGCAGAAAGATGAATTCCGAAGAAACATGGCTCACGTCCAGCCTATATTTGAGTATGATAGTATTTACCCAGGTAGGATGGCCTCTGCTGCACAAGATGGTGCTGTGAACCACATCTGGAAAAAGATTCACCAGAAGTTGCCGATGATTCAAGAAGCGGTTACCCGAGAGAAGCGAAAACCTGATGGAACATCGATCCCTCTTCGGTGCCATTGTACATGACTCGCGAGACATGATTGTTAGTATTAGCAATCAATCCCCCATGGGAGGAGTTAGTTAGCATTCCCTGCCAATTTATGGATTGTTTGTAGTGCAAATATGAGAGAAATTTCAACAGTAGGTTTATGCTCTTGTTGTCAATTGTATTTCGTCTGGAGTGATTCCCCGCATTGCTCCATGTGTGAGGTTTGTTGGTTCACTGCCATGAGAATTCATATATGAATCTGCCCATTCGGCAGACAATTTTCCATATTACTCAGAGAGAAGCTTGAGACAGTACGTAGTCCCTTATATTTGTTGCTTCTAAATGATTTGGCTAGCGTTCACCCAAAATGCATGCATGATCATGAGCAAAATACCTTTTGATTCAACAGAAAGAGATCCAATCTATGATGTTTGGCAGTACCAAATTCAGGACATGAAAAGCAAAAGGGAGAAATTTTATAGTCTCAACAACATGAACTGTAGCCAAATAACAGATAGGCTGCCAACATGGTGGCCAAAGGAACGGAGATATTGTCATCCACAACATCATTGACAGGAATACACTCCACTACAGTAGCTGCTAATGCAACAAGAGCCAGTTTACCAAGTGCCAGATCCCAGCAGACAGTGAAGTAACCAAGGCAAGAGAAGTAGAACAGCATCCTGTGATGCAAAAGATCCATGAGTTAACAATAACAAGGAGTAACAATGCAAAAGAACCAGCAATGCATTCTGAAGCAAAAACCTACAGTGCAGATAGAAGGAAGCCAGAAATGAACATTGAGATGCTTCCTATCCAGCTCTTGTTCTCATTGAATGGCAGCTTCGCGGAGCCATACCTTCTCCCAACAATGTCAGCAAAGCCTGAAAAAATAAGAACCAAGAAGGTGGATATACTTAGCAGAAGCATTCATTTCATCAAGTGAACTGGGGTATTACAAAAAAAAACTGCAGATTTTCCTAAATTCCCAGGAGATCCAACATCTTACCATCACCACCACTCATCATCGACAACGAAACAATCCCAATAGGAGACTGGCGCCAGAAGACCAAAACACTGACCAGCAGCACAATGACATAGTACAGAGGACCTCTCAGCAATTCCCTGTAAGCAACCAAAGATCATGTCAAGGAATACTATTTTGATTTTTGAATGAAGGAGTATCAGAAATAAGGATCATAGCACGAACTCTGGTTTTCCTTCACGGGTCACCGATTTTACTAGAGCTTCATCAGTGGAAAGGCGGAGCCCGTAGGTCAGAAGCCTTATGCAGTTCAGCAACGGGACAATTGCCGCGAAGAACCGTGCTTCTGTCGAATTACTGCGAAAGGGGCATGATTTTCTTAAGATCTCTAGTCTGATTTGGTTGTAGAAAACATTTCGATGCTGGAAGAAGCAGTGGCAAGGGAGACCTGAATAGTGGCCAGGAAGACATGAACAGGACTCCGGAGAGCACATGCACAATTTTTCTGCTCAGGTTCTGAGATTAATTATGAAAAGAATCAGAAGTTAACAAGATATAATTAAGAAAGGTATAAATTTTATGCTTGAATAATCTATTTTCCTTTGATTGATCAATAAAGAAAGACTTCTCTTTTATCTATCCTAACTACTGTATTTTTTGAACAGTAGCAGTCCATCTGAACCAGTCAGATCTTCCCAGCAATTGAAAATAAATTCAAGATACAGATCACATCCACTGAATTGTATATACCATATTTTACTCTCCGGATAACAGTCAACAGAGCTAAAGAATTGATATTTTTTGAAGAATGGCGGAGATCAAAGCTTCAGCTCCACCTCAAAAAAAAAAGAAATACAAAAAAAAAGGAAAAACGAGATCCGACACCTGTTCGATGAGCCGCCGCGCCGTGAGCCCGTCGAAGGCGCGCACCAGGGAGTACGCGCCCGCGGTGATGAGCAGCGTGGCGGCGCAGTCCCGCAGCGCCGCGGGCGTCGCCGAGGCCGCGAGCGCCGCCACGGCCGGGGCGGCGGCGGCGCCCACGCCGAGCACAAGCCTTCGCCGCATGGAGCTCGCCGCCGCCGCCGCAGGAGACGCGAGCCTGGACTTGGAGCGCGACAGCAGCAAGGAGGAGGAGGCGGCGACCGAGGAGGAGCACGGGAAGTGGCGGACGACGTCGACGGGCCGCGCCGCCGCGGCCATTCGGTAGACGGACTGCAGTGAAGCGAAATCGCTGGTAGGCCACCGCGAATTTTTGTCGGGGCGCGCGCGGGTTTCTCGTTGAGACGGGGCACTTTTGTAGTTTTGTGGAAGCGATTCGTCCCACCTATCCACGGTACTGTGTACTACTGTATCTTTTTCCGAAAATAGGAGGGCTCGTCCAACCCTCCTAGAGTGTACGTAATATCTTTGTTGGAAATAGGATTCTCCTGATATTTATATTTTGGAAACTCATGCTAGCAGGGGTGTGTTTAGTTCCTGAAAAAAAATAAAAGTTCAAAGAAAGTTGAGAGTTTAGAAAAAAAGTTTGAAGTTTATATGTGTAGAAAAGTTTTTTTTTGATGTGATATGATGTGATGGAAAATTGGGAATAGGAAGGAAACTAAACATGGCAGTTTTATTCCACACCATGAAACAGAGTACCAATGCAATTAGTTGCGCTGAAACTATCGTTCAAAGCACAAGCATAACATGCACTGGATGATCTCTCGCGCTTTGCTGCAGAATATATACGTTAGATATTGAAGAAACGATGAAATGATTTGAACTGAAATATTATGAAAATGATTGAAGGATGATGGTTTAGCATGTATATATTTAGTTTTATAATGAAATAATTGTAAATATAATTACTATATGTTTATATGTTATAAGTTTTGCGTGTTTAATGAGTAGAATCTATATATATATATATATATATATATATATATATATATATATATATATATATATATATATATATATATATATAGATTTATTATATGAATGTGGGGAATGCTAGAAAGTCTTATAAATTGAAACAGAGGTAGTATATTTTGATGTTAAGTTTTAGGTGTTTAATAGGTATTAGTTTTATAGAAAGAAGGATTATTGGGATGAGCCAAATACGAGATGGTTCTCCTGATATTTCAGGACAGGGTTCTCCATATGGAGGAAGCTGTTCCTGTCAACTCAGTCAAAAGCTACAATCCCATTTGTCAGCTGTAACGTTTATTAATAATTTAGTTCCCAATTTTTTTCTCTAAAAATATTACATCGAATCTTTGGACACATGCATCGGGCGTTAAATATAGATTAAAAAACTAATTGCACAGTTTACATGGAAATCGTGAGACGAATCTTTTGAGCCTAATTAGTCCATGATTAGTCATAAATGCTACAGTAACCAACATGTGCTAATGACGGATTAATTAGACTTAATAAATTCGTCTCGCGGTTTCCAAGCGAGTTATGAAATTAGTTTTTTCATTCGTATCCGAAAACCCCTTTCAACGTCGATCAAACGTTCGATGTGATACCAATTTTTTTTTCGTAAACTAAACACACCCTAAAAAACAAACGATAGAGCTGTAACAACACGTGATGCTGTACTTGGGAGAACTCATATCCAAAGATAGATAATAACTTCAGTAATAGTAACAGTAACTGTTTAGGACTTTATACATCTTGCGAAAAAAAAAGAGCGATAATAATAAAGGACTCGGTAACAGTAACAAAGATAAGGCTTCTATACTAGATCTTCCCTATTCAAAACTACAAAAGAGATTGAATCAGGTTGTTCCGGAACACTTCGTGCCATCGCCGCCGGAGTCCTGATATTGTACGGGCTGTTCTTGCTCTGTCAAGGAAAAAACATGGCAACGTGTGAGCACATAACACACACAGACATAACACGTATTAGCGGCCAATGTAACTTTTACATATGTTCTTAACAACTTAAAAAAAAGTCAATGATGAAAAAGAAATTACTTATAAAAACGCTAAAATCAACTCTAAAAATTAAAAGTAAACATAAAATTTAAATTTAAAACCTTGGAGCAAGTGCGAGCCTTGGCGTTGCAGACGGGATACTCCTTGGGGCAGCAGGTGGAGTGATCCTTGCAGCAGGTGGCGCCCTCGACGGGGCAGCATCCCCACACGATGCAGTGGTTCCTGATCCCGTAGTTGCAGCAGCAGGTGGTCCCCGCCGGGCACTTGCTGTACCGGTCGCATTGCTGCGGCGGCGATGGCGCCGGAGACGGCGGCGACGGCTTCGGGTTGGGCCCCTTCTTGATCGGGTAGGACGCCATCATGGCGATGCCGCACTTGCCGGTGCGCGCGGTGACGTTGCGCTCCATGCGGATGTAGCCGTTCTCGCCCCAGTCGGGCCCCCACGAGTTGCGCACCGTCCAGTAGGCGGCGCCGGTGGCGGCGTCCGTGCCGTACCCCACCGCCACCACGCCGTGGTCCAGGTTGGTGCCGCACCGGCCGGTGAACACGCCGGAGTCGTAGAGCTGGAACTCGCGGCCGCCGGCGTCGATGGCGACGCTGACGGGCTGGTGCGCCACGGCCTTCTGGAGCGACAGCTCGTCGTTCTCGGGCACGTCCTCGAAGCCGTCGATGGACACCACCTTGCGGCTCCTCTTGGCGAGGTTGCACTTGCCGTCCATGGCCGTGTACGGGTAGTCCTCCTCCGTGTCGAGGCCGCCGTTCCGGGCGATGAAGGCGAACGCGTCGTCCATGATCCCACCGTTGCAGCCGCTGTTCTGCCCGTTCCTCGCGCACTCCACCAGCTCCTGCTCCGACAGCGACACCAGCTCGCCGGTGACGATCTTGTTGATGCCCTCCACGGCGGCGACCGCCGAGAACGCCCAGCAGCTACCGCACTGGCCCTGGTTCTTGACGGGGGCGACGACGGCGCCCTTGTCCCTCCAGTCCACGGAGTCCGGCAGCGCCTCGACGCCGTCGTGGCGGTACGCCTCCCCGACGCGGCGCCCCCTGCCGGCGGGCGTGGTGCCGAGGTAGGTGGCGCGGAACTCGCCGTTGGTGAGGTCGGCGAAGCGGTTCATCCCGAGGCGGAACCCGCCGCGCTCGTCGGCGCGGGCGTTGTGGGCGTCGACGAACTTGAGGTTGTCCCAGAACACGCGGAACCGGCGCTCGTGCTCGCCGATGAACCCGTTGCGCGAGCCGCCGCCGCCGCCGCGCCGGTGCCGCGCCAACCACAGGTCGTACGCGGCGCGCGCCTCGGCCTCCGTCCGCTCCAGCCCCCGCACCCCGTGCTCCGCGTTGTACCTGATGATCGACATGATGTCCGGCGGCGCCGCCGCCGCCGGGGGAGCGAAGGCGGCGAGGATGAGGAGGAAGCAGGCCATGGCCAGCGCCGCCGCTACGGACTTGCCGCCACCGCCTGCCATGGTTGTCGTCGACGTCACGTCACGCCGCGGCGCCTCGAGATCGTCGAAACGAAATCACGTAGAAGTATGTGTGGATACGAAATCGTGCGGTGTTTGGTTGGCTTGTGCTATGTTCTGGAGAGGCTTGGCGGTCGATGAATTTATACAGGTTGGTGGCGTACGGTTCGTGACCGAATTTTACTTGGTCGCTGACGACGTGTCGGTCTCGTATTGGATCTGTATCGTGTAGAGTGTACTCGTTTCTACTCCTAAATCTGACGTGTCACGTTCAGGTTCGGTATTCGATTCTAAATAGGATGACGTGTCACGTTCACACACGGGCCGTAGCAGATTGGGGATTGAGGTGTTACGGCCCGGCCCATTTGGCCCACGAAATATCACCTGACGACTTCTCTTCTCTTCTCCTCTTCCTTTTCCCATCCGATTTCTTCTCCGGGCTTCTGGTAGAGTACGATTTGATACTATCTGCGATTCCGCCTCCCCTCCCCCTCGCCGCCGCCGCCGCCGCGGGGAAATCTAGGCGAGACTCCACTACTACCGCACGTGTCGTAATGGCTCGGAACAAGAAGAAGGTAGCCGTGGCGGCGCCCAAAGCCCGGAAGCCGAAGCGTGATGCAGTAATACCCCGCGCCTCAGTCAGCTGGAGATTGGATCGTTTTTGGTGGAAGGGGAATTGAGCTTTAGCTAATATATTTTCTCGTTTTTTTTTCCTTTTGGTGATTGATTTGTTAGGAGGAGAAGAAGTTCGCGAAGAAGGCCGACATGACGGAGTTCCGGGCGCAGCTGGACTCGCTGGGGTTGAAGATTATCGAAGTTAGTGCGGATGGCAACTGCTTCTTTAGGTCTTCTTTTCGATTCCATTACTCAAATTCTTGCCACTTTTTACAAGAAGAGGCTAATCGATGTTGTACGATATGTTAGAGTACTGTTAGTTTATGAAAGGAGGAATAGTATATGCATTATGCAGTCTTGTGTTATATGGTTACTCATCGTAGTCTGCAGGGCAATGGGCGACCAGCTCGAAGGCAACGAGGAAGAGCACATGAAGTACCGTGCAATGATTGTGCAATACATTAAGGTATGCATCAGATGAGATGACCAAAACAAACATCTTGTAACACTGTGACTTAATAACTGTAGTTAGGGTGCCATTGAATCAATAAGGTATTAGAAATACTGCAAGCTTTGGCTATGACCAAGAAACATCTTGTAACACTGTGACTTAAGAACTGTAATTAGGGTGCCATTGAATCAATAAGGTATTGCACATGCTGCAAACTTTGGCTGTGTACATCTGATCTGGGCGTAGAGTACAGGCTGCCAGGCTGGGTTGTTCTTTTATCTAAAAGACATGCTGCAAGCAAGCATTGGCCTATTTACACTTCATAATCTTTCTTGTATGCATCTTACAGGAGCACCGTGTGGATTTTGAGCCATTCATTGAGGACGAGGAACCGTTTGAGAAATATTGTGACTCTATGCTTGAGGATGGGACTTGGGCTGGTCATATGGAGTTGCAAGCAGCTTCTATTCTCAAGAGAAAAAACATATGCATCCACATGGTAATTTTCAATACAAGCTTTGCAGTATGATTTCTTCAACCTATGAATAACACGCTAGGCAGTTGAGCCTTGCCTAGTCTGTATTTTGAAACACATGGGTGATATAGATCAATGTGCTGCTTATATATCCCCTGATGGTTCTCTGTTATTTTTCGTACTCATTTTCATATTATAGCCTTTCTTCTATAGAAGAGAACGTACTGTAACATTTGATTGATGCCTGTACCATTACTGAATGATTTGCAGCTTAACTCACCACGATGGTACATAAGAAACTTTTCTGATCGTGAAGCTACCAGTATGATTCATTTGTAAGTTAATGTGTGTTCTGCTGTTTTAAACTAATATGCTAATACTGGCAGTAAAAGGACATACATTCTCATGTTCCTTTGTTTTGATTCCAATATAGATCGTATCATCAGGGTGAGCACTACAATAGTGTCAGACTGAGGGAAGATCCATGTCAAGGTCCTGCAATGCCAGTTATTATCAAGGTTTCTCACTGTCCAAATTGTAAACTGTTGGTTGTTTTGTGTCCCTGGAAGGACAGTGAGATCCTGTTGTAGCTCAACTTGCTCTGTTACTAATCTTAATTTTATCCGTTATGAAATTACAGGCAGATGCCAATGTAGCTAGCACAAGCAATAATGCTCAAACAAAAGCAAAGGACCTGAAGAAATCTTCAGACAGATCAAAGTATGATCATATATCGGTTAAATTGGTGATGGCTGGAACTGGATGTTCTAATATCGCTGCAGTTGAACAGGTATGAATTATACAACAAATCGACTTTCTTGTATTGCAACTGCGAGCCTAGGCTGACCGTAGCAGCCAATCAGTCATTATATATTAATGGTCAATGCCACATCACATAGGTTTTGAAAGACATGGATGGTGACATTGATGCTGCTATAGAGTACATGTTAGCTGAGCAACTAATACTGGGTTCTGATGATGCGGATGGAGATCCTTATCTGGACTATGCATGTGATGGTAAACATTTGATTATTCTGAAGTCTAAAGTGGCTGTCCCTATGAATGAATCTCATCCTTATCTTTCTTGAGGACTTCAGCTTATGACAATTAATGAAATTTATGGTGAAATTTGGAGTACTTCTGGGATTCCATAGATTGAGTTTTCATTGTTTAATCCTATTCATATTCTTGCCAAACATGAGCTGCCTCACCTGAGCAAGCGTTTCATGCACACCCCTCAATTCAGTAGCATAAATCTAGTAGGTAAAACCTATACTGGGTGTTGTGCTCATGGCATTTTGGGTTTATGCCTCACTAATATGATATTTACCATTTACTGGTTATTTTTAAGATCATCAAAATATGATAACAGTACCAAGAAGCATGAACGGTGTTATAGAAAGCTCAAGTAAGACTACGGCCTTGTTGGAGAGCTTCTAGCTACTGCAGCTTCTCCCAGAATTTTCAGCTCTCTCAAACAATCCAGATTCTTAGCTATAGAATCCAGAAAATGAACTAGATGCCGGTTACCAACTAGCTGTTTCTCAGAATTTTAAGCTCCCACCAAACAGCCCATACCAGTTGCTGTGCTGGGTGTTTTCCATGTTCAGTTCCTCTGCAATTGCCAAAGGTCAATATCATACCCTGTAGGAGGTATATCTGTACTAAGAGTTAGTGTGCTATCTAACCACCCTGTAGGAGGTAACATTTTTGTTTGGCTGGTTATTGTTGGAGACCACTATTTTAGAAGCACAAGTAGTTCATTTTGTAAACTGAGGGCATTAACTGTTTCAATTAATATCCAATTTCTCATACCTGTTCAAGTAATATTTGTTTTACATTGGCCATGCACTGAACTCATTTCCTTTATTGTGTATATTACCTGGATCAGCAGAGTATGTACAGACCATAGAGGATGAGCTTAGCATGAAGCAGGATGAGAGTCAACTGGATGAACACAAGAAAGAAGAAAAGGACTGTTCTAGCAAAGGCGAAACAGCTCAGAAACACAACAGTTCACATTCTAAAAAGGTAACTATCATGTGGACGACTCTTAATAGTTTCCAAACATTGAATTGCCTTGTTAAAATACTATGTTGGAAGGAATAAATAGGAATTATCCCTTTATTCTTTTGCACAGGGAAAGTCAAAAACCAAGGAATGCTCTTGTGGATCTGCTAGGAAGCACAAGCCTTCTTGTAATTTAGCCACAACTGTAGCATCGAGAGAACCTCCAAAAACAACTGCACCATCGAGAGAACCTCCAAAGTATGGCTTTATAATGGTTTTGCTAAAAATATGGCGCCACATTTTTGACTTGATTTCAGTCATTTTTTTCCCATTCGGATTGCTACCATTCTTTTATACTCCTATGTAAGTATGTTTCGCTCTACTATCTCCTCTTTCAAGTAGGTAATTAATTGTTTTCATCCTAATTCTCTTATATAGTGTGTGCTGCAAAAAATATGGTGTAAGTATTGAGATTTGGTTTTAATTTTTTTTTGTTTTTTGGTGGAAAATGTGGTGTCTTAAATATAGCTAATCCCCTTTATAATGTTTCTGTCCTTTTGTTTGTCTTTTACCATATTCTATTCTACAACTGAACTTATGTCCTGCTGTTCGCATTGTAAGCATTCTTTCAAATGGAATTTTTGGGGGGTGAAATCAATATTTCCAGCGTATTTGCATAGTGCATTGCTGCTGTTGTATCTGGCCTATGAAACCTTAACAGTATTGCTGCAAAATATGCACTTATCCCATATGCCTTAAAGTCACCGACCTGATTACTATTTCCTTTTTCACTAGGGAGGTTAGTTGCATTGCATGTTTAACACAATGCTGGAAGTGTTATGTACTAATACTATCTGCTTAATGTGCTTTACTATCAGGACCAAAGGTGGCCAAGGGAAAGGCCAGAAGGGGAAGAAGCAAAAGAAGAAAGAACAAGATGAAACACCAGCCATCCGGGATCACGATTCTAAAGTTGCACCAGATCTAGGAGCTCTTTGCATATGAACATGGTCGACGAGGGTGATGTTCTCCTCAGTGTGTAGCCGCCAGGAATGTGCGGGGCATCAGTTTTGAAGAGAGATGTCTGCGGTCTACCTTGCTTGGACGCCATGATCTAGATGGTGATTTTTCTCTTGCCCAGTTGACGGCTTCACGTCACTGCCTTCTGCTGACTGACTGTTGTTAAGCCTGTCCAAGTTTCAGGATGGGATCATGGGACTGACGGTGAGGTGGTGATCTCAGTGGGCACAGAAACATGAATGAGCTGTTGATACATAGCTTCTTTTCTTCATACATACTTTACCTGTGGATCAATGCCATGTAAAACAATGATCAGTCGTGCAAAGCATATTAATTTTGTGAGAATTATATCATAATAGAGTATTCCCTGTCCTAACAAAACAAAAATACGCTCTATTGTTTGAGATGGAGGGATAGTATAATGGGTTCATCCTGGAGTATATATAGCCAGTCAGTCACAATTGCCTTCATGTTCTCGTGAAAGTATCTGTTTTAATATAATACTGTTTTCTCGTGAAGTATCTTATCTGGTAAGCAGCTTATCTACTTCACCAGCTACAAGTCCATACCCCCATGTGATTACAGAAAAAGAAAATCCATAAGACGAAGCTACAGGGTTGTTGCTTAGCAATCGGTGAAGCTCTCCTGGGTCAGTCAGGAAGGGAAAGCATCTTGCAATCAGAAAAATGGCAAAACGTGGCTCGCACTAACTCAGAGTCAAATGCTTTCCTTTTGGGACTTTGTGAGAGCTCCCTTTGGGTCACTGAAAAAGCAATGTGCGAGTTGCGAGATAAGAAAGCCATTCGATGATGACTCGGATAATCAAAGTTTAATTGACATGTCATTAGTCGTGCTGGTGATAGATATTAACCCCGTCAGTTGGGTTTGGGGTTGTGCGTTGCGTAGGGCAACAAGCTAATCCTTCCAATTAATCATAGTTGCACTATTCAAATTATTATTGCGTGCATGAATAATTGGTGCACGAGGACGGAGCCTACTCTAGGATATTGTCGATACCATCTGAATTCTCGTGGGAAAAAAATAATAGGAGACGATAAGAGGAATCGACTGGAATCTGTGGGAGATGGGCTCCGGTCGGCGCAGTGTCCTACAGCTATTGGATCACCCATTTTTGGCTCTTGGCTAGCTAGTAGACACCGGCCACTAGCAATGCTCACAGGCAAAGATAGATTTTTTTTAATTGACATTTAGTAATTCTCTTTCAAAAGAAAAAGTAGACAAATAGACAATCTGTAGCTGCCTGGACATATCTTCGGCTCTTCGATGAGCAAAACGATGCTACTGTGCGTTCATTGGGTCAGCAGGGCACACCAGGACACCGGCGAGACTGGAAGGCGTGAGATGTGGCCATCAACCAACAAGGTGGGGAGATAGTACGCAACAGACGCGTGTTGCGCGAGCCGCGCTGACGCTGCACATACAGCGCGGACATGCCACAGGCCACAGCAGCAAGCGGAGCGGAGAAGTGGCCGCTCAAGCCAAGCAACTGCAGGATCGGAGGCGAAATCGCGGAAGCAAACCTCCCCCGAGTGGGCAAAAGAAATTCACGCGGAGTTGGCCACACTGCCGACTGCCCGCGTCTCGGGCAAAATTTGCCGACCTCGCCGCCCGCCGCCCGGTAAACCTCGCGGCAGATTGCACGTTGGATTTCCCTGGTATCCATCGGTGAAAAGCGGCAACTACTACAGTAGCGCTTCGTACACCAGTGCCGATGATTCTAGTACGGCACTATCCCGTCAGTGTGTGCGGCCGATTAACACGTGATCTACTCACTGGTCCCCGGTGGTGCACATAAACAAGCATGGAGTAATCAACCACTGATCTGCAGCACGTTGCGCATTTCGGGCTGCGAAGGGAAGGGACGGACCCCAGCCACGTTCCCGTCATGTTCAGACGTTGTGATGCTCATGTTCGCGCATGGGGCTCCGGTTCCCAAGGAGATCGGATAGGATTTCAGACACCCGGTCACCGGCCACCGCTAACACCGGCCGGCGAGCGGCCGCGAACATGCATGGCGTCTCGTCTGTCGTCTCCCGATCGACCGTGTTCGTGTACGCTACCGTGGTGACCAACCAGCCGCTCTCTGTGCAGTGCATGGGCGAGTTGTGTCTCCTCCCAACTCTTTTTCCTTATCGGGTAAGCAAACGGCCGTGATTGGGGGACCAACTGCCCCGGTGTCGTGGTACGTATCAAGTACACCTCCGTCTTAAAATATACTAATTATTTTGTAGCAGAGTAGCAAGTCAAAAAATTTAACCACCGCAAAAAAAGTCAAAAAATTTAAACTTTAATTATTAATAGTAAAAAAATTTAAAAAAGATCAATCATGTAAAATTGATGGTATTAGATTTATCATTAAACAAACTATTATAATATGTAATTTTTTTACCTTAAAATACTAGTTTTACAATACTAGTTTTACAGATATTGGTAGTCAAACTAATATTTTATATTTTAGAGACCTTATTATAGTTTAAAATCATTATATTTTGGGAGGTAGCGAGTACCGCGGTAGGACGCGCCACCACGGAGCGAAAGGAACACGAGATTCGTCCGACCGCCGCCTCGCGCTCGCCGGCAGTTGGCCATCGTTGACGCCTCGCTCGGGCGCCCGGAAATGGTGTCTCGCCACGTGTGGATATTATGGGTACCCCATACCCATACGGCATGGTTATCCGACTAGTCATAGGGGATAACTTATATCTATGGAATATGTAATAGATCATGACTCGGGTATTACGTTTCCTTATATATTACGGAACAGCCTAAAGTCCTGGTTTGATAAGATTGTAAAGTAGACCGATACCGTGTTGGTTAAGGTTTCTATCTTGTAATCCTGCCCCCCATCATAAGGTGGGCAGGAAGCCCTCTAGGGGGCATGAGACAACCTGATCGTCAGATTAATACACACTCGGCGGATTCAAATCCCCAAACAGGAGTAGGGTATTACCTCTCATTGAGAGGGCCTGAACCTGTCTAAATCCTTTGTCTCCGCATCCATCCACTTTTAGGTCTCGTGCGCTACCCCTTTTATTATTGCCGAATTCATGTTTCGACAGTTGGCGCGCCAGGTAGGGGCTGCGTCGAGTTTTCCGTCGAGAAGTGCGATGGAACTTTGTGCTGGCATCATCGGTGCTACTCTTGTCTTTGGCCGTGATCCTCTCAACAAAAGGGCAGGGTCTTCGTCGCCAAAAATTCTATCTGGATCTGGTCAATCAACCAGGAGATTAATCACCGATCGAATCGATCTACAACCAGCTTGTTACCGTCAATTTTACCTCCGTCAGTGAGATCAAATCCGTCGCTACAATGCTGCCATATCTGTTGGTCCGTCGGTTTCGTCACCAGGGCATGATTTGAAGCAATCAGCAAGCAGCCGCCGCCAAAATCATGCGAAGATCACCGTTGGTTGAGCCTGTACATCACCAAGTCAATACTACTCGGATACGTACGGCAAGACACAAAGTCCAGGATACAAATTAAATATACCTGGTCAAATCTGTGGTCAAGGAAATTAATCCATACACAAATCAGCTATTACATGCACAAAGTGGTCTCCAAACTAATCCGTGCATGTGCTACCGACGATTACATGTCTACACGGCTGCATGACACGGCTGCATGCTACGGTTCATCCATTGACAGGCCTCGAATCAAAGTTGGATCACAAACCAGGTTTATCGTTCTAAATTTTCTTATATAAATTAGAATTAATTCACAGATCACTAATTATTATTTGATCTATTATTTTATACATGTACCGCCGGCCGCCTTCGTCGCTGCCGATTGGTTTCATCGCCTCCACGGTTGGTGTGCGCCGCTGCCGTTGCTGATGGCGATATCGTCTTCACCGCCGGCCTGCCTCCGTCGCCGCCGACTGGTGTCCTCGCCTATACGGTCGGTTGGTCACACCACCGTTGATGGGCATCGTCATCTACACCGCCGGCCTGCCTCCGTCGCCGCCGACTGGTGTCCCCGCCTATACGGTCGGTTGGTCACACCACCGTTGATGGGCATCGTCATCTACACCGCCGGCCTGCCTCCGTCGCCGCCGAGTGGTGTCCCCGCCTATACGGTCGGTTGGTCACACCACCGTTGATGGGCATCGTCATCTTCACCGCCGGCCTGCCTCCGTCGCCGCCGACTGGTGTCCCCGCCTATACGGTCGGTTGGTCACACCACCGTTGATGGGCATCGTCATCTTCACCGCCGGCCAGCCTCCGTCGCCGCCGATTGGTGCCTCCGCCTACACGGCTGGCCTATTATGCCGCCGCTGTTGGGCGTCTACGACTTCACCGCCGGCCTGCCTCCGTCGCCGCCGAGTGGTGCCTCCGCCTACACGGCTGGCCTATTATGCCGCCGCTGTTGGGCGTCTACGACTTCACCGCCGGCCTGCCTCCGTCGCCGCCGAGTGGTGCCTCCGCCTACACGGCTGGTCTATTATGCCGCCGCTGTTGGGCGTCTACGACTTCACCGCCGGCCTGCCTCCGTCGCCGCCGAGTGGTGCCTCCGCCTACACGGCTGGCCTATTATGCCGTCGCTGTTGGGCGTCTACGACTTCACCGCCGGCCTGCCTCCGTCGCCGCCGAGTGGTGCCTCCGCCTACACGGCTGGCCTATTATGCCGCCGCTGTTGGGCGTCTACGACTTCACCGCCGGCCCGCCTCCGTCGCCGCCGAGTGGTGCCTCCGCCTACACGGCTGGCCTATTATGCCGCCGCTGTTGGGCGTCTACGACTTCACCGCCGGCCTGCCTCCGTCGCCGCCGAGTGGTGCCTCCGCCTACACGGCTGGTCTATTATGCCGCCGCTGTTGGGCGTCTACGACTTCACCACCGGCCTGCCTCCGTCGCCGCCGACTGGTGTCCTCGCCTATACGGTTGGTTGGTCATACCACCGTTCATGGGCGTCCACGTCTTCGCCGACCGGCTGGCCTTCGCCGCCGCCGACTGGTGTTTCTGCCTACACGGCTAGCCTATTATGCCGCCGCTGTTGGGCGTCTACGACTTCACCGCCGGCCTGCCTCCGTCGCCGCCGACTGGTGTCCCCGCCTATACGGTCGGTTGGTCACACCACCGTTGATGGGCATCGTCATCTTCACCGCCGGCCTGCCTCCGTCGCCGCCGATTGGTGCCTCCGCCTACACGGCATGCCTATTATGCCGCCGCTGTTGGGCGTCTACGACTTCACCGCCGGCCTGCCTCCGTCGCCGCCGATTGGTGCCTCCGCCTACACGGCTGGCCTATTATGCCGACGCTGTTGGGCGTCTACGACTTCACCGCCGGCCTGCCTCCGTCGCCGCCGAGTGGTGCCTCCGCCTACACGGCTGGCCTATTATGCCGCCGCTGTTGGGCGTCTACGACTTCACCGCCGGCCTGCCTCCGTCGCCGCCGAGTGGTGCCTCCGCCTACACGGCTGGCCTATTATGCCGCCGCTGTTGGGCGTCTACGACTTCACCGCCGGCCTGCCTCCGTCGCCGCCGAGTGGTGCCTCCGCCTACACGGCTGGCCTATTATGCCGCCGCTGTTGGGCGTCTACGACTTCACCGCCGGCCTGCCTCCGTCGCCGCCGAGTGGTGCCTCCGCCTACACGGCTGACCTATTATGCCGCCGTTGTTGGACGTCTACGTCCTCACCGTTGGCTCACCTTCGTTGCCGTCGACTGGTGTTTCCGCTTACACGGCTGACCTATTATGCCGCCATTAGTGGGCATCTTCGCTTTCACCGTCGACCGCCTTCGTCGCCGCCGACTGGTGTCTTCATTGTTATTGATGGACGACTTTGTTCCCACATTGGCCACTTCTGCCATCACCAAGGGGAATATTACAAAGGATCCAGATCCAGATATGCATAAAAGGGATTCATGGCTTTAAGCTTATCTCTTACGCTCCAGGAATGGATCAGTCAGAACGTCACCACCGGCTCGCCTCGACCGCCGCCGACTGGTGTTTCCGCCTGCACGGCTGGCCTATTATGCTGCCGTTGTTGGGCGTCTACGTCTTCACCGACCGGCCGCCTCGTCCACTGCCGACTGGTGTTTCCGCCTGCACGGCTGGCCTTTATGCCGCCGTTGTTGGGCGTCTACGTCTTCACCGACCGGCCGCCTCGACCGCCGCCGACTGGTGTTTCCGCCTGCACGGCTGGCCTTTATGCTGCCGTTGTTGGGCGTCTACGTCTTCACCGACCGGCCGCCTCGTCCGCTGCCGACTGGTGTTTCCGCCTGCACGGCTGGCCTTTATGCTGCCGTTGTTGGGCGTCTACGTCTTCACCGACCGGCCGCCTCGTCCGCTGCCCACTGGTGTTTCCGCCTGCACGGCTGGCCTTTATGCCGCCGTTGTTGGGCGTCTACGTCTTCACCGACCGGCTTGCCTTCGCCGCTGCCGACTGGTGTTTCCGCCTGCACGGCTGGCCTTTATGCCGCCGTTGTTGGGCGTCTACGTCTTCACCGACCGGCTTGCCTTCGCCGCTGCCGACTGGTGTTTCCGCCTGCACGGCTGGCCTTTATGCCGCCGTTGTTGGGCGTCTACGTCTTCACCGACCGGCTTGCCTTCGCCGCTGCCGACTGGTGTTTCCGCCTGCACGGCTGGCCTTTATGCCGCCGTTGTTGGGCGTCTACGTCTTCACCGACCGGCCGCCTCGTCCGCCGCCGACTGATGCTTCCGCCTGCACGACTGGCCTATTATGCCGCCGTTGTTGGGCGTCTACGTCTTCACCGACCGGCCGCCTCGTCCGCCGCCGACTGGTGCTTCCGCCTGCACGGCTGGCCTATTATGCTGCCGTTGTTGGGCGTCTACGTCTTCACCAACCGGCCGCCGCATCCGCCACTGCCGACTGGTGTTTCCGCCTGCATGGCTGGCCTTTATGCCGCCGTTGTTGGGCGTCTACGTCTTCACCGACCGGCTTGCCTTCGCCGCTGCTGACTGGTGTTTCCGCCTGCACGGCTGGCCTTTATGCCACCGTTGTTGGGCGTCTTGGCCTATTATGCCGCCGCTGTTGGGCGTCTACGTCTTCACCGACCGGCCGCCTCGTCCGCCGCCGACTGGTGCTTCCGCCTGCACGGCTGGCCTATTATGCCGTCGTTGTTGGGCGTCTACGTCTTCACCGACCGGCTTGCCTTCGCCGCTGCCGACTGGTGTTTCCGCCTGCACGGCTGGCCTTTATGCCGCCGTTGTTGGGCGTCTACGTCTTCACCGACCGGCCGCCTCGTCCGCCGCCGACTGGTGCTTCCGCCTGCACGGCTGACTTATTATGCCGCCGTTGTTGGGTGTCTACGTCTTCACCGACCGGCTTGCCTTCGCCGCCGCCGACTGGTGTTTCCGCCTGCACGGCTGGCCTTTATGCCGCCGTTGTTGGGCGTCTACGTCTTCACCGACCGGCTTGCCTTCGCCGCTGCCGACTGGTGTTTCCGCCTGCACGGCTGGCCTTTATGCCGCCGTTGTTGGGCGTCTACGTCTTCACCGACCGGCCGCCTCGTCCGCCGCCGACTGGTGCTTCCGCCTGCACGGCTGACTTATTATGCCGCCGTTGTTGGGTGTCTACGTCTTCACCGACCGGCTTGCCTTCGCCGCCGCCGACTGGTGTTTCCGCCTGCACGGCTGGCCTTTATGCCGCCGTTGTTGGGCGTCTACGTCTTCACCGACCGGCTTGCCTTCGCCGCTGCCGACTGGTGTTTCCGCCTGCACGGCTGGCCTTTATGCCGCCGTTGTTGGGCGTCTACGTCTTCACCGACCGGCCACCTCGACCGCCGCTGACTGGTGTTTCCGCCTGCACGGCTGGCCTATTATGCTGCCGTTGTTGGGCGTCTACGTCTTCACCGACCGGCCGCCGCATCCGCCGCTGACTGGTGTCACCGCTTGCACGGCTGGCCTGTTATAACGCCAACTGATGCTATCTTCTTCACGGCTGGCTACATCGCTGTCGCTACTAATAGGCATCAGTATCTTCAACACAAGCTGCCTACGTTTGCCATGGCTACCGACTGTTTTCTTCACTTCCATGGCTGCATGATTCTGCCAGTGTTGATTGGCCTTACCATCTTCATCGCCGGTCGTCTCGTCTGCTGCTGACTAGTACCCTCGTTTCTACATCTGGTTTATACAGCTATCACTACTGATGAACATCATCGTCTTCCGTCGCCGACTGGTTATGTTGTCGCCGACTAGTGCTTTTATTTTCACAACTGCGCGTCTTCACTACCAGTTTGCTTCTGTTGCCGACGACTCGTGTTCACTTCATCACGGCAATGCAACTTTGTCATCATGGTAGAGCAACTTCATCTTTATTATCTTCGGCACTGGCAAACTCTATTGCTGCTACTTCGCAAGTTTTGCTACTTCACCAACCACGACGTCTTTATGAGCCTCGACATCTCGGCATGCGATGCCATGTTATTTTACTACAACAAGAGGCTCTCCAACATTCATGATTTCTACTTGGACATCTTCAACACATATCTTCAATCAAGCAATAACTATTCGACGACAAGAGGCTACAGTTCTCGACTCTATGTTCAGTTGTTTCCCAACTAATCAAAGAGTCGGGGACTACACAACTACAAGGCTCAAAATTTGACAAATTTTATGTCAAGCTGAAGAAATCAATTAATCAGCCAACGAGTCAACTCCAGGAGTCATTATCTTCATCTTTGCTTCGGAGCAGACATTCTACTTCAACAACTTCAAATATTTCGGTTTAGACGAGTTGGGCAACAACATCAACTCTCCTCCAAGTAAAGCATCTACAACAGCTATAACATTAATTTGATGGATTATTATCACTGACATCATCACCAGCACCTCTGCTTCATCGACCCTGACATCTCCGCTGTTGCTAATGGATGATTATGTTTTCGCCGACTTATTATTTCACCTTCACGGTTGACCTACTATGCAAATGCTGATGAGCGTCTTTGTCATTATCATTGGTTGCTACACTGCTATTGGCTGGATCACCGACATCGTCATCTTCATCATGTCGGTTGCGTTTGTCGTCGTCAACTATTTTCTTCATCTTCATGATTGGTGGATTTTGTCATCACCTTTGATCTACCTCGTCTGTCACCGACTGATTATTTTGCTGCCATGGCTACACAACTTTATCGCTGGGCTCCTTCATCTTCATTGTTAGTTGATCTGTCTGCCGCCGACTGGTTTCTTCGCCTCCATGGCTATGCGACTTCATTACTTTTGATTGGTATCACTATCTTCGCTACCACCAATATTTTTGCCACCTCTGGTGGGCAATATTCTCTCTATATTGGTTGTCTTGTCTCTATGCCAACTGCGTCAGCTACCATCAATGAACAATTGTGACTACGTGCTCAGGGGCTTACTAGCTTAAATACAAGTATTATATCTTCAATTTGGACTTGCTCCGGATACATGCAACATGAATTCATGATCATGGGTCTATTTTATATGCTCAAAGACTGGACTATTTATTATTCCCCGTAAGGGTTATCAATTGAATACTTGCGCCAGTCGGGATTCAATTGTTACATCTATTTTAGAGTATCCCATAAGGGATAACCACTCAGATCAGAAGCTATTCATATGAGCTACGCTTGGTCTATATTACCCGGAAGATTTATTACTCGGGAGCATGTTATATGCGTCATCCTTTAAAGGGCGTCGAAGGCATATGTTTTGGCCTAGGCCTAATATGTCTGCAGCCCATATTTTCAGGTGTGGCCTGTCACGTTCTTTTAGGGACTTAGGCACTTTTTGCTTAGGCCAAAGTGCGCGTGATCAAGTGCCCAATACCTTAAAATCCTTTTATACCGCAGTTACTTAACTTTTTAGGAGTTGGTACAATGCATCTTAAAAGGTGTCAAATAGTAAAGCTTTATATAGCTGTCCCGCTGACTTTTTTATATATAAGTCAAGGTGCTGTTTGGGTTTTTAAGCATTTGATTGGATACAATATCATTGCTTTTCGCCACGTAAGTGTGCATTTTTATTGACCAATATTATGGCTTAGGCTGATTATATGTTGTGGCCATTTTCTAGGCGGTTGGTAAATCCTTTATGAGTTTATTTACTCGGATTTTACACCACATATGCCATATATTTCCAGGTGTGGTGAAACCATGTGTCTTCTAGGGACTTAAGCACATCTGTTAAAGCAGTGTGCGCATGGCGTATGCCCAATACTTTGGAAATTTCTTTATTCACAATATACAAGCTTCTTTATAGCTATTTTGCTATATCACTCATCATATTTTACAAAGCAGTTGGTATATCACTCGGATCATGTTATTTGGAGGATTCACACCGCATATGCTATATATTGATATCAAGTCACTTGGTTGATTACGATTATCAAAACCACTCGGTTGGTTGGATTATTTATTCCTTGACTATATGCTTGGTTTGTTCAATTAACCACATTGTCGGGGGCTGCACCTATTAGGTGCATCTAGTCGGTGCACCTGACTTTATTTTCCAGCCCTCCACAGTCTTCAGATTTGGTAAAAGTACTCGGGAGACCATGACAAAGATGATTGAAGCACTCGGCTTTGGAGTAATCTGGTTCGAGAGAAGATTATCTTTTCGACTGCGAAGGTCTCAGGGGCTACTGTGGATATTATGGGTACCCCATACCCATACGGCATGGTTATCCGACTAGTCATAGGGGATAACTTATATCTATGGAATATGTAATAGATCATGACTCGGGTATTACGTTTCCTTATATATTACGGAACAGCCTAAAGTCCTGGTTTGATAAGATTGTAAAGTAGACCGATACCGTGTTGGTTAAGGTTTCTATCTTGTAATCCTGCCCCCCATCCTATATAAGGTGGGCAGGAAGCCCTCTAGGGGGCATGAGACAACCTGATCGTCAGATTAATACACACTCGGCGGATTCAAATCCCCAAACAGGAGTAGGGTATTACCTCTCATTGAGAGGGCCTGAACCTGTCTAAATCCTTTGTCTCCGCATCCATCCACTTTTAGGTCTCGTGCGCTACCCCCTTTTATTATTGCCGAATTCATGTTTCGACACCACGTACACGGCGGCGATGGCCGCGTGTGCGTCACCGGCCAGTCTACGATGGGTAGCTGCAGTACAGCGACCGCAGCCATCCATCAGTGACGGGATCACTTTAACGGCATGATGCAAATGAAGATAGTATTGCCCTATTATTAGTGACAATTGACAATATTATGGCATGCGATTAGCTTCCGGCGCATTACAGCGCGCGAGTATTATTTAGTGGTTTTCTAGGAGGTGTAAAGCGTTTCAAAGCAAAGATTACCCTCTCAGCAAGTAGTCAGAGTCTTATCCGATGAAGTACATGTTAAATTAGGATACTATATACTACTAAGTGATGAGAAAGAGAGAGAAAGTGAAAATTGGAACCATGCCATTATATAAAATTTAAGATATGCCATTTTGACCCACATGTCATTGACTCATGTGAGTTCTTTATGTCATTGAGATACCGATGACATATCTTAAACTTTGTAAAATTATAATGGCATGGTTCTTGTCGATGACATGGGACCGGGAGTATCGTGACTAGAGGCTTGAGGCAGACACAATCGCCCACGTGGCCTGGCACCCACGGGGGGGGGGGGGGGGGGGGGGGCCCGAGGGTGGTGTGTTCGCCCTCCTCTTTGTCTCCCCGAGGGGGTCGGACCGCTCTCGCCTTGGCCCCGAGGGCTGGGGCGCCCCGACCCCTTGTGGATTTTGCGCCGCGTGTATGGGTTAGGTGAGCACAGCGGCGCTCACCTAACCGCATTTATTGCGGTTTGGACGAACGCGTCACGCCGCGTGTAATGCGGTGCAGCGCGCTCGTTTATCCGGTCTGTGACCAGTCACAGACCGGTCAGATCGTGGGTTAGGTGGCGACAGGCGGTCTGACGCACGCCTCGCCCCGTCCAGTCAGGACGAGAGCCTCCAAGCACTCGTCCCTAGCCGGAGCCGGCGTGTTACCTCCTGGAGATGACACGTTGGTTCCGGTCAGATATATACCAGGCTTCATCCTAACCATTACAGGCAAGATGTTGTATGAAGAAGGGCGAACATGCAGATTGTTAAACTGACACGTGATGGACAAGAATGACCGATTGGTGACCGGTCTGACAATGGTCATGTCGTCAGCAGACAGCCATCTCCCACGTCGCGCCTGCTTCCGGTGGAAGTGGAGGTAGGTATGGGCCGTCCCGTCAGAAGGTGATTCGGATGGCAGCGATACAAATCTCCGTCCATTAATGAAGAGAAGTCAAGTTGAAAGAAAGGGAGGGAGAGATGATGCATGTGGGATCCCCTTGGGATATAAAAGGAGGACCTTGCCCACTTAGAAAGGAGAGGAGAAAGCAATCCCAGAAGAATCGGGGGCTGACTGGCACTTTGTAGCTTCTTCATACGCGAATCCACCAAAACACAGGAGTAGGGTATTACGCTTCTCAGCGGCCCGAACCTGTATACATCGCCCGTGTCTTGTGTGTTTCCGCTCTCGCGAACCTTCCACAGATTGGGAGCTTAGAACCTCACCCAGGGCCCCCGGCCGAACTGGCAAAGGGGGGCCTGCGCGGTCTCCCGGTGAGGAGCCCCACGCTCCGTCATCTGGCGCGCCAGGTAGGGGGCTCTGTGAGTGATCTTCTGAGCTCTCGCACTCTTTCGTGTTCGCCAAGCTTTTCCTGTTCAGCCCAATGGCCGAGCAAGCAAAGGCGCACGACCTCTCCCCGAGTATGAGCGGTGACGACGGGGAGCTAAACCCACGCCGTCGAGCTCGTACTCCACCGCCCCCTCCACGCCAAAGTCCTAGGCGGGAGAAGGCGCTCGAGAGGGCCGAAGGATCCGCGACTTCGACATCCACAGGAGGTGGAGAAGGGCGGCGAGATGGGGAGCGTCGCCTCCTCGTCTACGGCGACGGCAGCACGCCCCAGGGCGCGCTCCAAGCTGCGGGCGCGCTCCTACGTCACCCGCCCGTCGCCCATGACCCGGAGTCTCCAGCCCAACGTTGGCTGGACGATGTGGCCAAATTGGTCATGACTGCACGGCAGCGCCTGGATGCTGGTGGGCGGTCCTCCGCCACCAAGGCCTCTGGTGCTGCTACCACCGGCTCCGCGTCGTCAAGACGGAGGGCGCGGCGAGCGGCAGCCGCTGTTCGCCATTCGGCCGCCACTCCTTCGTCAACGCCTCTGACCCGGGAAGATCTGCGTGGGGGACCGGATGCCCGCATCAGTATCGAGCGCCGGCGTAATGGCCGACGTGCTCCCCACGCAACGGAGGGCGCCTCCTCGTCCGGAGTGTCACCTCACCACAGACGCGGGGATCAGCCCTCCGTGCCCCCGGTTGGTGGTGTCGGCTGTAGAGCCTTTGTGGCGAGCCTTCGGAACGTCCGTTGGCCCCCAAGGTTCCGGCCCACCATCGCCGAAAAATATGACGGGAGCGTCAACCCCGCCGAGTTTCTCCAGGTCTACACGACCGGGATCGAGGCCGCCGGGGGTGACGACAGGGTCATGGCGAATTTCTTTCCCATGGCCCTGAAAGGACAGGCGCGGGGTTGGCTAATGAACTTGCCACCCGCGTCTGTCCACTCTTGGGAGGATTTGTGCCAACAGTTCACCATGAACTTTCAAGGCACATATCCGCGCCCAGGTGAGGAAGCGGACTTGCACGCAGTACAGCGAAGGGATGATGAGTCACTTCACTCGTACATTCAGCGGTTCTGTCAAGTCCGCAACACCATACCATGCATCCCTGCACACACGGTGATTTACGCGTTCAGGGGGGGTGTGCGGCACAATCGCATGCTCGAAAAGATCGCCTCCAAAGAGCCCCAGACTACCGCGGAGCTTTTTCAGCTCGCGGACCGAGTGGCTCGTAAGGAGGAGGCATGGACCTGGAACCCCTCCGGTTCCGGTGTGGCAGCTTCGGCCGCCCCCGGATCCGCCGCTCAGACAGGGCGGCGTGACAGGAGGAGGAAGAAGAGGTCAGCCCACACCGACGACGAGGGTCATGTCCTCGCTGTCGAGGACGCTTCGCGGGCCACTCGAAAGGGGAGGCCTGCGGGCGACAAAAAGAAGGAGGCCGGCGCTCCTAGTAGGGAGCGCCCAACCGACAAGTGGTGCATCGTCCACAACACTTCCCTTCACGACCTCGCGGACTGCCGTGCAGTCAAAAGTTTGGCTGAGCGGACGAGGAAGTGGGAGGAGGAGAGGAGGCAGGAGCGCCGAGAGGGCAAGTCCCCGGCGGTTCCTTCCAGCAATCGGCGAAGTGAGGCCAAGCAGAAGGCCCCCGCCGAGGACATCGATGACGGCGATGATGACCTAGGTTTCCAAGAGCCTGGGGCCACCATTGCCACTGTCGATGGGGGAGAGTGTGCTCACGTTTCTCGCCGGAGCCTCAAGGCCATGAAGCGAGAGCTTCTGGCCGCGGCCCCTACTCATGAGGCGACGCGCCGGGCGCGGTGGTCGGAGGTTGCCCTCACCTTCGACCAGACCGACCACCCACCGTGCGTTGCCCGGGGAGGACAGATCGCAATGGTGGTTTCCCCCACTGTTTGCAACGTGAAGCTGGGGCGTGTCCTCATTGATGGAGGAGCAGCCCTCAACATCCTTTCCCCCGCAGCCTTTGACGCCATCAAGGCCCCGGGGATGGTGCTCCGGCCGTCCCAGCCGATTATCGGTGTGACGCCGGGGCACACTTGGCCGCTAGGTCATATCGACCTCCCGGTCACCTTCGGTGGACCCGCCAACTTCCGCACGGAGCAGGTGAACTTTGATGTGGCGGACCTCAGTCTGCCCTACAACGCGGTCTTGGGGAGGCCCGCGTTGGTAAAGTTCATGGCGGCGGTCCACTACGCCTACCTCCAGATGAAGATGCCGGGCCCCGATGGCCCCATCTCTGTCCATGGCGACCTCAAAGTCGCGCTTGCTTGTATGGAGCAGCGCGCGGACCGCCTCGCCGTCGCGTCCAAGCCCGAGGGTGGCGACGAGAGGCTTGGCACATCCGCCCCCGCCGCCCCGAGGCAGCGGATAGTCACATGCGACGAGGTCCCGGTCAAGGAGATTGCCCTGGGCGACGGCCCGTCCAAGACCACACGGATCGGTGGTCTTCTGGACGGCAAATAGGAAGACGCGCTCGTCTCTTTCCTGCGGGCAAACGCTGACGTCTTCGCATGGAGGCCGGCGGATATGCCCGGGGTCCCCAGGGAGGTGATTGAGCACCGTCTCGCCGTGCGGCCGGGCGTAAGGCCGGTCCGGCAGAAAGTGCGGCGCCAGGCCCCGGAACGTCAAGCCTTCATCCGCGAGGAGGTGGCGCGACTTCTGGAGGCCGGATTCATCCGCGAGGTCATCCATCCGGAGTGGCTGGCGAACCCGGTGGTCGTTCCCAAGGCGAACGGCAAGCTTCGGATGTGCATCGACTACACCGACCTTAACAAGGCATGTCCTAAGGATCCTTACCCCCTGCCTCGCATAGATCAGATTGTCGACTCCACAGCGGGGTGCGACCTTTTGTGTTTTCTAGATGCATACTCTGGTTACCAACAGATTCGCATGGCTAGGGAGGATGAGGAAAAAACTGCGTTCATTACCCCCATAGGAACTTATTGTTATACGACAATGCCCTTCGGGTTAAAGAATGCAGGTCCTACTTTTCAACGTACTACTCGAATTTCTTTGGGTAGCCAAATAGGACGTAATGTTGAGGCTTATGTCGATGACTTGGTTGTAAAGACGCGCAACCAAGAGACCTTACTCTCAGATCTAGCGGAAACTTTTGAGAGTCTCCGCTCCGCCCGCATAAAACTGAACCCCGATAAGTGCGTGTTCGGTGTACCTGCGGGCAAGCTTCTCGGGTTTTTAGTCTCTGCCCGAGGCATCGAGGCCAATCCCGAGAAGATACGAGCTATAGAGCGCATGCGCCCCCCAGCAAGCTTAGGGATGTGCAATGCGTCACCGGTTGCATGGCCGCCCTAAGTCGGTTTATATCAAGGCTGGGAGAGAAGGCGCTACCCTTATTTAAGCTCCTCAAACGCTCCGGACCGTTTACCTGGACGGAGGAAGCTGAACATGCCCTCGCCCAGTTGAAGGCGTATCTCAGCTCTCCCCCGGTTCTGGTCGCCCCGGAGCCAGATGAACCCTTGCTACTTTACTTAGCGGCGACCCCGCAAGTGGTTAGTGCAGCGTTGGTTGTGGAGCGCGATGAGGATAATCCTCATTCGCGCATCCCCACCCTGTGCTGGCTTGGCCCGGGAGAGAGCAGGGAGGAGAGGCCCCCGAGCCGAACGGCGGCCCAAGGCCCCCGACGACCGGAGTTGGCCCTCTGCCCGCTTGTCAGATGGTGCCAGGTGCCCCCGAACCCCAGGATGGCCTGAGGGCCACTGCGGGAAGGCCGCACCTATCACCCTCTGACCCCGAGGCTAATCCTGTGCCCGCTCGACTCGGGAGAGAGCAGGGAGAAGAGACCCCCGAGCCGAACGGTGGCCTAAGGCCCCTGACGACCGGAGTTGGCCCTTTGCCCGCTTGTCCGACGACGCCAGGAGCCTCCGACCCCCAGGACGGCCCCGGGGCCACTGTGGGAAGGCCGCCCCTGTCGTCCTCTGACCCCGAGGTCGTCGGCACAGAAGACGAGCGCGCCTCGCGAGGCCGCTTGGACGAAGAGCGCCCCAGGGATGTGGCCCCTAGCGAAGGGGATCGGCCCCACCGAAAGGTGCAGCGGCCTGTCTACTTTGTTAGTGAGGCCCTCCGGGACGCCAAGACCCGATACCCTCAGGCCCAGAAGATGCTTTACGCTATTCTGATGGCCTCGAGGAAACTGCGCCATTATTTCCAGGCGCATCGGGTCATGGTGGTTACGTCTTACCCCCTCGGCCAAATCTTGCATAATCGAGAGGGTACTAGACGGGTGGTGAAATGGGCAATCGAACTTTCTGAGTTCGATTTGCACTTTGAACCACGCCACGCTATCAAGAGCCAGGCCCTCGCCGATTTTGTGGCAGAGTGGACCCCAGCTCCCGAGCCCGTCTCAGTCCCCGAGGCCAGCTCGGGCCCCTCACAGCTGCCTCACACCGCCCACTGGGTGATGCAGTTCGACGGCTCCCTGTCTCTTCAGGGCGCTAGTGCGGGGGTCACGTTGACCTCGCCGAGCGGAGACGTCCTCAGATATTTGGTTCGCCTTGACTTTCGGGCGACCAATAATATGGCAGAGTACGAAGGACTCCTTGCGGGACTCAGGGTGGCAGCTGGACTGGGGATCTGCCGCCTCCTGGTGTTAGGCGACTCCCAGCTGGTCGTTAACCAGGTCTGTAAGGAGTACCGGTGCTCTGACCCGCAGATGGACGCTTACGTGCGCCAAGTACGGCGTATGGAGCACCATTTTGACGGGATAGAGCTTCGGCACGTGCCCAGACGGGATAACACGGTTGCCGACGAACTCTCACGACTCGCTTCCTCGCGAGCCCAGACCCCACCGGGCGCTTTTGAAGAAAGGCTTGCCTAGCCGTTGGCGCGACCCGACCCCTTAGGGGAGACGGACGCGCCTGACAGGCCCCCGATGCCCGTCGGAGTCCAGGCCTCGGGACCCGAGGGGAGCGCTCCTAGCTCCCTTAGATTGATTGCTTGGATCGCTGAGATCCAAGCATACCTCACAGATAAGACTCTACCCGAGGACCGCGAAGGGAGTGAACGCGTCCGGCGCATTTCCAAACGCTATGTGCTGGTAGAAGGGACCCTCTATCGGCGCGCGGCTAACGGAATCCTCCTGAAGTGCATTCCTCGGGAACAAGGCGTCGAGCTTCTCGCCGATATCCATGAAGGCGAATGCGGAGCCCACTCCGCCTCGCGTACCTTGGTTGGCAAAGCTTTTCGACAAGGTTTCTATTGGCCGACAGCTCTCAATGATGCGGTCGACCTAGTCCGGCGATGCAGAGCGTGTCAATTCCACGCCAAGCAAATCCATCAGCCGGCCCAGGCCCTGCAGATCATACCGCTTTCATGGCCATTTGCTGTCTGGGGGCTCGATATCTTGGGACCGTTTAGGCGGGCCCCGGGCGGGTTTGAGTATCTGTATGTCGCGATCGACAAGTTCACTAAGTGGCCCGAGGCTTATCCGGTTGTCAAGATCGATAAGCACTCCGCACTTAAATTCATTAAGGGCATCACAGCTCGGTTTGGAGTGCCTAACCGTATTATTACGGATAACGGCACCCAATTCACTAGTGAACTTTTCGGCGATTACTGCGAAGATATGGGCATCAAGCTCTGCTTCGCCTCACCTGCCCACCCCAGAAGCAACGGCCAAGTGGAGCGAGCCAATGCGGAAATCCTCAGAGGCCTTAAAACCAAGACCTTCAACATCCTCAAGAAGCACGGCGATTCGTGGATCGAGGAGTTGCCAGCGGTGCTCTGGGCGAGCCGAACCACGCCAAGCCGAGCAACCGGGGAAACGCCTTTCTTCCTCGTCTACGGCGCGGAAGCGGTTCTCCCATCCGAGCTCACCCTGAGGTCCCCTCGGGCCACCATGTACTGCGAAGCTGATCAAGATCAGCTTCGTAGAGATGACCTCGACTACCTAGAGGAGCGAAGGCGGCGCGCGGCCCTCCGAGCCGCGCGCTACCAGCAGAGCCTGCGGCGCTACCATCAGCGCCACGTCCGGGCCCGATCACTCTGCGTCGACGACCTCGTCCTACGCCGCGTCCAAACGCGTGCTGGATTGAGCAAGCTCTCACCGATGTGGGAGGGTCCGTATCGAGTGATTGGTGTCCCCCGGCCGGGCTCCGTTCGGCTGGCCACGAGCGACGGCGCAGAACTGCCTAACCCGTGGAACATAGAACACCTTCGTCGCTTCTACCCCTAAGGGGGATCGGGTATCAGGATTTAGGCTTGGGCCAACCCCGCACCCCCCTCGGGCGTGCAGGGTTGGCCGGGGGCTGCCACATATGCATATTCTTATTTCTCTTATATCTGTACCTCAATAAAAGTATTTTCGATTTCCTAAAGGCTGTATCTGTGCTGTTGTTTCCTTTTGAAGAATCTTGACTTGAAATAGGTCACTCGTGTTCAATCCTGCCCTCGGGGGCTCGGGTCGGCTAAAATCGCCAAACGGGGCCCAGAACCGAGCCGTGCCCCGGGGCGTGGTGAACTCCGGGGGAGAATCGGCAAAAACCCACAATCGGGTCACCCATAACCCTCGGTCACCACGCTCCCGGCCTGGCCAGTCTCGACATGTGGATCTCTCCAGGCACTAGCCCCGACCCGAGCCATTTGAGGACTAGGACCTGGGCACGAGCCCTTGTTCAAGCCAAGACACAAGAGAACCGCGGCACAGACATCCTTGTCTCATACACACAACAAATAGAATTAACACAAAAAATTTCCTCTTTATTTGATTGCAGATTAAATTAGTCTATACAAGCAGGGGGCCCGAAGGCCTTAAAAAAAAAAGAAGATACTATTTAAAGATTGGCGGGGGCCTGGGGGCTCACTCCGACGCACCCGGATCGCCGGCCTCGTCGCCACTATTGCCCACTCCGCCGTATCATCCTCCCCGTCGGAGTTGAGGGCGAACGCGAGCCGAGGGGCCGAACCCTCGAAGCTGTGGACGATATGGTCGGCGGCGTCCCGGACTTGCGCGCGTGCGCCGTCCTCGGTTCCGGGAGGGAACTCGTCCAGCGCCGTCCATGGGGAGAAGTCGGGATCCCTGGCTTGGTAACTCGCCAGTACGAGCTCCACCGCTCCTCGGGCGAGGTCCCTCGAGGATGACTTAATCGTCCTCTCGAGCTCCTCGGGGAGCCGTTGGAGAGTCCCGGCTATCTCCGAGAGGCGCTGGGCGAGGCCCCCTTGGGTGGCGGCGTACTTCGCAGTCTGCCCGCCCCAGAGGCCCACCTGCCGGCCGGCGCGGTCTAGACGGGAGACGGCATCCCGAAGCATGCCGGGCCCTACCTCGCCTGCCAAGCGGAGGGCCTCGACCTCCCCGGCGGACGAGTCTAGCGCGCCCTGCAGATCGGCGATGGTGTGTTCGGCAGTTGCGAGGCGAGCGGTTAAGTCGCTTTCGCCCGCGGCCGCCCCGCCGATCCGTGCCCTCGCGTCCAGCTCCTTCTCCCGCGCCTCGAGCTCAGCGGCCCGCTGGTTCAGCGCGGTCCTCTCGGCGCGGGCATCTTCCAGATTACGGCGCGCCTGTTCCTCTTGCGAAGCCTCGCGGAGGGACAGGCTGTCCGCCAGCCGTTGCGCCGCGGCCTCGGCCTCCTCGAGAGCTCGCTCCCGCTCGGTGAGCGCGTCCTCGCGGAGGCGGAGTGCGGACTCTTCTTCGGCACAGGCGGCTTCGTGCACCGCTAGTGTGACCTCCCGAATAGCAACGGCGGCCTCGCGATCCGCCAGGTCCCTCTCCACGGCGCAGGCACGCTCTTCCAGCGCCATGGCACGGGCCTCAAGGGCTTCGTCGCGCCGCCGGGATGCCACCTCGGTCTCCGCCGCCCGCCGTTCTCGGGCAGCGGCAGCGTCAAGGACCCCCTGGGCGGCATCGAGTTTTTTCTCTAGCTCCGCCTCCCAGCTCCCGTATTGAAGGCGGAGGGAGTCCTGCGCCTCGTTCATCACAGTGGTGGCGATGAGGGCAGCCCCCCGCTCCTCCTCCACCTCCTTGGCGATCTCCTCCAGCACCTTCCGACGGGCTTCGAGCTCTGAGACGTGCCGACGGTGTGCCTTGCGACCCACTTCCACCATGGCCTCCACCGAGCGTCGCCCCTCTTCGACACGCACCCATGCGGCGTCGAGCTCCGCCCGCTCTGCTTGCAGGGCCTCCACTTGGGCACTTAACCCGTCCAACACCGTCGTGTTTGCGACGGCCAAGGCCCGCAGAAGGGGTTCTGCGCTCAGTGGAGCAGCAGAAGGCGTGGGGAAGAGCCGTCTCGGTGAGGATGCCGCGCGGCTCGGCCCGCCAATGGACGTGCCGGACTCAGGGATATCCCCCGGACCTAGCTTATCCTGGGCGTCGCCCGAGGAATTGGGCCCAAGCGATGCGCCCGCGGCCTCGTCGCAAGCTGCCTCGGAAGTCGTCGCCGCCTCGGCCTGGTGAAGTCTGACCTCTTCCCGAGCGGCTTCTTCAGCTAGGCGAGCTTGGACGGCCACCTGAACAGCTTCCTCGGCTTCTCGAAGGCGATCCGCGGCCTCTTGCCGGTCAGTTTCACGGGTCGCCTCAGAGGATGTCGTCGCTTCGGCCTGGCGGAGTCCGGCCTCCTCCCGAACGGCTTCCTCGGTCTGGCGAGCCAGGGCGGCCTCCCGAGCGGCCTCCTCGGCTTCCCGAAGGCGGTCTGCGGCTTCTCGCCGGTCAGATTCCCGCCTCCGGGCCTCTGTGGACGCCGGGTCCTCGGACTCAGACTGGCCGGACTTGGAATGGCGGGAGGGACGCGACGGGATCTCGCTGAAACAGAAGAAAGACCAGAAGACAAAACAAGATGGATGAGTGAAAACTCGCGTTAAAGGAATGAATACGGCCATGATGGGCGTGGGACGAACCTGCGAGGGGGTCGGTTAAACGACCACCTTGGAGGGGAAATAAGGTTTCCCCGGGATGGTTCTGTCCCCCTCATCTTGCGGGGCCGTTTCTTCTTCCGCTCCCCCTCGGGCTGCGACGTCGGCGTGGCCCCCTCCGGGCGCCTGCTGCTGGCACGCGCCGCCCCGCCCCCTCGGGGAGGAGATGAGGGAGGGGTTCCTTCCTGCTTCCTCTTCCCCCGGGCGTCGGCAGGGTGGCCGCTCCCCGGGCCCCCGTCGCGAGGCCCAGAAGCACGACCCCCTCCCGGGGTAGATCGTTCCCCCCTGCGGCTCCCGACCGCGCCATCGTGGCCTCGAGGAGCCCGCTCCTCCGATGCCCCGACCGCCTGCATGATGGTCAAGATGGAGGCACGGTCTGGATCACTGCAGAGGGGGAGGACTCCTTGAGGAACGAGGGATGCCTCCACGGAGCTGAGATTCAGCACCCGTTGGACCACTATCTTGAAGTCCTCAGGAGCCCAGTCCCATCGGACCCCCTGGTGGGTCCTCATACAGTCCTCGGACCCGGTGTACTCCCAGGCGCCCCGGGCGCGCCGCTGGAGTGGCGCGATCCGGCGACGAAGATAGTCGCCGAACACCATGGCCCCTGTGAGCCCCTGAGATCGCAGGCCCGCCAGGCGGTCGAGGACGGCGTCGTAGCCATCTCCCAGATCTACCGGCGCCCGCCAGTTGGAGGCCTGCGCTGGAGGCTGGCTTGGGAGTCGGAGGCGCGATTCGTCGGCGAGGGGGGTGTAGAACCAGTCGCTCTTCCAGTCATCCCACTTCTTGCGGAGGACGCAGGGAATGTAGCGGTTCAGCACCGGCCCCCGCGGCTGGAAGTAGCAACCACCAACCACCGACGGCGGCGAAACCGGCTGTACGGTGAAGAACCACCGGAACAGCCGAAGGGATGGGCGCACCCCGATGAACATCTCGCACAAGTGCGCGAAGATGGCCAATGTCATTACCGCGTTGGGGGTGAGGTGCGCCATCTGGAGATCGTAAAACTCCAGAACATCCACGAAGAAAGAAGAAAATGGCGGAACCAGCCCTGCCATAGCAAAAGGGAGGAAGAAGACGGACCGCCCCGGGTAGCGTGGCGCCGGGCATCCTTCGCCCAGCGAGACTATCTCCCGGCCGGTCGCAGATTCCGGCATGAAGCGGCGCAGCAGCCCGGCCTGTCTCTCGCTCACGATGCGGGAAGGCGGCAGCACGCTACCGTCAAGCGGAGCGGAGCCCCGTGCCATGACGCCGGAAGAAGAGATGTTTGAGAGCGAGCGCGTGTGGCGGAGGTAGGGCACAGGAAACAAGGAGTTAGGGCGCAAGCGGCGAAGACAAGGGGAATAATGGCGAAAGAAAGGAAGCAAATCTCTTCCTCGGCAACTTTATACCCTTGCCAACGCTGTGCCCGGCTCCTCGTTTCTCGCGCCCACTATCTTGCCCCCTCGTTTCTCGCGCCCACTCTTCCACTAATCCCATTCGCCCGTTTACGGTGCATGAGGTGGATATGCGGCTGTGGCAGTCGAGATGGAACATCTCGTGCGCGCGTTAATTACGCTCGCCGACCGAAGCGCCATCACCATATCTCCAGGCAAAACGAACCGGCACGTCCCGATTCACACGTTACTCGAGTAATGTGGCAGTCTTGAAGAGACCGTTCATTATTGACAGCCGAGTAACCGTTGCCGATGTGCGTGATTTGCGACTGATGGGTTTCTGCCCAACTGTGGAGACCGGTCCCACCTGTCACCAGGCCTTAGGAAGTGGCGTCACGCCCGACCGCTTCCCTCGAGGAGGGTAATCGCCCCGGCATAACGCCGGGGGCTACTGTCGATGACATGGGACCGGGAGTATCGTGACTAGAGGCTTGAGGCAGACACAATCGCCCACGTGGCCTGGCACCCACCGGGGGGGGGGGGGGTCGGGCCCGAGGGTGGTGTGTTCGCCCTCCTCTTTGTCTCCCCGAGGGGGTCGGACCGCTCCCGCCTTGGCCCCGAGGGCTGGGGCGCCCCGACCCCTTGTGGATTTTGCGCCGCGTGTATGGGTTAGGTGAGCACAGCGGCGCTCACCTAACCGCATTTATTGCGGTTTGGACGAACGCGTCACGCCGCGTGTAATACGGTGCAGCGCGCTCGTTTATCCGGTCTGTGACCAGTCACAGACCGGTCAGATCGTGGGTTAGGTGGCGACAGGCGGTCTGACGCACGCCTCGCCCCGTCCAGTCAGGACGAGAGCCTCCAAGCACTCGTCCCTAGCCGGAGCCGGCGTGTTACCTCCTGGAGATGACACGTTGGTTCCGGTCAGATATATACCAGGCTTCATCCTAACCATTACAGGCAAGATGTTGTATGAAGAAGGGCGAACATGCAGATTGTTAAACTGACACGTGATGGACAAGAATGACCGATTGGTGACCGGTCTGACAATGGTCATGTCGTCAGCAGACAGCCATCTCCCACGTCGCGCCTGCTTCCGGTGAAAGTGGAGGTAGGTATGGGCCGTCCCGTCAGAAGGTGATTCGGATGGCAGCGATACAAATCTCCGTCCATTAATGAAGAGAAGTCAAGTTGAAAGAAAGGGAGGGAGAGATGGTGCATGTGGGATCCCCTTGGGATATAAAAGGAGGACCTTGCCCACTTAGAAAGGAGAGGAGAAAGCAATCCCAGAAGAATCGGGGGCTGACTGGCACTTTGTAGCTTCTTCATACGCGAATCCACCAAAACACAGGAGTAGGGTATTACGCTTCTCAGCGGCCCGAACCTGTATACATCGCCCGTGTCTTGTGTGTTTCCGCTCTTGCGAACCTTCCACAGATTGGGAGCTTAGAACCTCACCCAGGGCCCCCGGCCGAACTGGCAAAGGGGGGCCTGCGCGGTCTCCCGGTGAGGAGCCCCACGCTCCGTCAGTTCTAAATTACCCGATGAGAAAGGGAGGGGGGGGGGAAAATCTGCCTTGTTTATTTACGATCCAACGGATTTGGTCGACACCGATGAGGTGTCTTACCAGTTACCACGAGCTAGATTATAGTACTAATTACTTGAGGATTCGGTTCCTAATTTTTTACCCGATCGACTTCGCCATGGAAAATTTTTTATTCGGGGGAGAATATCCACCCTGTTTCGCTCCTAATTAAGATAGGAATTGTTACGATTAGCAACCTAATTCAGATCAGAATTGTTAGTTAGCGGCGTTGGATCCCTCACCTCATCCCATCCCAATTCCCAAACCCAAACTCCTCTTCCAGTCGCCGACCCAAACACGCATCCGCCGCCTATAAATCCCACCCGCATCGAGCCTATCAAGCCCAAAAAACCACAAACCCAACGAAGAAGGAAAAAAAAAGGAGGAAAAGAAAAGAGGAGGAAAGCGAAGAGGTTGGAGAGAGACGCTCGTCTCCACGTCGCCGCCATGGCCGCCCGCGCCGCCGCCGCCGCGTTCCTGCTGCTGCTCATCGTCGGCGCGGCCACCGCGGCGCCGGACATGTCGATCATCTCCTACAACGCGGAGCACGGGGCGCGGGGGCTGGAGGAGGGGCCCACGGAGGCCGAGGCGCGCGCCGCGTACGACCTCTGGCTCGCCGAGAACGGCGGCGGCTCGCCCAACGCGCTCGGCGGCGAGCACGAGCGCCGGTTCCTCGTGTTCTGGGACAACCTCAAGTTCGTCGACGCCCACAACGCCCGCGCCGACGAGCGCGGCGGGTTCCGCCTCGGGATGAACCGCTTCGCCGATCTCACCAACGAGGAGTTCCGCGCGACCTTCCTCGGCGCCAAGGTCGCCGAGAGGAGCCGCGCCGCCGGGGAGAGGTACCGCCACGACGGGGTGGAGGAGCTGCCGGAGTCCGTCGACTGGAGGGAGAAGGGCGCCGTCGCCCCCGTCAAGAACCAGGGCCAATGCGGTAAGGAATTTCTTCTCTTTCCTCATCTCATCTCCCTTGTGCGATTATTTACCATTGAAAGCTTAGATGCGATTATCTATTTGTCACGCTAATCTCGGATCTAAGTAGGGCAATTTCACAACAGTTAATTCAGGTTCACAGCTAGTAATCTTTTGCCCCTACTTGCAAAACAGTGCAGATTTCCTTCTGATATATACATAATATAATAGTAGATTATGATTATATAGTCACACACCGTCTAGTCTCTAGAAAAGATGGGTCATTTTTCTAGCTAAAGCTGACTTTCCCCCCTGAATGAGCATATCTGATTTAATGACAGAGTTATTGTTCTTTTAATACGATGATAATTTACTGGACCGAATAATTGTTTGGAATTCTATGGTAAGGATTTATTACGTAGTGGATGCAGGATGTATTCTTGGAAAATCCTCTCATTGGGTTAACTGTGTAAGGTATTTGTTCTCTTCGTTCTTTGCTTCTGGAGTTGGCAACGGCTGTGACTTGTGAATCGTGCAGTGACAGCGGTGTGGACTTGAACAGATTCAAAGCCCGCCGTTGGTTGGGGCTGACTTGCTCAGTGTGGTTTCCTTGTTTCCAGGATTGTAGTTTAGCTTAGCTTGTTTTTTCCTGATTTTAGGACTGCCGTTTCTGTGGTTGTGCTGCTTTTGTCTTTATATTTTTAAAGGTCTTTTTCGGTGCATCTATCAGTCAAATACTTTGGACAAGGTGACCCTGTAACCAACTACTAAGACATTAAACCGATTTGATGATGTTGCTTTGCATTGCAACTATTTTGGGCCTTTAAGACTTTTAAGGGATATCACACCTTATCAACCTTTCGTGTTCAGTCGAGCAAACTTTTTATCCTGTGCTGGGAGCTGTTTGCTGATATTAGCCTACAGGTGTCTTCAAACTGCTTTTGTGGGTAAAAACAGGGGTGAAACAAATGTCTGCAAATATCTTACTATCCATCTTGATCTTGATAATATTGATACAATTAAACAGTTTAGGGTTCTTGCCTCATATTACAATTGGTTGCTTGCGGTATGATTGCAGTTGTTGCTCTCTTGGATGACACTAGTTATTTTGATGGTTACTGACATCTTTGGTCTTGAATGGTGGGATGCAGGAAGCTGCTGGGCCTTCTCCGCAGTAAGCACAGTAGAAAGCATCAACCAACTTGTTACTGGTGAGATGATCACATTGTCGGAACAAGAACTTGTAGAATGCTCAACCAATGGACAGAACAGTGGCTGCAACGGTGGGCTCATGGATGATGCCTTTGACTTCATCATTAAGAATGGAGGCATTGATACTGAAGATGACTATCCTTACAAAGCTGTAGATGGCAAGTGTGACATCAACAGGGTATTAACTTATTTTCTGATGAATAACTTCATACATTCATCTTTCAGTTCCCACATTATGCAAATCGCTAATGTTTCAACGGGTGCATTGTTTTAGGAAAATGCTAAGGTTGTGAGCATCGATGGCTTTGAGGATGTACCTCAAAATGATGAGAAATCACTTCAGAAGGCGGTTGCTCACCAACCAGTCAGTGTTGCTATTGAGGCTGGTGGCCGCGAGTTCCAGCTCTATCATTCGGTAAATGAACTTGCAGATATCACCCCATGCATATAGGAGGTTTTGGTCGTAACAACTATTGATTTTTACATTACAGGGCGTCTTCAGCGGTAGGTGTGGCACAAGCCTTGACCATGGTGTGGTTGCCGTCGGTTATGGCACTGACAATGGCAAAGACTACTGGATTGTCCGCAACTCTTGGGGCCCGAAGTGGGGTGAGTCTGGATACGTTCGCATGGAGCGCAATATCAATGTGACCACGGGGAAGTGTGGCATTGCCATGATGGCATCATACCCTACCAAGAGCGGAGCAAACCCACCCAAGCCATCTCCGACTCCTCCAACTCCTCCAACACCACCTCCCCCATCCGCCCCTGACCATGTCTGCGATGATAACTTCTCTTGCCCAGCGGGCAGCACCTGCTGCTGCGCATTCGGCTTCAGGAATCTCTGCTTGGTTTGGGGCTGTTGCCCAGTTGAAGGTGCAACCTGCTGCAAGGATCATGCCAGCTGCTGCCCGCCTGACTACCCTGTCTGCAACACCCGGGCTGGAACCTGCTCAGCGGTAATCTCCTCGCTTTCTTGTTCGTTCTTACTGCAACTTTATACTGCCTACATTCTATTCCAAAGATTGTTTTCATCATAGTATTCTGCTCCGACAAGCTATACGGTTTTGAAAAGGCACGAGGCTTTCATGATCTGAACTCAGCAAATATTTGTCATCATGCTTTTTCTGAAAAAACTAGACATTAAGGTTGCTTTGGCTCCAAAGATAGTTCAGATAACTGTAATGCACTAACTGACCTTTCTTCTGTTGGAATTGTGCAAGATATTTGAACGTACGAACTGACCTTCCTTTTGTTGGAATTGTGCAGAGCAAGAACAGCCCATTGAGCGTGAAGGCTTTGAAGCGCACGCTCGCTAAGCTGAACACCGCATGAGCTCATCGATAACATGTAATCGGCGAGGAGAGGGGATGAGGCAGCGTGGAGCCTTTCTGAAATTTCTGCTTCCGTGCCTCCATATATCGTTGTCGCATTTTGAGGGGACAGCTTATTTACTCTACTGCCTGCCTTTTATCTTACAGTGATCTGTGTACATAGCTCGATCCAATTTGTACTCTTATTTATCTTCTCCAATTTGTACTCTATATAATTTATCATCTCAAGAATACATTAACGAAGATCCTGTTTTACCGTTCCAAATTCTCATTATTCACTTCTGTCGAAATATAGCTACAACTAGTACATCTGATCAGTGAATTTCAGAACACTGATTACTTGTAAGGATACAATGGAAGGATGCAAGAATGTTCGTGTTTGCATCCTTCCCTCTTATTGCGATGTGATATCAGATTGTTGTCAGCAATGCGTCAGGCTGAGATTTGCGGCACAAATTGGTAGGCC
This sequence comes from Oryza sativa Japonica Group, assembly GCF_034140825.1. Classification (NCBI taxonomy): domain Eukaryota; kingdom Viridiplantae; phylum Streptophyta; class Magnoliopsida; order Poales; family Poaceae; genus Oryza; species Oryza sativa. The sequence goes on along the minus strand of NC_089038.1, from coordinate 34,693,035 downwards.
GTTTTCCGTTTATTGACCAACAGTTACAAAGTTTGGAATCATGCGATCTGAACGACAAAACGCTGACAAAGTTGGTGATCGCTGATCAGTTCAGTTGCCACCACCTCCGCCGCCGCCGCCTTCTTCAGCTGCCACAGCCGAAGGCAACGCCGCCGCCGGCGGCCTGAAGCCCGGCAGGTCGCAGGGGATGTGCGGCACGAAGGGGCAGTGCTGCGGCGGGTCGGCGTAGAAGCGGGCGCACTCGAGCGCCGGCCGCTGGTGGGGGAAGTTGGGGATGCAGTTGAGGCGCACGTCGAGCACCTTGCTCCGGACGAGCTCGAGGCAATGGCGGCGGCCGACGGAGTGGAAGTAGTTGTCGGAGAGGGAGAGGTTCTGCAGCTTCCCGGTCTTGGCCAGCGCGCAGAGCACGTCGGGGATGTGGCCGTACAGCTGGTTCCCGGCGAGGTTGAGCTCCTCGACGAGCCCCAGGCAGCCGAGGGAGAGCGGGATGGGTCCGGTGATGTCGTTGCCGCCGGCGTCGAACACGGTGAGCCCCTCCACCAATCCGATCTCGTAGGGGAGGCATCCCGAGAGGTGGTTGTTGAGGAAGAGCACCTCGGAGAGGTTCGCCGACGTGTTGTAGATGGAGCGCGGGATCGGGCCGGTGAACTGGTTGTTGGCCACCACCAGGTACTCCGCCGTGGTGCTCCCGAAGTTGTCCGGGATGTTGCCGTAGAAGCCGTTGTTGTTGAGGAAGAGCGCGACGACGGTGAGGTCGAACACCGGCGGCGGCACCGTGCCGACGAAGCGGTTGAAGCGGAGGTCGAGGAAGAGGAGGCGGCCGAGCGGGACGACGGTGGCCGGGAACGCGCCGGAGAAGTTGTTGTTGGAGAGGTCGAGCTCGTAGAAGTACGGGAGGCCGGTGAGGTCGGGGACCTCGCCGGAGAAGTTGTTGGAGTTGGCGTGGAAGAGCGCTAGGTCCGGGAACGCGTCGACGAAGCCGGAGAGGCTGGGCGCGCCGAGGCCGTAGCCGTTGAAGTCGATGGACGCGATGGTGAGCGTGGTGTTGTCCTTCGGCGTCGTTGCACCCGGCGGCGCCGGCGGGTGCTCGCAGTAGAAGCCCTTGTACATGTCGCCGCCGAAGTAGCTGTCGCAGAGGTTGGGGCCGACCCACGACGCCGTCACGCCGCGCGGGTCGCTGGTGATGGTCGCCTTGAACGCCTGGATCACCGGGTACAGCGCCTGCAGGTTCTCGTTCAGGAAGTCCTCCGGCGACGGCGCCGGCGCCGGCGGGCAGCCACACTTATCCAGCGACGCCGCCTTCAGGGGGTCCGCCGGCGCCGGCGCCGGCCCGCAGCCACACGTATCCAGCGACGGCGCCGATACCTTCCCTTGTCCACCGCGATCGGGCCTCCACGACGGCGCATTGCGCGACACCATGGCGAAGTGAGTATGGCTGGGGTCACACACCACGCCGTGCAGGTGCAGCGCGGCGAGCAGGAGCGCGAGCGCGAGCGCAAGCAGGCGCGCATTATGGCCTGAAGCCGCCGCCATGGACGCACGTTAGATGGTGGTGAGACGTGGGGGGGAAGACGAGTTTTAAGGAGGAGGAGGAGGAGATGGGTCCATGGCTCCATGAACTCCATTGACATGGAATGGATCAGCACAAGTGGAGCGTGCTTTATGGGAAAAACTATATTCATTTTTTAAGGGGATATCATCTCGTTTTTACATGTCACTCCCAAAATAAGTGCAGTTTTAACACCGTTCATGCTCAACGTTTGACCGTTCGTCTTATTTGAAAAACAATTATGACTAGTATTTTTATTGTTATTAGATGATAATACATGAATAGTACTTTATGCGTGACTAATATTTTTATTTTTTTTATAATTTTTTCAAATAAGACGGACAGTCAAAACGCTGGACACGGATATCTATGGTTGCACTTATTTTGGGACGGAGGTGGTAAAAAATTTAGTGTAGCAGATTATGGCTCGGTTTAGTTCCAAACTTTGAATCCCAAAAACGTCACATCGAACTTTTCTACACACACAAACTTTCAACTTTTCCGTTACATCATTTCAATTTCAATCAAACTTTCAACTTTAGCGTGGAACTAAACACACCCTATATGTGATATGTCACTTCAAACATGCATATTCAAATTCAACTTATACAAGTAAAAACAAAAATAGCAAATTTAACTGTGAAAAGAACACGTAATTTACGGTTAAATTTGTTTGTTATTTTTGTTTCAAATTACATATGTCGAATTTTAACTTGCATGTTTGCGAAAAGATATATCATATATTGATCACAATATATATCTTGATAATTTTTTTTAAAAAAATTTTGATAACTTTTTAAACGATACGCACAAAACGAGAGGATGTCCCGACAAAAATCCACTTCCGCTTTATGGGTGAAAAGAGGTGGGAATAGGAGAGAAGTTGTTTTGCCGGGGAAGAGAGGAGGCAATGGCAGCCAGCAAAGAGAGAGGCGGTAGTGGGGTTGGCGGTTAATTAGTCGTCATCGACGGTAGGAGTGAAGAAGAAGAAGAAATGAAGCAGCGCTCGTGCGTGCAGGCAGCGGCGGCGTGCAGCTCGCGACCACTGGCCGAGCCGAGCGGGGCGTGCACTTGATTCCAGGGCGAAGTGGCTACGTGCCTAGCTCGCGAAGTGAATACACACATAATAGTATGGCAGTGTGCGGTCAAGGCGTTTTGTGATTTTGAGTTGAGTTGTTGATGATGGGTCAGTGCGGGGAAGGCAATAGCGTCGGCTTTCCTCGGCAGGAGGGCAGAGGCTGCCTCACGACCGGGCTCAGTGCTCTGTAGTCTGTACATACCGGTAGTATATGATTGGGGCACTGGGGCATGACAAAAGGCACAATGTGTGTATGTAGCAAGTGGAACATCATCATCTTCTGGGCCAGGAGCAAAGATATGTTCATATAGCATATTAGCGTTTGCTAAACATGAAGTCAGCATGACATGACTCGGCCGGAAGCAATATTTGCCGTCTGATTCATAATAGCAAACCAGAAAAAAAAAGGTGTCTTCTCTTTGCCAGAATAATGCTTACTATATTCCATATCACAAATAAGTGTGCAGATATGTGTACTGTGGAGTATAGAAAAAGAATGTTGGAAGATGGAGAACTTATCTGCTTGACCCAGTGAGTAGTGACCCTACAATTTGGATACCCACCCAAGTTTTTATGTTAGTGTCCCAAAAAGGCTCTGCACTGGTAGTCTTGTACCATAATGCTCACACATATTGAATTGCCAATAGGCGTCCCCTTTCGGATATGCCTAAGCCAATTTGTCCACTGGTGCCCGTAATGGCCTTAGCCCCTCTAAAGAGAGGTGTTGCATACTGGAGCCTGAGCAGACAACTTAAGTTTGAAAATATGTTATCAAGGCTGGCTCATGCATAATTTGTTTCTACAATGAACTGCACAGAATTTCCAAATATGCATGTGGTTGCTCTGACTTGTCTTGTTAATTTTTCTTAATTTCTAGCATAGCGATTTTACACCAACACAAAATACTTACATGATACATAAGTTTTGCAGCAAATTAATACACCAGAATAGTAAAAACTGAACACAACGGTTCATAAGTAGTAGAGAAAAATGGCTGGCCCTAGACGATTACCAAAGATTCAGGTATGCATGTGTGCAGTTTGGCATCGAATGAGCTCACTAAAGTTTATTAGGGAACTATTTAACAATGAGAATCAAGAACACTAAAAAAACGGTTTAGTGCACCAGCAACCAACATATTTGTATATGCCGGCTACAGAAAATGATTTCAGGGGAAAAGTATATATCATTATCCACAAGATATGTGCCCATGATAAACCTCAGCATGTGTCATGTTACTTGAAAAAATATACAAAGCATTCCATTTCTCAAATTGAACAGAGTGCATGTAAACTACATCAGCAGTCAAACATGACATCTTCGATATCCAAGAATATTTCCAGTGGTGGTTCACAGGTATGGAGAGTAACTGACGAGGTTCATGACCAACCACATATGACAAAAGAGGTTCCTGATAAGACAAAAGATGATCATTATAGAGAAGTATCATTTCTCAGGAACAACAGAAGATGGTCTCAGAACATTTGTAAATTTCATGTGTGGTAACAGTTCAACTCCAGAAAAACAAACTTCTGAAAGTGATTACTTGGTTGTATTTAGAGTGCCTTGAATGCCATTCCTGGGCTGGTGGTTTCTCTTTTTATTAACAAAGGGAGGACATCACTGCCTCGCCTTTCTAAGAAAGACCATTTTTGCCTTAGAAAAATACAACAGAAATACAGAATACGGTGAGAAGTAACTCTATCCATTTGTTCAACGAGAATTTATCTCATCTTTGCTGCCCTTAGCCCTTAGGTTTTTGTGGGACTTTTCGAGTAACAAAGATCCACTGGCATTGCCGTTATAGCATCTTAAAGGTTTTTTGAACTATTGCAACATTATGTAAACTTGAGATTGCAAGAGTTAAACAAAAATGTTGTCCATGCTATCATGTTAACGAAATGTGTAGCATACTAAATATGTGAAACACAAAAGCTATTAGTGGTTTGTTGGATTTAGAGTATACCATGAACTAGTAAAAAAGATTCAAACCGTCTTAGAAGCTCACCCAATGTAGCAAAAACACCGGTTACTCAGTCTTCTTTTGCTTGGTTGATTCTCCAGTCTTGCTAATGATGGTATCTAAGTGCCTTGATAGTACACTGTGCGCCATACCAATCTTTTCATCGACTTGGTCCTGGTACTTCTCATACAATGGTGGAACTAACAGAGAAAACATTACACCTAGAGAAAAGCCAGAATGATACAATTATTACATATGAGCTATCATAAAAGAACGATTGATCCATACATGAATAGGTCCAGGAAGTTAAAGAGAAACAAATTCAGTAGTACTCACCAATGTAAATGAGCGTAAGGAAGTTGAAGAGCATTCCAATGTATGAAACCACCCATAAAATCAATATAACCTATATGACCAAACAAAATAAGGGGCATAAGAAGAAAGCATACAAAGGCAGGTACAGCCATATAGACGTACAGTTGTGTGTGTACTAGTGGGCATGGATGTGTGTGTATAAGAGAGAGACCTTTATAAAAACACTCCTATCTCTCTTGATGGCAATATCATGGCCAACAGCCAACACCTTGTTGATCCATACAAGAGCCCGATCTGCAGCTTTCTCAACAACCACATCTGAGACCTCTAGTTTAGGGAGTGGTGGAAGAGGCCTGCAAAAATCACAACTTTGTGTCAAACTTGGATAGATGATATGGGCAATGGAAGTACAATGCCAGTCACAGAGAACAACATAAAACAACCAAAGTGCCAAAAACAGCTCTTTCTTTTTCGGTTTAGCGATACAATCGCAGAGACACTGCATAAATGCATATCAATTCTAGGCAACAATCAAGTCAGATGGGGAACACAAACTCATAAATGAGCCGATAAGGAATGGCAAGCGCGGTGATTGACCATGTAATGTAAATCTAGGAAAAAAACCTTGTGGATTGCTTGCAGAAGAGACCATATAGCACAGTTACAAGCTCTAGAGAAAATGACACATGCTAGCAGAATTAACTTATCGAACTGCTATCGCGGCTTAGCTTTAAAGTAAAGCAGCCTCTTTACTTTGTAGATAAGGGATCGGATAGATGCATTATTGGTAATGTAATAAAAACGAAATATGCAGGTTTCAGGAAAAGGGATAATTAGGAAACCCCGACATATGCAGAGTTCAAACCTTTGAACAATCTCTAATCTTAGGAGATCATCGGATCACTTCCAATTACAAACTGCTCTGGCCTGAAGTTTAGTTTCTTACTGCAACCCGTAATTCAAAAATGCTAAGCAAGTTAGTGTATGAAACAGTTTGGCAGTGAGCTTCTTGAAGCCAAAAAGATGCAACAACCAAACGGTTGGGGAAAAGAAAGTCCACATTATTCAGCAAAACCTCATACACATTACAGTGAACACCGCAGTTACAACTACAGCGAATCAGGGCCGCAGGGCGCGGCGCGACTCTACATGAGATCAGAAACACGCGGTGCTGTAGAGCCAGGGCAAAAACCCACCTGTTGAGCAGCGAGGCGGACTTGGCCCAGAAGAAGAGGATGGCGACGAGGAGGAGCAGGGCGTTGGCCATGACTGACGGGAAGCTGTACCCCGCGCGCTCGAAGAGGAACCACACCGCCGTGGCGCCCGCCACGGCCGCCGCGGACACGTTCCTCCGCCGCCACAGCACCAAGTCGGCGACTGCGAGACGAGAGAACACGAGTGAGGAGAAAACCGAACCCAAATTCTCGACCCGGATCGGAGAGCGCCGGGAATGCGCGTGCGTACCTGCGCCGCCGCCGAGGAGGGCGTGGAGGGATCGGCGGGAGGTGGTGGCCATCGGGATCGCCGCGGGGAGGGTTAGGGTTTGGGGCCGCGGCCGAAGCGAGGAGAGGAAGTGGGGTAGGTGAGTGGAGCTCACGAGGCGGAGGCGACGAGGACGAGATGGGATCTCTCTCTGTGTCCTTTGCTGGATCAGGAAATGGATTCGGTTTCGGAGACGGCGCGAGCGAATGAATTCCGTCGAATTATTTTGAAATATTATGGTGAGTTATTGCAATTTTGCGGGCAAGTGATGCCCGATGGTGTTGGAATAACTCCTTCCATTTCTATACTTTTAAGATTTAAATTTTACACCATAATATTCTTATTTTTCACTGATTTTTGTGATTCCCATCATTTCAATAATTTTAAAGCTAATCAAATGCTTGGAAAGAGAGAATAAGTAAATTTCATTTAACCACCCGTATTATGATCTACCTCTTAATCACAAATAATAATAACCTATAACTAGATGGGATACATTATAGTACTACGAATTTGAACATAGAGCATATAATACCCAACGAATTTCTGTCGAGATTTATAGTACTATGATGTGTCCTATCTAGTACTAAATTTTAGAACAAATTGAGTAAATTAAAAAAACATACGATTTTTTAGCACATAAACATATGTATTATGGTCATTTCAAAAAACACAATATTTATCATTCTAACTTTGAATTACCATAATTTTAAGTTATACAATCGCATCTCGAATTTATGAGTTATTTATCCATCATATAAATGTTACATCCATGGCCTTTTAAAAATTTGATATATGAGTATGTCAAATTGGTTACAATGTGGTTTTGTGGAACTTTATATCCATAGTACCTATGGGTCATGTGCTATGTGTCAAAATCCTTGTAGTTTTGTGTAATTTTGATCATAACGAGTGTATTTTTACAAAATTTCCCAAAAGAAATACAAGTAATTCGAAATTCAAATGCTAACAACTGAAGTGAAAAAAATAAATTATTTATTGTAACAATCCTTATATTTTAAAATTGATGGAGTAATTATGTGCTTGGACCTTCTAGTACATTCAGTAAATATATACTGTTTAGAATGATTTTTTTCTCTTAAATATATCATGGCCATAAATACGTTTGGTCATGCAAGCTACTAGTTTCATGCCGTTCAATTTGGAGGACTGGCACTTTCATGCTGCTTTGTTTAGATACGATGTCATTTCGAAGAAAACAAGTATCCAAACCAACAGATTAGTGGATGCTAGCATTTGACGACGACATGTTTAAATCAAGCCGAATTATGGGTCCAAACATGGACATATTCTTCCTATTTGTTGAAAACAACAGCGTGGAACATGAGTACCCGTTCCAACGCCAACCGAGTAATCGGTCCGATGCTACCTTGGCTGTGTTTAGTTCAGCGCAAAGTTTGGATTTTGGCTGAAATTGAAGATGATGTGACTGAAAAGTTACGTGTGTATAACAGGTGGAGGTGGATGTGATGGAAAATGATTGAAGTTTGGATCCAAACACAGCCCATACCAACTCACATAGTTCGTGGAAGGGAGACAATAATTGTGATCCTCTAAAATATCACAGTAAATTTCTATTTTTATAATAAACACACAAACGAACCTGAACAGTAACCGTTTCATATTAAATGAATATACGGTCCTTACCTGAGACCTGTTTTTTCAGCAAAACTATATAGTCATGGCATGTATCTATATATAGAAGAACAAGATGCACTTATAGAATGGAATGTGTGATTTCAATTTTGAGACCCCGTGTTCAATATCTAACGCGCTTACAATTTTTTTTAAAAATGTGTTTGGAATCCAAATATCGTCTTTTATCTATAGAAGAACATTTTGTTCAGTACACCATATTGAGTCTGGTGGATATCCTAGAAAATTCCAACTCCAACTGACGGTACGCCAGTACACCGCCATTGGCAGCTAGCCTGAAGTGATCCAATTTTTAATTTTTAATTTTTCTGATCTTTTTAACTCTTATCTCATCATACTTTAAGTGAACAAACACTTATCCAAAATTATATCAGAAATGCTATTACATTTTAAAATGGAGAAGGTATGGCACGAAAAGCACCAAATCCAATAGCTAGAAGCCGCATTCAGTTCAAGATTTGAAGCAATATATTCAAAACTCAAAAATAGCCTGAACTCCTCAAGATTAGCTCACACGATGATGACATGACTCAACTGAAGAATCCTGGCCTTGTACCAAAAACAAGTCCAGGTTCAGAGAACCGCCCCCTTCCGCGGAAACGGCAGCTGTTACAAATCCCACCCGAGCAGCAGCCACTTCCAACACACACGCTCACCCGATTCCCCGCTTCGCCGCCGGCGCTCGCATCGGTCAAGTCAACTCGACGCCCACACACGCACCGGCCATGGCCGCGGCGGCGGCGGAGCAGCAGCAGCAGGGCTTCCGCCCGCTCGACGAGGCGTCCCTGGTGGCCTACATCAAGGCCACGCCCGCCCTCGCCGCGCGCCTCGGCGGCCGCCTCGACGCCCTCACCATCAAGGAGGTCGGCGACGGCAACCTCAACTTCGTCTACATCGTCCTCTCCGACGCCGGCTCCCTCGTCATCAAGCAGGTCCCTATCTCCTCCACGCGCCGCCACCGTCGCCGCTGCCACACATGTAGTACGCATCTTCTGTCTCCGTTCTTTCGCTGACGACGCTGCAATCCAGGCGCTGCCGTACATCCGCTTAGTGGGGGATTCATGGCCGATGTCGAGGGAGCGCGCCTATTTCGAGGCCTCCGCGCTGCAGAAGCACCGCGCCCTCTGCCCGGACCATGTCCCCGAGGTCTACCACTTCGACCGTGCCATGTCGCTCATCGGGATGCGCTACATCGAGCCGCCGCACATCATCCTCCGCAAGGGCCTCGTCGCCGGCGTCGAGTACCCGCTGCTCGCCGAGCACATGGCGGATTACATGGCCAAGACGCTCTTCTTCACTTCACTTCTCTACAACTCCACCACTGATCACAAGAAAGGAGGTTGGTTGATTTATTACAGGTTTGGTTTGCCTGTGAAAATTGAGAAGGGAGAAAAATGAGAACCGAATTGATGGCATGTTGTGTTATGTGAATTGCAGTTGCTCAGTATTGCGATAATGTGGAGATGAGCAGGCTCACAGAACAAGTTGTATTCTCAGATCCATACAGGGTCGCCAAATACAATCGCTGCACATCACCCTTCCTTGATAATGATGCTGCAGCGGTTCGAGAGGATGCTGAGCTTAAGTTGGAGATTGCTGAATTAAAATCAATGTAACTAGCTCTCCTGATTAAACCAGCGTTTCTCTTTCCTTTTCATTGGAGATGATGGACATGATTTGCATATGCAGGTTTATTGAGAGAGCACAAGCTTTTCTTCATGGAGATCTCCACACTAGTTCCATCATGGTGACACCAGATTCTACTCAAGTGATTGATCCAGAATTTGCTTTCTATGGCCCAATGGGTTACGATATTGGGGCCTTCCTGGGGAACTTGATTTTGGCATATTTTTCACAAGATGGACATGCTGATCAAGCAAATGATCGTAAGGTGTGTATGGATTTATTGGCTAATAATAGTAAATGAAAGTGCGTAATCTTACCTGGGTGGTTAAGTTGTTTTGCGTTTGCTAAGATAATGGCAACCACATGTCTTCCTGTGTACTAATTTCGATAGGATAGAAGTTTGGAACATGATACTTGTATCCTATAGAATAACTAGCAATTGATATTGTTGATATATGCCGTATGTAACAGAGGGAGGAGGGTGCTCAGCAGACGATGAATGTCCCTGAGTATTACTCCCTCCGTTTCATATTATAAGTTGTTTGATTTTTTTCTTAGTCAATTTTTTTTAAGTTTAACCAAATCTGTAGAAAAATAGAATAACATTTTCAATACAAAACAAACATATTATCAAAATATATTCTATGTTAAATTTAATTAAACTAATTTGCTGTTGTAAATGTTGCTAATTTTTTTCTATAAATCTGGTCAAACCTAAAGAACTTTGACTAAGAAAAAAGTCAAACGACTTATAATATGAAATGGAGGGAGTACTTAATGGGAACTGCAGAAATGACAAGTTATGATATGGCAAAGTGCAATTGCAACATCTAGATTCTAGAAGGTATTTTCATGATGTTTCGCCAGGCATAAAATAAGTTCTATGTCTGTACATATTTTGCAGGCTTACAAGAAATGGATCTTGAAGACAATTGAAGATTCATGGAATTTTTTCCACAAGAAGTTTGTCGAATTATGGAATAAACACAAAGATGGGAATGGGGAAGCATACCTGCCCCCTATATACAACAGCTCAGAGCTTTTGAGCCTTGTACAGAAGAAGTACATGACAAGCCTATTTCATGACAGTCTTGGATTTGGTTCAGCAAAAATGATCAGGTAATTAAACAGTACAATTATGTAGAGTCTGTACTACTAAGTCAATTTGCTGAATCTTATTTACGTCTAGACTATGAAGATATACTAGACCTGCCCTTTTTAAATGTAAGAAGCTCAAAGGCACAGTAAGTTAGTCCAAAGTAGAGGTTTCCGATGCCAATTTTGATGCAGCACTTCTTTTTCATAAATGTATATCAGTATGTGCTATCCTAAAAGAGATGTTCCAGAAGACCACCTTTGACGATTATAAGTATGACTGAAAACCGTCATAAATGGTTAAATTGGAGGCTATTCAGGATATTATGTTGTGAGAAGCTAAGTGTAAAGAACTTAAAATCACATTTAAACGCCATTTTCAAATTTTTTATCTGTGTTCCGATGCCTTGTGCATGATCCTCACGCGACTTCTGTTTACTAAATTGGACCATACATATGTAGGAGAATTGTTGGAATTGCTCATGTTGAGGATTTTGAGTCGATTGAGGATGCCAGCAAGAGAGCTTCGTGTGAGCGACGTGCCCTTAATTGTGCAAAGGCAATCCTGAAGGGAAGACGCCAGTTTGAAAGCATCGAGCAAGTGATTGTGCATGTACAATCGTTTGATCGGGACTGATAAGGCTAACCATCTACACAACCTTTCTGATTGAGGAGACAAAAGTTTTCATCTGTTTACCATCAGCGATTATCTGTGCCTATTATAAAGCAGAATTGGCCGGTTATATGTGGGCTGGGCAACAACAATGTATATAGCCAAAGTAGTCCATACAGATGGACCCACATATGTGGGATTTACCTATTGTAACCTTCATACTCCCTCCGTTTCACAATGTAAGTCATTCTAGCATTTTCCACATTCATATTGATGTCAATGAATCTAGACATATATATCTATCTAGATTCATGGACATCAATATGAATGTGGGAAATGCTAGAATGACTTACATTGTGAAACGAAGGATGTAATATATATAGGTAGTTAGTAGTATTAGAAGGAGAGAGAAAGCAGAGATAAATAATATATTTTATTCTATATAGGCAACTCATATGTTTATGGGTGACTTTTGCTATTTGCTTGATATGGACTAGTTCTACAATGTTGTTAGGTGGCTGAATGAAATATTGTATTCTTTATGGACTAGTTCTACTATACATTATGCATGCTCAAGTGTGGACGCTCTGCAAGATTGATGTTTTTTTTTCACCACTTGGCTAAGTTTGTAAGAATCAGTCGGTTGAATGGCAAAAGCTTCCCCAAACAATTTAACTTTTTATCTAGATTCAAAAGAATCTTAATAAAAGCTAAAAAACTGGTTTTCCCTGCTTTTTTATGCTCTCACAACTAGATTTCCATTTCTCAGAATTTAATCTACAAAGTAGGTTTTCCTTAGCTTCCTCGTAGATTTTTTTTCGAGTAAAGTGTACGAGCGGTACTTAAACTTGTAGCGGTATGTCATCTAGATCCCCCAAACTCTCAAAATGCATATCCAGGCCCTAGAACTTATCAAAGTGTATCATCTAGGTCCCAAATCGACACATCCCCTCTTGGATCCTACGTGGCGCTGATGTGACCTGCCACATGGACGTGACATGTCCTTTTTTTTCTTCTTTTCTTTTTCTTTTCTGTTTTCTTCTTATTCTTGTTTTTTTCCCCTCTCTTTTGCTCGGGTCACAGACAAAGGAGAAGAAAGGAAAATGCAAGAGAAGAAAAAAAAGAAAGAAATAAAATTTTTAAATGGGTCCTATTTGTCAGTCAAAATTATGCCACATCATGTTCGTGTGACATGCCACATCCGCACCACGTAGGATCCTGAAGGATTTGTGGTGATCTGGGACCTAGATGACACACTATGACAAGTTCTGTGACTTGGATATGCATTTTGAGAGTTTAATGACCTAGATGACACACCGCTATAAGTTTAAGGACCGCCCGTGTACTTTACACATTTTTTTCTGGATTCTATAGCTATAAAATCTCATAATATGATTATTTAGGGAATTGGAGATTTTGGAAGAAACTGTACATGCTAGAAGTTCTCCAAAAGACCTATCTATACTTTGAACATTCTAGTTCATCCGGTGAATATAATAGAGTTTGTCAACTTTCTCACTATGGTTCGCTTGGTCATGAGAATACTATAATGATTTTTGTCTTGTGAGCTAGTTTCATGCCGTTTAATATGGAGGACTGGCACTTTCATGCTGCTTTTATTTGGATATGATGTCATTTTGAAGATACATGATGCTAGCATTGACGGCGACATCAAGCCGAAGTATGGGGCCAAACACAGTCGATATATTCTCCCTGTTTGTTGAAAAGAACAGCGTGGAACATGCGTACCAACTGATTAATCGTTCGGATGCTACCTTATCAACTCGCAGAGTTCATTGAAGGGACACAATAATTGTGAATTGTAATCCTCTAAAATATCACAATAAATTTCTTTTTCTAATAAACACACAAACGAACATAGTAACCGTTTCATTCTATCAAATGAATATATGGTCCTTATCTTAGAGCTGTTTTTTTCAGAAAAATTATGTAGGCATGGCATGTTTCTATATATCTATATGAGAACATTTCGATTATGGTTGATTTGCTAGAAAATTCCAACTTCAACCGAAGGCACACCACCATTGGTAGCCTGAAGCATGAGTGAAAGATTCATTAGTTTTTTTTTATTTTTTCGAGAAAACAATTTTATTTATTTCATCCGTCCTAAAATACTGCTATAAGTGAACAAACACTTATTCAGATTTATTAGCAACATATATTCATGCATTATAACAGATCGAACATACAATTGAGACGAGTAAGAAAGGGCTAGGAAGGTAATTGAGGATAAAGTACCGTATCATACGGAGGTTGTGTACATGATTTGAGAAGGAGCGGACAAATAGACTGCACGAGCGGTGGGAGAAGGAGATGAACGGAGGATGACTCAACTTTAATACTTTCTCCGTTTCATATTATAAAATTTTCTAGCATTACCCATATTTATATGGATGTTATGTCTAGATTCATTAACAATGGTCAATTGTAGAAAATTTTTACAATATGAAACAGATGGAGTGGTAATATAGAGATAACATAAATGATGGTATATTTTGGAACAGAGAGGAAAATTCACCAAATCCAATGACCAGAAGCCACATTCAGTTCAAAATTAGCAGTATACTAGGATGTGTTTAGTTTGTGTGCCAATTTTTTTAAGGATACAGACACATATTTGAAGTATTAAACGTAGACTAATAACAAAACAAATTACAGATTCCGCCTGTAAACTGCGAGACAAATTTATTAAGCCTAATTAATCCGTTATTAGCAAATATTTACTGTAGCATCCCATTGTCAAATCATGGTGTAATTAGGCTCAAAAGATTCGTCTCGCGATTTACATACAAACTGTGCAATTGTTTTTTTTCATCATATTTAATCCTCTATATATGTGTCTAAATATTTGATGTGATGAAAAAGTTAAAAAAAATTTAAAAAATTTTGAATCTAAACACGGCCTGGATTGAAAACTCAAAGATAGCATGAACTCCTCAAGATTAGCTCACACTGATGACACGACTCAACTGAAGAATCCGCCTTGTACCAATAACAAGTCCAGGTTCAGAGAACCGCCCCCTTCCGCGAAAGCAGCAGCTGTTACAAAACCCACACACCTCCGCGCAGCGCAGCCTCCCACACACGCGCACTCGATTCCCCACTCCTCTCGCGGGTCGCGGCCACTTCGCCGCCGGCGCTCGCATCGGTCAACTCGACGCCACGGCCACACACGCACCGGCCATGGCCGCGGCGGCGGAGCAGCAGCAGCAGCAGCAGCAGCAGGGCTTCCGCCCGCTCGACGAGGCGTCCCTGGTGGCCTACATCAAGGCCACGCCCGCCCTCGCCGCGCGCCTCGGCGGCAGCCTCGACGCCCTCACCATCAAGGAGGTCGGCGACGGCAACCTCAACTTCGTCTACATCGTCCTCTCCGACGCCGGCTCCGTCGTCATCAAGCAGGTCCCTATCTCCTCCACGCGCCGCCGCCGCCACACATGTACGCATCTTCTCTCTCCGTTCCTCCGCTGACGACGCTGCAATCCAGGCGCTGCCGTACATCCGCTGCGTGGGGGATTCGTGGCCGATGACGAGGGAGCGCGCCTACTTCGAGGCCTCCGCGCTGCAGAAGCACCGCGGCCTCTGCCCGGACCATGTCCCCGAGGTCTACCACTTCGACCGGGCCATGTCGCTGATCGGGATGCGCTACATCGAGCCGCCGCACATCATCCTCCGCAAGGGCCTCATCGCTGGCGTCGAGTACCCGCTGCTCGCCGAGCACATGGCGGATTACATGGCCAAGACGCTCTTCTTCACCTCCCTTCTCTACAACTCCACCACTGATCACAAGAAAGGAGGTTGGTTGATTTATTATACAGGTTTGGTTTGCCTGTGAAAAGGGAGAAAAATGAGAACCAAATTGATAGAATGTTGTGTTCTGTGACTATGAAAAGGGAGAAAAATGATAACCAAATTGATGGAATGTTTGTGTTCTGTGAACTGCAGTTGCTCAGTACTGCGATAATGTGGAGATGTGTAGGCTCACAGAGCAAGTCGTGTTCTCAGACCCATACATGCTCGCCAAATACAATCGTTGCACATCACCCTTCCTAGATAATGATGCTGCAGCGGTTCGAGAGGATGCTGAGCTTAAATTGGAGATTGCTGAATTGAAATCAATGTAACTATCTTTCCAGATTAAACCAGCGCTTTTCTTTTCTTTTCATATTGGAGATGATGGACATGATTTGCATATGCAGGTTTATTGAGAGAGCACAGGCTCTTCTTCATGGAGATCTCCACACTGGTTCCATCATGGTGACACCAGATTCTACTCAAGTGATTGATCCAGAATTTGCTTTCTATGGCCCAATGGGTTACGACATTGGGGCCTTCCTGGGGAACTTGATTTTGGCATATTTTTCACAAGATGGACACGCTGATCAAGCAAATGATCGTAAGGTATGTATGGATTTATTGGCTAATAATAGTAAATGAAAGTGTGTACTTTTACCTGGTCCACAAATGTCCTCTTTTTTTTTTATGTGACAAAAAGATAGTTTTTCTTTTTGGGTGGTTAAGTTGTTTTGCGTTTGCTAAGATAATGGCAACCACATGTCTTCCTGTGTACTTGTATCCTATAGAATAATTAGCAATTGATATTGTTGAGATATGCCGTATGTAACAGAGGGAGGAGGGTGCTCGGCAGACAATAAGTTGAATAACTTGCCTTACTCATCACTTGAATGTCCCTGAGTAATGGGAACTGCAGAAATGACAAGTTATATGGCAAAGTGCAATGGCAGCATCTAGATTTTAGAAGGTATTTTCATGATGTATCACGGGGCATAAAATAAGTTATATGACTGTACATATTTTTCAGGCTTACAAGAAATGGATCTTGAAGACAATTGAAGATTCATGGAATTTGTTCCACAAGAAGTTTGTCGAATTATGGAATAAACACAAAGATGGGAATGGGGAAGCATACCTGCCCCCTATATACAACAGCTCAGAGCTTTTGTGCCTTGCACAGAAGAAGTACATGACAAGCCTATTTCATGACAGTCTTGGATTTGGTTCAGCAAAAATGATCAGGTAAATAAATGTTGAATAGTATAGGAAGAGGAGATTACTGCGAATATTGGACACATTCTATTGAGCCTTAGGAGCCCGCATATATAGGAAATAAATAGGGTAGAGATAAGGAAGTATTATATTTAACATGGTATTAGAGCCTCAGGGGCCAGTATATAGATACATGAGATAAGGAAGGATTACAGATATGGAAAAAATCCACATAAATCAATCATATCCTAATATGACTCTAACTACCATATACTCTAATATTAAACAGTACAATTATATAGTCTATACTACTAAGTTAATTTGTTGAATCTTATTTACGTCTAGACTATGAAGATATACTAGACCTGCCCTTTTTAACTGTAAGGAACTCAAAGGCACGCTAATTTAGGCCAAAAGTAGAGGTTTCCGATGTCAATTTTGATGCAGCACTTCTTTTTCATAAATGTATGTCAGTATGTGGTGTCCTAAAAGAGATGTTCCAGAAGACCACCTTTGACAAGCATAAAGTATGACTGAAAACCGTCATAAATGGTTGAATTGAGGCAATTCAGGATATTATGTTGTGAGAAGCTAAGTGTAAAGAACTTAAAATCACATTTAAACACCATTTTCAAATTTTTTATCTGTATTCCGATGCCTTGTGCATGATCCTCAAGCGACTTCTGTTTACTAAATTGGACCATACATATGTAGGAGAATTGTTGGAATTGCTCATGTTGAGGATTTTGAGTCGATTGAGGATGCCAGCAAGAGAGCTTCGTGTGAGCGACGTGCCCTTAATTGTGCAAAGGCAATCCTGAAGGGAAGACGCCAGTTTGAAAGCATCGGGCAAGTGATTGTGCATGTACAATCGTTTGATCGGGACTGATAATGCCAACCATCTACACGACCTTTCTGATTGAGGAGACAAAAGTTTTCATCTGTTTACCATAAGCGATTATCTGTGCCTATTACAAAGCAGAATTGGCCAGTTATTTGTGCTTTTAGTACTTTGGATCATGAAAAGTGTGTGCACTCTGCAAGATCGATGTTTTTTTTCACCACTTGGCTAAGCCTTCCACCAGCTTCCGGGCTTCTTAGTTTATGAGCTGAATAATGGAAGTTCAGCACAAACGTTTGTCCATGGATATGGACGAGTGTGTTATTACAAATAAAGTTGATAGTTTTCGGCAAATAGATTGTTGTTGTTTTATTTCAAAGAGATGTAGTCCCCCTTTTGTTCCTTTTCATCACTTAGGCTGCGTTCAAGCGCAGGAGAAAGAGAGAAAGATAGTTTTGTTTTCCGCGTGCATGCTTCCCGAACTACTAAACGATGTGTTTTTTTGCAAAAAATTTCTATATGAAAGTTGCTTTAAATAATCATATTAATCCATTTTTGAAGTTTAAAATAATTAATACTCAATTAATCATGTGTTAATGGCTCACCTCGTTTTACGTATCTCTTCAATCCCCTCCTTCTCAAACACACCCTTAGACCTGATTACTTACAGCTTGTACAAGTTATGGTTGGAGGTTCAGTAATTTCAGCTGTACCTTTTCACTCTTCTTTTCCATCTTAACATAAACCAGGCAGGACCGCAGGAGTTGTTTTGTTGGCACAATTTGCGAGTTGGATGGGGAAGCTTGATATATGAAATTGTACAGGCCATCAAAGTCAAGCCGCTCTCATGTCTCATCATCAGTCAACAGCCACGGGAAGTCAGAAACCGATGGAAGAATGGATGTCAACTCATCAGCCACAATAATCGACCGATCGCCTCGCGCTCTTCTCCTCCTCCGGAATCTCGGATGGTCGGATGGAGCCCGCGACGAGCCGGGCGCCGCGCAGCCGCTTCGTGGTGTGGCTGCACGGCCTCGGCGACACCGGCCGCGCCAACGAGTTCCTCGCCGACAGCTTCCCCACCACGGCCGCCTTCGCCGACGCCCGCTGGGCCTTCCCCACCGCGCCCACCGCTCCGGTCACTTGCAACCGTACGTGAATCGCAACCCCTCCACCAATCAATTGGTCCTCTTGATTCATTGGCGATTCTACGTTCGATTATTCGATTCTAACTAATAAACATATTAATAAGTATATTAGTTAATAATTAGATAATTATATATATCGGATCTTGGTAATTTTTGTTATGTGTTCGTCGCTGGACTGATGCACTCTCTCCATCTCCGTTTCTTCTCAGGCGGCATGCTCATGCCCTCGTGGTTCGACATCCACGACGCGCCCATCACTTCCGTTAGATATCTCTGCCACAACGAAAATTCCCCTGTTTATGCCATGCTTGCAGAAGCCAGAAAAGGAACAATTGTGATGTTCACTTGAGTCTGGATGTGTGCAGGTATCTGTAAGGGACGAGGAGGATGTACTGAGAGCTGTCCAAAGCGTGCACGCGATGATCGACAGAGAGATCGCAGCCGGGACGAATCCACAAGACGTATTCGTTTTTGGACTTAGCCAAGGAGGTAGAACTAACATTGTCATACGACGATTAATATATGTTCATCTGAAGAAAGTTTGATAACTAAACATCTGCACATTTTAGGTGCATTGGGCATAGCAAGCGTGCTGCTTCACCCGAAAACATTAGGCGGATGTGCGGTCTTCAGTGGCTTCCTTCCCTTCAATTCCTCTTTTGCTGTCAGAGTTACTGCACAAGCAAAGAAGGTAATGGTAGGATCACATCGTTGCTCATATTGCTTAATAAGCCAAAATGACTTATTAAAGAATAAAAAACTAATTTATAGATAAAGCTTATATATGTATGTGTTTCTTAGCGGTTTAAAAGCTAATGCTGAAAAAAAAACTACGTTAAAAAATAATTTTAAAATAAAGTTCAAAAATTTAAATTTGGCTTTAATTTTGATTTATTAGGGCAACCAATAATGCTCGTAGTATTTTAACGGAAAAGAAGAGCTAGAGCTAATGACCAGCTCATGCATGACTGCAATGGTAAATAATCATGCTACAGCTACAATGTGGCTTGCAGACACCCGTTTTGTGGATCCATGGGCAAGCAGGCTCTCTAATCCCAATCAAGGAAGGCAGAGATGGAATTAAATTTCTGCGAGGACTTGGCATGAGTTGCGAGTTCAAGGTAATCATACACATTTGCAACTGTTCGTTATGTGCTCCGCTACTAGTAGCTTGCTGATTTAACATTTCAGAATTCGATATAAACGTTTCTCTCACTTGTTGCCGTGTATGTGCGTAGGTATACGACAGGCTTGGGCATTCTTTGGAATACTACGAATTGGATTACTGTCAGCGGTGGGTTGAGAAAATTTTGCACAGGAGTGGAAGAGAAGGCCTGATCCGTAGAGTCTCAAGGAACATCTTCTTGTGCAGTAACCTCTTCAACAGTTCCTAAGAAGAGAAACCACAAGACACAAGTACATCAAAGTACTGAAGTACGAATTGCAGCTTCAAAACACAACTCAAGGCCTCGAGCAACCCGTTTGTTTCTACGGCTCCGTTTGTTTAGACTTATAAGCGTCGAAAAATCTAAACCTAAACAAATAAGTTTCTTCGTTTGACTTTTCTAAAGCTATAAGACACTCTTACACCGTTAAGTTAAAAACTAGGTTAAAAGAAGTTTTTTTAGGGCATGTGTGATTTATAAGCTAGTGAATTTAAATTTAAATTTAGAACTTTAAATTTACTGGCTTATAAATTATATAAAGAAAAAAAAACTAACTTAAAAACCTAAGCTTACAAAAAAGTCCTAAATGTATTCTTTCTCAGGAGATGGGTACACGTGCGTTGTTTGATCACACTATTTTCCTTCTAATAAAACTTCTATACGAGACTTTCAGTTCAAATCATGTGGAATTTTTAACTGTAGCTTTAAAACTTCCAATTTAAAATCTAAAAACTTTCACACTATTACTACCTACGTTTCAAAATGTAGTAGGATGAGACCCATTTAGAAATACGAATCTGGATATGAGACTGCCATATTTTGGGACGGAGGGAGTAATACTTTCGGTCTAGGACATCCCGCTTGCGTGCAAAAGGGGCCCAGGCCCAAAACTGGTGAATTCGTAGAAGGCCCGCACGAGCGGACGAAGCGCTAGGCCTAGGCCTGGGCGGACGGCGACAGGCGGGGACGGGGCCACCCACGCCGCGCGCTCTCTCGTCGCATCGGCAGCAGCGCAGCTCGCCTAGGACGGAGGCGACAGTTCGGACGCTACACGGCACGGGCACGGCAGGATGAGGATGGAGGCGGACGGCGCAAAGCGCACGCCCAAGGTGTGATCCGACCTGACCGGCCTCCGTTTCGCGTCTCCGTTGCCCACGAGGCGATTCCCCCCGCGGCCTAGCTCCTTCGCTGCCCCGATCGATCGCTGACGCTGAACCCCGCCGGCCGCATGGGCATGGCGGCGGCGGGCGGGTACGGGCGCGTGCTGTGGCTGCACGGCTCCGGCCAGACGGGCGAGGAGAGCCGCGCCCAGGTCGCCCCATACTTCGCCGCGCCGGAGCTCGCCTCCGTCCGCTTCTCCTTCCCCACCGCGCCCACCTCCTCCATCCCTTGCTACGGTACCCAAAACCAAACTTTTATATATACACAAAATCTGTTCCAAATCCAAGGCGCATAAAAAATTTCAGAGAGAAACAGGAACATATCTGAATGTCTGTTTCCACCATTGCTGTAGGTGGCGAGGTGATCACGGCTTGGTTCGCCATCCCGGAAGTTCCTATTACTGCTGTAATTCGTACTCCTAACTATTAAAATTCCAAAATGCTGTTCAACTTCATTCAAAAAGAAAATACTTGTGCTTGGTGAATACTGACTTCTCTTGCTAGCATGGCATCGTTTATTGGTTCAAAAGTAACAACATTCTTTTGTCCTTCTTAGAGAACTGCCAGAGATGAAAAGGAAGTGCTCAAAGCTGTGGAGCGTGTGCACGAAATGTTAGACGGAGAAGTAGCTGCTGGGACGAGTCCTTCAAATATATTCGTTTGTGGGTTAAGCCAAGGAGGTAGTAATCTGCATGCTTCTGGTAATGGCATTAGTTAGGACTCACAAGACTATGATTTTAATTGCCTTTTCACAGGTGCTCTAGCCATAGCAAGTGTTCTACTCTACCCAATGACTTTAGGTGGCTGTGTTGTGTTCAGTGGATCACTTCCTCTAAGCAAAACATTTGCTGAGAGTATACCATCTGAAGCTAGAAAGGTAACAGAGCTGCAGATATATTTGCAACGAGCATTTGGTGATCACATCCTCCTGCAAATGGGTTGATTTGTTTGTCTTCATACTGAATCTTCAAAATTTGCAGACACCAGTTTTGTGGTTTCATGGCATGGCTGACGGGGTGGTACTGTTTGAAGCTGGGCATGCTGGGTGTGCATTTTTACAAGAAATTGGCATGCACTGCGAATTCAAGGTGGTAATGAAGCATATTTGACAAAATAACAGTTTTTCTGAAGAATCTGTCTGTTTGCTGACTACAATGTTCTGTTTTTCTTTCACTAATAAAAATGACCAGGCTTATCCTGCACTTGGGCATACATTGGTGGATGAAGAGCTCCAGTATTTTCGACAATGGATCAAGGATCGTTTATCTCAAGGAACTGGAGTTCCAGTGCCATCCTTATCTGACAAGATGGATCTCCAGTAGCTGCTTGTTTTTTTAGAACCAAAGGGCAGGAATCCTAGGCCCCAATTTTTATAGCTCCTTCTTGTTCTTGATGTGGATATTCTAGTCCAATTTATGGCTACCATTCATTGTTGGTACATTGGTGCTACATTTGATGTACTGCGAAATGCCTTTTTATGTTGTGGAATTATGATCTGATAAAGGTTTATGATCCTTGCAATTTCTGCCATTCCATCTTAGAATTTGCATTGCGATTCATTCGATCCTTCAATCAACACATACAATTTGGCAAAACTTACAAAATCAAACCCCCAAAAACAGTTCAAACCTTTTTAATCCCACCAATTGCAGTTTGGTCAACTACCATACCGGCTCATAGCCTGTCGCACCGACCAAGCTGAGTGACGCGTCACGGCCCAGTTGACTTCGGCCCATGACCCAATGAGTAGCCGCCTCCGCTTCCTCTTCTCCCTCGCCGCCGCCATCGCCGCAGCCTCCCTCCTCGCCGCCGCCCTCCGCCGCCGCGCGCCGCCCTCCGGCCTCGCCGCCCGCCTCGTCCCCGCGCCCATGGCGGCGGCGGCGGCCCGCAACCGGAGCTTCGTGCTGTGGCTGCACGGACTCGGCGACTCCGGCCCGGCCAACGAGCCCATCCGCAACTTCTTCTCCGCGCCGGAGTTCCGCCTCACCAAGTGGGCGTTCCCCTCCGCCCCGAACTCCCCCGTCTCCTGCAACCGTACGCCTCGTTGCCCCCCCGCGCCATCTCGTCTTCTCTGCTTCGGATTTGCTCCTGATTCAGTAACGAGATTTTCTTCCTCCTTGCAGATGGCGCTGTGATGCCTTCATGGTTCGACATCCACGAGCTACCCATGAGCTCTGTGAGTTCACTGATTCCACTTATCTAAGCTGATAATTTACTGTACCAGTAGGTATTGATCTTGTTCAAATCTTCAACGAGTAGGGTTCTCCACAAGATGACAGTGGGGTTCTTAAGGCTGTTGAAAATGTGCACGCCATGATTGATAAGGAGGTAGCTGATGGCATCCCTCCAGAGAACATATTTGTTTGTGGATTCAGTCAAGGAGGTAGGACTAGTGCTTTGCATTGTAAGTTTCTGAAGTGGTAAGAAATTTTGTACTGTGAACTAAGTATTGGAGTGCATGTTCGTTGGCAGGTGCTCTCACATTAGCAAGTGTTTTGCTTTATCCCAAGACTCTAGGTGGTGGCGCAGTGTTCAGTGGGTGGCTGCCTTTTGGTTCGTCAGTTACTGAGAGGATTTCACCTGAAGCAAGGAAGGTATGCAATCAATCGCTTTATTCATCAAGTTTAGTTTAATGAAGTTTCATAAGGTGCAAGCGAGCAGTTTAGTTCAATCGCTTCTGGAATATATGCCTGCATTGATATGATCATAAATTCATACCCAGGATTTGTCTCTGAATTAAATATATCTCATAAACACAAGTTGGGTTGCAGATTCATTTGGAAAAATCCATGTGCTGTCTATCGCAGCAGTTACTGATCAACACTGTTCAGTTGTCATTGAGCAAACTTAAGAAATATGGATGTACTAAACGGTAGCAATTCTGTCAAACTGGTTGAATGTAAAGATCTGACTTACCTGAATGATATCAAATGAATGTAAAGATCTACTGTGGCCCAAACTTGCATATCAATTGTATGTCAGTTGGGTGTCAGTATAATCAAATTCACTAGAAATAAGAGCTTACCTTCACCTTAGTGCTTCGGTGGTAGGGTAGGATGAAATGAACCAACGCTGGATCTTTTTTTTTTTAATGTTCACCCGGGGGGGGGGGGGGGATTTTCCCCACCTAAATTTTCATTTAGATGGACAAAGTGGGAGGTAAAGGGTGATAAAAAGGATCCAGCATTACATCAGGGAGAGAGCAGAAGAGAAGCAGTGTTTCCACTGTGTCGCTACAGGGTGTTCTCTATAGTTCATTATTTCCGCCCTCAAAGTTGCATCCTCTACGCATCAGCGTAGGAGTTGTTGAATTGACGGCGCTTCCCCTCGGAAGACCACATCGTGACGATGGTTCCAAAGGCGCCAGAAGCAAAGCAGGTTGAAGGCTCGATACTCGACGACCAGAATGATCGCCGGAGGTTGTAGCTGCCCCATAAGTAGGGCGGAGGTGACTGAGGGTTGAATCCTGATTGCAGACCAGAATGCCGCTGCAAATTTAGTAGTGTTTATTCCATTGTAATTGAACTTCCATAAATGTGTGAATGATAACTTTGACTTTCATAAATGTTAGGTCAACCCTTCTCTGTATGGATAGAAATTTGATGTGAAATTAACTATTTATATGTATGATTTATTAAGCTTAGATTCTTTTTTTGGGTCTGTTTTCAACTTTTCAGACTCCAATTCTGTGGTCACATGGAATAGCTGACAATGTAGTATTGTTTGAAGCTGGTCAAGCTGGTCCACCTTTTTTGCAAAATGCTGGTTTCAGTTGTGAATTTAAGGTAATTATGTATCTTCTTTTTTTCTTGCACATAAGAGGACCTTTGATTTACAAGCTGGTTCTAATTGTATCAAGTTATCATCTGTGTTTGTTTAATCAGGCATATCCAGGTCTTGGTCACTCGATTTCCAAGGAAGAGCTATATTCTCTTGAGTCTTGGATCAAGAATCATCTAAAGGCCTCTCAGGAGAAGGAAAATTAACATTGCTTTGGCCTGCCGTCACTCTGTGGTACATAAAATTTGGTGAGAATATGTTGACCTTTACGGACACTCATTTGGAAGTTTTTATTTGGGATTGATCAATGTGTCAACAGATATTTGACTCGTAACGGCCATAGCCGCACATGTACAATCGCTGGAGTTTGTATGTTCCTGGCATGACCAACTGCACCTTAGAATTTACTATATAGTGACAAAGTATTGAATAAATACCCCGTGTTCCAGTTAACTGTCCAAGTGTCCAACATTCCGGTCCCTTTTGCTTTTCCTATAGTTCAATTCTAAACTCTCAAATTGAATACGTTGCCACACTTTGTGAGACAGAACATCCCTTTTGCCTTCCCTATTTAGTTCAATTCTAAACTCTCAAATTGAATGCATTGCCACACTTTGTGAGACAGGACATAGGCTGTGGGTGTCTTTAGTTCATGCTAAAATTGGAAGTTTGGTTGAAATTGGAACGATGTGACGGAAAAGTTGGAAATTTGTGTGTGTGGGAAAGTTTTGATGTGATGGAAAAGTTGGAAGTTTGAAGAAAAATTTTAGAACTAAACTCGGCCTGTGTTTAGTACCACGCCAAAATTGAAAGTTTGAAGAAATTAGAACGATGTGACGGAAAAGTTAAAAGTTGAAGAAAAAAGTTGGAATCTAAACAGGGCCAAATGCAAGGAAAAAAGATATGCACTACTGTCCTTTGACTTTGAGTGGAAGAGACTCATAGGCTGGCGGTGGATGCATAGGAGGATGACTACAGGACTGTTGTTTGGTTGGCAAGCAAGCATTTGGTCTGTCATGTGTTATGTTCCTCAACGATGTCAATTTCAAAGTTTTAATGCACAAATTCAAACTTAAGTGACTGAACTGTCGTGTTCCTTTCGGAGGTTTTAAACTTGTCATCACTTTTAAACCCCAATGTCAAGTTGATCGTTTCCGTGTGCAGACCACTGACCATTTCAGCGATGTGTGATCGCGAGACACTTGACTTTGCTGCTGCTGCCAATGATTTTGTGAAGAGTGGTGAACGAATAGTGCCTTTTTCGAACTTTAGCTTTCAAAACAGAGGATGTTATACGTACATGAAAATTCGTAGTCTACTCCGCTTGACCTATTTGGCCTGATCGTAGATGTCTACTTAAAGAATTTCGGAATAACTTAAGTCATTACCGTTTGGAATAAAATGTATTTCGGGCCCCCAGTTTGTTTGGAATAAAATGCAATTCTGCCCAAGTTGCATTAGAAATACGTATACACAACTTGCAAAATTAACATGTAGTACATATAAATACTAGAATAATTCAAGTTTTACTGCAAGAGACCCGATAAATTGAGCTAAGCACACTTCGGGCCTTATCTTTTCGCTTATGCCTATACTTATCAGCTAAATTTTAAATTTTCAACTTTAAACTTAAAGTTGATTTTGAGATTTTTTTCATCGATGTTTATTTTTCAGCCTTTACTTTTAGATCACTAAAAGCATGTATATAAAAAAAATTTTCACAAATTACTTTTTATTTGTAAATATGTCGTTTGTCTTATTCCGCGAATAAACGAAACGATGGGTGTTCGTCTCTAGATCAATCCTTCCTTCCAGAACAGCATGTATCAAATGTCTCTCGAGATCCAAGCTGACGCCCAATTAGGCCAACCGTTCCACCAGCTAACGATATTTTTGTACCCCCAACCTATTGCGATTTAGGGAAGAAAATCTTAAACGAGAAGAAGCATCGGAGGACGAGAACGGCAACGGCAGCACGGGGAACAGGCGACGGGGAGGACGCTATATGTTGCAGTAGAAAAACGCGACCACCACGACGGCGACGCGTTCTCCCAACCGGTCAGCAAGCCTCCCCTTTCGACAATACCAACGCGTACAAAAGCCCAAGTCGCCATTCCCGCTCCTCGTGCTCACCGCCACCATCTCACCTCGCCTCCCCACCGCTCCCCTTTGTCTCATCTTCACCGCCTCTACTTTACTCTACAAACTGTATGATACTCCATAATTTTGGAGTATGTATGTAGTGCTAGTCAGGTACAGCCAAGAACGCATCCTCGTCGTCGAGACCACCTTCGTATCCTAGGCAAAAATGCTTCCTGCTGCAATCCAACAAGACGAACATTTTTGGAGGTTTAGATGTACTTTAGTCTTCTTTGTTTAAAACATAAGATTAAACAAACCATCCCCGCAAAAAAAAGATTAAATAAACCACATGAATAGAAAAAAAAACATGAAATGTTGATAGAAAAATTACGGAGTACTGTAAAACATGATTGTTTAGTTAGATAGCAAGAAAAAGATATGAATTGGCTGAGAGAGATAAACTCAACTTTTCAGAAAGTTTTAAGCTCTCGTTAACTTTTCTTCGAAATTTGTATAGCATTGTCCATTTCATAAAATTTTTTTAAGGAAAATAAGAATTCAATCTTTTATTTCAAATATCTTTGTAGGATTTTTTTAGAACTAAAATCCTCTAAAATTTTTGTGTTTTTCATACAACCAGGGTTTTAAATTTTGAAATCAGCATTTCTGCCGCAGCTGAGCAATAGAACCGAAATTTCAGAAAAAAAATCGTACGAAATTTTTTGAATTTTGACGGATTTTGTATAAATCTGAATAAAATTTGATCAAATTCACCAAAAAATTACAAAAAACCGAAATTTTCGGGCGAGATGTTAGCATTTCGGTGGGGGCGAAATTTCCGAAATTTCAAACACTGCATACAACTCACGGGGCCTAATTTGAGAAGATTTTCGTAAGAAATTCATAGGAAACAGTGCGTTTGAAAATGATGGACGCATATGCTGCTGACTGCAATTCAGGGCTCCGGCGCCGCTGACCATTGGCCTCTCCACGGAGCGCACTGTCCCTGTCGCTGGCGACTGTGCTGAACGAGAGTGAGAGCGACCGATCAAAATTTAACCCGAGTTTGGCCCACACACACTTGCAGTGCAGACGTACTCCCCCAAAATTGAATGACATTTAGGACGGGAGAATTCAATTCAAGCTACTCCAAAATTGAATGAGCTATGATAACCATCCTCCAAAATCGAAATCGAATTTGAGATCAAATCTCGCAGGAGCAAATGGAGCCCAATAATGGAGGAGGTATACTGATGCCTCCGTCATACAAGGGTCCCCTGCCTCTGCATCCGCACTGCGGCGTCGTCATGGCTCTCGTTTTCTTTTTGCCTTTGCATCTTCGCAGAGCAGCGCCCGCCTGCCAAACTGCCGATCGAAAACATCAGTAGTAGCCATCAAATGCAGCATTTCTTCTTGTACGTCTCGTTTCTTTTTCCAACCGGCCTCTGCCTCTGCCTCTCCGTGCTGCAGCTTGTTGATCTCTCTACAGAGAGAGGTGCAGTGCAGAGCCCATAAATTGTCAGCAACCTGCTTCCTGTCCTTCATCTCGTACTGTAGTACTACGATAACAGTGACAGTCAGGCTGTGTTTATTCAGCGCAAAGTTTGGATTTTAGTTAAAATTAGAGATGATTGTGACTGAAAAATTATGTGTGTATGACAGGTTGATGTGATAGAAAAGGACTGAAGTTTGGATCCAAACTTTGGATCTAAACACGGGCTCCCTTTGCATTTGGTACTCAGCTTGTGCTTAATAGTAGCACATCAATGTGTCACTGATGAGATGGAGGAAGAACTAAAGAAGTCGTAAAATCTCAGCAGTGGTGGCAAGGAGTATTAAAGTTCAATAAAGCTTTGCACTGATTGTACTAAAGGAAATACTAACAAATTTTGTGGAGTACACGTCCTTGGGTGAAAACTATAGCTCGTTCACGGCTAACTTTCGTTTTGCAATTTGCACATTGCAAGTAGCACTAATTTCTATTCACATTCTTTTCAAGAGTACCAGTGCAGTGCAAGAGGAAAGCTCTAATGCTTCTTTTTCGAGCCGTCCAACAGGGTAGCTGAAAAGAAAAAGGGTACAAATGTACTAAAATTCAAAAAGGAGAAGTAAAAAATTTAACATGAAAAAACATGCCTTTTTTTGGCTGGAAAAAAACCCAGGTGGTGTTTGGGAAGGAGGGACTAACACCACTGCAGTACTTGATTACTTATCCATGAAGGAGTCTGAACCAAATTTGATGTTCCTTTACCACATTTACAATTGTGACAACAACATTGCCTTCTTTCAAAAAGATGCTGAAGACATGTTGGTCAAATTTGCTGTTCTTTTACCACATTCAAGATTGTGATCAAGCCTTGCTTCAAAAAGATGGTGAAAACATGTTGCTTAGCAGATACTATTACACTGCCTGTGGAACTGTTAGAATTGACTACATCAAGGATGCTGCTGTGATTCCATTATTCAGGGAGATGAACCCCAACTAGTGCATGGAACACGCTTAACGATCATGGAAAAAACAATTGGCTTTGCACATATGCTTTTCCTTAATAGAGGAGGAATGTACAACCAGGCAAGCATAACTTGATACTGCCTCCATTTGCAGATATCCCATAAAAGAGGATTTCTTGCCCACTCAAGCTTTACAAAAGTTTAATTAACTAAAAACATTCCTCTCCATTGCAGTAGGAATCACTCAACAGTTCCATCCATACACATGATGCAGCCATCAGAACCAGATGCTATGCTAGTACCATGAAGTCAATGCAAAAACAGCTACTCCTAAATTACAAGGAGAAGAAATGGAAATGATATTGTTCTCTTGCAAAAGAAGTTCATTGTTGAACCAAAGGAGCAAAAATATGGTACAGTGAGGTTGATTGAAGGGAAGAACTGTAATTTGGATTGGATTACACTACACCATCTTGATTTTCCCTCCAAACCTCAGTGCTCATCAGAGTGCAAGAAATCAAAAGAAAGAACAGCAAAAGGAGCATAGAGCTGAGGTGCTCTTGATCAAAACAACTACTGATACTGACCTTGACCTGACCTTCTTGGTCGTCTTCTTCCTTCTCCTAATCTACAAGAACATGGGGAGCAGCAGCTGCAGGAGGAGGAGGAGCTCAGTTCCAAGCTCCCCACACCTTCTCCCCGATGAAGCGCACCAGCCTCCCCACCGTGCTCTTCTCGGCGTTGCTGCTGCTGCTGCTGCTGCAATCGCCCTCGCTCAACGTCGTCTCGTCGTCCGCATCGCCGTCCATGCTGTCGCCCTCTTCCTCCTCCTCCTCGTCGTCGCCATCGCCCTCGTAGTCGCCGTCCTCCTCGCCATCGAAGCCACAGGCGTGGTGGTGGTGTTCCACGCTGGCATCCGCCTCCTTGGTGGCACTTGCATCCTCCTCGCAGTCGCCGCCTCCGCGTTTGCCGCCGCGGCGGCGGCGGGGAGGGCGGCGCGGCGGGCCAGCTCCGCCGCCGCCGCCGCCGCCGCTGCCCTCCTCCACGGCGTCGATGATGCGGTGGATGACGTGGCGGTTGGGGGACGCGTCCCAACGCGCCCAGAAGCTCTTGTAGCAGCCGAAGCACCCGCACCCCATCTCCGGCGGGTGAGCCCCGCGGCGGCGGCGGCGTCCCCCGGCCGCCCCACCTCCAGACAGCAGGTAGGCGAGCACCTCCTGCTCCTCCGCCGTGAGCGCCGACGCCAGGGCCAGCACAGCGGCCGGCAGCACAACCGCTGCCGCCGCAGCAGCATCCGCCTGCGCCTGCTGCGCCGGCGCCGGGTGCACCCTCCGTCCCTTCCCCTGGTACAACTTCTTCATCCTCCTCACCCCCAACTACTACTACTCACTCGCACTTACTTCAGCCGGAGTTCGCCGGGTTAGGTGCCCACCAACTGCTCGACCAAAAGCCAACCTCGGGGACGGGTTGGTGCGGGTAGGTGGCGGGCTCCCGTCGGCTACGACGTTGCTGTTCGCAGCCGCTGCTGGATGGCGCCCGCGCAGCTCGTCCTCCTCTCTCCTTCGTTCTCCGCAGCAGCAGCAGCGAGAGGGAGGAGCGCGTCGTGTGGTGTTTGGTTTGGTGGGTGCGAACTCTTTAGCCGAGGAGACGGGGGAATCTGACGGGTGGTGTACGGGAATCTCTTGCAGTCGTGCACTTGCTCTCTCCTCCCTCCGGTCCAATCGGGGGTTGGGTGCGGTGCGACCGCGCGTGTGTGGCGCCGTATCGGTCGCGACGGCGAACGCGAGTCCATGCTACGACCTACGACCACGTAAACGGTCCTCCTCACGGCTCTTCTCGGTCTTCCCCGAGCGCCGTGTCGCATCGCAACACGCCCGTACATTACATATGCGACTCGTGCTGCTGTACCCCACACACACCTGGTCTCATGGGCCGAGCACATTGCAAATTCTGATCTCGCAAGCCCAAGCCCAGTTTAACGCTGTTCCAAACTTTCCAATCGGCTTCACTTTGCACATTCCTGTCACACTGCCTTCTTCAGAGATCACTGCAGAAGACTGAAGAAAATCGCCAACAAAAAGCCATATATCGCGCCTTCGTGGAGCACAAAAGAGATGGATTGACGATTCACGGATCACATTCTTTTTTTGTGAACAAGAAAGATCCATGCTTGTATTGTGGTCGAACACGCCTTCTCTGACTGCTGCTGCTTGCTCATTCATTCGTAGGGGTTCCTGAAGCTCTTGAGGAGATCGGGGATGTCGTAGGCGAGCATGTCGTCGACGCCCTGCACCAGCTTGGGCTTCAGCCTCTCGAACTTGTCGAAGTTGTAGGCGCTCAGTGTCTCCCTGTACTCATCCACGCTGGGGAAGTCGCCGGCCGGCAAGTGCAGCTCCTTCTGAACCTTGGCGAACTGCTCGTCGAGGGTGTCGAGCAGCCGCTGCTGCGCCTTGGCCTTGCCCATCAGCGCCGGCATCTCCTTCTTCAGGTGGCTGATTATGTGAGCATGGACCTTGGCTGACCTCGAACGCTTCACGAATTCGTTGATCTGAAAACACCAAACAGTTTTTCAGTGACAGAATGAATGGTTAGCATGAGTGAGCATATATATGTAATCTTGCAAGAAAAGGTGTTTCTGATGATGATGATGATGAGCTTCTCACTCGACGGTCACAGGCTTTCTTTGGAATGTCATTCAGGTCGGAGAGCAGGTCTTCTTGTTCTTTCTCAAACAGTTCTTTACCCAGTGGCCCAGCTACTGTCTCCCTAATGGGCTTGTCGTTAAATGAACTGTCACATGTTAATTTGGAATTGTCAGTGGTAAGGTTGTGTGATCTTTGCAAAACCATCAGATTGATCGATGCATTGCCATATGTGAAGGTGAAGCTTCTGGGGAAGATGACATCATACCCTATGTACACACGCATGACTTCTGGTGTGTTCAGAACTTTCCCAAGCGACCATAGCAGTGCTCCATAGACTCTCATGAGCTGAGGATAAATTTGTCAGAAGCAAAGTCGTTATTTGCTTTCAATCAACATAGCTACTCTTTTTTGTCTCCACTTGAAATGTAAAAAACAAATCAATGTTTCTTATCACACTCCATGATTTTTTTTCCTATGCATAAAGAGGATGAAAATGGAATATGTTATCACACTATAAAGGGATAGCAATAACACTCACTTGTTGTGCATCAACTTGGTCTGCTTTGTTCAGAACTATACGTATTTTATCATCATGCCCTTTGAGTGACCCAATTACACGCTTGAACTCATCACTGATGTCAAGCTTATGTGGATCAAATAGGAGAAGAATTAGGTCACACTTGGCTGCAAACCATGATGTAACTCCAGTGAAGTCATAGCTACGCTGTGTTCGCTGCTTTTCCCCTGATAAAACTCCAGGAGTGTCCACAAAGGTTATATGATCCAGTAGCTTGGCAATGTAAAAGATGCTAACAATTAGCTTCTTTCTGAGTGCAACATAATGAAAAATATGAAGTAGAATAATCAGTGCAAGAGAAGGAATATACTGGATGAGGCATCTGAGAACATTCAAACTTTGATAGAAATGCTGTCCCAAAAGATGACAAGCCACTATATGGCATGTCTGCTTGCACGGCAATTGTGTTTCCAGGGATGCATCTTTCATCAGGTCCAGACTGCAGTAGTGAGAGGATGTATCATTGGGAAGTGAAGATCAGTGGAGATATGTTAGGTAGAACAAACAAAAGTTAGGCAAAGCAAATTGACACATCTCCATATAGAACCTACAGTAATAACAACAAATCTGTCAGTTGTAGGCTCTGGACCAATATGAGCACCTGCAAGAGAAACAACTCAGATATTGTTACATTTTTTTCAAGGGAAAATGTGTAGAAAGAGAATGGAAAATATAATTCTCAATAAGAAGGAAAAGGAACACAATATTTCATCCTGTTTACCTGGATAATTTGTCTTCAGTAAATGCTTTATGAATGTGGTTTTTCCTGTGGAATACTGACCCAGCAACATGACCATTGGCTTCGCATCGAAATCACTGCTAGTCTACAAAATGGAAAAACATGACGTAGAAAGCTCCATTAGGAAGTCATGCATGCCAACTGAGAGGAATAGAGGCCTTGTTTAGTTCCAAACTTTTTCTTCAAACTTCCAACTTTTCCATCACATCAAAACTTTCCTACACACATAAACTTCCAACTTTTCCATCACATCGTTCCAATTTCAACCAAACTTCCAATTTTGACGTGAACTAAACACACCCAGAATAGATAAGATGTATCAAGCATTATTTCACCAACAAGCGATGGAATAGTATATGTGAAATTTGAAGTTCATAAGGGAGGTGACACACCAGCAAAGGTGAAACAAAGTCATCGAACTGATATGTTTTTTCTAGTGGCCTCAACTTCTCAATGTAAGATTTCTTTAACCCATCGATGATCGAAGTAACTGATCTTAAAGGAATCTGCGCAGAGAATAATTAGCATCATGTAAAACTATTTGTAATAATATGTACTCATATTATCAGCACCTGCGTTATTGTTGTACCTTCTTTCCTGACTTGGAGTTAAACCAGTTGGCTGATGCAGGCAATTCTGACGGATGACGTACTGCATGATTGGCAAGATAAAAGTTGGAAACTATATATGGGCCAAATGAACCAAGAGAAAAAAAGGAACTCCCCCCTAGGTAAAGGTAACAATCCATACCGACAATATCAGAGTTGCTCTTGCTCATAGAATTATTTTTCTTTCAGGATCAAAAAAATGGAGAAATGGTTAGAGAAATTAAAATGTCCGTGTGCTGTAGCTGCAGCATTTTCCAACGCAAATGAAACTAAAAGATCGATGCAGACATACTAGTTTTTTGTCCAGACCTTCCATTGTCGGAGGTAGCAACGTCTCCAAATCTGATGTAAAAGGTGATGGTGAGTATGCCAATAGTTTCTTCAGAAATATAACTAGTGCTAAGTATATATAATTACTGCCTACGGGCAGAGGCCGGAGATGTAACCTATTTCCATTATCTAAAAAAAAGTATATATAATTACTAATTGCATCAGTTTTACCTGCATGTGCAAGGGTGTCCTGACTAATCTCATTCCCAGCTTGTGCAAGAGAAACCAGCTGCACATCGGCATGTGCTTTAATGTACCATATCAATTGCAGCATCAAATACAAATGCCCCACAAAAATAAATCAGTGTCACGAACATACCTGCATTGCGGTCATAAACTCCGAGAATCCAAGATAACCCTGACGCTTGGAATCAGCGATTGCCCAGACCTAAATGCCCCAAGGAAAAATGTAATGCTTGTGGATTGTGATCATAATTTCATAACAGAAGAAAATGTGCATCACCATAATTTCATAACCAAACGTTTGGCTTTCTCTCTCTTTTTTTATATATATCTACGAACAATCACGGTTGTCGTCCAGAATTGTGCACCTTTTTTCTACAATTCTGATTATGCCTAAAAGAGAATTTGCACCTGCTTCAGCTCGGGGCGGGAGAGATTCGACATGGCGAAGAACTTGAGCGCGTCTTTCCCCGTCACGCGCCCATCTCCATCTACCAACATACACCAACAGATTCAGAGACATTTTCACCGGCAAAGATCGAGGAAGACAAAAACATAAAGAGGGCGTCGTGCTCAGCGATGGGGGGCAAACCGTCGTCGGCGAGGGAGAACCACCGGAGGTAGGCTTCGCGCTGCTCCCTGAGGCCCCATTTCTTGGGCGGCGAGTCCGATCCCATCTCCCCCGGCTCCTCGCCTTCTCTCCTCTCCGTCGGGGGAGAGAGAAGAGGAGACAGAGAGAGAACGAGAGGATGGAGAGAGGTGTGGCTGGCGAATGCCCCGATTGCCGCGCGCGGGGGATCGGCTCCCGCGCGGGTTTTAAAGAGTAAACGGCTCGATCGCCGCGGCAAATGCGCCATGGACCTCGCGGTGTCTTGTTGGGCTTCTCGCGGTTTCAGGTTACTTTCAGCCCGCGAAAGGGTTAGGCGGCCCAGAGGAACAGCAGCGCACGCGGCGGGGGATGGGATGGAAGACTTGGCCTGGTCGCGGTGGCGACGCGGTCAAAAACGGGGCCCCGCGCGTGGCCTCAGTTCCCGAGTTGGGTCGGGCGAGTCACATCGCGTCGCATCAAAAGACGGTGCGCTTCTCGGGCGGCGCGAGCGACACCACCACGGCACCACGCGTCGACGTCCCTCTGGCCGCGCGCCCCGCGCAGCCGCGTGGGTTGGCGGGCGGGCGACCACCCGCTGCGCTCCCGCCACTGGCTTGTGGGGTCGAGGTCGACGTGTGTGGTGTGGGAGCCACTGCGTGAGGCGTGACTCCACCCACGGGGAGGTGTGCGTCGGGCGGTGCGTGGCAACCGCGCGGTGCGCGCAGCCAGCCAGCCACAGGATGGACGAGTCCTGGGCAGGAGGCAGCGCCGCAGCGAGCGGCTGATTGCTGCGAGCTGTGTGACCTGTCAGTAGATCCCCGTTTTCTTCCCGATCAATACAAGGGGTGTGTTTAGTTGGGGAAAAAAAATTTTTGTATTACGTTGAAAAAAACTAATTTTAGACATGAAAAAACTAATTTTAGAACTCGCCTAGAAACTACGAGACGAATCTTTTGAGACTAATTAAGCCGTCATTAGCACATGTAGGTTACTATAGCACTTATAGCTAATCACGGACTAATTAGGTTTAAAAGTTTCGTCTCGCGATTTCCTCCATGACTGTACAATTAGTTTTTTTTATCTATATTTAATGTTTCATGCATGTCTCTAAAGATTCGATGTGATGTTTTTGAGAAAAAAATTTGGAGAACTAAAGGGGCCCAAGGTGAAATCATATTTACACGGTGAAATGATATGGACGGAAGTTTTGCGGCAGCGTTGCGTGCCGCAGATTGAAATTAATGTACTAACTCCGTCCCTAAATAATGGATTTACTAAAACGTTTAACTGTTTATTTTATTTAAAAATTTTATTAAAAAAATTAAAAAAAACTAGTTGCACATAAAGTACTATTCATGTTTTATCATATAATAACAAAAACAATATTAATCGTAAAAATTTTTCAAATAAGACATGTCGTCAAACGTTGGACATAAACAGTATAAAACTGTACTCCCTCCGTCCCATAATATAAGGGATTTTGAGTTTTTGCTTACTTTGTTTGACCACTCGTCTTATTCAAAAAATTTGTGCAAATATAAAAAACGAAAAGTTGCACTTAAAGTACTTTGGATAATAAAGTAAGTCACAAAAAATTAAATAATAATTTCAATTTTTTTAATAAGATGAGTGGTCAAACGGTGCAAGCAAAAACTCAAAATCCCTTATATTATGGGACGGATGGAGTATTTATTTTGGGGCAGATAAGATAGCTTTTAGTGATTTTCAACAATAATAGCTACCGGACATTTTCTAAGAAAATATTTTCACACTTTTTATCATTGACGTATGGGGTATAATTTATTAGAAATGAATCTTTCCATACATATGACGCAACCAAATAGCTGCATATGCGTTAGTTAAATTTTTCAAAACTTAGACATGACTGGCAACTAAGGCAACATATTCTATACGCACAAGCTCTCACGTGTACACATGTGCACACCAATTAAAAAATATCATCAAAAAATTTAAAAAATTCATACATGTATTTTCAATAGTATTACACATAGGGTTAAAATCTTAACGCCAAATTCATTATATTTTAGCCATAAAAAATCTAACAGTTTTAAGTTTATAATTTTGTCAGAATTCTATCTTTTTTTGTTACTCTCTATGTAGAATGAATTTGAAGATGCCACTTTGCACGTAGATGTAATATTATTGGAAGTACATGTATGAATTTTTATAGAATTTTTTGTGATAATTTTTAGTTGGTGTGCACGGTATATATATATGCGAGAATATGTATACAAAAGATACGCTCCCGGCAACTAAATATCCTACAATTTATGTAAGCATGCCACATTTTTTTACTTTTTACTAGTACGCCTAACATTTGGCTAGCATATGAATGGCAATTTAGTTAGAGGAATCAACCATATACCACACTTTTATACGTTAATAACGTAAGAGACGTTCATGTATAGCATGAATCAAACGGATGTCTAACTCAATTGAATTTACACGAGATAAGCTGTACTCCCTTTGTTTCAAAATATAATGATTATTAGGTTATTACAAGTAAACTAAGGTTATATTAGAATTTTTCTTTTTGCTACTTTAGTCAAATTTGAATTGCTTGGGTTCTCTTTAAACATCTTATTAGTTTTGGAATAATTGAAATGGTGAACAGTACGGAAATCAGTGAAAAAAATATATTATATATAAAATTTCTTAAAATTCTTGTTTTTTTTTGGAAACTGGAACAAGTAGCTGCGAACCAAATAGCCCTTATCAATCGGTGTTTGTTTCTTTAGACATGTAGGTCTAAACATTGATTGAGGCCTAATGAGTAGGAGCAATTAGCAATGCTATGGAGACAAAGTTTGGTTTGCACAGATATATGGTTGAACTAATAGCTATAAGTTGGATGATGGCGCCATGTTAACAAACCCCGGCTAGAATGAAACGACATGACAGTGTGGGTAATTCCCTCATGCATGTTAATAGCATGCACTCCCTCCGTCCCAAAATAAATATAGTTTTACACTGTTCACGTTCAATGTTTGACCGTTCGTCTTATTTGAAAATTTTTTATGATTATTATTTTTATTGCTATTAGATGATAAAACATAAATAGTACTTTATGCGTAACTAAATATTTTTTAAATTTTTCACAAATATTTTAAATAAGACGGACAGTCAAACGTTGGACACGGATATCGCTGTATTTATTTTGGGACGGAGTTAGTACATACCGTGAGCTTAGCGCCGGTGTATTAAAGTGACCCACGACCTAAATGAACTACAGTACGTCTGACCAACAGTAATTACTAGCGACGGTAAACAAGACGACCAAATCAAAAACTCGCCCGGACACGGACAGTCAGCTGGAAGGTCATCATGATTCATCATTCGTTTTAAACTCCGCGGTACATGGAGTACTCCTACCTCTCGCTGTAATAACGATTTCACTCCAGACGCACGGAGCCACGGATTCGAATCCCGCGTCGTCAGTGTTTGGGTGTTTAATTCGAGCAAATCCTGGAGAAATCTTCGGGTTAGTGCGGCGGGAGTCCGTTCCACGTAGTAGTGGACAGCACAGCGACCTGTGCTGTGCGTGCGTGAGAGAGAGCGGCGGCAGCAGCTAACACCGAAAGAGGCAAAGCGAAACGTGTTATTGCTGCGCCACAACTCGACGCGGGAATACGAAGTAAACTCGGCAACGACACAGAAGAGAGAGAGAGAGAGAGAGAGAGAGAGAAATCGCGGACGAAAAGTAATGGACCGCGATGAAGAGAAGAGGACGACGAGAGAGAGGGGGAGGAGGCAGTGGGGAAGGTGGGAAGCGGCTGCCCAAAGCTATCCCCCTCCTCCCCCCCGCGTCGCCTCCCACCACGCGACGCCCTCCTCCTTCTTCTACCCCCTCCACCCCCTCTTCTCCCCGTAGCCAAATCCGCCGCGTCTCAGCTCAACCCAGCAGCGCAGCAGCTCAAGCCTTCTCGCGTTGCAGCGCCGCGCCGAGGAGGTGTTTGTTGATTTGTGGAGATGGTGGGGGGAGAGGTCATGTGCGAGGCGGCGGCGCCGAGGTACAGGGGGGTGAGGAAGCGGCCGTGGGGGAGGTTCGCGGCGGAGATCCGGGACCCGGCGAAGCGGGCGCGCGTGTGGCTCGGCACCTACGACTCCGCCGAGGCCGCGGCGCGGGCCTACGACGTCGCCGCGCGGAACCTCCGCGGCCCGCTCGCCAGAACCAACTTCCCGCTCGTCTCCTCCCTCCCGCTCCCGTCGCCCCACTACCACCTCCCCGGGAAGGCGGCGGCGGCGGCGCCGCCGGTGGCCGGCCCCGCGTGCAGCGCGAGCTCCACCGTCGAGTCCTCGAGCGGGCCTCGCGGGCCCAGACCGGCGGCCACGGCGGCGGCGGTGCCCCGGAGGCGGGTCCCGCGGCCCGCGCCACCGGCGCCCGACGCCGGCTGCCACAGCGACTGCGCCTCGTCGGCCTCCGTCGTGGACGACGCCGACGACGCCTCCACCGTTCGGTCCCGCGTGGCGGCGTTCGACCTCAACCTCCCGCCGCCGCTGGACCGGGACCACGTCGACCTGTGCACGGACCTGCGGCTCTGATAGGAATCCACACCGAATCGAAGCAACCGGAGAAGACGATTCTACTGCTCGTCATCTTTTCCCAATTAGATGCTTGTATTCGACTCGACAATAGTCTGTACCACTATTCTTTACGCGATAATTGACAAGGAATGGCCCTCTTGAGTTTCAAAATCAAACACCTAATTTTTCCTCGCTTTCTTGGATTACGATCTACTTTATTCCTACACATTTCTATACGAAATTCATGAGTACACGCCTACGATTTCTACACGCGCTAGCTATTTAGCATTGCTTCCACGCATATGTTCGTCGGCATCAATCTCGATCAACTTTTTTTCCCCTTTCTTTGTAAATCATTGCACAAATTTTCAAACTTACCAAATTTTGGTAAATGTGCTAAAAAAATAGCTACATTTAATTTGTTGTCAAATTTTGGTAACTATATAATAAATCCTGCCAAAATTTTGACAACTATATCAACAAAATTTTTGGCATCAAAGTGAACATGCATTGAGCACTTGCATGCATTATCACTTATCATCTCATATGCATTTTATTTATTTTTTGATCCTTTTTTCCTCTAGCCACGCATATCTCCTTTGTGATCCACCTCCCATAACTTTCTGTCCCTTACAAAATCTTATTTCACGTGCCGATCAGTTTGCTTGGTAGGGAGTAGGGACTAGGTGTGGCATCGCCGCATTGGCAACAATCAACAAGGGGAATGAACTCTATCGTGGCAAGCA
The DNA here is from genome assembly GCF_034140825.1 of Oryza sativa Japonica Group. Taxonomy (NCBI): domain Eukaryota; kingdom Viridiplantae; phylum Streptophyta; class Magnoliopsida; order Poales; family Poaceae; genus Oryza; species Oryza sativa. Next base: position 34,653,022 of record NC_089038.1, on the reverse strand, counting down.
AATGATCATGAAAGTGATTTTTAAATAATTTTATGGGTTAAATCATCAGTTATCCAGCAAATGGTACTCTGTGCCCAACTCGCCAAGTAGGCCTTAAACGAATGGAGTACACTTAAAACCTTTTTTCTACGGCAAAAATTGACGTATCGCACTTCGAAATAGTTCATTGATGAAAAAGACACCTTTAAATAAAGCAAATTAATTTTTATCTTTGAAGAAAAATGCTATTTGGCTGCGAACTGAGCTCTGCCATTGGGTTTCTTACAATAGAACATGCAAACTTGACTTTAAATCCTAACTTATGGTTATCAACGTACCATCGACGGCGAGATGCTTATGTCCAATCTTATCAATCTCGAGATATACTATCGTATTTTTTCGAATGTGCTCGTATGAATAACGTGTGCGTCCGCGTATATACGAGTATTTGCGTTTGCACCATGTTTTGAAAGAAAATGATATTAGCTTTTTCATGACTTACAAACACAAAGTGAACGTGAATTTATAAACAAACTAAAGGTAATGAATCGTATGTAACAAGTGAACCAAAAAAAAACGGAGCACAATATAGCCACACAAGATCCTTAATCCTAACTCATCAAGTCATCATCGATCACTGGAGCTATGTCCGAGTTGGAGAAAAAGGAGCTAGGTGATTGGAGCACGAATCACAAAGAAAATTCTAAGGTTAAAAATTTGCAAGATTTTGGTCCTATTTTTAAAATGATATTTAGCAAATTCAAAAAGGAAAAAATCTAGAGATTTTCTAACTTATGTCATGATGTTCTTGATAGAACAAATATCCCAATCTTTAAGGGCGAATACGGTCTGATCCATCTTTTGTTTGTTCATCTCGCAATGTATCAAAACAGCAAAATATCAAAATTATTGTTTTTATTTATTGGGTTTGCAAGCGACTGTCCAGAGAAAAGTAATGTATAGGAGAACTGGATAAGCCACAAGTAGCGGGTTGGTGTACGACAACCAGCAAATTGATCAATTGAACGGAACAATTTGACGAGCAAATCAATTCTAGTAGAGTAGTAGTACATAGTTTGAATACGAGCAATCCGGTGAAAACTGTGCTTGGTTTGCTGAGAATTCAAGATTACAAGCCTTGCCACAGATTATGGGCTGATGGGCACATCTCATCATCATGTATATACTCCATGAGAAATTTTATGATACTTAAAGAAAATATATAAAATATATTTATATTACAAATAGTACCTCGGGATACCCAGAGATATATAGTACTTGAAGATATCAAACTTACAATTAAAAATATGATAACTCTCAATATCTTTTTAAAAATAGTAAAATTATAAACTCCTAGCTTTGATAGCGAGGATGAAAACAGTAGAGATAATCCTGACATTACGTTTATATAGAAGTGGTATCGTCTATCGTCTTTGGCAATTTCTGATCCCAAGTAATATAGAAAACGATATCATTTCTACAAATTATCAGTTGATGAGAGTATATATGATCCAAGTATAACTTATATTCTACCTCCAAAAATTTATAAACTCCTTGTACCACAAACAATACCAAATAACCCAATTATTAATGGTTATACATATACCGATATACGGGCAGTGCAGTAAGAATGTCTAAGAATTAATTAGAAATACGCGATTTCCCTCCCGTATGCCATCGGAATACAATATTCCTTCTGTTTCAAAATATTTGACACCGTTGACTTTTTTAAGTACATATTTGACCATTTATTTTATTAAAAAACTTGTAAAATATATAAAATTATATGTGTACATGAAAGTATATTTAACAATGAATCAAATGATATGAAAAGAATAATTTACTTAATTTTTTTAAATAAGACGAATGATTAAACACGTACTTAAAAAAACAAAGTGTCAAATATTTTGATTTCCTCGCCCGGTGCAGTATTAAAAAAATCGTACTCCCTTATTCAAACATTTTTAAATAAGGGAGTACGATTCTAGTGGAGTATTATTCGGCGCCCGGTGCATCTGCGCGATGGATTACGAGTGGTAACTCCGATTTCCTCGCCGGCGCAGCGCCGCAGGTTGGGTTTCTTCCTGCGCAAGTTGGTGTCGCCGCGAGCTGAAGCCGAGCCGTCCGCTCGTTCTCTCGCTTCGCTCGCTCGCTCGCGTCCCTCCCAAATTCCCCCAAAATAATTGGAACCCCACTCCGCCACCGGTGCGGCCGCGGCGGCGCCGAGATCGGAGAGAGAGAGAGATGGTGGTGCGGCGGCTGGGCGGCGCCGGCCGCGCGCTGCTGTCCCGCCAGGCGCTCTCGCTGCCCAACCTCCGCCGCCGCGCGTCCAACTCCTGGGCCGCCGTGCGCGACACCTTCTTCTCCACCAAGGTAGGCGACCCCCTAGCCCTAGGTCAATCAATCCCCAATCCCGTATTGGCTGATGCGTGATGCTCCCGCCCCGCAGGAAGTGTTCGAGAGCCACCGCGTCGTGTTCACCGTCGGCACATCCATCGCCTCCGTCCTCACCGCATGGGCCGGTACGCTACTGCTTTACCTGCCTCCCTCGGCTGCGTATTGCTATTCTCGATCTTAGCGTTTCGGTCATTTGGTAGTGGGTGATGCGTGGAAGCAAGTGCGCCAAGTTGTATGCCGATTGATTTGGACAGACTTTTCTATATCTTTAGCTGATGTAGCGAGTGCTGCGATCGATTGTGCAACTGCTGAGCTGATAAACTATATTATATAGTTGGTTCAGCAATAATACTTTAGGGAATACCTGAATTAGAAACCGGAGCTGAACTGTACCAATATTTCTCACATTATGGCTGCAGTTGGACTCTGTTCTCTTTCCCACTTTCTGATTGTTGATTAGGTTTATGGAAATTAGGAAGGTAGTTGCTCATTTTTCTTTTGTTTAGTTCCTTGATGGACCTCACTTCATTTGGCATGAACTGCTTTCTGCCCTGCTATATGTTATGTTAAAAGACCCCAGCATTCTCCCACGCCATTCCAACTGATAGTTTCTCTTTCATGATTGAATCTGACAACCATTTTATGCTTCAGTTCTCATTTGCTCCCTAATCCCTGTGGAATTTCGGTTATACTTTTACTTAAGTTTGCTGGATTTACAATTTTCTAATATAAACTGTGAATTTTCTTTTATAGGTTATTCTTTGCGGCACATGCAACAATCAAGGATTGATAAGAGACTTAACTCAATTGAACAATCTGTAAGTCATTTATTGGATAGTCTGTTAGCATGCTTACTTATTTGTGAATGTATCACTGGGTTTCTTTCTCTGTGTTCGGTATTGCAAATTCCAATCTGACATGCTTGCTGCCATGTTAATGACAATACTGAAATACCTTTTTTTAGTTGCAATTGCATTATGTTTTTCTTTTATTAGTTTCTCAAATGAGTCATGGTGAGTGTGACATTGGATCTATACACTATGATGATGCTTAAATATGTTTCCATGAAATGATGATGGTCAGATTTTTGTTACCACCTAATAGTCAACTTGCCCTGGTCCATGGCAATGGTTGGAGTTGGACCATCTGCTTTCCTTCTTTCATCCTTGATTTCCTTTTGTCCTTCAGTGCTTTCTTGTAATTTTTTTCCGGATATTTACCATGGATAATGTTTGAGATGTTTTTCCTCAGTCTTTTTCTTTCTTTCTTTGTTGTCACAGCTGAAGGATACTCACAAAGTCGAACATGAAGAGATTAAAAAGATTGTCACTTCCAGTAATATCAGCACTCCAGCCTGTGTAGCCACTGCATTGACAACTTCAGTTGTCGGGTATGTTCTTTCTGTTGATATGTAAATTCAATTTTCACAAACATTGATCAACTCTAGAAATCGCTACTACCAAATGGTTTTAATTTTATGCAATTGTTGTAACACTAGGCCTGCTACTTGCTTTCTACATAAGGTTCTAACGCATCCTCTGCTGAAGCAAACTCTAAACATTGGTCTGTTACATTAAATTTCTGACGTAGGATATGAAAATGTTGGATTGGGAGGCTGTATACTGTTGGTTAGTTATTTTGCTAGTTTGAGTTTGATTTTTTTTTCCAGACTCAGTAGAACTAGCATTAAGTGGTACAATTTTTTTTAAAAAATTTCGTTGGTATATCCTGCTGACTTGTTCCAACTATAAAACCGCTGAGGTAGGCACTACACTGACCATATTTTAACTGTTATCTTTTCATGTATTTAGTCTGAACTGGAAAATGCACTGTCTGGTGTTAAACCTCATATGCCATGCATCAATTCCCTACTTTAGTATGGATTTTCCTTCTTTTCTTGCTTGCATAAAAGGCCTCAGAGTGTGCTACTAACCAAACAGTGGAAAAAAGACGGCAAACTTGTCTGATAAAGTTTGGGAATGATTTCAAGACACTGATGACAATAGTGCTAGTAACAAATTGTATTTATGCTGACTATTTGTTTACATAATAAACTTAGATGCGCTCTTCTTTTGCAACTTGCTAGGTATGCGCTAGGGTGGCGGGGTGGAGCCTGGTACGCTCGGAGAGGCTTCCGAAGAGAGCAACAGAAGCTGATGGGCCAAATCAATTCACACCACAGATGGCACTGGCGGCCTTTCAGTAAACTCAAAAACAGACTCAGAAGGAACCGACCAGCGGCCAAGACTGTCGAGGCCCCTCGGTTGACAGGCGAAAGCACCATCTGAAAATGTTAACAGTAACTCTCAGGCAGCAGGATGTGCATGATTCCTCTGAAATACAGATGAACATCGATGCCCATGTGCCTGAGAATAGAAACCAAAGAAGCCTGTTCATATGACTGGCAGACGTTCCAAATTTTGCAGGATTGGAACATCCTTTTCAATAAGATTAGGATCGGAACTAGGGAGATTATCTTCCTAATTCTCATAGGAAAATGCCTTGCGCTGATGTTACCGTTTACTACTAGCCAGGCTGATATTTGTCATTTTTGTCATGCTGTTTTCCCTTTCAAAATGTGCCTGCCTCGTCGAGGCATTGCACCTGTAATTCGTCGATGGACACATGAGAATGCACAAGCATTTGTTGGTGACCGGAACCGATGAGCTGGGAATAATCAGGGATCCCATATTATCTCGTGGGGCAGTTCATTCTAATGGGCTTTGCCATCTGTTAATGTCAACCTACAGATAAAAAAAAGGTTGAGAAGAATCATTTGACGCATTGAAAAATCTGTTGGCCTAAACCTTGGGCTTGTATCTTCGCCGCAAGATTGGCGACCACTCGCGCGGTCGTGCAGTCGTGCTCGGCCACACTGCTCGTGCTGCCTGCCCCGTGTTCCGCGGCGGTCTTTGCGTCCTCACGCGTGGTCGCACGGCAAGCGGCATCCACTGGCCCACTGCACCGGCCTCGCCCGAGCGCCCACGGCAAAGCAGCATCAGCAGCAATCACATGCCCAACAGCCCAAGACAGCAAAACCCAGCAAGCAACTTCCACATAACGAACAATGGTTCAGAGCACACAACCTCGGCGATAATTCCACAATAGAAGAGTTCAATGTTCATAGGATTTCCCAAAAAGAAAGAAAAAAATTTGCATAAAAAGCAGGCTTGCCTCAAGATTTGCACGGTGTGCCACGACCAAGATTTACTAAACCGTTTAGAATGGGTTATCGCTATCTACAGTTTGACGGTTACCATGATAATCATGTAGGTACTACGAGATATACCGTGGTTTTAAAAAGGAAAAAACACGAATTGCCCCCCCGAACTATCGCGGTCGTCTGAATTACCCCCCTCAACTCGAAAAACAGACATTTTGCATCCTCAACTACTAAAACCGGACAAATAACCCCCCTTCTCAATCTCTGGAGTGGTTTTGATCTACGTGACATACACGTGGCAGGCAAGTCAGCAGTCCTTTAAAAAAATTTGGTGGGGCCCACCCGTCAGATATCTCACCTCTTCTCTCTCTCCTCCCGGGTTCATCCCCTCCCCTCGCTAAAGCAAGCAGCGGCGGGGCGAGTGGCGGCGGCGGCTAGCTGGGCAAGCGCCGCCGTCGCCCTCGCGCACCACCGGGAGCAGCAGTACGGTGCCGAGGCCCTCGCGCCCTCACTCTCCCTCTTCAGCTGGACGACGGAGGGGTGCCGAGGCAAGGCTGCGGTAGCGAGGTGAGGCGGCGGCGGCGGAGGGGAGCTGAGCACTCCGACGGCTGGGGCGGAGCTAGCTAGGTGGAGGAATCCGACTCCGGCGACTCGTTGATGCGATTGGTGAGGTCGTCGTAGTGGTCGGCCGGGCCGCCGCCGCCTCGCCTCCTCCGAGACACGACGGCAGCAGCACGCGGGACACGCGGGCGCAAGGTGACGACGACGGATGACGGCGCGCGGGCGGGGCTCGAGGCGACGGGGGACGGACAACGGCGCGCGACGCGAGCGGAGCTCGAGGGGAGATGGCGACGGCGACGGCGAGCGTGGGCACGCGGGCGCGGGGTGACGGCGATGGATGACGGCGCGCGGGCGGGGCTCGAGGCGACGATGGCGGCGGACGACGGCGCGTGGCGCGGGCGGGGTTTGAGGGGAGATGGCGATGGCAATGGCGATGGCGCGAGCAATGGCGATGGCGACGGCGATGGAGACGACGAGCTGCCGAGCGTGCGTGCGCGTGAGAGAGAGAGAGAGAGGGGGGGAAGAGTGAAACAAAGAGTGAGAGAGAGGAATAGTGGAAGAGTATATGACAGGTGGGTCCCACATTTTTTTATAAATAGAATGATGACTGGACTGCCACACGTACACCACGTAGACCAAAACCACCGCGGATTGGGTCCGGGGGGGTAATTCGTCCGGTTTGCATAGTTGGGGGTGAAGAATGTCCGGTTTTGTGGTTCAGGGGGTAATTTGGACGACCACGATAGTTGCGGGGGATAATTCGTACTTTTTCATTTTAAAAACAAGTAAAAAGATTACTGTACGATTTTCTAAACCCTAATTACACCACGACGCGATTGTCCCACCCAACTAACGAGCGATGAATCAGCGAGCGACGACGAGATCCTGCGCCTTTGCCGGCACCGGCCCACCGATTCGGTGATTCCTCCGCGCTTCACTCCACCACCACCGCTGTACCACCGTGCGTTCCACTCTTCTCTGGTACTACTATCAAACGGCCGTTCCGCTCCAAAACCCCGCGAGTCCGCGACAAACACCGTAGCTACACCGTGCAGCCGGCCGCGCGCGAATATACTCCAATCCCAAGTCTCCAAGTACAGGTACAGTACACCACTCCAACTTCGGTTCTTCCCTCTTCCCATTTCCGCGCGGCGCAACACCTTCTGGACGTCGGCATGGCGGCGGTCGCCTCCGCCTCCCCGCTCCCCGCCGCGGCGGCGCCCTCCACCCGCTGCTCGCCGCCGCCCGCCTTCCTCCCTCTCCGTGCGCACCGCCCCCGCGTCGGCACCGTCGCCACCAGGTAGGCCGTCTCGCCCCTCCCCCTCCTTGATCCCGTCTCCTCCACGCGCGCTGACACGTGCGTCTCTGCTGCTGCTTGTGGCAGGAGGGTTTTCCGCGCGGAGGCGATGAGGACGCAGCGGGAGAAGGAGCAGACCGAGGTGGCCGTCGAGGAGTCCTTCCCCTTCAGGGAGACGGCTCCTCCTGACGAGCCACTGGTCACCGCCGAGGAGAGCTGGGTGGTTAAGCTCGAGCAGTCCGTGAACATTTTCCTCACGGTAATTTCCACCAGTCAAATCGGATCAACATCAAATTCCATGCAGATTGGGTAATTTTACAATCTGTTCGATCCGCAGGAGTCAGTCATCACGATACTTGATGGATTGTACCGTGACCGCAACTACGCTAGATTTTTCGTATTGGAGACGATTGCTAGGGTGCCGTATTTTGGTGAGGATCTCGTCTTACATGCTCGCTATAACCTGCAGGTCTCTGAATTTCGCAATATGCAAGTATGGTTCCTACACAGTACTGTACTGTTTCAGTTACTGTTTCACTGACTGCCTGACTATTGAACAGCGTTTATCTCGGTGCTTCACATGTATGAAACCTTTGGCTGGTGGAGGAGAGCCGATTATATAAAGGTGCACTTTGCTGAGAGCTGGAATGAGTTCCATCACCTCTTAATCATGGAAGTATGTCTCTAGCTCTTTCTGTCTGCACATCAGTGCATTCATATATGCTGTTTCTTCCTGTTTAGATGTCCTTTTAGATTATGTTAACTGTTAGCATATCCCGTTTTCTTTACCTTAATATAATCTTTAAAGGAATTCAACCTACTGCTTATTGACACATTAGCTGATTTTTTAATATCTTGGTTATGGTCTTTGATGTTCTGACTTTATTCCTCATCTTGGTTCATATCAGGAATTGGGTGGCAACTCTTTATGGGTTGATCGTTTTCTTGCACGGTTTGCTGCATTTTTTTACTACTTCATGACTGTTGCGATGTACATGGTGAGCCCAAGAATGGCATGTAAGTGTGCACCTATGCCAATTATGAAGTAAAACAATTTATCATTTTTATTCCATGCCTTTTCTATAATGAATTAATGATAGTGCTTGGAATCATTTATCTTATATACAGACCATTTTTCTGAATGTGTTGAGAGGCATGCGTACTCAACCTATGACAAGTTTATTAAGCTCCATGAAGGTAATAAAACGTAGATGGATTTAACATCTCTCCTGTCGTGCAAAATTTTATCATGACAACTAGTAAAATTCTACTTCTGAGTGATATTTGTTAGAGTAAATTTTATGACTCTTTGATTTTGGTGGATTTGTAATACCTTGGCTCTTATTGGCTTTTTGGCTTGCACCATCAAGTTGGCAATGTTGAGGTGACACCGAATTCGTTGAACTTAATTATCAATCTGCCATTTCTGTAATAAATCTGAAAGACTAAAGTCATTATGAACCATTTTATTAGTTCGTTTTTTACTCGGTCTTTCTTGAACAATTTTGGTATCACACTGGGCGTTGCAAAGTTTTTTGGTCCCAACTGGTTTCCAGTTCCATGATTTCAGATGTTTCTTTCTTTCTAACAGATGAGTTGAAAAAGCTACCAGCTCCCGAGGCGGCTTTAAACTATTACCTGAATGAGGATCTTTACTTATTCGGTTAGCTCTTGCTTTGGCTTTATTTACACTTGAAGCGTTTATGCTCAGTATTAAGCATTACCATCTGTTCCCTTTGCTTACATGGTTGTTTTCCCAGATGAATTTCAAACAGCAAGAGTCCCATGTTCTAGGAGACCTAAAATTGGTACGGATGTCCTTCTCTCTTTCCTCCTTTATTAGTTTCCTTGAGTTAATCTTTTCAGAAACTTTGGATTCTTGCATGTTATCTGTAGCATGTGAGTTCAGTTTCACTGATCCATCTGATCAAGTCATTAAAGTCATCAGAAAGTTCCTAACAAACAGTTCTAATTTAAGATCCATCGAACCAACATTTTGATTCACTTTCAGCTGATCATTAGCTGAGTTTCTGGATCCTGATTTTTTTTCAACAGTATATATGCTGTGTTGCCTATGAAGTTGGGTTCACTGTTTTTCATATCCCGTTGCAGATAACTTGTATGATGTATTTGTCAATATACGAGATGATGAGGCAGAACATTGCAAGACGATGAAGGCCTGTCAAACACATGGAAACCTTCGTTCTCCTCACTCTATGCAGAAATGCTTAGAAACTGACACCGAGTGTGTAATACCTGAAGATGACTGTGAAGGTATCGTGGATTGTGTCAAAAAATCTCTTGTGAGTAAAGAGTGACTGATCCTAATTGGAATGGAGTGCGTCATAGTCTCATAGAATAGAGTTTTGATAACAGTCGGTTTCCTTTTTTCTTTCAAAAGATAGGGACCACTATAATCTTAACATTCTTGATAATCCTTCAGAATAGGCTAGCTGTATCACAATAAAAATAATATATTCATGAGATAGATGTTACTGCAAGTTGTGAAGCCCTACAAAATTTGCAATCTTGATGTGCTGTGGTTCTATGGAAAGTTCGGTTGCTTGCTGCTTCTTAAGTTCACAAAGCTGCTCTGTAAGGGAAATGGAGATGGCTCATGATCAGGCAGCATACGGTGAATATGGTCAGCTCAAGGTGGAACTGACTCAAACCGTAGAATTTCGTGAAGATGAGAAGGAAGCTCACTGCAGTATCGAAGAAGTCAATGCGAAATGAAAAATCAATCATACTGCTGCTTTGTTTTTTCTGAAGATTTATTTGTCATTTATTCAGTGTACAGATGATACTATTACATCTCAGGCAAATTACTGTATCGTCGTTCTCATAATCTTATCTATAGCACTATGCATTATAATGATCTGTATGGTGAGATTAGCTTTGTATGTGTGATTGTGTGTCTACCTAAGCGTATGTGGGAATGGTAGCCACAGCAGACCGATGCTCCGTTGCTCACATCTTGCACACTTTATCATCTTTGCATTCGGCCTGCGGAAAAACAGCAGTCATTCACACGCAGACGGTGAATTTCCAGAGATGAGCCCGTGACTAAAAATTAAAAATTGCTTACTGCTAGTTTTCTGGATTCCATAATTTCCTCTAGTGGAGGTCGACCTGTCATACATCGCAGAAAAGAAATCACCGAAGTATTCAGAAAAAATATATGCATATTTCGTTTACATAAGTGCTTCATTTTCATCCGATGACAACCAAAATAAATGAAACGAGAACATTGTCAGAGCACCCGATGATAAATGTTTAGTCACTAAACCTGTAATTTGCATCCGGTATTTGGCCCACACACCATATATTGCATTTGCTACTTTAGCTACCTGCGGAATATCAGAATGAGACGAGTAAAAGTAAAAGGCATTAAAAGTTCAAACAAGAGGCTGGTTTTATAACAACAGATTGCACTCAACAACTCTTTAAGTTGATTTACTGATTATATAAGAACCATGCAGCTAAAAGTTAACATTGTGACATCCTGCTATTTGCTTTGTGTTAATACGCACTTACAGGCTCATACTTAGTAACTGCATAAATCCAACCAAGTCCCACTTCCTCATACAGCTTTCTAAATGCCTGCAATAACAACCACAGTTACTGTTATCAAATGGCATAAAACATAATACTACTATATACTAACATAAAACTTATGCATAGATTCATAAGAGCATCTGTTTTCCTTTTTAAACAGTGGCTTCCATTTCAGTTCATTCAGAGTAGCAGCATTACATGATGGACTAAAGATAATTCACATCCTATCATTCACCAAGCAGAGATAGATGACAAAAACACAGCCTGCCGAAATTACAAGGTAAGAGCATCTTGTTTATCTTGAAATTAAACGCTCATACGAGTTAGCCTGGCAGTGCAGTATGAGATTATTTGGTAGCTTTTGTCAAAGTCAACTAACATTGAAGTCCAGTTCTTTATCATCTCATTTCATCTCACAAAGTTAGCACAATTACTGCTAGGAATGTGATGACATACATGCCAATAAGCTCTATTGCAATACAGCTATACTTCTTGCATGTCATCAATAAATATAATGCTGAGTAACACTGCTATTTTTGCTTACTTAGTGTCAGTACAGACTCAATTTAGTCATCCATTACTTTCATGCTGAATTAGTGACCACATGGGAATTTCTTTCTTTCATTAGTTGCAAAATATGTTCAAACTATTTATATGTTACAACATAACCCTATGTGTTATTTCGTGACCCGATGTGTTTCAACATAACCCAATAGTTCACCTGGCAGTATCTTCTGATTTTCTTTAAAGAGAAATTCCTGAATTTTTTAGGAGACACTGAGACAGTGCCTCTGTCATACCTCAACATCTGTGACTATTGTTCCATCTGAAAGTATAGCATGTATCCTCCCCATGGCCTGAAAACAAAAAAAAAAAACTTCAGGGAAAAGAGAGGACAAACAAATACATACTATGCTTAAGGACCTTCTATATCTACAAAGTTAGCCACATAACAAAAGCATTATCCTTCAGCTTTCTGTAAAAGCTGGGCCTATGGCCTTCCATCTTTTATAACATAACGTTATGATGAAGTATGATTTCAGGAAACAACTAACTAATTCAGCGTAAAAATAGAAGTAGCTGGATTAACAGAAGTCAAAGAAATCCTCTGCCTCGTGCACCGATTCTAGATTATCTTTGTTGCAGTAGTATTTTCACATTAAAAAGACACGAGGACATGAAAGTACAATGTATGTCATAACCAAACAAGTCAATCTGTAGTTACAAGAAATACGTACAGTTTCATAATCAAGGTTCTGATTGTCTTGTGGAGAGTAATCTTTCGAGCTTATGTCAACAAATTTTATAGCTCCATAGGATTTGTTTCTTTCCCTCAGCATGTTTACCTGTAAATACATGAGCGGTAGGGCAAATTTAGTTTCTGCTGCAAAACCAATATTGGTCAGCATTGATGTGATGTTTTATCTGTAACTTAAAACAACATTGCACTTTATAAATATGAGTAAAATATGCAACTATTTTGAAGGTACTGCTTCATAGTATTTGTATTTCAGCTAATAGTGTCCGTCACTGTCTCACAGATAAGCTTCATGCATGGTCTCAGACGTCCCAACCAAAGTTTTTTATACCGATTTAACGTAAAATATACGGCTAGCAGCAATTCCCAAGGAAAGAATAAAGTATGATGGGGGGAAGAATAAGATGATGTCAGAAAAGTTCTAATTAGACTACATATTTAAAACAAGCCATATTTTGTTTATTTGAGAACATAAAAGTCACTGGGTAGTTCAACAAGAAATTTATCCACACTATGAAATTTGTACAGAATAAAGAGTCTAGACAATGATTTGTTCTCTCTATTTGAGTTAGGCAACTAGTTGCTCCATTCATGTACCATTCACATTTGCAGTTTTCACAAATCAGTTGTCCCTTGCCACACCAGTCAAGCAAGTGTAGAAAAACAAAATGCTGTATTTATTTTACGATCTTCTAAAGCATGCATTAGCTCAATACAACAAGTCCCAGCAATAATAAATTGTGCAACGAACCTCACGCATACAGAGTGGGCAATCGCCATCATAGAGCATCTTGATCCTCCAACTTCCAGATGAATTTTCCCCATCCTTTAACCCTGAACTAGGGCCTACTTTGACGTCAGAGTGAACTTGACATCTGAAACCTGAAGCAGACATCACAATTACTAGTTACATAAACTACAAAAAATTACAAAACCAAACAACAACAAAACATTAATGCCGTTGCGGCATCTGAAGGACACACAAGCATAATACCCCACTATCCAAGTATGCTTCCCGAATTACACACGCCTAAAACTTCATCAAATTTTACACGAAATGCAGCGGAGAACTCGGGGGCCTCAACCAAACCAACAGATGCAACTTTGCAGTTTCGTTGTTCTAATCTAGAGTATCCGGTTCGATTACCAGCAGGCAACAGAGCTGCGAGCGTGCATTGTGCAAATGGGCAAACGCATCAGAGAACACCAAGTTCCCCTCTAACAAAGCGAATCAAATGCCCTGAAACCATCAAGGCTAGCTCACCGTACACCGGAGCGCGGCGGAGCGCCGCCGCGGAGTCCCACCGCCCCGGTGGCGGCGGGAACCGCGCCGCGGCGCGCGGCCGCACCCGGGGCAGCGCCGCACCCATGCGTGCCAGCGAGCTCGCCATCGGTCGGATCGATCTCTCGCGACGTCTCCACGCGGCGTGCGTGCGTCGAGCGATCGAGGTGGGTTACTGGGTTACTTCGGGGCGCGCCGATTGAAATGCGGTTGCCTTTGCTTGCTGGTGGTCGGTCGGCGTTGCGCCACCGTGACCGTTTGTTCCTTGCTTCTCTCTCTTCTCTCCGCAACCGCCAGTTTCTCTTGAGTTTCTCCCATTTGCGACTCATGTTTTTGTGGAAGCTTCCTTGGGCTCCGTGGCCTGATCTTAACCGTTGGATTAGCCCGCACAACAAATCATACCCCCCATGTTGTGATGTTGGTATGTCTTGTTTCTAGTTTTGTATTACATGAACATAATAGTTAAGTTTTGGTGTGATATTTGATCATTCGTCTTATGAAAATAAATTACATAAATGTCATCTATTTTATTGTGATCTTAACTTCTATTTTTAGATATTATACTAAATTTTTAATAAAACAAATGATCAAATATTATAAAAAAATCATAAAAAACAAAGGTAATATTTTTTTTTCTAGATTATACAGAAGATGTATATGAATATATATAATTTTTTTCTGGTTACATGAAAGACGTATACGTGCACATACATGAATACCTATAGATAGTTACACACTCACAAATACACTTGCTAAAACATACTAAAGCGACGTCGACAAGTGACAAATCTCTAGCATAATTAATGTTCTATTGAAAAAAACACCCGCATGCATATCTTAATTTTGTAATATGTGACCTTTGGTTGAATGTCATGTAGCATCACATGTATATCGAAATCAAGCATCACAAGGCTATAAAGTTGAGAGCAAATGTACTCATTCAGTCATAAATATTTGAGTTAGACAGATTCTTGTCGAGATGTGTTTTCTCAATTCTTTTAAAAAGAAAGATGCACTTCTTGGTCCTTGCAAGTTTATATATATATATATATATATATATATATATATATATATATATATATATATATATATATATATATATATATATAGGACACTCATATGGGGCACCATGGTGCCCGGGCACCATGGTATCTAATGCACAAAATCACTCAAATTTTTCAAAATTTTTAAATTGTGAGTATATACCTAGTTATAATAATTTGATTCATACTTATACTTATCAACAAAACAACTCAAATTTAACTTTATTTCACAATACATTATTACATACCTAACTAATTATATGTATGGATGCTATATACCTAGAATCAAAATCTAACAAAAACAAGTTCAAATTCAGTTCAAACTTGCTTTAAACTAGTTAGTAAAGTAGTTAATGTTAATACCTAGGTAATTGAAAAAGTTTCATACTCATTTGAATTGGGTATATACTCAATTTCAACAATGGTACCCGGGCACCATGGAGCACCAAACAAATTTACTATATAATATATATATATATACATATATATATATATATATATATATATATATATATATATATATATATAATGTGTTTGATTTACCTTATTAGGTAATGCACGAATCCCTTTTTAATGTTAGAACATTGTTGTTGCATTTTAACTAAACTTAATACTCTGACGCAGAAGCGCGGAGTATCACTCATAAAACTAGCCTTTTGTGGTTAGGTGTGTGCTTATACCACACCAACTACCAATTGCTTTCAAAACCATAATATGCTGGTTGCTTAGACATGCCTCTCAAAACACTATCCGACTGGTCCAGATGTTTTTCAAGACTTTCCTGAAAGGCTGAAATCATATAAGCGAAAATAAGGTGCACATAAAAAAGTTGCAGAATTTACTCCCCCTACTTCTCTTTCTCACAAATCAGCTGACGCAAAAAATGTCTTGGAAACAGCAATACCGCATGGTAGCAAACTACTCCCTCCGTTCTATTTAAACGCAACCATAAGTTTTCGTGTCTAATTTTAATTGTCTGTCTTATTTAAATTTTTTTATAATTAGTATTTTTAATGTTATAAGATAATAAAATATGAATAGTGCTTTATAGATAACTTATATTTTATTTTTTTAAAAAATATATTTAAATAAAACGGAAGATCAAACTTGTGTAATGGGAGGGACGAGGGAGTAGCAATGGAGACGGCCGCAAAGGGGCCCCACACAACGACAAGGGCCCACGTCATCCGGCGTGCAGCAGCCAATCGCTCTTATCCAGATCGCCGTCGCCGAGAGGGCCATGTGGCCCATGGGCCTAGCGATTTCAACGGCTGGAGATTTAACATCACCCGCATCGGACGGCAGCCGCTGCTCCCTTCTAGAGCTTTCCTCCGGTCGGGGAAAAAACGTGACTGACCACGCGATCTTTACACCGCCCTAGACAAACCTCCGAGTCGATCTGGGCCGTCCACTGCGAGATCGACGGCCGCCGGACGTTGCGGGGACAGATTGGCCATCCGACGCATCGGTAGGGTGTACAAGCGCGATTGCGCACGAGCCATCGTGTCCGTTCGGCTTAACATTTTTCATATAACCCCTCGCAAAAACTCCCGTTTCAGATCTGCATCCTGCATATCCAACGATTTCATGGTGGGAGGATTCACATGTAAATAGTATTAAGTGTAGGGGTTTTTTTTGTGAGGATAAACATCGCCGGAATACCTCGCGTCGTTTGGATGAGGGAGGAGAAAAACCAAGCGAACCCAGCGGAATTCGTTGGGCAGCGGGTGCGGGAGCAGTAGAGGAGGAGAGGTAGATGGATTGAGCAATCAAGCCCTGCTCCGGCCGCCGCCGCCGCCGCCGCCGCTGCCGCCGGGCGATCCCCTTACCCTCGCTCTGTGCACCCGCACCCCGCACTTACCCCCTCCATGGTGAGAGCGGAGAGGATTTCGTTGTTTCACTCCCGCCGCTTCTTTGCATCTGGCGCTACAATTCTTGTTTGGTTCGGATGCTTGAGATTATCCGATTTATGGCGAATTCGTTGATGGGTTGGTGTTTTGGGGAGTGTGTAGTGGAGGAATTTGAGTGAGAATTCTGCGTTTTCGTTTGGTTTGCAGGCGTGATCCGATGATAGCAACGAGAGCGGTGCTTCCCCTCTCCCTGACGGCGTCGGCCTCCGGCCTGTACGGCGCGCGCACCAAGAAGAGGAGGAAGCTGCTGCTGCTGCCGCGGCTGCCATGTCGCCCAATCTGGAGAGCCACATCAAGAGCCAGGTGCCGGCGCTGCTGCTGAGGCGCTTCTTCGGCGGGGCGGGGCGGCGGCGGGTGTTCGTGCAGACGGAGACTGGGTGCGTGCTGGGCATGGACCTCGACCGCAGCGACAACGCGCACACGGTGAAGCGCCGGCTGCAGCTCGCGCTCAACGTGCCCACCGGCGAGACCTCGCTCACCTTCGGCGACCGCGTCCTGGAGAATGACCTCTCCTTCATCCGCCCGGACTCGCCGCTGCTGCTCACCCGCAACAGCATCAACCGGAGCTGCTCCACGCCCTGCCTCTGCCCGGTGTCCAAGGACTTCGAGCACAAGGATCGCAGCGGCCTGGTCGAGATGCTCGGCTGCTCGATCAGCTGCGCCCGCGTGAAGCGCCTCGTCGACGACGTGGTCACCGCCATCAGGAGCGGCGTGGATCCGGTCCCCATTGGCAGTGGGCTTGGTGGCTCCTACTACTTCAGGAACATCTCCGGCGACAGGGTTGCCATCGTGAAGCCGACGGATGAGGAGCCTTTTGCACCCAACAACCCGAAGGGGTTCGTCGGGAGAGCGCTTGGGCAGCCGGGACTGAAGAAATCTGTCAGGGTGGGAGAGACAGGGTTCAGGGAGGTGGCGGCGTACCTGTTGGATCATGATAACTTCGCAAATGTTCCTCCGACGGCGTTGGTGAAGATCACACACTCAATTTTCCATATCAATTGTCCGGTGAACGGCGGCAGTCCAGCTCATGATCAGAAGCAGCAGGTTTCCAGCAAGATCGCTTCGTTTCAGCAGTTCATCGCGCATGACTTCGATGCCAGTGATCATGGCACGTCGAGCTTCCCGGTTGCTGCTGTTCATAGGATCGGCATACTGGATATCAGAATTTTCAACACTGACAGGCATGCTGGTAATGTGCTGGTGAGGAAGCTTGATGGTGGCACCGGTCGCTTTGGTTGTCAGACGGAATTGTTTCCAATTGATCATGGCCTGTGCTTGCCAGAGAATTTGGAGGACCCTTATTTCGAGTGGATCCACTGGGCTCAGTCATCAATCCCATTCTCTGAAGAGGAGCTCGAGTACATTAAGAATCTTGATCCAATGAGGGATGTGGCAATGCTGCGTAGGGAGCTTCCTATAATCCGCGAGGCCTGCCTTCGTGTCCTGGTGCTGTGCACAATCTTCCTTAAGGAGGCTGCTGCTTCTGGTCTTTGCTTGGCAGAGATAGGTGAGATGATGACCAGGGAGTTCAGAGGGTTGGAGGAGGAACCGAGCAAGCTGGAGGTTGTCTGCATGGAAGCTAGGAGAAAATTAGCTGAGTGGGAACCATACTCACCTGTCATCGAACAAGGGGAGGACATGGATTTCCAATTCTCACTGGACATGTTAGGAGAGTACAATGATGTGATTAGGTCACCAAGATTCAATGGCTTAGGAGCAAAGGGGAATGGTTTCAGAAACCCTCTTTCAAAGCTTGTGGAGAGCATCGATGAGGACAATGATGATGATGATGGCCGAAGTGAATCTTCCAAGCGTTCATCGGAGCGTGTCCATTCTGGAGGGTTGAAGTTCCCCAGTGCTGATAAATCCAGCGGTTCTAACGGCAGTGTGCATGCTCTGAACAGGAGTGCAGACGAACAGCTTCCATCAAGTGTATACTTCGTCAGGCTGTCGGACATGAATGCAGAAGAGTGGAATATATTCCTTGAGAAGTTCCAGGAGCTGCTGAAAGAAGCTCTGCAGGAGCGTGCGGCGGCTGCAGGGCAGCGGATGAAGCAGCGGCTGGGCACTTCCTGCAAGTTTTGAGTAGGACCATAGAGCAGCAGAGAAGAAAAATAATGTAATGCTTGCTACTTGTGTTGCTTATTATGGAGTGAGTACAGGAAGGGATATATGCTCATGTGAGAAATGCCTACAGCTTTGTGCAATGTTGCCATGTAAACTTGTTATGTTCAGGTAGACAAGATCAGGATGGTGATGGGTGTGGAGAAGGGCTATTATGCATGTTGATTAACTATGTTAAACAGGTGCTTCTTAATAAATGCTTGTCAGCTTGTGTATATTGTGTTAGATGCCAAATATGTCAATGGTGTTTTTCATAGCTGTTGGTGAACATTCTTTGTGCTGTGAGATGTAAATATGCTCTCTTTTGATGTAAATGCTTGCCTAGTGTTCTTTTATGCAAGTGCTTTACCTCCCTGTTCAACAAAGAAAATTCTGTGGTATGAGCTGTAAACCTGCACTTCCGTAGTGAATGCAAATGCTTTTTACCTGCTGTTGAACCTTGAACGTATTGGATGTTCTTTGTTTTGACTAGGTTCTTGGTAGAGAGAAAATTCAGGTAACATAGGTCATGGACTCATGGTTCAAGCTTCCTCTCTACTCTAAACCGAAGATGGTAAATTCCCGTATTTCGTTTTTATAAATCCTACAGGTCAGATCAAAACGCCTCCATATCTGATCAGAATAAAACTGTCATTCTGGATTGCACAATTTAATACTCCAATCCTTGCTTGGGAGAGTACAAAGCAGAGCATCTGGCATGTTCACAGTTCAGTCAAGCCATCCTTATCTGCTAGAGGGAAAATGCTGCCTTAAAGCTGCTTCTGCTGAGGACAGACATAGCCAGGTACATCAATAAACCATTTCAATGATAAAGACATTTGAGGATAAGGCATTTGATCGATAAATACATATATAAAAATACCAAGAAAGAGTTTTCCTGTTCTAAAAAGACAGAGCCTACAGCATTTAGCAGTGGATGGCAATTCTGTCAAAGTAGGTTCATAGCAGTTCATACAAAATGCCCTCCCAACTCCCAAGTCTCCCACAAATCAGAGCATTTTTCTGTATGTATTTATTGGAGACGTTAGCCTCGGTGATTTTTATGCATGCTCATTCATAACATGTTGAAGCTAGTAACAAACAAAAAATAATGCATCCCAAGACCAACTCGGATTCTGTAATATGCATAGTTCACTAAAAGATGATCGGTACATATACATATAATTGATAACATGCTATGAATGAAAACATCTTGGTTTGCAGCATTCAGAGTAAAATAAGAGTACAAAAGTAAATGCTCCATCAATGTATAGGAAGCTGATCTGTTAAAACAATACCATTATCAACCGTCAAGCATAGTTTACCTATTGATAACAATAGAACTTAGCTAATCCATTTTAGCCAATTAACAGCACGACTACACAGGAAAAAAAAAACTATTTATGCCATGTCAGCTCAAAATCTCCACCGCAAATAATGTTGCTACCAAATGTTAGCTGCTTTTCCTAGAACAGTGAAAAACTGAAAATGGAACCAAGTTTTAGGGTGGACTATTCTATATAACATTTGCAGGATTGTAATAATGAGAAAAGCTGACAGCAGTGATCTGAACAGTGGCACCAGAGTTGACCTTATTTGAGGGTCACCATCCTCTGATAAATTAGTTAAGAAAAATAACTTGCTTTTTAAGCGCAACCAAGTGAAAAGGCAGATCTGCATTTGCACAATTGTGCATAATTCCATATGCAATCAGTCAATTACTACAGTCATTTTCTCACTCCAGCACACAACAACTGATAACATTTGACAATGCATATGGTTTGTTGTGGTCTGCCTCACTGAAGAAACAATATAAGATTAACTCCCACAGCACAATATTTTAAACACTACCAATCTGTGACATCAGAAACAGTCGGTTACCACTGGGTAAATGGAAAATGTATGCGGTTCCATCTTCTAGGTGTCACACATGTTCAGTTTTAGGAAATTTTTACATCTACAACACTAAGCTTGTGGTATTGTTCAGTATAGTTGTAGAGTCCTGGGTGAAATGCACAATCGAGAATTCCCTCATAGCTTCAATGAAGTATTGTGGGTTACTTAAATCATCATTGACCAATCAACACAGAAGAAGTTGTCATGCATATCTCAATATCTCGTATAACTATATTGTCAAACTTAATCAAGTTGACAAGTTTCCTCGCCCAAAAGAAAAATGAAGTGAACATAAACTAGAAAAAACACATATTGAAAAACATTATCGTTAGGAGGTTTAAAGTTATGGAATTCCTTTTTATCCCCGAACAAGAATCATGTATTCAAAGATATAGGTAATTGGATAGTATAAGAATGCAGTGCTATGATCAAGTATGAAAAATATTACCACTGATCTACATGAGTTCTGTTTTCCAGTAAAAGCAATGACAAACTGAAATTGTGCTATATTTCAGATAGAATTCCATGAATCGAGTGAACACAATCATTCCTTCTTATAGAACAAGATGCTAATGATTTTCATTTAAGAGATGAAAATGGAATATTTTACAAGTCACGGATTTGCTAACAAAATGGAATGGGAACAAGCGGACCTCTATTTCTGATGATACTTCCTTCCATATATCCTCATACAGCATTGTCATACAACATAACTTCTCAAGTAACAAAGGATCGATGGATCTCCAATGGCATGATTTGTCATTGTTGGCCACTCAACTCTTTGTTGAAATATCTCAACTTACAGTCTCGAGGAAGAAAACACTATCGATCCCAGCACTTGATATGGCTGGTAGCCTTGCTCCAATAGAAAAATGTACTGAATCCAGATACTGAACTGAGAAGCATTTGAGCTTGAGCCTTCGCAGGACATCTCTACCATTGTCAATAGATCAACGTGTCAAATCTTGGCTCATAAAAACAGATCTGGCTATTGCAAAGCTGGCTTGCACAACCAGCAATCCATGACCAAGCCTTCTTATCCACATCGTATAGAAGACCTTTTCCCTGGTTCCACGATGTGAAACATATCAAGTTGTCCTGCCCAAAGCACTCGAACCTTTCAGCAGACAACCTCAGCAAAGCCCTGAAGTACTTGGGCGGCATCCGGCTTATCTCTACCCAGACTGTCCTACCATGATCAAGCTCCCAGATCCTCATACTCTGCAGTGTGCTGTATAGCCCAATCCTTCCTACCAAGAACAACCGTGTGCGAGCTCCTGCAACTAGATATCCATCCAGCAGCGACCGTGGGAATTTGGCTGGTATATGCTCCCAATTGCCCGCATCCACTCTATACATCATCAGCCCCAGTGGCGAGAGCGTCTCCAAGTACAACCTGGAGTCACAGAACGCCATCTTCGACGAGCACAGATTCGCCGCAGGCATCATCTGATGCACTGACCACTTATTCTCCTTGGAGTCATAGACCTCGGTGGGGAGCGTCTTGTCCCCATAGACATCGCTCGCGGCGATTACCTTGAACGACCTGCGCTTCTTATCCACCGCGAGCACCAGCTGCCGCTGCTGGTTGTAATGCATGTCCGGGAGCACCCGCCAGGTCTGCGTGAGCGGATTGCAAACCACGGTGCGGAATCCGGCGCCGTCAAAGCCGGAGAAGCAGACGAGACCCCCCGAGGAGCCGACTAGCCAGAGGTCCCAGGCGGGGAGGAAGCCGAACGGGAGCTTGTAGCGGGCGCGGAGGGGCAGGCTGAGCACGCTGCACTGCGGCGGCGAGCTCGCGGCGCCCCTCCAGAAGGTGAGGAGGCAGGGCCCGTGGGAGGGGACCCCGGCGTGCGCGGCGAGGAAGGCCGGGTCGTGGAGGATGGAGTCCCAGCGGCGGGAGACGGGGCGGAGGCGGAAGAGCAGGAAGGGCGGGACGCGGGCGAGCACCTCGAGGAGGAGGTCGTCGGGGAGGGGCGCCCAGACGCGCGCCTCCATGGGGACGTCGGCGTGGAGGAGCGAGGCGGCGGCGGCGGAGGGGGCCTTGATGGAGGGGAACGTGGCGGCGGCGGGCGCGGCGGTCTCCTCGTCGAGCCCCCGCGGCTTGGTGCTGCGGATCGCCTTGGGCGGGCGCGACGGGCTCGTCGGCCGCGCCGCCCGCGCCGCCGCCGCCACCGCCGCCGGCGGCGCGGCCGCGTCACCCATCGCCGCGAGATCGGCGAGGGGGAATCGCAAATCTGGGGTGATTTGAAGAGGAGAAACAGGCAGGCTGCAGCGCCTGCCTGAGTCGCAGGCTGCTCCTCCGCTCTCTCTCCTCTTCTTTTTTTTTTCTTTTTTGGACGTAGTAGGCGTCCACTCTCTCTCTCTCCTGGAGGCGTGAAGCGCAGCTGCAGAAACGGGGGAGACGGAATGGAGTGGAAGGCCACAGGGCCTGTTCAGTTGGTGAAATAAAAATTTTGGACTGTAATATTGGACGTTTGATCGAATGTTAGAAGAGATTTTTGGATGAATGAAAAAAACTAATTTCATAACTCGTCTGAAAACTGCGAGACAATCTTTTGAGCCTAATTAATCCGACATTAGCACATGTAGATTACTGTAGCACTTATAGCTAATCATGGACTAATTAGGCTCAAAAAATTCGTCTCGCGATTTCTCCCCTAACTGTACAATTAGTTTTTTCTTTTAATCTACATTTAATGTTTCATACATGTGTTCAAAGATTCGATG
Organism: Oryza sativa Japonica Group; assembly: GCF_034140825.1. Classification (NCBI taxonomy): domain Eukaryota; kingdom Viridiplantae; phylum Streptophyta; class Magnoliopsida; order Poales; family Poaceae; genus Oryza; species Oryza sativa. Next base: position 34,629,845 of record NC_089038.1, on the reverse strand, counting down.
TGATATTTTTAGAAAAAAAATTTAGGAACTAAACGGGGCCATATTTTGGCATATCGAAGGAAATCAAAATTAGAGATGTTTTCGCATGTAGTTTGGTAAGTAGGTTTTGAAGTTCCTTCGTTTACACAGACAGTCGTATAAAAGTCCTTTTATAAAACTTGTAAGCTAATTTGAGACGAGAGTTATACTCCTAATTGCTTAAGAATTTTTATCATACTATAATAAAGCAGCGTACAATATATGACCATCATCACAATAAAGATTCCGAATTAGATATCAATACTATCAAAATAAAATTCCCATATACATTTTAGACAAAAAAAATCTAACAATAATACAACTAAAATAGATTTCACCGGTTACAACGTACAGGCATTTTTTTTATCGAATGAACAAAACAAAACGACATATTTGTAAAATAAAAATCAACTTATGAATTAAACTTTTATACATGTGTTTTTAACGACCTAAAAGCAAATACGAAAAAATAAATTGTGATTGAAAAGTCTTAAAGTTAACTTCAAATTTAAAGTTGAAATTTTAAATTTTGGCTGATAAATATAAGCATAAGCGAAAGGATGATGCTGATCCTAAATCTACTCCAAATTTGATGTTTTTTGGCGTTTGGGGAGCAGATTCGGACGTTTTTGGGCGTTTGGCGTGTGCGGTTTCTCGTCAGCGGCGTGGTGCCGGCTTCTATCGGTTATCCTGCATCCGACAGAGGATCAGGCAGCACTGGCTGGCATCACTCCACTCGGTTCGCCTTTGAGTATACAGGAACAGATGAGATAGTTCAGGTAAGGCCTTCAACCCAATCAGCCGAACACTTCCGTTTTATGTGGTGTTTAAATGTTTAGGAGATGATGATGAAGATTAAGTGTTTCACGTAAAACGATATATTAATAACATGTGATTAATTGAGTTTTAATTATTACAAACTTGAAAAATAGATTAATATGATATTTTAGAACAACTTTCATATAGAAAGTTTTCCACCAAACGAACCGTTTAGCCGTCTGAAAAGCATACCATTTTAATCCAAAAGTTTATCCTGAGAATTTAGACTATTTACCATTCAATTCGCGCGCCCTAACTTTTTTACCACCAAATTCGCATGCCCTTTATAATATGTCATTGGGAGTGCTAATTAGTTTATTTGGTACCACTTTCTCTATTTTTACCGTGTTTCTCATTTCTTAATTCCATTTGTATTTTTTTTCAAGATTTGTGGACGTTTTTGCCCCTGGGCCCACCTGTCAGAACCAAAGAGAGAGATTTCTCTCTGGATCGAAATCGATCGATGCCTCCAGGCAACGCCCGAGACCGGCATCGGCACCGTCGACCCTAAGCTCCGCCGGTGAGCGCTGCCGCCCCGCCGCCGGACGCGACCCACCCCGCCGACGGGCACCAAATTCTCGTCGGGGACCGGGATCATGGCGGCGGAGGTGGAGGCGGAGAAGGTGGTGGCGGAGCTGCGGGAGAGGTGCGCAACGCCGACGTCGCTGCTGCTCTCTGCATCGACAAGCTCCCCACTGGGTCAGTCAGGATACCTGCAAATGCATCGCCTCCTCTGAATCCTGAATTTCTGATTTGTGTTCATAGCGTCAGAAACAGGAGTGACAGTAGATAGATATCTGAAAATGATGGGTTCACACTGATTAGTGGGAGGCGCTCGGCCTGGGCGGTGGCGCCAGGCTGCGGTGGTCGGAGCCGGTGCTCGGCAGTGGGGTGCCGGCGCTCGGCGGCGGGGTTACCGGCGCACGGGGCGGTGGGGGTGGTGGGGCGTCGAGTGCCGCGGCGGCGCCCGGCGGCGGGGTTGGTGGCGCCCGACGGCGGGGTTGGTCGCGTCCGGCGGCGGCGCTCACCGGTGGAGCTCGGGGTCGACGGCGCCAATGCCGGTCTCGGGCGCTGCCTGGAGGGATCGATCGATTTCGATCCAGATAGAAATCTCTCTTTGGTTCTGACAGGTGGGCCCAGGGGCAAAAACGTCTATAAATTTTAAAAAAATATACAAATGGAATTAAGAAATGAGAAACACAGTAAAAATAGAGAAAGTGGTACTAAATAGACTAATTAGCACTCCCAATGTCATATTATAGAGGGCATACGAATTTGGTGGTAAAAAGGTTGAGACGTGCGAATTGGATGGTAAATAGTCTAAATTCTTGTTTATCCTACACTTTCATAAGAACCGAACAGGAAGAGGTCCGCCATAAAATGAAAATTATATGGTTCCGAATATTCCGATTTGGCCGCCAAAAATACAAACAGGTAGGGCGTGTTTAACTGCCACTAATTATCTCATCATGTCACCAAGTTAAGTAGGTTTTGGCCGAGCTAGAAACCTACTTGGTTCATACCACACTTGTAATAAGATTTTTTTTCATGGTCATATGATTTCCACGTGTCATTAACCTATGAAAGTGTGACAAAATTGCTCTCTGCTAGTTAAAGTGTGGCTTTACCTTTTGTTAGCCACATAATCACGTAGCATGTTAGCTTAGAAAAGTATGGCAAGCTTTGACAATTTTGGAATGCCAACAAAACAGCCCCGAATGTTCATTTTCTATTGTGAGATCGTGTCGTATACCTCCACTCTGGCACAAACTAGACACATGCATTGTTTGACTGTTCAAATTCGAGAGACCACGATGATCGCGCCGGATCGAAGGGAACATTGGCCACACGTCGAATGTATTGGTCAGGCATCTAAAAATGGACACCGTCACAGTAGGGCTACCCAAAAATAGCCACCGCCTCACGTATAAATCCACCCCGCGTGAGCCTTCCCTCCCATCATCAAGTCACCCACCAAGCGAAGCAAACCCATCGCATCAACCACCAAATCGAAGGCACGTAGGTGAGCACCAACAGCTACATCGGCCATGGCTCGCGCGCTCGTTCTCGTCGTGATCCTCCTCGCCGCTATCGCAGTGGCACCGTTCGCGGAAGCCTCGACAGTCACCGGTGGCTCCAGGGTATTGTTGGCCTCCGACGCGCCCGCTGAGAGCCCGGCTGGGCCTGCGGCGGCCCCAGGCCCAGCGGAAGAGTCCAGCAGTGAATCTGCTCCATCTCCGAGCGCCGCTGATGCCTGATCGAGTAATAATGAAGTCCAAGTGAATAATTCTTCATCCCAAGAACATTGATCAAGCATATATGTCCTACCCTTCCTTCATAAAGGCTAACAGAGCCTCATTTTTATTTTTATTTTTATTTTTTATTGCTTTCTTCTGTTGATTGATCGTGTTAATCATGCAATATGATGAGTTAATATAAGTTCGATGAAGATATTTGTTTCCCATTGTTCAAATGGTATATTACATTGTTAATCGGAATCTTATTCGGAACAAATATAATGCTAATCAGAAGGAACATGCAAGCTAAACTTGCGACGGTAATATCAAATTAATGTACTCCCTCCGTCTCACAAACCCTGGTTTCCGTGTTCAACGTTTGACCGTTCGTCTTATTTGAAAAAATTATGAAAAAAATTAAAAAGATAAGTCACGCATAAAGTATTAATCATGTTTTATCATCTAACAACAATAAAAATACTAATTATAAAAAATTTCATATAAGACGGACAGTCAAACGTTGGCACGGAAATCCAGTGTTTGCTTTTTTTTTTTAAGGACGGATGGAGTAACTTGTAAAGGAGAAGATCGATTCAATACTCATGCAGGATGTTGAGTCAATCTAATATTCAAGGAGGATGCCGCGCCTCTAGCTTCCTAACACTGGCATTGGTTACACCCCAATTGAATACTCGTACTGAAGCCACCTCACTACGGGTGTGTTCGGCAGAGGAGGATGAGAACCCATCCCTCCTCCATGTTAAACGGAGCAGCCTTTTAACACGTGATTAATTAAGTATTAGTTAATTTTTTTAAAAAATAGATCAATATGATTTTTTAAAGCAACTTTCGTATAGAAAATTTTTGCAAAAAACACACCGTTTAGTAGTTTGAAAAGCGTGCGTGTGAAAAACGAGAGAGGTGGGTTGGGAAGAGGGAGTACCGAACTCAGCCATAGGGGGGTAAAGCTTTGCCCACGGTGCCACTGTTTAGTTGCTTTTAGTACCCAAGCACACGAACTCTGTGGTTGATCTACTAAGCGCCATGCCACAACTCAAGTTATGCAGGTTTGATCGAATTCGACATTCATTTGGTAAGGGCCACACTTGTGACATGACTTTTTCCTTATCACATGGGCTCTACATGCCATTGTCACATAAATATGCAACAGGATTACTCTCTTCTAGCTAAAGTATGGCTTTAATTTTGTTTGCCACATGTTAGACATGTTAGCTGAAAAAGTATAGCACACATTGGAAATTTCCCAATCAAACATACCCGAATATTCTTTTTCTATGGAAATGGGTTCTAATCCCTTAAGGGATTTTGCCTCTTGTACCTCCTTTTAAAAAAAGACAAATAGTTGTATTTTTTAATATAAAAAATGATAATATGGTGACATCTATCGCTTCAAAAAATCAATTTCTAAATTTGTCATATTGAGAGTCAAAAAGACAAATTCGAGCATAAACAATTCCACTACTATCCATACGGTGAATATCTTCTTTGTATCTCAACGTGTTAGTTGAGTTTATGCCTAAGATTTCGTTGAATGATATATGTATATTGCATAATTTTTTTCAAAATTGTTGAGAACATTTTATTACTATTTGAATATTTTCTTAAATGAACAAGGGAGCAACCCCTTAAGGAATCAAAACAGTTCTCCTTTTTCTATTGTAAGATCGTGGCGTATGCTCCGGCGCTCGCACAAAATAGATGCATGCATCATCTTATTGTCTAATTTTGAGAGAATTCACGATGACCATACCAGATCCAAGGTAACACGGGCCACACATCGAATCCATTGGCCGAGAGGCCAGAGCTCCTAAAAAAGGAACCAATGTCGTAGTGCCCCCCAAAAATAGTCACCGACTCACGTATAAATACACCTCGCCCGCGCCTTAACTCGCATCATCAAGTCACTCATCAAGCGAAGCAAATCCATCATCCACCAAATCAAAGGCACGTAAGTGAGCACCAACAGCTGCATCGGCCATGGCTCGCGCGCTCGTTCTCGTCGTGATCCTCCTCGCCGCCATCGCGGTGGCGCCGTTCGCAGAAGCCTCGACAGTGAGTGCCGCCTCCAGGGTATTGTTGGCCTCCGAAGCGCCCGCTGAGAGCCCGGCTGGGCCTGCGCCGGCCCCAGGCCCAACGGAAGAGTCCAGCAGCACATCTGCCGAGTCTCCAAGTGCTGATGCCTGAATGAGTAAGAGTGAAGCTCAAGTGAATGATTCCTAATACCTGGAATATTGACCAAACATATATATGCCAGACATCCTTTGTTAAGGCTAACATAGCCTCATTTTTTTTATTTTTTTTTGTTTATCACTACCTCTACCTATGTTGTTGATTGATCATGTTAATCATGCAACATTATGATTTAATATAAGTTGGATGAAGATCTTCGTTTCCCGTTGTTCAAAGGGTATGTTATATTGTTAATCAAAATTTTATTCAGAAAAAATATAATGTTATTGAGAAACCAGTTACAGAACTACAGAAGGAACTTACAAGGAAAATTTGCAACATAAATATCAAACTAATGTACCTTATAAAGGAGAAGGATCAATTCAATATTCAAGCAGGCTATTGCACCTCCAGCTCCTAACAATGGCATTGGTTTCACCCCAGTTGTACACTTATACCGAAGCCAACTCACTACGCGTGCACTACGATTCTCCCGCGAGGGGGGGGGGGGGGGAGGGGGCGGGGGGCTCAAGCTTTGCCCACACTGCAATTTTTAGTTGCCTTGGCAAAAAGATCCTTGATCGTGTCGAGTGAGTTTTTTCTTGTCTCCTTGATAGTTAGGTACCTAACACATGTCAACGTAATCTTAACAAATACAAAAATATAGGAATTGTTTCATTGTATTGTTTGGATGTTTCATGGAAAAACAATAAATGAATTTGAAGGATGGTACAAAGAAAATTTTTCAAGAGCTTGGAACATATGTTAGATTTCCTCTCACGTTCCTATGAACTTGGCCCTGATCTATTCTGTTTGTTCTAAAGGAGCATAATATAGGGAAGTATTTCAAAAGATTAATATCCTACAAAGTGAGCCTGGAGTATACAGAAACATATGAGATGGATTATGGTTAGGTGTCCAATCAACTGAACTCTCATGTTTTTTCTTCATAACATTGGAAGCAATTGACCACAAAATGAAACTACAGCCTGAATTCGGTCAAAACCAAAAAAAAAATTATCTATATAGGGTACTCCCTATCTTGTCATTATCACAATTCGTTTTCCCATGCCACAACTCAAGTTATGCAGGTTATTCGATGTCCATTTAGTAAGAGCCACACTTATCAAAAGACTTTTTTCTTTACCACATAGGTTCTACATATCATTGGCACATAAATGTGCGACAAGATTACTCTCTTCTAGCTAAAGTATGGCTTTAATTTTGTTTGCCACATGTTAGGCACGTTAGCTGAAAAAGTATAGCACACTTTGGCAATTTCCCAATCAAACAAACTTGAATATTCTTTTTCTATGGAAATGAGTTCTAATCCCTTAAGGGAGTTCGCCTCATGTACCTTTTCTCTACTACTTTAAAAGCCAGAGGTGGTGGTAGTAGAGTGGCAGTGAGTCTACCTCCACCACTACCAACTGACATGTGGGACCTAGCAATAGTATCAAATTATATTTTAATATAATATATGTTGGTATAGCAAATTATAGTTAAAAAAAGGAGAGTATAGGATAGTCGTAGAATATGTATAGTTTTGATCCATTATGTGTATATAATACTAGGCTTCACCGCTTTACAACATATAATTAAGTTATCTTTCTTAATTTCCGTCGCAATACACGAACATTTAGCTAGTTTTGAAAAACAAATCAATGCAAATAGTTGTATTTTTTTCTATAAAAAAATGAGAGTACAGTGACATCTATCACTTCACAAAAATCAATTTCTAAATTTTACCTACACACTGAGAAACAAAACGACAAATTCTAGTATAAATAGTACCATTATTATTCATGCGATGAATGTCTTCTTTGTATCTCAACATGTTAGTTGAGTTTAGGCCTAAGATTTTGTGGAATGGCACACATATATCGTATAAATGTTGGCAAAATTTTTGAGAATTTTTTATAACTATTTGAATATTTTTTTAAGCAAATAAGGGAGCATCCCCTCGACGGATCAAAATACTTTCTCTTTTTCTATTGTGAGATCGTGTCGCATGCTCCCTTGCTTACACAAACTTGATGGATGCATCATCTGATTATCTAATTTCGAGAGAAATCACGATGACCAGACCGAATCCAAGGTAACATGGGCCACACGTTAAATCCATTGACCGAGCAGCCAGAGCTCCTAAAAAAGGATACCAACGTCGAAGTGCCACACCAAAAATAGTCACCGACTCACGTATAAGTCCACCTTGTGTGCACCTTGCTGCATCATTAGCCACACGTCAAGCGAAGCAAATCCATCACATCAATCGCCAAACCAAAGGCAAGTACGTGAGCACAAGCAGCTCCATCGGCCATGGCTCGCGCGCTCGTTATCGCTGTGATCCTCCTCGCCGCGATTGCAGTGGCGCCATTTGCGGAAGCCTCCACAGTCACCACCACCTCCAGGGTGTTGTTGGCCTCCGAAGCACCTGCCGAGAGCCCGGCAGGCCCGGCGGAAGCCCCAGGTCCCGCGGAAGAGTCCAGCAGTGCATCTGCCCCGTCTCCAAGTGCCGCTGATGCCTGAACGAGTAAGAATGAAGCCCAAGTGAATGATTCTTAATCCCTAGAATATTGACCAAGCATATCTATGCCAAAAATCCTTTGTTAAGGCTAACAAAGCCTCATTTTTATTTTTTTTTGTTTATCATTACCTCTGTTGTTGATTGATCATGTTAATCATGCAACATGATGAGTTGATATAAGTTGGATGGAGCTTGACTACGGTGCTTTCTACTCGTAGTATTCTACTACCAGTAGAAATGATCTGAACCATCCGTTTGGAAGGGTATATTAGTACTTACTAATTATGTGCTTAAGGGTAATTTGGGTATTTGCGCTTTCCTTTTCTTTTAAGTCTCGTATTGCTCCGACCGTCTCGCCGCATCCATCCGCCGTCCGTTCCTGCACAGCTCGATTCCGGTGGTGGTGCCCATTTCGATCAGCCGGCGTTCATCCTGCCGCCGCCGTTTTATCTCCCCGTCGGTGACTTCGATTATCCTGCCATCCTCCACCCCTGGTATTCCCGCCGTCGATGTCGCTGATCCCTGTCTAGCCACCACGGCCGTGCCAACCTCCGTTGCTGGCGACCACGCGCATCTGCACTGCACCGATCTCCTCCCTATCGACCACGGCCATGCCGATTTCTTCGGCCCTGACGACCGCGTTCACATCCGCGTTGATCTCCTCCTCCCACTGAACAAGCGAACAGCTAGTATTTATTTTCGATCATCATGGTACTTGTGCGTTTGCTCTCAATCGAATTTGATTTCTTCGTTGTTGATAAGAAGAGGAACCTGCTTTTTTGAAACGAACCGCATAAGAAGAGGAACATGCTAATGCTATTGCTACTAGTTGCATGTATAGCGTTGTATACAAAGTTCCAATTCGATTTATCGGATGTGACTTTGATATGGATGGATGCTGAATTTTGATTCGGGCTGGATGCAATATATTGGAGTATATATTAATTCTGAAGATGTAATGTGCTAGCTATTATAATATTATTTGAATAAAATACAATTCAACTGAATCTCTGAACTTGAGTATGTATAAAATACTATTTTGACTGTTAATTTCTGTTATGGTATATTTCTAAAAATCTAAAAGTATTGTTTGAAAAGAAAATACTCACAATTTTAGGATCGTTGACACAGTTCCTGAGTTTTTATCTGAGGGAACATTTCTGAATTAGAAACTCAGTTCCTGAGTTGTTTTTTTAGGGAGCAGTTCCATATAGTTTCTAACTTATAGTATTAATTACTAATTTGTCCATGTATGTCCACAAGAATTCTCATAAATCATCATGATATATATTCTTTAACTGCTAGAATATTTTCATTATGAGATGAGATTTTAAAGCAGCCGCGACTGTCAGATTCACTTGTATCACAGAATTATTCACTTTCCTGAACATGTTTGCAACTTGCGAAGTAATCCTCAAGCCGGAGCTATGAGAGGGAGCATGTGTAAGAAGCATCAACACAATTGAAGGTTGGGGATGGACCACTGACGTTTCTTCAGCGTTTTATTTTGTTGTATCAGAGACTTTGTTCAGATGATTATATACTTCTTAAGTGATATGCATGTAAATGTGGAGGTCAGGGGTGTAATTAGCAAAAAATAAAGCTCTATCAAGCCAAGTTTCAGGATATATTAACCGTGGTGATTGCAGATTAATTTCTGTTAGGTGAAGATAAAAAAGATAGTTGCAGTTATGTTAGATGATTGAAAAAAAGAAGTGGTGTGGTACTGGGATTGACCCCTCGCGACATGGACAAAATTAAAGCATCTTGCAGTAACCATCCATGGCAACTCCCAAGTGCAAATATATATCATCTTTGTCTATTCATTTGTTTTAAAACACGAACACTGTCTACCAAAGAAAACCACGTGGGATATATCGCAAGGGAGTATATTACTGCTTCTGTGATAGACATTAAATTATGGCGAGTACAATATATATATATATATATATTTCAATTCAGACATTGGTCGTTGTCCTTTATAAAATATCAGCCCCATACCATGCTGCTAGATCATACTCGCAGAACAGGATACAACTCTTGAATGCAAGAAGCATGACTTTTGCCAGTAATTCCAACGTGCAATCTCCAACAAGACAATGAAAGGCAAACTCACCATTGGAGCTCCACTGCATGGCTGAAAAAATGAAAAGAAAATTATACACATTGGAAAGCCTCCAAAATAAAATGATCTGCAGAGCCTTACAAATTATGGACCTTAACTGTTCCATGCTGGCCGTAACCACTATAAACTAGTAGTATCTTCTGAAATTTGACTTATGTGATGTAGCACAGGGAGTGGAACTATTTCTGCAAGCAACGAATCAAATAAAAATCGATCTGTGTGTAATTTACGAAGTATAGAGAACTCCAGAATTAGTACTAGAATTTTACTGAAGCAAAATCATAACCATTTAAACCGCTGTCAGCTGCTCATCAACTAAAATAGAATGAAGCACAAGCGCAAATCATCTCTCGCTAATGGTCACAGAAGAATTATCTATGTGGTGATTTGATAACATTTGTCAGACACATTTCAAATTTGTATAGTTGGGACAACAACCTCAGTAGAAATCTAGCAGGTTGTGCTTATGAAGTACTACTTGGTGTTAAAACTGAATTTTGCTCGCGTCAGGCTGCTACTTTTGGAGGATCTAATAGTGATCCTACAACATTACTGTATCATTTATCAGGAAGTGATGGGAGAAAATGGGACAGGACGTTACCTGTTCTCGAACCAGTAGCAGCCGAAGAGATGGGATGAACAATCAACGGCAACATCAAGATGAGGGCGACGTTGCATCATCAGCCTCTCCTCCGCCGGACTGCCATACAAGCAGCACATCGTGGATCCGCCGCCCTTGCCGAGGCGCCGAGCACGTACGCCGCAGCCGCCACAGGTCGCTGGAGGTAGAGAAGGTGGATGGGGCAGAGGGCCGCGAGGGCGCTGGAGGCGATGAACGCGGCGAGGGAGATGGACGGGCGACGGAGGCGACGATAGAGGTGAACGGGAGGCCCAGAATGGCGTCGAAGGAGGCGGCGAGGGCGGGGGAGGCGGACGGCGACGGAGGGGGCCGGAGAAGGCGACGCGGGCGGAGGAGACGGATGGTGAAAGAGGAGGCGGACAAGGCGGCGACGGCGAGGGATACGGACGGCGATGAAGGGGGCGGAGAAGGCGGTGAGGCCGGGGGAGGCGACGGTGCTGGAGGGGAAGGAGATGCCGATGGCGCTGGAGGCGACGGAGGCGGAGAGGGAGAAGGACCGGCGACGGAGGCGGCGAAGGAGATGGACGCCGACGGAGGCGGGGATGGAGGAGAATGGCATCGATTAGGATAGGATAGAGAGAGAGAGGGTGAAGAGTTAGATAAAAACAAATTACGATAATACCCTACGCGAATTATTACCTTTGGACAAATATATCCCTCCACATTTCTACTCCCATAAAATTTGGTGGGAGTAGAACTCAATCTCAACCATATAATTAAATACGATCAACGGTTCGGATTAATTTCTACTCCAAGTAGAAAGCACCGGAGCGGGACTCAAGTTGGATGAAGGTTTTCTTTTCCAATTGTTCAAATGGTATGTTATAGTGTTATCAAAAGCTTATTCGGAAAAAATATAATGTTAATCTAAAACCTGATACATAATTACAAAAGGAACATGCAAGCTAAACTTGCAATAACAAACTAATGTACCTAGCAAAGGAGAAGGATTAATACAATATTCAGGGAGGATGTTACATCAATTCAATATTCAGGGAGGATGTTGTGCCTCCAGCTTCCAAACAATGGCATTGGTTACACCCCAGTTGAACACTCGTACCGAAACCATCTCACTACGTGTGCGTGATGGTTCTCAAGGGGCAAGCTTTGCGCACGCTGCCACTGTTTAGTTGTCTTGACAAAACGATCCTTGATCATGTGAATGGGTTCGTTCTTGTCTCCTTGGTAGTTAGGTAGCTAACACATGTTAATGTAATCCTAACGAATACAAAAATTAGGAATTGTTTATTTGTATTGTTTGGATGTTTCATGGAAAAACAATACACAACTTTGGGGGATGACACAAAAAAATTCCAAGAGCTTGGAACACATGTTAGATTTCGACTAATGTTCCTACGAATTTGGTCATTCCATAGGAATTTCAACGATCCGCTCTTTTGTTCTAAAGGAGCATATAGAGAAGTATTCCAAAAGATTCATGTCCTACAAAGTCCCTGACAATACATGATCATATGATATGGTTTATAGTTAGGTATTAAACCCAATCAGCTGAACACTCACGTTTTCTTCTTCGTAACATAGGAAGCAACCAACCACAAAATGAATTACAACTCGAGTTAAGTTGCCTAAAAAGCAAACAAATACATAATCTACATAAGGTACTTCATGTGTTAGTCAATAATACAATTTGTTTCGTAATGCCACAACTCACACAACTCAAGTTATACAGGTTTGATCGATTCGACATCCATTTAGTTCGAGCCACACTTGTGACAAGACTTTTTCCTTATCACATGAGTTTTACATGTCATTGGCACGTAAAAGTGTGGCAAGATTACTCTCTTCTAACTAAAGTATGGCTTTGGCTATGTTCTTTTGGATGGGTTGGGAGCCCCTCCACTCCACACAGAAAACAGAGCGATAGATTAATATGTGATTAATTAAGTATTAGCTATAAAAAATTGAAAAATGGATTAATATGATTTTTTAAAGCAACTTTCCTATATAATCTTTTTGCAAAACGTATACCATTTAGCAGTTTGCAAAACGTATACCGTTTAGCAGTTTGAAAAGCGTGCATGCGGAAAACGAGAGAGATGGGTTGGGAACCCATGGAAAAGAACACATCTTTGGTAATTTCCCAACCAAATAGATCTAACGTTCTTTTTATATTGAAACAGGTTCTAACCCCTCAAGGGGATGTCCCGTCGTGTATCTTTTTTATAAAAAAAATCAATGCAAATAGTTATATTTTTTATATAAAAAAAAGGTAATGTAGAGTGCATTGCCATCTATCACTTCACCAAAAATCACTTTCTAAATTTGACCTACACGTTTTGAAAAAAAAAAGACAAATTCAAGTATAGGCATAAGATTTTATGGTATGGTACATACATATATTGTATAAATATTGTCAAAATTTTTAAGAATTTTTCATAACTAATTGAATTATTTTTATACAAACAAGGAAACATCCCCCGAGAGATCAAAACGATTTGTCCTTTTCTATTGTGAGATCATGTTGTATACTCCCACAGTCGTACAAACTAGACGCATGCATCATCTACTTGCCTAAATTAGAGAGAAATCACGATGACCAAAACGGATCCAAGGGAACAACAACCGCACGTCGAATTCATTGGCAGGGCACATAAAAAAGGACAACATTGTCAAAGCAGGTACAATAGCAGACTATAAGTCAGCTATAAACATATTTTATGAAGACAAAAGAGAAGAGAGAAGAGCAGCGGACTATAGATTTATAGCCAGCTACAGTACGGACTCCAAGATATATGTGTGTATGACAGGTAGGACCAGACAATAGATAACTATTGTATAAATTGGCTATTAAATTGGCTATAGGTGATTTGGAGCTAATAGTTAGCTATACTATTAAACTTGCTCTCATAGGGCCACCAAAAATGGTCACCATCTCACGTATAAATCCACCTCGTGCGCGCCTTCCCTTGCATCATCAAGCCACACGTAAGGTACGTGAGCACCAACGGCTGCAACGACTATGGCTCGCACGGTTGTTCTCGCCATGATCCTCCTTGCCGCTGTCACGGTGGAGGGGCGGAGCTACAGTGTTAGCATCGGTGTCAGGCGACACTGACGACTTTCGATTCGGTAAAAACTATGGTTAAACTGTTTATCCATATATTATAACACTATAGTCTAAGTATAATTAGCATACTATAACACCAATAAACACATTATGACACCAATGGATCATTTTTCTAGATCCGCCCCTATCGCGGTGGCGCCGTTCGCAAAGGCCACGACCGTTGCCGCCTCCATCGGGGAAGCGCAGCTGCGCCGTTCGTTCCGCATCCGACGGATAGAGCAAAATCAAGGTGGCCTATCGGACTCATTCCTCTCCATCCAACTCCTGATTCACCGTGGTCGTCGGCCGCTCGCTGCCGACGTCGTCTCCTCCGGCGCAGGCGGGGGTGGAGCTGATCCCCGAGGAAGCCCCTCCCCTCGCCGCCACCATCCCCACCAGGCCTCGCCCCTCGTCTCCATCCCCACCAGACCTCCATGCCGCATCCCGCATAGAGGTCAGGGCCTGCCGCCTGCCTCGACGACGTCGCCTTCACCGAGCCTTTCGCTAAACCCACTCGGGACTCTAGTACACCTTGCATACGAGTGTCGTCTTGCTCTCACCGACGATGGAGACGACAGACAAGGGCACCGCCGGTGACGGCGTCGGGCGTCGTTGAGGAGCTGCTCCTTGAGCATGTCGCTGTACTCCTTGAGCAGCAGGTTATATACACTTGCAGACTTGTAGTTCGAGGTTGCTGACTGATTCTAGTTTCAATGTTCATGAGGGCTTCTGAATTGGAAGGTGACTGCAAGTCAGCAACAGCATGAGAATCCTAGATCGAGATTGTAAATTGATAATGGAGATTATAAATTGATGTAAATTGGGATTGTGACTTGTGAATCAATACTAAATGCAATGATTGAATTTCTTTGTCAATTTCAGATTGATTGTTGTATCGATTTGAGAATTCGTAGATTGTAATTGCATCAAAAAAAAAATTCAATTCAGTATGGCTGAAGAGATTGAGACTTCAGTATAGCACAAGAATGTCTTTTGATGTGAAGTATTCACCATCCAAGCATCTTGCACTGAAAACACTTGTTTCTTATTTTGCAATCTCAATTTACACGATCGCAATGATCAGACTCAAAATTACATTTGAAGATCTCATTCAATATTGACTCAATCTCAATTCTTCAGAAATGCTCTCTTGCTGTGAACAAAGGATGCTCTCAAAAAAAAAAATCTCACAACAATGCACTGTTTGCTCTGTTCAAATTGCTTCATTCCTGTTGCGTCTCAATTTACGCCGGAGAGCAGCGGAGGCCTCCCGCATGACGGAGGACACGGAGGCGGCGTTGGGGACGAGGAGGAAGGTGGCGACAGAAGGGGCTTCGTCGGGGAGACGGGGGATGCGGCCGTGTGGCGGCGGCGGCAGAGGTCTCCCACTTGTCTCGTCCAGTCGTCCCCGGCGGCACGGCCGGCTGCGGCTCCGTGGTGGCGATGTGGACCGTATTTTTTTTTTGGGGGGCCGTGGGCGAGCCTGTCCGTCGGATGCGGAACGAACGGCGCAGCTGCGCCCGACGTCCCTCTGACGTAGCGAGGATCCGGTTCCCTCCATCGGCACCTCTGCGATATCCGTGTCATCCTCCGAGGCGCCGGCTGAGAGCCCGGCCAGACCAGCGGCAGCCCCCGATCCGGCAGAGGAGGCCAGGAGCGCATCCAGCCCGTCTCCGAGCGCCGCTGACGCCTGAACGAGTAAGAATAAAGCCCAAGTAAATGATTCTTCATCCCTAGAACATCGATCAAACATATATACATGCCACCCATCCATTATTAGGGCTAAAAGAACCTCATTTTTTTATTTTTTTTTTATTTTTCATTTTTCATTGTTTTCTTTTTGTTTTTTTGCTTCCTATGCGTTGATTGACCATGTTAATCATGCAATTGGATGAGTTAATGTAAGTTGGATGATGACCATGTTAATCATCGTTCCCCGTTGTTCAAAATGGCATGTTAATCAGAAACCAGATTCATAACTATAGAAGGAACCTGCAAGCTAAACTTGCGACAGAAATAGCAAACCATTGTAAATTGCAAAGTTGAAAAGCAGCAAAGGAGAAGGATCAATTCCATACTCAGGGAGGTTTCTGTGCTTCCAGCTTCCTAACAATGGCATTGGTTACAGCCCAGTTGAACCCTCGGTACTGAAGCCACCTCACTACGCGTGCACGGCGATTCTCAAGGGGCAAGCTTTGCCCCCGCTGCCACTGTTTAGCTGCCTGCTCAAAGAGATGATCCATTGAATCCTCGGAAATGCCATACATTGTCTGGTTTGAATGACCATCTTGGAATACTCTCCTTGTCGCCTGGTCTACTTCTGCATCTTGCACCCCTTTTTGGCGAAGTGCCTAATTCAGACAAAAATACATGTTTTTCAGTCAGTTACAGTTAAAATTAGACATGACATATATAATGAATTATTCATATTAGTTAAGTCATCTACACGAAATATACCACATAACTAGAATGTCAATGTGGACTTATGTCTTGACCAACTGCTAGAAAGATAAAGACATTTGTTTCTAAAGGCATCAGAATGTAATGTTGCTTCACAAAGCTACTCTTCCTTCATTGAATTTGAACTTTTGGACACGGAAATTATGCTAAACCCATTGCAATCTATAGTGAGTTTATATTCATGTGTTAACTGATAACAAAGGACTTCAGTGAATATAAGAGGGAAGGCTGTGCAAGATGTTTCATTGGAACAACTGAGTGCAGAAAGAGAGGAAAAGATACCACCAACCTGTTTTATACGCTTTGGGCCCCAAGTTGATGATAACCATCGAGATCGTGAAAAAGATTCCGCATAATAACCATCATTCAACAGACCCCTTCAGGAACAAAAAGAACAAATTTATTGTAACTAAGAAAGAGAAGAAGCTAGGCACATAAAACATAAATTGTCAGAGTGAATATGCTAGTGTATGGCATCCACAAGTATGACTTAATCTAATACCAAATATTATACCTTCAAATTATGAAGGCCATTTTTTTTGTGGATTCCACATTCAAGAGTATCTAGAAAACTGGGTGAGTCAAGTTGTAGGAACTTCCATATAATATAGACAAGTTCTAAAGACAGATGATCACCACCATTGGTGAGTATGAAGAATTTTGTGTATCTATGCTAGTTGATTCAACTGGGATGGCAATGTGGCGTACTAAGTTCCTTTACAGTTTATCGGTCAGTGCGCTCAACAATTCAACAGAAAGGTGTTTACCTTGACTTGAAATCAGCAATTACAGAATCAACTGCATTATCAGGAAACTTCTTAGCACGTAGTTTCTTCCTAAGATCTGAAACTGTGAATGCTCTGCTCAAGATAAACAAGGAGGTGCATTTCAGATTTCAATTTCAACAGTGGTAAACAACACACTAAAGATATACTTATGTGATAAGTGGGCAGAATTTATAGCGCAGAAATTTCCTTTGGACTATGTAAGCTACTTAAAACAAGACAAGACCATGATAGCAGAAATGAACTGTGAATGCTCTGCTCAAAATAAACAAGGATGTGCATTTCAGATTTCAATTTCAACAGTGGTAAACAACACACTAAAGATATACTTCTGTGATAAGTGAGCAGAATTTATAGCGCAGAAATTTCCTTTGGACTATGTAAGCTACTTAAAACAAGACAAGACCATGATAGCAGAAATGAGCAAATCAGCTAGCTGCATATGTTATGTTCTAGTTCTTTGGCTTCCTTACCATTGTGCATAAACCATGCTTGCCTGAAATAAAGGCTTGCATTTTTGCACAACAGAAAGGCGTGATTCTTTTCTTCAAGTACTTTTTTTACAGTGGCAAGGAAGATCTTCACATTGTTCGTGGCGACATGACACCTACAGAATCAAGTTCATGGGAATACACCAACTAGAAAACAACCACTTATATTAGAACAACAACCAATACCACCAAACGAGAAGGGCCAGTAACACTCAGAGAAAATGTTGGTTATAATTAGCGCTTTAGCAGTGCTTCAGTGATATTCCTCCAATATTTCTGGATGGATGTTGAGTTGAAAATCGCTTGCTAATTCTTACCTGCCAGCAAGCAACTCGACCGCAGCCTTCTCCACATCTTTCACCATGGTTTCGCTGATTCCGTGCACCTCATCGTCGCTTTCCTCCTCTTCCAAAGAAAGCTGTGCGAATTCATCGGGGAAATTCCTGCCCATGTACTTGGCTGTGCCATCGCCATCAGTCAGCTGCTCATTTGAACTCGACCTCCATGGCCGCTCATTCTTGGCTGCTGGAAAAGGAACAACAAGCAGTTCAGTTGCACATCTACATTGAACAATAACTGAAACGCTCACCCGCGTTCCCCTCTCCGTACGCACCTCGCCGGCAGCTCGAGAGCCTCCGCGGTGACGGCTCATACCGGCAACGACCCATCGCCTTCGTCCTGAAGAAGAGGCATTTTGAGGAGAGCGAATTAGGACAGCTGAGAGATCGAAAAGGGGATCGAGGGAGCGGGTGGAGACTGGAGAGGTACCAGGAAGGGTAGGGGATTAGGGCACGGGAGCGCAGGCGCAGCCCTAGCTCCGGCCGCAGATGGAGCAGGCGGCGACTCGCGGCCATGGCCGCCGCCGCCGCCATCCTGAGCGTCTGGTGCACTGACGCCGCCGCGGATGGTTTGAAGCACAGTTTTACTCCACATCCCGTTTATCTCACCATCTCGTTAATAACAGAGTAGAACAACTATCATCAGAACTTCAGAGGGACCTGTTTGGATAGTTGTCATTTGTTAATGGAAACCTCATTAAACAATAGGGAACCGTAATTTATCTATTTTTCTTAAAAACACAGTATATACACATACACACATACTCCCTTCGTCTCATAAAAAATCAACCTAATACTCCTCCATCTCATAAAAAATCAACATAGTACTAGATGTGACAGATCCCAGTACAACGAATCTGGACATCCCTAATGTGTCACATTCAATACTAAATTCACTTTCTTTTTAGAAACGGAGGGATTACGTTTATATGTTTATATAACATGCACACTCGCCAAACCACATGCATCCTATTATTTTGAAATTCATGAAGTCAAACTACACGCGCGTTTTGTTATCGATTGGTACATTGCTTATCATTGAAAGAAAAGTAAGTTCCACCACCATAAATCTAACCAATATAAATACTTTCACTGTGTGTAATTTATCTACTTTTATTAGATTAAGATATGCATCTATTCGCTTTCAAGATTTCCTGCAGTGGTCGAAAGGGGAAAACAAATCGATTCCTTGTGGTTTTAAATTATAATAATGCAGGTCAACTGATATAGTTGTATGTAAAACGGGTTCATATGTATGGATGCTACAAGTTATACATTATATTCAATTCTAACTTTCGGAAATATTATATAGTGGTGTAGATTGATTTATGTAGTACGGATTAATTGGCATTGATGTATACAAAATACAGTTGTATATGGAAAACCTAATAGTTGTATATTAAGAATTACTCCAATCCAATTTAAATCGAGCTCTGTATAGAATTGTAAGGGAAAAAACGCTAAGTTAAAAATAGATATAAACTCTGTAAAGATGCAGGTGTCCAGGCTAAACTTCCAAGATCATCCAATAAAAGGAACACTTCCTTTTACTTTTCTCCTTAGGAAAAAAAAGAAAAAAAAGAAAGCGAAGAGCACCGAAAGGCGAATCTAAGCGCGTCCAGCGTAAGCATCACGCGAGTCGTCGGCGCGCGCGGATCCCCGATCGGACGGTCCACGTTGCCCCGTCGCCCTATAAATTGGTCCCCCCGTCTCCCCCACCCAAATCCTCCCCGACTCCTCGCAGCTTCCTCTTGTTTTTCTTGGCCGAACCCCCCCTCGACACGCCGTCGCCGCCGAGGGGAGAGAGAGAGAGGCCGCCGGCCGCCGCTACCACTGACCCCCCCCCTCGCCGGAGCGCCCCGTCGCCGGTCGGTACGCGTCTCTAGGCCCCCCTCTCTCTCTCGATTTGATCGGTTTGATCTGTGGTGCCCTAGGTTTGATCTGTGGATTTATTTTTTTTCTTGTTTTGTGGGGGTGATTAGGGTTTGATCGATGGCGTCCAAGAGGATCCTGAAGGAGTTGAAGGACCTGCAGAAGGACCCTCCCACCTCATGCAGCGCAGGTGATTTGATCTCTATCGCCTTGGATTTCGCCCAGATCTTGCCGGATTCGATTGCGATGAACGTGTTGGTTTGTGTGGTTTCTGTTGCGTTTTAGATGCTTGATTTGCGGGACACGCGGATGTTAGACTGTTATTTGCGTTTAGCATATGGTGATTATGATGATGCGTAATGTCTTGTGAGGATGATGGTTACTAGTTGTGAGTTTCATCAGGGCAAGGCAATCAGTGATTATGATGATGCGTAATGTCTTCTGAGGATGATGGTTACTAGTTTGAGTTTCATCAGGGCAAGGCAATCAGGCTTAATAGTTGTAGATAATGTCTATTCTGTTTTTGAATTAAGATGTGAAACTGTTTACACAAGTAGATCACATTATGTGCTCTTCAACTGCATATAGACCAAAGCCATCATAATTACAACATTGATTGATTAGCACAGTTTATGAAGAAAGCTACAATAGGCTCATCATGGGAGTTACATTTGATGTGTCTGGCAAATCATGAATATTTAGAGTATCGATTTAAACAGTACCTACTTCATAATAGGCAGATCTGTCACTATGGAATGTCTCTCACCAGTTGAGCACTTCATTCGGTGGATATCTTTGTAATTTGTGTGCTGGTTGCCTGATGGTCTGTGTAAACTCCAGCAGATGTATTGGATGCTTTAGTACAATATGTGTAGTAATTTTGATTGCAAGATGCTTTTTGCCATATACATAGATGAATGACATCTTGCTTCATCTATAGTAATCCTATATATCCAACATGAATGCCACATGGACATTTCAGTTTGCATTTGTGATTTGTCTAAACTCTACTCAACTTGTTTGGATAACAACTGTTGTATAGCTCATGCAGTCAGGCTTAAGATAAACATTAATTGGCAGTATATAGCCTGCTTAATCTTGAATCACTTTCTACATTATTTAAACTGAACTCTATGTCCAAAATTTGTTTTACTCATCTCGTGCTGACTACTTTTGTCTGTTGTCAGGTCCTGTGGGTGAGGACATGTTCCATTGGCAAGCTACTATTATGGGACCCTCAGACAGCCCATTTGCTGGTGGGGTATTCTTGGTGAACATTCATTTCCCACCGGATTATCCTTTTAAACCACCGAAGGTAATTTCTTTGCTTATGTGATTCAACGCCATACCTTACAGTCATTTTCAATATCGTGGTGTTTAGAACTGCATTTACATGATAACATGAGTTCTTGGGGCCCTCAATAAAACATTATCTGCTATCTATTTTTTCCCTTGGATTCTAATGTTTAGGCGATGATCGAAATAAACATATCAGATTCAACATCCAAAAATAAGGTTTATTTCAATGTTATGATGTTTAGAGCTAATGTTATATGATAACATGAGTTCTTGGGGGTCCCCAAGGACAACATTTTTTGCTCTCTGTATTCTTCACTTGGACTCTGACTCTGTATATATATTATGATCTTATTTGCCAGGTCTCTTTCCGCACCAAGGTTTTCCACCCGAACATTAATAGCAATGGCAGCATTTGCCTCGACATCCTCAAGGAACAGTGGAGTCCTGCACTTACCATATCAAAGGTAATTATCAGCATGACCTGATTTCAACATTTTGGCCCTTCTGTGACACCTGATGAATTGTGTTATCATTAATTCTAACAGGTCCTCCTGTCAATTTGTTCACTGCTGACGGACCCGAACCCCGATGATCCGTTGGTGCCGGAGATTGCTCACATGTACAAGACTGATAGGGCCAAGTATGAATCCACCGCTCGCTCCTGGACACAGAAGTACGCCATGGGCTAAAGCCAGCCAAACTGGTGGACGTGTCGAAACCCAACGACGTTATCACCTAAATAACCATCAAGTCACCACTCTCCCCCCAACGAAGTATGAATGGACTTTTGAGGGCTGTTGTGCCCAGTTGAACTCATATGTACCCTACCTTGTGAAGTCCGTTTCAGTCTGGTAGTCTGTTCTACCTGACTGTTCTGTTATTTAAGTCGTTTCCTAAATCATATTTATTATTCGTGCTTTGTCGGTGCCATAGCTATGATTTATATGTGATCAACACGGCACGGATGAAGATTTTGCGTGTTGCTGAATGTACTTTAGGTTCAGCTTACACGTTTCTTAAGTGCAGTCACCTTATCATAATGATCGTTGCTAAGACCAGGCTATAAAAAGGGGTTACATTACGTCATTATACGTTAAAGAGGAAAGGTACAAGCACAGCATGGCCGACGCCTGAGAATTAATGTGTATGGGTACAGATGGGCTATCGGAGGCGATGTTGCCTTCTAGCATTAGGATGGAGAGTTCTATCAAGAGTGTATGTCAAAGAGATTTGAAGTCAGTCAATAAAATAAGATCTTCAATGTGTAATTTTATTTCGTGGTCTCATAGGTTGCTTGTGACAACGGATGGAATTGAATATAGTTAGATGAACTGAAACACTCAAGTCTTCCAATGCTAGTTTTAACCAGTTTTATAGTTTACTTTGTGCATCTAGTTTCATATGGTTGAAACTCGCTTGTATCGGTATTGGCCTTACCATGCTCGAGACTAACGCCTGTTGCTCCAAAACTGTTGTGCAATTTATCAAAAGAAAACCTGTTGTGCAATATCCAAATTTATTTTTATGACAGGGACCATAAGTTACACATTTCTCAACCATATATATAAGATATACTTTCACAACAAACAACAGCAGGTCTCTTTTGCCAATCGACAACAAAATTCACGTCCGTACATCGTGTTGGAGCATTTCCTTCTACAACATCCTATAATAAAAACAATAGTATATTATGTATTCACCTGTAGTCCATTTCTACACAATGTGGACTTCACTTTTGTTCTATACACCTGGGACTAGGCTATATTGCTATGTACCGTACTCTGGATATGGAGAAAAGCTAACAGACAGCCCCATGTTTATTTCCCCTCATCACGGACTCTTCCCGTGCAATCGTATTGCAATTATATGGCTCTATTACCACACATTCACAAAAGATGGACCATTGCGACGAGTCTTCTGGCGAAACTGCTTCTTCTTGATGCACCATGCCTCCGTGAAAGTGCTCACCTAAAATTTGATCAAGTCAGCAACTAGTAAAACTTAAGTGGCAAAAAATTGATGATAAGAATCAATGATCAAGGTGGGAGATGCTGTCCTTACGTTGCTAATCATTTTTGCACCAAACCAGGCAGAATCGGTGCCAAATGGGGGAGGAATAACCCTTATCCCTTCTGAAATATGTGCTGGAAGAAGTTCACGGAGCTCCTTTTCCAGTCTCTCTGTAATGTACAGAGATGACATCATTCACAAGATAGAAAACTTGCATCAGTTTTCCAGTTTATTTTCATATCAATTATTTCTGATATAGTCAGAATTAAAAAGGCACAAGGTAGCATACCTGATAAACCAGGTAAGCATGAAGATCCACCGGATAAAACTACTGTCTTGTACCAGTTGTCATCACCGAACACTTCTGAATTGTAGCAGTGATCCATACACAGAGATACTGCTTTATGCAAGCCCATAGCACGCCTGCAAGGTCAGCAGTGAGCAACCATAATTGAACCATATAAAATCACATAATAGGAAATATGACAGATAAGAGACATACACTCCTCCAATCTGGGGCTGGAAAAGGATTTCTGCAGTCTTGAACCTTTCTTCAGACAGAGTAAACCATCCTTCACCATCTACTTCACAGGAAGCTTGTGTATCTTTACGTTTTTCTGCTTCATAATCAGCCGCGACGTAACAAAGTTTCTTTACAATGACATAGAGGAAAAGTGTGTCAACTGTCACGTGAAATTCAGGTTAGCCCCGACTAATAGGCCCCCAGGCACAATTAGTTGGACTGTAGCTATTAGGTCAAATCCATCCAAATAACATTAGCTGTCTTGGCATAAATAAGATTTTACCTCTTTGATGGTTCGAACAGTGTACAGTGACTCAAATGTTATATTTCTCTGCTGCATTAGTTCCTTCAGAAATCCAGTAAGTTTGAGGGCACCTTGCCCCACAGTTTCAACACCTATCTCATGCATTACCCTACCTTGAAATACTGTTGAAAGAACATGTATAAGAATGGAAACAGTGAGTATTTTGGTATTTTGTAACACTATGCTGATACATTCACATTGAAAATATTCGGCAAGATATCCATGCTTAGCTTTTATATAAGCTAAGGTAGTCTATTGACATTAAAAAAAAATCTTCTCATTACTTTCTAAAGACAATTTGAAGCATGTAAGATTGTAAAAGACGCAATGGAATTTCCCAATTTTTAGAGATAATCTCAGTAAATGAACATAAGTGCAATCAACTGAATCATGGAAGGATTCATGAATTAAACTGATGTTAAGTACTTACTAGGAACAATAGATGTGGCATTAAATCCAATGTTGACAACAATACCAGAAGTTCGTTTAGCAGCATATAAAGCTAGAACTGCCTGCAGGCAAATGGCAATAAGTTAAAAGATATTATCATCAAAACAGAGACAGAAAATTAATGCAGTGTGAGTATACATGGGAGTATGAACATAAAAGGATATTAGCCTGAGAATGGTGTACTTCAACTACAATTCGAGAGATGTGTTTAGCTTGAGGACACAAGACCAAATATATACTCCATGCGAAGCAATCAATTGAAAAATCTTCAACTTGGGCTAAAACTCGTGATGGTGCAAGGCAATTAAACCAACAGTTCAATTTTCTAAAAGCTAAACCCAAAGAAGAAAATTTCTTCAAATCTTGACTCCCCAACAAAGTTCATTAAAATGATGATGATGAATAAGCATCTAATGAACTGCAAAGGATATCATGGTGTGCAACATGGATGCATATCACTGAGCAAACATCAAAAGAAAATAAATATAAGAATGCACACCTGATCAACAGAACAAACAGCAGGAACATTCATATCGAACAGAACCGAGTATAATGTGTCCCTGTATTGCTTTCTTGAAGCCCTAGCAGACTCAGTATCTGTGTAAATTTTGAATTAGACTTGGTGACTTGCAGCAAAAGAAGTTGGGATTAGTTTAGTGAAACAGGAATAACAAGAGAGTTGATGGGATGTGCAACACGAATACCCTCCTCCCTTCATTTTTATAAGGAGCAAATTGACTTGGTATGGTCTTACAAAATTAATTTGACCATAAATTTCTCTTGCAATATACTATTTTCAAATACAGAACTGCCATCTAGAAAATTGACCCAACTGAAAATACTACACACTAACCATCCGAGTGGCAGAGTGGAAGAACAACAATAATTGGTTGAGTAGAAGGCTTTACTTGCATCCTGTAGAAGTCAAGTTTTCATGGTACAATCGAATTGAATTAATCCAATACCGACACAAAAGAAAATCCTTTCAGGAACATAAAAGATCCATTCTGGACAAATATGTGGTAGCTAAGGCAAGATTAATCAGACGAAATAAGCAAGTTGTACTGTTGAAGTTTTAGAACCTGGTGTAGATTGTGGACAAGAAGTGACGAAGCCTTGCATACATAGGTGACTCGATGTTGCCAAATTCCTAAATGTTGATCCCAACATAAATAGCAATTGAGCAATCTCTCTTATTGATTCAATTAACACGAATACTCATGTTCATAGATCAGCCTTGGTCATCATGATGGTACAAAATAGTTGGGAATATGTCATTAAGATGTGGTAGCGGGTCTTGATAGCTTACCAAGAATGTCGCACAACGCCCAGATGGAGCAGCATACTTGCTCCATCCGTACTTACAATATCCCGATCCACCTTAATAAGAAAAACACCAGAGGATACATGAGTTCAAAGGGGAAGAACTAATACACAGCCCCCTTCTGTTGCAACCAACTAAACATGATTGAGCAAATCTAATACCGATATACTCCACAAACCACACAGCTGTTGTAATGTATAAATACCGAACTTTTGCAATTGAAAACTCAGACGAAGCAATCAATGTGCACTGTACTCGGTCACTCTACTATCCAGTGTCTACTATTATTAACCAAAGCATCGGTTAATGGTTATTTTAAAGCATACACAAAGATTCACAATATGAATGTCGAAGAGGATCATACCATCGACTATAATCGAACCAGGAACCACCGCTCGACGGGTGTAAACATGCTTGAACGAAAGCTGCGGCGAGCTATCGTAGTACAGCCTACAAGCGCACAACGATGGTGTTAGGTAAAGATACTATAAGTACTAACAACTGGAGTATGCGAGACAGCGGGAGAGGCGCCGCGGTACGGAGTACGGACCCGGGGTGCAAGGCCGGGCCAGCGCCGAGGTGGGTCTCGGCGAAGACGACGAGCTCCCACGGATCGGGGCCGAGGCGGAGGAAGAAGGCCCACAGGCCATTGTCGGAGGCGAGCAGGCGCCAGGCGCGGCACACGGCGGTGGACCGCGCGGCGTCGGCGGGGCCGAGCAGGCGCAGGATCTGCGCGAGCACGTCGATCGGGAGAACGTCGAGCGCGCCCAGCGAGCCGTACTCCCCGGCGGCCTGCGGGCGGCGCGGGGAGGCGGCGGCGGCGAAGGCCTCCGGCGGCGCCGCCCCCGCCGCCGCGCGGGCCAGCACGGAGCCCCACACCTTGCGGAGCAGCACCGCCATCGCCATGGAGGAGGTGGGAGAGCTCGCCGGGTGGGGCTAGCTCTACATGCGGCCGCGGGGGAATTGGGTTGGGATCGAGGAGGAGGAGGAGGAAGGCGAGGACGAGGATGACCAGAAGTTTGGAGCGGGTGAGTGGCCCGCGCGGGTCCAACGTGGCAGCCGTCTCGTTTTTCTCGGTGGGCTCGCGCCGGAAGCCTCGCGTTTTTGGATCACTGCTACAGGTCAAGCTGGAGTCAGCAGCACTCGCCGCATGGAATTTGTGGTGCTTTCAGCTTCGACACCGCAGTTGTTGACGAATTGGAAGTAATCCTGTTAGGACAAGTTGTTTTTTTTTAATAGATAGATAGATAGATTTTTTTTTCTCTTCTCGTTCTTTAAATGAGACAGTAGTTCAATTCAAGTTGCGTGCTGTACATGGCAAATTATTGTTTTTTAATGGCAGATTGATAGGTTATCCACTTAATCAGCCTAATCTGGTGGTCGATCGGAGCCTACCTTCAGCCGTTACGCGCTGGATTTTTTTTTTACATTTAGTCTTTTATGAAAAGTTATTTTATAAATAAATTTATAACATTTTAGAAATAGACTTTTTCTTGTCAGCATCAATTACTACCTTTGGTCCTAAAATGTAGTTATTTCTAGGATAGTCCCTTATTCTAAAATAAAGCTATTTTCTCCATGTACATCCTCCTCTCAACCAATTACAATAATCTCCTTCACATACTTTCTTTTTTTAACCAATCACACTTTCTTCAATTATTCTCACATATTCTTTTAAATACCCGTACCAACCTAAAAATTTTTATATTTTAGAACGGAGGAAGTACCTTGACATCAAGGTCCAACATCTCGACACCAACGGTATTAGCGTCGACACCCTCGTCCCTTATAAAAGCTAAATCACTAATGTGAAAGATTCAACCCTAATTAACTCTTTCAAACCCCAATAATACCAACACCAAAGACATACTGTATTTATAAAAAAAACTTACAAATAGATCCTTGACATCAACATTATTGATGTCGACTCCTTTCAAATCAGCGATTTAGCTTCTGATAGAGGGTGAGAGTGACGGCGCTAATGTCATTACCTCGAGAAAAGGGTCTATTATTAGAATATGCTTTTCTAGTGATTTATTTATAAAATAAGTTTTTTTTAGAAAAGATTAAAATGTAAAAAATCCAGCCGTTCAGGGTCTGGGTCTTGAGGCGCTCGGCCACTTAGCAAAACCGCAGCCACACAAGGCTGGAAGCCTCTGGTTAAGTTTGCCCCTTGTCTGAACTGACGAGGGTGTCTTCCGGTGACGAGAAATAATACTGTAATTAATAACGATGCGTAGGAGGTTAGCTTGATTAACGGATACTGCGTCACACCGTCACATGACCCATGAAAGGTACAGTATACTTTATGCAGTACGGAGTATAGTTATAACACCTCAAAATACGGTTCAGACAGCAACTTGCGTATAATTAACACATCTCAAATACGGTCCAGGCAGCGACGTTTTTAATTACCATTTCCTCTCGTACTGCTCTCTTTTTCGTCACCGTATCATCCACTTCCACTTCCAGATCGTTCTGGAGCAATGTACAGTACCCGAAAGTCACACGAACAGTTCGTTCGTGCACCGTGATGCAAATCAGACTATTTCAAAAGGCAGGAAAATTTATGAGATCGAATTATACGCTTCTTTTATAACAGTACGATTTCTCTTTAATCCCATGTCTCATCTCATCACCAAAAAAAAAGAAATGGCACAAAACTATCTGCACATAGCTAGCTTAGCTTCCCTGTCTCACCTGTTTGTCTAGTACTAGCAAGTAGCAACAAGCAAGCGCAGCAACCATATACACACAAAACCAAACGCATCATCACCGTCACCGAGCTGAGCCAGAGAACCAGCCAAATGATAGGGGAGGAGTGCAAGCGTGCGACACCCAACCACCGCCACGTCCGGGTCCCGATCAGTGACCACCGGTGAGTAGGTTGATCAGCTAGACGAACTGCAAAATGTACAAGCTAACGACGCCATGATCAGCAGATGACGCACGAGTTGGGGTCCTCCTCGGCGCTGTGGACGACGTACTGCGGCGGCGGGTAGCTGTACGACGGCGGCGCGGCGTGGGCGTGCCACGCCGGCGGCGGCGGGTAGAAGACGAGCTTGGGTTGCTCTGGCTTCTTGTCGTCCTTCTTCTCTTCCGGCTTCTTCTCCTCCTTCTTCTCCTCCTTCGCCGGCCCCACGGAGAGGAGGCTCGCCGACGGCCAGCCCTTCCGGAGCTTGCCGACGACGTCCACCGGGTCGACGTCGCCGACCACCGTCAGCTTTTGGCCCTTCATGTCCATGGAGATCATGTCGATCCCTGCGGTTACATAGTTGCTGTCAGATTACATCGTTGCTCTCAAACGAAGAACAGAGTTTTCATCGAATTATTGGGCGAATTCCTTTTCTTTTCAGAGCTCAATTTGGCGGTAAAGAAGCAGAGCACAAGCGGAAATCGAGAGGAAAGAATGGAAAATTTTGTCAGAAATGGAGTATATACCGTGGAGGGTGGAGACGGCTTTGATCGCCTTCTGCTTATCCTTGTCATCGTGCAGGTCCAGCTTCAGCACAAGCTTCTGCAGCCGTCAGTTAAACAGACAAACCAGTGAGCAATCATAAGCTAAAACAAACACGTCGCACACACAACACAAACACACAGCTGCAAATCGAACAAACATCTCTGAATTGTACAGTAACCAAGTACCTTCATGGCCATGGAAGTATCGGCTCCTCTCCGCTGTGGCGACTAGAAATTCAGAACCAGGCAGCCGCTCTTATGGACCGGTCTTTCTTTGTGCAGCTGGCGCACACGAAAGCTCATCAGCGGTGACAAATGGACGTGTGGAGGTGACAACAAGAGAGGCTTATTTTTTGTCGCGGTGATGTGTTCTATGAGCAACGAATAAGCCGAAAAATATTTGGGTTTTGACGAGAGGAGGTGGTGGAGGAGGCGGCTCGATTTATAGCCGGCGCCGCGCGTGGCATCGCGAGGCCGAGCCAGAGAACGCGTCATCCGAAATAAAAAAAAAAGGTAAATGCTCGCTCGCAGACCGACGACCCGGCGCTACCCGAGTCGCGCGTCGTACGCGAGAAAACACCAAAAGGGCCCATACTTTTGCCCAAAAATGGGGTCGCGACGTTGGCGGCAACGGGGCAAAGGAAGCCGCGGCGAAGGGGGCCGAGCCATCGTGCGACGCGCAGCGAAACACTACAGTATGCGAGCGACCACGTGGTGTGCGGCGTGATCGCAACCGGGAATTCCTTCTGTTCCGGCGCAGTTTGGATGGGGAGGCCCTGTGACCGGTGACGCGATCGGGTCAAGCTCGAGTCGTTGTCGACGTATGAATCTTGACTGACTTGGGGGAGCTGTCAGAAATGAATTACTATGAACTACTGTAAAAAAAATTGATCTAGAATAGAATTAGATATTTTTTTAGTATAACGAATCTAGATAAGGATTTTTTTTTCTTTTTATGGATGGAGTATATCGCGAGCTGTCAGTGCTCATCAGTGGGTGTGTGCATGCAGTTTGCAGTGGTATTTGATTAGTGAATGGTTTAGTCCAACTCCGACATTGACACTCGGTTACTACTGCTACTAGCCGCCAACCAGACACGACCAGTGACAGAATGAGAAAGTTTTGAATGCTGCTCCGTTGGGCTCGAAGACTTTCACCATTCAGAAAATGTTACAATCGCTACTGTTTCATCAAGGAGAGGGACGTGAGAGGACTTTGTATCTCCCAGCAATTATACCAACGTGCATGAAGATTAAGGGCGAAGGAACGATTATTGATCACATGTTCAAACAACCTTATGAATCTATCCATCGTGCCTGCGTGAGTGCGTCCATCCGTCAGCTTATGAAGAAATCAAACCAAACCATACAAAACTGCTTGCTCAGGGCGCGCCGCATGCCTGAAAAAATCGCGACAGAGGAAAAATAGTTGGATGCGGTGCGTTTTCCAAGCTGCACGTTCACTTCTTCCCCCTTTTGATCGAAAAGCCGTGATCTGGATGAAAAGCCATCGAGAACGTCCTCACAAACACCGGCGAAAAGAGCAGCTTTGGAGAATCCGATCCGATCTCGAACACCGTGCAACAGAAAGATTCTCGCCGCGTTGATCTGAATTCTGAAAGAAATGTACACGATTCTTTCTGTTCGTCCTTCCCAGCCTCCCAGGAATAGTAGTGCCTTGCAAAACAAGATCATATCGCCGTCAAAAAAGGTAGCACATGCCTTTAGTTCCGTCCAATTTGAAATTATTCAGACGTTCAGTGATCCATCTTCCACAGACAAAATAAAATTGGAACCGGTCAGTCTCAGAAATGAGCTAATCAGCACTACTAGATCGTGGAGTGGTCAAATTGTGACCCAACTCTGAAGCTGGAGTCCAACTTCCAGCTAGCCTCGCACGAATAGGATATCCAGTTGACCAGCTCTAAATTGGCGTGCTTAAGCACCCCTGCTACTGTGCTAGTAGTACTGATCTAGTGTTAGACCCCTGCTACTATACAGATTATTACTGATATAGTGATCTGCATGATGGTGATAGCTATTAGACGGTGGATTTGTAACCGCCGGAAAAATCAAAAGATTGGTTACCGAAAGCTCCCTGAAATCGGAGTAAAAAAATGCCGGTCACAGTCCGTAGCTTATAGTGGATCATGTCTTAATCCATTTTAGCGTCCATCAAGGACCACGCACTGGGATATTATTAGGAATTTTGTACAGTAAACCTGTAACTAACATAAACAAACTTGAGAGCGACAAGGTAATTGATGAGACCGCCATCATCCCAGGCTTCTATTTCCGGTCAATCTGATGCAAATAAGCTTAGCCCTTTGGCTCCTTGTCGAACAAAACAATCCCAAATCCAGATGGTCAAATTGTACATCTAGAAGTTGAATTTCGTGTTTTGCTGTGTTGAAACGATTACTTTCGTGCCATTGAACTATCGTATTGCATCGTTTCACACCTGTTGACACAGAACATTTATAAGATATTTTGAGAGAAAAATGTATGTGTATTTATTGATTATCCTTGCCCTGCACCTGCACGCTATAGACTATAGAATTTTGCACGGCTGAATAATTGAATTGACAAAACAAAATAAATAAAACGATTCAAACAACATGCAACTTGTCCTTAAAACTTTAGGGTTAGGCGAAAAGCAGATAGCTACAACCACGCAACTACCTCACCGTTGGAGTTTATCCACCTGAAAACATATAATTTTTTAGTGCAAAACCGGTCAAGCGTGTTCACAGTGCACAGCCTGTTTCAGCTTGTTAATTAAGCTCCTGCAGCCTGGAGGCTCTTTCACGTTGGCCAGAGCAAATGGAAATTTTATACTAGTAGTACGGAAGATAATTACACACTTGCCGCAGTGCCGCTGAATGGCGAGTGCAGGCCAGCGTGATCGAACTGATCCAACCTTTTCTTCGAGAGAAGAATTCAACCGGCTTTTACTGAGTTTATTCACATCGACAAAGTGGTGATTCTTTTTTGCCGTTTCTAAACCGGTGAACTGTATCTGACGACTTCTAACTAATCCTGAAGCGTGCTTTCAGATGTGAGAACCACAGTGATTGATTGCAGTAAACATTGGGAAAACACTGGCAACATGATTCATTGTTTCAGTAAAGAGCGCACACACTAGTTCTGCGGTAAATTTTGACATATGGATCTGGAGTTTCTTCTACAAAACAGAGATGCTTGGTTAGTTAAAATGAGTGGCAGTAAATTTGACATATGCTTGAGGACAATTAGAAAATCATTTCTTGAATGAATAAAATCAGTATTTTCTTGAACTACACAGTTCATACTCTGCTCCGGTGCAGGTCAGAGCTACAGCTACCCCCTCGTCTAGTCGTCTTCATCGGCGTTCTAGCCGAGCTCAAGCTCCGGCAGAGGCACCGGCGAGGTGCATGCTGGGAGGCTTCCGCGCTGTCTTGGTGCGGCGCCGTCTCCGGCAGAGGCGCCGGCGAGCATCGCCGCATCGGAGCCCCACCGTGTCGTTGCTCTGGATGCGCGATATCGGCGGCAGTGAGCTCGCGTCGTTGCGGCAACGCAGAGCGGCGTGATGGCGGCGTGTCGGGGCACAATTGGGCCGTACATAGGCCGGATTTTTCTTGGGCCGTACATGGACCGGAATCACAATCCGGGACAACTTTGTTGGGCCCATATAGCCCACGTAGAACGTGCGGCCCATACAGGATGGTGGAAGACCAGCCCTACTACTGGAGTACTGGCCCGAGGTTTCCAGGCCGACGGCGGCGAGGTTTCCCCGGCGAATCCCCCATGGCAGCGGTGCCCTCCGCCGCCGCGCCGCCGGTTCCGGTCTCCCCCGGCGAGAGATGGCCGCCGCTCGAGTCGAGCCCCGACGTATTCAACCAGGTTCCGCCTCCCCCCCCCCTTGGCCATCGCTTCGGTTCACTGCCTCTCTGACCTAGCGCCTCGCCCTCGCCGTGCCGGCGACGCGCTCGCACGGGGCGCGCAGCTCATGTGGTCGCTGGGTGTCCCGGAGGACGTGGCGGAGTTCCACGACGTGTACAGCCTCGACGCCGATGCGCTGGAGATGGTGCCCCAGCCTGTGCTCGCCGTCGTCTTCTGCTTCCCCGATCCAACCCAGGTGCATTCATCACTTTGCTCCAGAATTTGTTTTCTGTTTCGCGAGTTTTGAGAAAAATCAGGGGCTCGATCTCCGCTCACCCATACAAATGCATAATGTTTCCTGATTTGCCTTCTACAACCGTGTAACTCCAATATAAGTGGATGATCAATGATCATCTTGCGATGTGTCTTAACTGAAACTATGTATACTGCTGTGAGGGTCAAGTTGGAGCTTATATCTGTTCCTTCGCATAGCCGGTTAGGTCGCGTGTCTCAATTTTTTTGACTTGGCTTCCGTGTGCTCGACTAAATTCGATGCTACACCCACGTCAGTACTCTTAAATATCATTTTCAGGAGTTGTTCTTCTCAAAAAGGACCATTGAACACTATATCTCTTTGTCATCATTGAAATCTCTCCAGATTAATGTACAAGTTCCAGACTTCAGTGCTTCATATGCTGTATAGACATGAGATCACTGAGGTGCTTCAGTGATTGTTTTAATGTTGTTACTATACCCCCATTGCTTCACAAGAGTGCCCAAAAACTAGTTTTGTGGCATGTTTGACCTGTTGAGGAGAGATAAAATGGCCATGACCTTTGTTATGTATGTTTGACATCTCTAATAAGCTATAATTGGGGCAGAAGGTTCACTATTTAATATCTCCATTTATATATTCTGTCAGATATTCCCTGGTTGTTAGGTGCATAATCTTATATAAAAGGGTAATAGAACCTCTATGGCTCTATGCATTTATAGTTCAACTACTCTGTGATATACGCATCTCAACCAATAATTAAATGTGTTTTTTTATGATGATATATGGACATGTTGATTGTTTCTGTGAAATGTGTGTAAAGAATCTCTCTCTTTTTAATGTACATTTACTAGCTTAGTACTATTATGGGTTTCAGCCTTTACTTGATTTACACACTTAGCCCTACTTCGGTGCAGGATGCAAGTAATCCTTCACAGCATCTTTTAATTACTGGAGAGAAGGTGAGCAAATGTGTTTTTGGCATGATAGTGCCACCTGAAAGGGCTATAGCTTCACGTAAAGAGTGCTACATTTTGTTTCTTAATTATAACAGGGTCCTTAATCCTGATAGTTTTACACCAATCATCATGGTTGCCTTTAATCATACATGTTTCTTTCATGCCTTCTGCAACAGGAAACTTTGTTTTTCATAAAACAAATTGAATCACTAGGAAATGCTTGTGGAACTATTGCGCTACTTCATGCTGTTGGAAATGCATATTCAGAAATCAGTTTGTGTAAGGTCACTCCCGTACAATGATTTCACTCTCCATTGTCCCCCATTATTTTTAAAGGAATCTTATCTATTCTTTTGTAGCGGAGAATTCTTTCTTGGACATGTTTATCAAATCAACATCTGGCATGACTTCATACGAGGTTCCTATCACTCGACTAAAATGGTTCTATTTTCCTTTATCACTCTCACAGTATTTTCATGTCTATATTATTATCATATGCCATGCTTTTACAGCGTGCTGTGTTTCTTGAGAAGGATGATGACATGGCAAGAGCTCACTTATCGGCTGCCAGTGCCGGTGACACAAAGGTACTTGTTCTTTGCTTGTGTGAGCTGGGATTTTTATCTGAAAAACTAAGGCTCCATTCGTTTCCACTTAAAAAAGTGGATTAAGTTTTGGATATTCGTGGCACGCTTTTCAAACTGCTAAATTGTGCATTTCGTGTGAAAACTTTCTATAAGAAAGTTGTTCTAAAATATAAGATTAATCCATTTTTCAAGTTTGCAATAATTAAAACTCAATTAATCACACGTTATTACCACCTCGTTTTGCGTGAAACACTTAATCTTCATCTTCATGAGATTCAAACACCACCTAAAACGTCCCGCGGAGAATAGGATGGCACCTGTATTGCTGTATCATACTTACTGGTTTTTCATAACTACAAATACTGAATATAGAACATAAACATAATACTTTTGTAAATAATTCCTTTCCTCTTTTCATTGAGTATATAATTTAATACTTCTCTCATTTCTACCAGCTATCTGATGACGTTGAAGAGCATTATATATGTTTTGTCGAATGTGATGGTAAGTCTGTAATAGATATATCTGCTTCCATTCAATTGTCAGTTTTACTTGCATTTGTATATTAGTAAGGAATACCATTCGTTTGTAGGAACACTCTATGAGCTTGATGGTATGAAGCCTGGACCAATAAATCATGGCCCATCATCCTCTAAAAGCTTACTGCAGGTACTGCAATTTTGTGAATTGGGTGTTGCAGCTGTCATGTCTCAGAATAGAACATGATTCATATTTGGATGTAGCTTTTAATTATTAGAGATTCACACTGTCTGGCAGTACTATATACTAGTGCCTATTGGTTGTTTTGTTGCTTGTTTGCATTTGCAATTGCTTCCCTCCAGGCTCGTAAAATGCAGTGACCATTTTATTGAATTAGGATGCTGTGAATATCATTAAGGCCACCATGCACAACATTCCCAACTCGGTGAACTTCAACGTAATAGTGCTATCAAGAAAAGCAGAGTAAAGCAAAACAGAGCTTTTTCAGATAACTGATTGAGGCCATAAAGGTGAAGGGCTATCTAGTTCAGCAAATTACACAGACTTCACACTCGTTCTGTCTTCTACTTGAACTACCTTGAGCTGCCACGGTATGTTTTTACTCTCGAAGGGCATTCAGATTTGTCATTTTAGACATTTAAGTTATGCCTCAGTGGCCATCAGTTCTTGTTTGTTTTAGTGAGAGAAAACCTGAGCCTGTCATAATTTAATGCCAAATGAAAGTAAGGGCAAGTAGATTCCTAATGCACTGCTGTTGAACTAGCAATTCTCTTTTGGAAACTTACAATCAGGACATGTAGAAAACATGCTGAATTTCGATTACCAGCCAGGATTTAGCAAAAATATCCCGTTACTTTTAACTATAAAATATCCACAGGTCTACCAGGAAGAAAATTATCGTCGTGAGTCAGAGAATGTATACATCACAACTTTCCATGAATAATCGACTGATCCAACATGACTATTGGTAAACGTGCTGTCATGTCTACTATAATCTACTACAAAATTATGGATCTTGCTGAACCCACTAAAAATCTCTTGCCCAATTCATTCCCGCAGCAGATTCACTCAGCATCTGGACCTCAAATTTAATAAAGTTTCAGTTACCTAGGAGATGGGCTTGCCCATGCCCATCCAGGAGGGATGCACCAGCTGATCAACCAGCTGCGACATATTTCACCTGTTGGCCCTGTAGCTGCTCCCTTTCTCCCTTGATCGGCTGATCGCAATGCAACAAGACACCTTTCTATGTCTATTCTCTGGTCAGTTCTGACGTACTCCCTCCGTCCCTTAATATAAGGGATTTTGACATTTTACTCGCACTGTTTGACCATTCATCTTATCCACAAAATTTTGGAATTATTATTTTGTTTGTGACTTACTTTATTATCCAAAATACTTTAAGCACAACTTTCCGTTTTTTATATTTGCGCAAATTTTTTTGAATAAGACGAGTGGTCAAACAGTGCAAGAAAAATATCAAAATCCTTTATATTAAGGGACGGGAGTAGTAGTCTAGTCAGCATGAGCCCGTGGCCATATCTTGTCTTAAGAAAGATTAAAGTAATCGTACCATTTTTTTTCTTTCTCTTCTTCAGCTATTTCTCAAACCAGCATGGTGACTTGACATTTACACCGCCTAATATCGCTCACTCATTGCCACTTCTGATGCAACGTTATTCTGAATCTCTTCAATAATATATTGACCTCATTGTGAATTTATGATAAAAGGAAGTACGCTAAGAATGTTTGCTACACCATTCCCTTGCTATCAAATGTGAGCGCCTTCTTTCATTTTTATATGCCATTTCGTCCTAGCGCTTTTTGTTTCTACCTAGCTCTTTTATCAATCGCCATTATATATCATTTAGTATTTATTTGCCCAAGTGCAAGAACAATATTAGCTGTAAAACAACAACGGTACTATATATAAAAAATCAGTGTTCTCTTCTCATATACACCATTCATCTTTAAAAAAAATCAATTCTTGAGGATAAATCTGGATAAACCATGTTCATGTTCTTCATGGTGGCTGAATGAAGTGACTTTCTCACTACTCCCTCCGTCCCAGAATATAAGAAATTTTAGGGTTGGATACAGTTATTAAGAAAGTAGATATAAGTGAGTGGTGGGGGGTTGTGATTGGATTAGTGGTAGAGGTAGATAAGAAAAAAGTAGATATAAGTGAGTGGTGGGGGGTTGTGATTGGATTAGTAGTAGATGTAGGTAAGAAAAGTGAATGGTGGAGGGTTGTGATTGGTTGGAAGGAGAATGTTGGTGGAAAAATTGTTATATTTTGGGACAAATCTTGAGGGCTAAAAGTTGTTATATTTTGGGACGAAAGGAGTACTCACGTCGACCACTCATTTGCATCAACTTGACGTGTCTCCAGTTGTTATTTGTTGGTACTCCGTACATAGAAATATCAGAAGGCCCCCCATTCTTTATGCTTGAAAAATGCAAACCTTAGGCCAAGTTTAGTTCTAATTTTTTTTTTAAACTTCTAACTTTTCCATTACATCAAAATTTTCCTACACACACAAACTTTCAACTTTTCCGCCACATCGTTCCAATTTCAACCAAACTTCCAATTTTAACGTGAAAACAAACCCTTACAGTCTTACACACTCTGGTGCACATGCATATACCCAAATTCATGCATTCCGCGTCGCCGCCGCGGCGATTGTGTCCAGAGAAAAGAGCAATTTTGGCGCCTACCGGCAAATAAAGAAGTCCTGGAGACCATGCGGATGAGGCGATGGTGCCCTCCTGCCCAGGTTCATTCCCGTGGCAGATTCACTCGGCATCTTGGTCCTCAAATTTAATCAAGTTGCAGGAGAGAAGTGTGACCACGCCCAATGAATCAATTACTCACGGCTCATTGGTTCCGTCCTTCCAGGAGGGATGCATCAGATCAGCTGATCAACCAGCTGCGACAAATTTCACCTGTTGGCACTGTTGCTGTTGCTCATTTTCTCTCGTTTATGGCAATGCAACAAGACACCTTTCTACTACTATGTCTGTTCTTTGGGCTTTGTTAGTACTGACACAATATATTCTAGTTGATTGATACTCCTAAAATCCTCTATTACTAAGAGCATCCGCAATGGTAAAGTAAGGTGCTATCTATAAAATATGTACATCTCAGCAATATACTAGATTAATAGTAAATCATCTCAATAGTATGTCTACATGGGTATCTATAGCTCTTTAATACATTGCCTCGTTTTTCTCTATAGACTATCTCCAGGTTACTAGATAACTTTGTTCTCTCTCTCTCTTCATTTAATCTCTTCCAAGTAGGAAAATATGCTGACATGGATCTCTTATAGAGCCTATAGATAACCATTGTGGGTGCCCTAATCAACTCGAGCTCTTGGTAGTAGCTTATCCGATCAGGAATCAACTGAATCTGGTGAGGCACTGAAACTCAGTCGGCTAGAAAGCCGAACAGCCGTCTCCTAGCACCTGTGACCTTGTGGTTGTGGGTACCTTCCCTTGTTCTTGACACTTTTTATTTCTTTAGAAAGCCTTTCGATATTTCTTTGGCAGGGATGTTCCGGTCATGCTTATCCTAACATATGTTCCAGAAATGTGGTAAGACAATACTCCCTCCGTCCTATATGGTAAGACTTTCTAGCATTACCATATTCATATAGATGCTAATGAATCGAGACACATATGTATATTTAGATTCATTAGTATCTATATGAATGTAGCCAATGCTAGAAAGTCATACATTATGAAACGGAAGAAGTAGATCATATGGATTTAAGTTTGTTGCATACTCGGGGGAGGCATTAGCAGGGTGACGATGTTGTCGTGGGACGTGGGTATTGATTTCACCTATCAAAAGTTCAAATCCTAATACCCACAAATATTACAAATTAGCGAGGGCGCTTCCGGTTGGAATTTAGTAAGGTCAAGGATTTGTAATGGTTTTCATCTCTTTAAACGTGTGTGAAGAGGCACATTTCACAAGTGTATGAGTATGATGCATGTGTTTTCTGTGTAATAAAAAAAAGTTATTACACACTTCTGACAAGTTTTAGAATGGTCGGTTGAACACCCAAACTTTCTACGTCAAATGTAAGATTTACCAGTTTTTTTTTCATAAGGCATACAAACTTTTTTTTTTCATACGATCACCCCACGTATTGGACTTAATATCTTGTCTAGTTTAGTCCAGGGTGTAGTCACCATTTTGCTCGCACGAATTTTCTGTGGCTCTTATCTAATGTTAGACGTGGCAAGATTAGCCATCAACCAAACACCTCGTCAATAGCAGAGAGGGTGTGATGTCACCGTGTTAAATTTTGACAATAAACCAAACAATAGCCAAAAAGGTGATCAAATTTGGTTAAAAAGTGTGATAAACTACGCCAATGGGACCAAAAGGACCTCAGAAGTATCTTCCGCTGAAAAAGTATCAAAAAAATTCACAAAAAGGGAATTACCAGCGAAAAGAAAACTAAGAAAAGTTTAAAGCACCGTATCCTGTTTTATTTTCTCTTTCTTGGAGCACTTTTGTTTTTATCTAATAACGATGATTACCTGCTCGTTGAGAAAAGTTCTCTATTTGTTCTTTGCCACTCGCTACAACATGGGAAGTGTGCTACTATTCCAACACTTGGAGTACTATTTTTACGCAATAACGATGATTACCTGCTCGTTAAGAAAAGCTTTCTACTTGTTCTTTGCCACTCGCTACAACATGGGAAGTGCTAGCACTACTATTCTAACGTGGAAAAGCAAGGCTGTTGCTTTCCCCCCCTTGAAACTGAAAAAAAAAGGAGCCATTTTGTCATGTCCCAGAATCCAAAACCGGAAACCCCCCCTCTGCATCGGCAGGTCTCCTCCCCCCAACTTTGCCGCGGGATTCGTCGTCTCCATCACCACCGTGAGCAAAAGACCCACCACCACAAGTCACCCCCAACTCCGCCTGAAAAACAAGCATTATCCAGGGATAGACAGAGAGAGAAAGCAAAGCGGGATGCACCCAGCGGCAACTCGCAGGCTGAGGGAGGAATAACAAAATGTTCGGCAGGCAGCAGGGTCACTCATCACAGTCACAGATCGACGGCGACACAGCTGGTGGCCACTATCTTGGATCGAAATGGCCTGCACCTGTAGCTGCTCATCTGGACTTACTAAGCATGCACTACTACGAAGTAAGTAGTGGTAGTAGTAGTTGTGTTGTGTGTGCATACGCAAACGCAACGCAAGATGAGGAGGTGAGCCAATTGCCTGCTCCTGGACAGAATCGCCCTGAAAAGCCCCAATATTGATTTGGCCGATACAAGATGGTCTACGTGCAGGGGATTTACCCGCTGCCCAGTTGGCTCTATGCCATGCCGCTTTCAGTCTCTCTGATGCTGCAGATTCATCAGAGCTTATAAATACTTGGGCATCTGTGCTGTGCTGGAGGCATCCTGTGTTCTCAGGAGGTAGTAGTGCAGTGCAGTGCAGTGTAGAGACCTGTCCTCTGTGTTGTTTGCTCTCAAGCTCGCCGGAGAAGATAGAAGGGTGGCATGCCCGCCGTGGCCGGGAGCTTGTACATGGCGAGCCAGCACAAGGGAGTGCCTCCGCCGCTGCCGCCGCCGCCGCGGCCATTGCCGGTGATCAACCTGGGCCGGCTCACCATGGACAGTGCCTCGCGGGCGCTCGCCGTGCGGGATATCGTGCTGGCGTGCCGTGAACGTGGCTGCTTTGAGGTTAGTGCTGCTTACTTGTCACCACCCTGCATCCTCCTCTGCTTGTCCTGTCCTCCAACACCTGTCAGTTGTTATTACACATGCATGTGATACCAGACACAAGAATGTTTTGCTTACACGTACTCTCTCTTTCTCATAAAAAACGAATCTAGTACCGGATGTGACATGAATGTTTTGCTTACACGTAGTACGTGAAAAGGAAGCTGCTGCCAACTCATGAAAATGAGTAACAAAACTGCATCTGCATGCGAAACTGACGAACGCCAGATATACCAGAGACAGCTGATAGACCATTGTGCTCGACTTACCTGCAGGTGGTGAACCATGGCATCAGCAGGTCTTGCATGAATGGCGCCCTCGAAGCCGCCTCCGAGTTCTTCCAGCTATCGACGGAGCGCAAGGAGGAGTTCGCGTCGGACGACATCCGGCAGCCCATCAGGTACGACACGAGCTCGAGGGACGGGATCAGCATGTCCAGGTCATTTCTGAAGCACTATGCCAATCCCCTGGACGACTGGATCAAGTTCTGGCCGACGCAGCCACCAACTTACAGGTAACCTGCAACCGCAATGCAGAGATCATCCACATTAGCACAGTGGTGAGTGATCACTGGATGCATCTTGACAACCATCCTAACTTGTGTGACAAATGGCACACCAGGGAGAAAATGGGTGAGTACGCCGTGGAGACGCAGCGAGTGTCAATGCAGCTCATGGAAGCAATCCTGCAGGGCCTGGGATTAGGGCCATCGTACCTGCAAGAAAAGCTTGAAGGAGGGGTGCAGTTCGTGGCCTTGAACAACTACCCGCAGTCATCGGCGAAGAAAGCCGACAAGATCGGCTTGGCTCCTCACTCTGATTATGGCTTCCTCACCATCCTGTTGCAGAGCTCCCCAGGGCTTGAGGTGATGCACCATGAGGATGATGCCTGGACATCTGTCCCTGCTATCCCTGGGGCTCTCCATGTCCATGTAGGAGACCACCTGGAAGTGTTGAGCAATGGCCAGCTCAAGTCCCTTGTCCATCGAGCCGTTCTCAACCCAAACGAGTCAAGGATTTCTATTGCCAGCATCCATGGTCTCTCGATGGATGAAGAGGTCCACTGCGCCGAAGAGCTCGTCGATGAACACCACCCCAAAATGTACAGGGGAAGCAGCTTCCAGGACTTCCTGGACTTCCTGCCAGCAAACATGAACAGGTATAAGAGGTATGTCGAGAGCCTCAGGATCGACAAACCCTGAAGAGGAACAGTGGTAGTGCTGTATCAGAACATATATAGCAAGATGGCATTATTCGGATAAAGTATTTAAACCACCTAAAAACTCCTACTTCGGGAAGTTTGTTCGACTTTATGTTGGATTGTTGGTCAAAGAAAAAGTGATGTCAATCTGTACTGTGCAACACTGTAACACATGTAATCAATATTTAGTTATACATCCTTAGTAACTATAGCTACAAGAGTACGTACAGTTAGTTGTGCCTTGGTGCTCAGTACCTTCTTGCTTAGCATTCGATAAAAGTTTGGAGTGATTTTACACTAAATTTCTTGCCGAGGAGGTATTCAGAGAATTTGGTACATCTCAGAACCTCAGGTACCTCTCAAGAATCATAAATTTTATCTACAACAAAATAGTACTGACAGAGAACTTGACATAATCCTTGTATTGCATTTTTTTTAACCACATACTTTCAGTGACATAGTTCCTTTTTTTCTCAATCAAGGCAGCACAAGAAATAGGAAGGACAGGATCCCAAATACCCAACGCTCCTGAATTTCATGCTTTTCAATGGTACCCTGTTATTTTCAGCTCCTACTACTAGATTATCACCAGCACGCTTCCAAGCTTCTAAACAATGAGATTTTTTGGAAAAACATTATACACAGAGATTTCTTAGAATACTTTTTAAAATGCATTTGTCAACTTTTAAATATTTAATTCATTCATTCATTTGTGCCCTCGAAAAGTTGCTGAAAAATCAAAATAATCTATGATCTAGCTAGTGGGTAGTTCAAACAGCAACACTGAATTTCTATGCATCAGAACGAAAAAGGTGAGTCCCAGTTGTCAAAATGTCGTCAGGATTCTCCTGCAACGAACTCAGTGAGACGACGAAAATGGGAGATCACTCGCAGATAACGTTTTGCAAGCTCAATTTGCAGATGCCACCACTCTGACAACGACAGTGGCATGCGAAGGCAGCAGCCAGCAGGGAATGCAAAACGGCGGCGACGTTTGCAGCAGTTGAAAGGCAAAGCAGGACAAGGTTGACATTAGCATCGCCGTAGCACTAGTGTATGCAGCTATCAGCTATCTCATCCAATCCATCCACAGGTCAAGTAGTCGATGTGTTGGCCGACAAAAGCGAAAGTGTGAAAGGGTTGCTGTAGATGCAGTCTCAATCTTGTGAACGTCAAGATTTTGTTCTGATTCGGGCTTTGAGTTGGAGAAAATTCAAGGTTGCATATATGAGCACTGCCGCTCATATGTTCAATCTTGGGTGTATACAGGATGTCGGTTTTTTTTTTTTGTCAGGGGAAATTTCTCCGGTGTACAATGGACGATCAAAATGAAGGAAGGCGTCTAATTTAACACCGCCTTTCTTCAAAGAAGATATAACAAGGAAGCTGTCGGCATAAATATCAGGAGTACAATTAAGATTTATTTTTTATAAAAGTTATAATAGATTAAAACCCGATGTCTACGTTCAACACGGATGTAACGGCTAAAGGAATACAACATCAACATGAACTGTTTTGCTGAGGAGGATCGAGTACCGACTAGGACGATCTTAAGCCTGATTAGGCATAACAAAACAGTTTAATCAGACATGCCTAAAAATATCTGAATAGATTCAAGCGAAGAGATGGCTTTTTTGGCTACGAAGTAAGATTTTGCTTAAAGGCTTTGGAAAACAATAAACAAAGGGGTGCTGTCTTTTTTCGCAGATTTTTCACAAGATAATGGCTTCGACTGTCGCCTCAGAAAAAGAAAAACAAATGGCGGCTACTATATATTTAAGGAGAACACGTGGGATTCGCGTGTGGCGCAACGTGGTCTGATGGGATTGCACGTGTCGCCCCTTGAGCGGCCCAAGCACTGGTTGCTCACTGGAGTGCTGACCAGTGACCAGTGACCAGCGACCAAACTGACCATT
Source organism: Oryza sativa Japonica Group (assembly GCF_034140825.1). NCBI lineage: Eukaryota > Viridiplantae > Streptophyta > Magnoliopsida > Poales > Poaceae > Oryza > Oryza sativa. The sequence continues at coordinate 34,585,857 of NC_089038.1, read as the reverse complement.
GGCCGAATTCCCGCGAACAAGAGAGCGAAAAACTCAGAAAAGAATCGACAAGAGATGACTACCGGTATACTACCAAGAAGGAGAAGAAATCAACGAGAAAGCAGATTAGCAGACACATGGAACTAGATTGGAGCTGACCAGCATTACTAGCAGGGGAACCCATTGCAGCGAGAGACAGATCAGATAGAAGAGAAGTGATAGACAGATGATGGAAGAGGAGAGAAGCAGCCAGTGTGAGTGTGTGTGTGACTGTGCGAGAAAAATGGCTGACCTTTCACTCAGACGAGGCCTCTCCTCTGGCTGCCACTCTGCTGCTTCGAGCTGCTGGTGCGGCTTCGTTTTCTCTCGTCTCCTCTCCAATCCTGGCGCTCCTCCGGAGCTGGAAAGGGCAGCTCCACCTCCACGCCCTCTTTTATATGCCCCGGTGTCGCACAGTGCTACGCTGCTGCCGAACCGGTCAGACTCACAAGGGCGGAGGCTGAGGCAGGGCAGGGCCCCCGTAATCCGGGAGACGGGGGGCGAATGGGACGTGCGGCGCCAAAAAGACGCGAGCACAGGTCGCGCGGGTGGTATACGTGTTGCCTCCCCCGCGCGCCGCGTGACGTTGCTGAGACAGCGGGATATTTTGGTCGCCCGGGTCCTGATTGACCGAGCGGCGAGGCGTGGCTACTTGAAGGAGACGGGAAAGATGGATGCGTCGCACCCGTCGCGGGGGTCAGGTTCTGCTCCTCTGCAACCACTACAACTAGAAGAACCTGGTACTTCATGTAGGGTGTGTTTTAGACGGAGGGTTGTAAGATAGAACATGGCGACCTGTTTGGTTGGTGGGCGGTCTAGAGGGAAATATTCCCCAGATACCGGATAGAGGGATCCAACCAAAACCAATTTAACCGGATACAGCCGTCCGAGCGCTCAGGGCGGGCGGGGCGAGCGTCAAGGTGGGTCGCACCACCTATCTCACCATGCGACAACAGCGATGATGCAAGTGAGGCGGTGGCCACGGTGGGTGACGAGCGCGGCGACGGTGGGACGCGATGTAAAAGTTAAATTTTAACTATTCAAACTTAATTTTGATATTAACTTTAAGATATTTTAATTTACTAATACTTTTAAGTCACTAAGAATATATGTATAAAATTTTTATATAAAAATTTAATTTTTTATTTTTTAATAAGTTGTTTTGGTTTATTAGGGAACGTAGGTGACCGATGAGGTTGTTAGCTGTTACCTGTGCGGACAGCCGCTGCTGCAGATTTGCGTGGTGTGACATTCCTGACAAACCAGGCATTAGCTGGGTTTGTGGGTTTTCTCATAAGTTTAATCTCTATATAAAAAAAATCAGTGCATAAGCTATACTACTCATTCCGTCTTAAAATACAAATACTTTTAGCTATGAATTTAGGCACATGTATATATAAATTTACAGCCAAAAAATTGTTATGTTTTGCGAGAGGTAGTAGTAGAAATGAGCTCTTAATTTTAGGAGGTGGCCGTATACACACCCTTGTTGGTGTATAAGCCGGGTTTTATAAATTCTCATTATACGAAAGAAATAAGTTCTTAATAACTTAATATTGAAGGAAATAACTTTGAAATGGGTCCAATTTGCAAAATGTCCTTATAAATGGAAGTGAGTAGTTTGTTTTTTCAAAATCCTTTTAGGACGGAAGGAGTAGTTTTTAAGTTGCAGAAGGGAAACATGGAATACCTGCTGGTCTGATAATAGGCCGAAAGCCCAAGAAGAAATCAGATCCGTTATGCTTGGGAGTCCAAGCTCATCCACGCTGAGCCACAAACAATCCAGCCCAAAGCCCAAACAGCCTATCTCCTACGGCGGCAGCCGGCGCGGCGACCAGTCGTCGCCGCCGGCCCCCTTTCCTCTCCGGCGCAGGCGAGGGGGGAGCAGATCGGGTAGGCGGAAAGCTGTCGTCATTCCCCCGCCGCATCGCGGCGAACGGCGCGGGCGTGGCAGCCTTGGGGTTCGCGGGACGACGCGCCCCCGACGCGCGCCTGCTTTGAGATTGATGCCACTCGTGGGCTCGTGGCTCGACTGCATCGGTGGTGCCTGCGCACACGGCGCACCCCGTGAAGGCTTCGCGCCTTCGATCCGCTGCTGAGGTACGGCCGCTTCCTCTTCGACTCCCCTTTCGAATTCGTTCGTTTGGAATTTGAAATCCATCCATGGGGAGATTGCGGTTCATCCTTGTTCGGTCTTAGCTGTTTATGCAGATTATGTGCCCAAGCTTGCTTGGGAATCGTTTCCCTTCGATTTAAGTCGAGCAGCGGTAGTTTTTGGATTTGCTGTGCTAAGAACTTCCTTCTAATTGGATTTTGCTAGCGTTTTAGAAAGCATAAATTCAATCAAAATCCCGTTTACATAATGAGCTGTCTGTGCAAGACCCGTAGTTGTGAATTGTAAGTTAGTAACCTCATTTTTTTCTTTACAAAAGAGTAGATTGGAATAGCACAGCGGTCAACTCAAAAACCCAAATTTTGTAAATGGCATGCTTAATATATATAATGGAATTACACATTGGGACATGTAAACCACACATGCACTTTAAATTTTGAAATATATTCGATCCTAAAAGTTGTAGATGATGGCTAAAGATAATTACATGCGTTTCTCTGAAAGAAAAACCAACTGACTCTTATTAGACTGGAAATGGACACCTGGCAGCCAAGATATGGCTTGTATTGATGATGATGATGATGATGATGATGATGATGATGATGATGCTTAGGATTTCAACATGCCAAGATAAACTTTAGCTTGATCTGCTTCTCAATACCATAGAACCAATTGGCCTACATGATTGGGTGATGTTAAAATCTCATACCATAAAAACAAATTACATGACCATGTATATAACCACAAGGTATATAATTGAGCACTTCTGGTCTGGATTTGCTCCTTATAGATGGTTACATCATTTTTCTTAACAAAAAAGACGTGAATATTAGGGAAGGACCTAATATCAAATAATTAGAAGGGGTGAAACTTCGAATCCAGGTCGTCTAGCCCACCACCTTGTGGAGCTAGCCGGAAGACTCCTAGGCGTTTCTCACATCATTTTTCTTAACGTGATTACCTTCTGTACTTCACTCTTTTCATTGTTTCTCATTCATAAATCTTTATTCTTCCTTAATTCCTTGGCTCTTAAATGTAAAAATTTTATATGGATGACAGTGTCCACCAAGAAAAAATAAACAAAATGAATAAATGTGTCCCTTTCATACGGAGTAGTTAATACAAAGTCCTAGCTTAAATGGCTAACAGCAGGAGCCCTATTGTTATTGTATATTTTTTACACGGTTGGTTTTCCTTACCTTCTACAGACCCATATCAATACCGTATGATGGAAAGGAAAAACAACTTGACAGTAAACAAGTTAGTAAAACTAGATCAAAATGGTACAAAATAGACTAATTAAAGACGCAGCATTAGTCTGAAACAGATAGGGATAAACTGTTGGGAGACATATGCACATCGTACTACCTACTTTTGGACGTAAAGTGAAGACCGTACCGTGAATGTGCCCCTTACATTCTAAGGCTCTCAAGAAAGTTCCTTTGCCTGTTGTCCATATTGGCAGTGAGATGCTCTAGGAAGTCATTAAAGCTGTTTTCTTTGTACTTTTGTGGATTTTCCTCGTCGACCAGCTCTTTGGCACTGGAGACCTTCTCATGCAGTGCAAAACCATGAATGCTAGCGAGAGAAATCCTTGCTTCTTGAGGATTCAGAACAGCGCGGTGCACAACAGTCTTGATTCGGCCATTGCTTAGAACTTCCATGTGGTCTCCTACATGGACATGCAATGCATGTGGGAGTTGCTGGACCACTTTCCAGCTGTTGCTGCTGCGGTCAACAACCTCAAGGCCCTGACAACTTGTGAGCAAGATGGTTAGGAGCCCATAATCAGAATGTGCTGCCAGACCTATTGACGTATCACTTTGAGACACTTTAGGGTAGCAATTCACTGACAATAGCTGTAAGCCTTCCTCAAATTTCTCTTGCATGTATTCCTTGCCAATGCCTAGGCCTTCTAGAATTGCTTCCATCAGTTTCAGAGCCACCACCCTTACTTCTACGGCATATTTTGCCATGTATTCCCTGTTTTCAATAAACAAAAGGAGTCATTTTCATTCTTACTGTCATGCACTGTTATTTTGTTTGTTCAACAATGTAAAATGACTTTCTAAGAGAAGAAACTGCTTGCCTATATATTGGTGGTTGCTGTGGCCAGTATTGCAGCCAATCGCAGAGGGGATGGGCATAATGCTTCAGGAATGCCCGAGACATACTAATGCCATCCTTTGAGCTGGTATCGTATCTAACAGGTTGCCGGATATCATCTGATGCATACTCTTTCTTTATCTCATTTGGCAGTTTGAAGAATTCTGAAGCAGCTTCAATAGCACCATCCATGACTGATTGACTGATCCCATGACTTATAACCTGCAAAATGGCAGAATTAGTAGAGACTTGGGTGCACAAGTAAGCTTTCTTTGTTCCCTTACTGCCTGCTAGTTAGTGATGATGTAGGAAAAGAATGCTTTGGTACTTATCTTATGAAGTAGCAACTTAATCAGGAAAAATAGCATTTGAATGGTCCTTCTCTATATGCACAAATTGCACTTTTATATACATGGTCCGTTCTTGTCATTACTGAAAGGTTTATAAAACACCCCAGTGATAGTGCTGGCAGCCTTGATATGTCCACATGGACGGAAAAAGAAAAAAAAATTGCAGTGGTTTAGAACCCAAAGCTAAAATATCGATTAGGTGTAGAGTCAGTTTCAGACTTGTGAACTTGAAATGTTAACCAATCTTGTAAAAAGTAGATGATCATATAGAGGTTTTACATATGTCTTTTTTAACCTAGAAAGAGATACTTTGGCATATCTTTTCAAATTTTGTGAATACTAATTTACAGTTCATCATTGAAATATTTATTGTTACAAAGAACTAAGGTCTCAATTCAAAGTATCAAGTCATTCATTGCATTGCAATGATACGGTACTTTGCATATGTCATGTATTTGTGTACCTTCGGTTTGGCAAGCTAATCAAGTCTAGCATGCTCACAGCACAAGGTTTGCTTCCGCTTCATCATTTGTGGGTTTCCACATAACAAACTGATAAAGTTTAGTTGTTTTTTTTCCTTATCTAGTTTTTCCCATTTTCATGAAAGAGCTGTTTAGCCCATACATAGAGTTGGTGCAGTGAATTGTACTATATGTACAGTTTTCCTAGACTTGCACAGATCAAACTCTCCATTTTGGTGGGAGCAAAAATAGGATGCAGCTCATCAAACATGTAGTTCAGTAGATACAGACTGCCCATATCACCACTTCCAGAAAAAGGAGGCGCATACCATATTCTTCACCGTTAGCGAACAATATTATGCTGCCATTGCTACCTGCAGGATTTCAAAGAAGGGTCCCGATCTGATAGCTCCTAGGGTTCAATTACTTGCTCTTTGATTTGGAGTTTTCTGCCAGATAGAAATGTGGCTGGGACACAAGGATAAGCTTCCTTGGTTGACTACCCCATACCATTCTAGCACATGTCAAAATGGCGTCAACGTAAACTGTCTTCAGTGTTTGGACATAGGAAAAGACCAAGTCTAGAGAGTAAGAACATGACAAAAAGGCTGTGTCACTACGTTGCGTTAAAGGAAATTTACCTGGAAGTATCCCAGATCACGGCATGCTTTGGCGATATCGTTGACCACCCGGGACCGCACCGTGGGATCATCAAGACTGAGGTGGCCAAGGTTGATCACTGGCATTGGCGGCGGGTGGAGCTCCTGTGATGGCAGCTGCTCTTGAGGGATACCCTTCGACGTGTCAGACATTGTTGATCAGCGAAGAAGCCACACGCAGCTCAGGTACGCCAATTGGTTATGCAGAATTAGAACTGTACGCAGTGTGAGAGCTGTGGCTGCATCTCTTCTTATAGGAAGCCGAGGCTGATGGTTCATTCTCTCCTTCAGCTGCAGGTTGGTGCAAAAAAAAACCGCCGTTCTTCTCTGTTGTCTGTGCAGAAGCAGAACGCATACATGTGCATAATACACCTGATGGATCCTCCTCACCTGGACAGGGGGCTCCAAAGGAGAAGTCAAGTTAGGCGACGCATTTCCATCCATTCATGCACTTTGCAGCGTCTCGAAATGGACTACATGGATCCTGTATCTGGTCCAGGAGAGGAGAAGCCGCTGGGCATAGGCAGCGTACCTACCTACGTACGCTGGGAGCGCGTGGTGTGCGATGTTGCACCGCATCTGCATCATGCACAAGTAGCAATACTATATGAATCTTGAGTATGATGATGAATTGATGATGCTGAGCTACAGGCCAAGCTGCGCGACGCGTGCAACTGGGCGCTGGATTTTCTTAAGACCCAAGGAAATTAAGACGAGCAAGCGGATAATATTTGTGGGGAGGCAAGTTGGTTTGATTTGGCCATACATACTGTGTTTTTTGGCTGTCCAGGAGGGGCTCCCCCCGGGTCATGAAACCTGAACCGCTCGAAGGTTTCGGCACTTAAATGTCGCAGTGGCAGCATCCCAAAAAAGGCCGTTTTTGGCAGCTCTCGTAGGTCTGCAATTGTGAAAATTCTGTGGACAGCCACCCAGGTTTCGGTTTTGTCTCCTGTCTAGTCTTGGTGGTATCGCGGTGCAGCTGTTCCTGCAAAAGAGATGGACGGTCAGGATCAAGCGTGGACTTCTCCGTTTTTGTTCTCTCTGTGTGCGTTTGTTCCTTTTCTGCCTACGTGTTTGTATGTTTCGTTGTTTAGTTGTTTAGTTTGGTTCTCTGCTAGAGCAGTGTGATGAGATATGAAATCCTTGTGTAGAAGTCTAGAAGATACTGGAGTACCCTCTCCGTCCCACAATATAAGAGATTTTGAGTTTTTGATTGCAACGTTTGATCACTCGTCTTATTCAAATTCTTTTTGCAAATTAAAAAATAAAAAGTTGTGCTTAAAATACTGTAGATAATAAAGTAAATCATAAATAAAATAAATAATAATTTTAAAAATTTTTAAATAAGACGAGTGGTCAAATGTTACAAATAAAAACTCAAAATCCCTTATATTATGAGATTGGGGGAGTATACGGCAAGGGAGTGTGCTGTGTGTGGTCTGAGATGATGTGTACTGCTGCTAGCCTCTCGCCGTGTCGGCATTCGTTGGAACGGCGCGAGACTTGTTGTCATGGAAACAGAACTTGCATGATGCATTGTTCTACGTGAAGTTTGACTCCTTTTGATATATTATCGTTTTAAATATAATTAACAAACAAAATTCAGAATGATCAAACTGGCTAACCAGTAACCAGCATCTGCATCACCGAAGAAGGACATGAGCGTATGCAATTTCCGTTTGAAGTTGGCCTCAACAGGATCATTTCCAATACACGGCCCGCAGATTGCAAGAAGAATTCCGCTTCGGCCGCTTGGGAATCTGCAGCCCATGCCGCGATGGATCAGGCCGAATCTATTGCTTACCACAAGCCTATGGTTATCCGTACCATTAGTCCAGCCCATAATCCCCCTCTCACCATGGGCGGCCCACAGCACGAGGAGGAGCTCGCCGGCGTCCGGTGCGCGGTGGCCGGCGAAACACCGGCGACTCGCCGCCGCCGCCGCCTCCGGATCGCCCAAGTCAAGAAGGCGAGTTTTTTCCATACATATTTTACATTTACCAAAAAAAAATTAAAGAAAGCGACCGCTAATACGCGACTTCAGTAACTGACAGGGTGGCCCCACTGTCACAGTGTCCCTACCAACCAGAGGGACAGGGAGGCTGGGAAGAACGCGCGTCGAGAAAGGGAAGAGAGTGGGTGAGACCGTGAGAGAGGGGGATGGAGATGGAGGCGTCCGCCGCCGAGGGCGGAGCCGCGGCGGCGGCGCGGACGCTGCGGTGGGCGGGGCGCGCGGGGCACCTCGGGGGATTCCCGCGCGCCGCGGTGATCGCCGCCGTCGGGGCGGTCGCCAAGGCGTACGCGTCGCTGCTCAACACCACCACCGTCCACAACGCCGATGCCCTCCTCCGCCTCGTCTCCTCGCGGCCCCCCGGCACGCCGCTCCTCACCGTCAGCAACCACATGTCAACGTACGTTTTTCCCTAACATCCCCATTCCCTGGTCATATGTTACCCCCCATGTCCGATTGCTATTTCCCCTTGTTGATGTGAGACCTGAGAGGAGAGAGACTGGAGATTCCGTGTTGCTGAGTTGCGCTTGATCTGTCGCTGATCCGGTTCCTGTACGCAAAATCTCAGTGGTTTTTTTGGGTAACCCGCCTGATAACTAAATGGGATCACAGCCTGATAACATTTGACTCCATAATTGGTGCTAGCATGTTATATATAGTCAATTAGTCATACTTGCCTTGTGGATCAAAACAACTTGGAGAAGCCTTGCTCACGTTTTTTTTAAGCAGCCCTATTAGTTTTTTAGTGGATTAGGGGTAGATTTCGACTAAGTTTGTAGCTGTGAAAGATGACAATGCGAAGTCCTGGACCTCGCCACTCTGGTGCTTTTGTTGGAGAAAGCAAAAGGTGCAGAGAGAGTAACCATTTCTCAAGAACATAATAGAAAACACAATCATAGGGAAGATCACCGTTGTTGGGGAGATAGAGTAGAAGGTGCTCGGAAGGTAATGCGCAGCGATAAGAAGAGATATTAAGATACATTGGATTAATTCTTGCTTGCCTTTTGTCCATAACACGTAGGGTTACAACTAAAGATAGAGCCGGAGTGCAACTAGAGATTAAGTGTATTCCTAATTTATCCCAACGGACAAAGGACTAACTTGATGGGCAAGGTAAAGGGAACTGCCTACCCTTGGCTGCTCTAGCATCTTCACATGTCACCTGTGTTGGCCCTGGCCCCACAATGATGCCAATAGGGAACATGTTACATAACTGGTTTTCAATTTAAATTGTTGAAATTTTAGTTAGACTTAAGCATGTAACTAGATTGACACTGTACTTATGGAATTTGGATCTCTCATTTTTCATCTAACTTTGTTTAGTTGGATCATTCCTCTCTATGCCAACTTATTTGTAAGGAAACTGCATTTTGTATTTTTCTTTGCGACAAAATGCATGTGAAACAAACAGAAGATGAATATTTACATGTCCGGTTGACAAATTATCTTTTTATATACGTATGGAACATCTCGGTGCCACAATAATAGTGATGGATAGTTATGAATTGGATGTACAGTTCTCTGCTTAAAATTGGTCTGTGTTGGCCATTTCAATAACCTTGAGGTTATTCTATACTTGTTTGTACCAGGATGGATGACCCACTTATGTGGGGATTCAAGGGTTTTCCAACTACAGATGCCAAACTTCAAAGATGGGTGTTGACAGCAGAGGACATCTGCTTCAGGAATGTGTTCATGTCTTACATATTTCGACTTGGTGAGGCTTCTTATACGTCATTATATTCCTATTTCTTTCTTCTTTTCTTCTTTTTTTTTTTGCATTGATTTGACTGGCTGACTGATGACAACTCAGAATGGTAAACCATAAGAGAATACCTTGTAGAAAATTGGGCATTTTGCCTGATCTTCGCTTAAATTAGATTCTGGAATTGACAAAGTTCAGCTACAGCATGAAATGAAAAGAAAAGGCAACGAACACTGGCAGACCACACAACAAATGGTGCCATCCATTCTGTGTGATCCCTAGCGCATAGTTCATTTCAAAGATATGAACCATTTTCTTAGTGGTTTTCTGAAGTTTAGCAATGGAGATTTATATGTTTTAGAATGAAGTGACTGATTTGTCAACCATCCTTAATTGACATTCTCCCCTGTTGGAATATGTTATTGATTGTCAAACCATTCTCTGTTGGTAATATTTCCCTGTTGAACTATGGGACTGCTGGGCATAGTATTAATTCGTCTTGTACTTGCCATATAGATGGCATTAACCATTTAATTATCCCTCTGATTTTCAGTATCTCCCACCAAATGATATGTTCTGGTACTTTCCGTGCTATTTGTGCTGGTGCTAACACAACAGCAATATTATCGTGTCTAACACATGTGTTGTGTCTAGTTCATTTGCTATTTGAAATATTCTGTTCTGTTTTCAGCTTCTTTATTCTTTTGCTGCTCCTGACCTTACATTTTAGGGAAATTCAGTTCGTGCAACATTGGTGTTTTTGTGCACATCACAATTTGGCAATCTTTGTCTTAATAAATATTCTCTGCATCATGTGACAATCCTGCTGTTGACAAATAATTGTGTGCACAGGGAAATGTGTGCCGATCACACGAGGTGCTGGAATTTATCAGGATCATATGACTGAAGCCCTTGAAGTGCTTAGCACTGGAGACTGGGTATGCACATTTTCTTCATTTTATCACCGACCATTCTATCATTGACAGTTCTTGTATCTCTACTCATAATTTTGGCCTTTATTTAATTTCAAATCTCGTCATGACATATTCAAACAGTTGCATTCATTCCCTGAAGGAAAAATAGCTCAAGATGATCAGCCAATCAGACGTCTGAAGTGGGGAACTGCCAGTCTTATCGTCCGAGCACCAGTAACTCCAATTGTTTTGCCTATTGTGCATTCTGGCTTTGAAAAGGTTTGTATAAATCTATATATTTCCTGCATGTCAACATTTTTTGCCAGTAGCAGTTTCAGCTTCCAAATAAAAAGCTATCTTCCTCTTTCTGGAATATGAAAATTTTGCATGATGTACCGCCCATCCTTCTGTTATTCGATGAACTTAACATCTGAATTTTGGGTTTGATTCCCAAATCAATTGGATGAGATTAAAATATTGGGAAGAATTGACGCAAGAAGCTAAGTTGTGTGATAAGTGATCTGATAGGTTAAAATTTTGTCTTTTTTTATTTAATTACAACTAGGTCCAAGATATATGGATTGGAGGATTGCTTACTCTCCATTGATGAAACCTCAACTGAACCCAAGCAACTTGTGAATCTGTATTTGTTTTTTCCGGATAAAAACTATGATAATTTTGATAGAATATTGTCCATATATTCCCCACTTGGTTGTAGGTCATGCCAGAGAAATCATTTTTTGGGCGTCGACCGCCAGTGCCTCTTTGGAACAAGGAGATACATATCATCGTTGGAGAGCCAGTGGAGTTTGATCTGCCAAGCTTGAAGCAGGCAGCAAGAACAGTACCTCAGGATTCATCTTTTGAAAGGAAGGGTTGGCCAAGCATCATGCCAGACGGACTAGATGAAGCGGCTCAGAGATGGCTTTACCAGAAGATATCAGATAAGATCCAATCAGTTATGGAGACATTGCGGAAGAGACTTCTCGACCTGAAGCAACATTGATATTTGGCTGTTTACTTGCAATCCAAGGAGGCACCTCCTTTTTTTGAACAATACCTTCTTGAAATGGTAGAATATATAGCTTCATTGAACAGTTTCAGATGATGCAAAGACGATTGAGAGTAGGCAGTGGACGCTACATCTGTTGAGGTGAAAATTTGAGACGACGGTGAGAGATAGAACTCAGCATGTTAGATTACGAGGCATTTCTTTTTCAGTAGGTCAAGAATATTTGTCAAGCGCCTACTTTTCTTTTTATTGTTTGGAATGGTTTGCCATGTTTACGAGGCATGAATAAAGTCATCGCCTATTCAACTTGTTAGATGTTCTATTCTTGGCTTGTTTGTTATTTCTGTCTTCCCCGGCACTATGTGCAGCTTTGGTTTAAAACCTCTTTGCACCCCAGAGAAGATAGGTGCCAAAAGGCCCAAAACCGTGGCTCGCACACATGATCTGTTAGTATAGACTGTAGTAGTGCTTCTGCATAGTGTGTTGCAAGCTGTGCCCTTTTTTATTCTGAACCTGTGGATGACCGTTTTACTTTCCAGATCCCAGTAGTGTTGGTGTTGGTTGTTGGATACTACCGGCTCAAGGACCAAAGATCCAGAAGGGACAAGTTCGAGCCCAGACGGACCCGATGTGCGATGGCTTTTTCTGAACATTATTCGGCTGAACCGCACGAATAACAGGTATGTACTACTAGTATATCGAGGACGAAAAATGCAATCCCACGGACCACTGGATCACATGACGCAACAACTGTGCGGGCGAGCACCGTTTGCTGTACGCATTCGCTGTTTTCTTTTCCTCTTTTCGAAAGTGACCCAACATGCCGCCGGCCAGCCAGCCAGCCATCCAGCCATGGTGGAAACCGTCATTTTTCTGTTATTCTGTATAGGCAGAAGCAGCTGTCTCCACGGGCAACAGCAGGAGCAGGCAGCCAGGCACTCGAGGCTTCAGCCTCAGCCGAGACGTATTCATTCGTTCACGGCTCAGGCCTCGCGGAAATACGTGACGCCCACTCAATGCCGTCCTCCGTCTCCGACACGGATCCTTGTCCTTGGAAAAAAAAAACGTTGATGGTGGTTGGATTGGATGCGTTTGCCGGGTGCGACGCGAGCAATCAAGATAGAAAACCGGTACATTACATATACGCGAGGCGGGCGGGGTCACGTCTTTTTTACTCGCCGCGGCCCGCGGCGTAGTACGTGACAGTGTCTCTCTCAACGCAAGTGCATTTCGAGTTTGGTGATCCGGGTCGGCGCCCTCGTTGAACGTACAGCAAGCGCCGCGTCGTTTTCGTGGCCGTCTGGTGCGGCAGTGGACGGTGCGACGGTGCGTACGTGCATTCCATCTGGGACTAGCTTGAGGGGTCCAATAGCTGCCAGAGCGGCTCAGCCGCTAATTCGGACCCCGCGCTAATTCCCACACGCATCTTTTAATTCTGTGCAAAATTTTCAACACTATCAACGTTTAAAGAGGAAGGTCAATAGTGCAGCCTACTACTAGCTTCAAATCATCTATAGACAATGTAATAACCAATTTATACAATAGTTGCTTATTATACTATTAATACCTGATCCCACCCTGCTATTGTACCTGCTTTAACCATGCGTGATGTGGCAAAATCGGGGCTGGAACATGTACATTCAACCGGGGTCTTTTTTGTACATCCCGAGACCAAACCGTCCTGTCAGCAGGGCGTTCCTTCCTCGTGGTAATGGTACGAGTTCATTAGCAATAATCGGCTTTCGTGATTACACATCAGTGTGTTAGAATTTTTTTTTTTAAAAAAAACTTGTTACTAGAGATTAAAACGATTGTATTTAGCCAAAAAGGAGAAAAGGCTGTCCAAACATTAAGAGGGGTACACTTATTTTAGTCTTTACACGATGGTGGGATCTCCTCGTTGATTCAACTGTATTATACTCTCTCCGTCCATGATAAGACAATTCATACTACAATAAAATCTGTACAGATTCATTGTACTATAAAATATCCCATCCACTTTTAAATTGCTATATTATAAGACGAAGTGAATAGTTTATATTCTCTGACTTTTATTCACCTCATACATGGTTCGTAGAAATGCACATCATTCGGTTGCCAAAAAGAAGAAGAAGAAGTTTTGAGAATTGAGATAGCTTTAGTACAAACCCTTGTTAAACCAATTAGATTTAAAAAATCGAACTAAAATTTAATTTTTGATAAATTTTGTCCGAATTTCACGAGTTTTCCAAATAAATTTGGACCTTTTTCTTCAATAAAAACTGAGAGATGTTTTCAATCCCGCAATGGCTTCGTGACCCCTGTGAAGAACAGATCCGTTTGGAGCATAGGAATTGTTTAATGGACCCTCTTTGGTTAGTTACCTGTACATTCCTTCATAAAACATCAGTACAGTAGCTGCTTAATTGGATATGTATAGATACAGTCAGATAATCAGTAGCATTATTCTAGACTCGTAGTGCGATTGTCGCTGGCTATCTGTTGGCTTGTCCAGCTAACAACCGGTCAGTAAATATACATGCATGATGCAGTGTCCTAGCTATCTAGCCGTAGCCACTAAATACCCTTTGGCAAAACTTGAAGGGAATTCCTGAGCTTTCTTGACTTTGATATCCAGACTACGACCAACAAAAAAGCTAGACACACTACAAACAATAGCTGTCGACGGCGACGTAGATGATGCCGAACTAATCCCAGCTTACGCTTTCAGGGGATCAGCATTCAGCAAGTGTCATGCTATGTACTACACATCGAGCGTTTGCTGCACGATTTCTTTCGTTATCAGCGTACGTGCGTACTCATGATACATCATTGGTGTTCTCACTTCTCTCCCTGGCATCTCACATGGTAGGCCTACGCTGCGTCCAACCGGGGCCCGAACAAAGGCGGATCGAAGTAAAACTAGCATAAAAATGGGGACGAGATCTCCCTCTCCTTTCTGTGTTGCAATTAATCTCTCGCCTCAGATACCGTGTACAGTACGTACTCGTGAGAAATCGACAAAAGGTACACGTCAAGCTCGCTCGCCGTCTCGCCGGCTCGCCATGGTCCGTGGCCGCCGCGGAAACCCCACGCACCACCGTGTATAACCACACCGCCGCCTGCTCGGTTGATTGGAATTTTTTGCTGCTTCTGCTGCGGGCGCGCGTGTGCACGGTGCGGCTAGCTAGCTAGCTCGTCGTCTCTCCCCTTATTGCCGCCGCGCGTGTTGGGCCGCGAGATGCCGTCGTTAGGTGGCGGTGCACGGCCACGCGAACAGTAGTCTGGCCAGTTGCTTCGCGCTCTACGGGGATGTTAGATTGACATTATTTTTAATCCTGTACTCCATCCATCGTTAAGAGTTAGACACAATTGTTAAGAAAGTATGTAGAAATGAATGGTGGAGGTTATGATTAGATGATTAGTGAGATAGGTGGAAAAAGTGAATGATGAAAGGTTGTGATTGGTTGAGAAGAGAATGTTGATGGAGAAGTTGTTATATTTTCAAACAAATTCTGAGAGATAAAAGTTGTTATTTTTGAGACGGAGGGAGCATTATTTTTAAGTTGTTAAAAAATACTTACATTTAGTTAATGCTAAAATTTAATAAAATTTATTTTCACTACCATCTATACACCCACTATATCAGCACAACTGCACAAGCGGCGCCAGCAAAATCGATAGTAGTATACCGGATGTTTCTCGGTTTTACTGCAAAACGAGTTCGAGGACACCACGTTCTGCCAAACTTAATGTTTTTTTTTCTTGTTTGCCGTTATACTAGGAGGAGTAGGCTGGATGCAACAACATTCCCAATATTGAAGGAATATATAGGCTTGCAAAATGCCAGGACAAATTAAGAATTTGAGATGGGAGGAACGGGACAGAAAGCGATGTCATATCCTATTTGCTCTCCCGTAGGACCCATAATCGCTACACGTGGAATCGCGGGGGGGGGGGGGGGGGGGGACATCCGACATGGGATTCGTTCAATTCCAACTCATGCGGGGTAAATGAATGCATTTTGGTTTAGTACGCTTCACTTCATTGCACAAATAAATTGCGTGATTCAGTACGTACTATAAAATCCAAAAAAAAAAGAGTTACCAGTATTACCATTAGCATATCATTGCATACCAGATACGACTCTATGTTTATACTAATACGTGAAGCTGCAAATAGGCAAATGAAAATCAACTCATCTACTGCCTGGACTAGAGTACGAGAAGTAAAAATCTTCACGTCAGGATGCATGCTGTGTGTCACGTTGCTCATCGCGCGGTTCACGCTTGACGGCCATGTCATCACTGTAGAGTGGGCCCAACAGGACACCTCCCCCCTTGCTTCTTCTTTTTTTTTTTTTTTTTAAAAAAACAACGCAAACTGTTCTCCTCAAGCGCACCTCCCCCCCGAAAAATCAAAATCGAAGCGAGAGCGAGTAGTAATTCCCTCGCTGGCGCTGCTGCGTGATTTCTTTAATCCTCCGCCTCCGCCTCCTCGTCCTCGCCACCACTACTCCTCCCTCTCGTGAGCCCCTCGCCTCTCCCTGTCTCCCTCCCACCTCTCTCTCTCTCTCTCTCCTCTCTCTCTCTCTCTCTCTCTCTCTCTCTCTCTCTCTCTCTCCTCCTCCTCCTGCACCGCCCCGCGCCGCCCCTTGGCTTGGATCTCGTCCTGCCGGCCGCGGGCGGACGCGGCGGCGACCCGGTCCTCTCCCCACACCCCGACACGCCGTGCGAGTAGCTGTCTGTCTATACTTTCGAGGCCTGCATTGGCGGGATCTGCGTCCATTCGTCGAGCTGCACGGAGCGGGGAGGGGCGCGGAGCTCTGAGCTGGTGCTTCTGCTTGCGTTTTTTGGGTGTCGCTGGATCTGAGGGCCGCGCTGCTCGCCTGCTCCACGCCGGCTAACGGGGGCGGGGTTCAGGGGGTTCAGGGGGTTCTGGTGGTGGTTGGTAGCGATTGCTGCGTGGTGGATGGGAGTTGAGGCTTGAGGTTGAGGGGTTGCGTCTCTGAGGAGCGGGGTGGATAAGGGAGATGGCGGCCGGCGGCGTCGGTGGAAGCAACGGCGCGGCTACTGCCGCCACGCCGCTGCATGGCTCGGCGACCTCCAGCATGAACGGTGGCGGCGCCAGCGGCGGCGATGGGTACGACAGCGACGGCTACAGCTTCGCGCCACCGTGAGTGCTTGTCTCCTCCTCCTGGTGTTTCTGCTGTCGGTTTAGCGATTTTTGATTTCCTGCTGAAATTTCGGATAAGTTTTGTTCGTCTGAGGTTTTGAATTTTCTATTGTGTATGATTACCTAAAAGTTTCCCAGGCTGCTGGAAAGTAGAGGAAAAGTTGGGTTGAGAGAAGGATTTACTCATTTATTTTGGATTAGTGTCGCTATAATTGGGTGTGTTTGTTGTACTTGAATCCTGGCCTACCTTACTACTGCTTAAATGCTTCGGGTACCAAATTTTTTGTTATTCTGAACTTCGCCATTGGATCCCTATTTACCAAGCTGTGTTCCGTGCACATTCACATGCGATTTTTATTTGCTCTGTGAGGTAGAATGGATCCCTATTTACTCTCTGCATTACTGTTTTTGCAGTACCCCGACGACTTTGTCTATGTCCATACCTCCGGAACTTGCTGGAGCAATTCCACTTATTGATAGGTTCCAGGTATATGCTAGCATTCCCAATGGTGTGATACATCCCATGGCGATAGCAATATCTCATCCATGTTCAATTGTTTACATTACGATTGATGACCATGTTGTGCCTTTAGTGGTTTACAAGAGCGTACACTTTAGAGCTGAGGCATTGTTTTGCTGAACAATTGCAACAGTTGATTGTTTGAGACGGAAGATGCCCATCATAATTATCACCATGCAATAAATTTGACGAGATCCTGTAACAACTAAGAATTGATGTTTTCTCTATAAATGGATGGTGACATATTGAGAGAAAGGATAAGTATTCATATAGCTATGCATTTTGCACTATTCTAACTTGAATAAATAGGCTTGTCTACCTCGTTGTCATTAGTCCTTTTGTCCTTAACATTAGTATTTGCAAGTAGGAAACTTACCAGGCTGAAGAATTGGGAAAGGCTCCTCACAATCTTCTCATTGGTTGTAAACTGGATCATACTTGAATCTTGGATTTAACTTAGTTCGTTAGAGTTCTGTGTTTATTTGTAAATTTTGTCCCTGCGTTCAGTACCTGTAGACTGCAGTGATTCAATAGGAGCATGGAAATATTTCAATAGAATCGATTATTAGTGTCAGTACGCATGCATAATGAATTAATATGACTGCCATGTTAATCGTAGTACTGAAATATGAGTATATGACAGGTAGAGGGCTTTCTGAAGGCAATGCAAAAACAGATCCATTCAGCTGGAAAACGTGGTTTTTTTTCGAAGAAATCTGTGGGACCACATGTTCGTGAAAAGTTCACCTTGGAAGATATGTTGTGCTTCCAAAAGGTGATGCCATCAATCCCCACATTATCTGTTAGGTTGCATTTTGAGCAATTTGTTTATGTTTTCAAATCCTTTGCAAAAGTATAAGATTATGATAAAAATGGCGATGCTTCTATTATTCAGAGTTTCTTTGGTCTATTTTTGCAGGATCCTATTCCAACGTCATTGCTAAAAATAAGTAGTGACCTTGTAAGCCGTTCAATTAAGTTATTCCATGTCATACTGAAGTACATGGGCATCGATTCCCCAGCAATAATAAGTTTGGATGAAAGAATTGAACTTGTTGCAAAGCTTTACAAGCATACTTTGAAACGTTCTGAACTGAGAGATGAGCTCTTTGCACAGATTTCAAAACAAACACGTAACAATCCCGACAGGTATGAAGCAGATTTCTCATGGATAGCAATTCGATGGGATACAACCATCTTATGAATGTTATTATTTGTACTTACAGGGCTTGGTTAATAAGAGCTTGGGAGCTTATGTATTTATGTGCGTCATCCATGCCACCAAGCAAAGATATTGGAGCATACTTGTCTGAGTATGTTCACTACATTGCTCATGGCGCTACAACTGATTCTGATGTTCGAGTTCTAGCACTTAACACACTAAATGCACTGAAACGCTCAGTTAAGGCAGGCCCTAGGGTTACAATTCCTGCACGGGAGGAGATAGAGGCTCTTTTATCCAGCCGTAAGCTTACAACAATTGTTTTTTTCTTGGATGAAACTTTTGAAGAGATCACATATGACATGGCAACAACTGTTGCTGATGCTGTTGAGGTATTTACATTTCTCCTCTGCAAGTAGATTTGAAATTGATATATGCTAATGCTGTTGAGTTCTTCAGAATAATTCAGTCAGACACATATAATATTTTGTTGGTACGGGTGCAACTTTCATGTGATTAAGCTATTATTGGTCGGGTAGTTTAATAATAACCATATGAGCATGGCATGATTTTTAGCCAACTGATGGGCTTGTTAAATAGGTACTCCCTCCATCCCATAATATAAGGGATTTTGGAGGGATGTGACACATCGTAGGACAACGAATCTAGACAAGCTCCTGACTAGATTCGTTGTCCTAGGATGTGTCATATCCCTCTAAAATCCCTTATATTATGGGACGGAGGGAGTAAAAACTATGAATATATCTCTTTTATGTGCATGGGGACTGAGGACAGTTAATTGATTTCATGTTTTATGCCAAAATATATTTTCAATGTTTCCATACAAAAATAGTTCTACTTCAAATTATTAGGTACTTAGGTCTTGCTTCTGGTTGCCACAGAGCAGAGATTCCCAACATCACAACTCGGTTCGAATATCAGAAACACTATTGTATTATTCATCAGAACTTTTTGTATAGTTTTTACTGTTTCTGTACGGTGTATTTGAAGTTGTAAGATCTAAGGAAACATAACATTTTATAATGACAGGAACTTGCTGGCATTATCAAACTTTCAGTATATTCTAGTTTCAGCCTTTTTGAATGCCGAAAGGTTGTTAATGGATCCAAGTCTTCAGATGTTGGCAATGGTATTTCTTTCAGTACAAAGTCACAAGGCTACCTTTTCCTCCCTTTCTGTTGTTTTTAACAGCACTTTTGTTTCCTTACTTTTCATACACAGAGGAGTACATTGGTTTAGATGATAACAAATATATTGGTGACCTCCTATCTGAATTCAAGGCAGCCAAGGATCGGAACAAAGGAGAAATTTTACACTGCAAACTTGTATTTAAAAAACGCCTCTTCCGTGAGTCCGATGAGGCTATAACTGATCCAATGTTTGTTCAGCTATCTTATGTCCAGGTACTGGCCTGGGCAGCTGATTGAAGTGCTGCCAATTCTTACGTTACAGAAGTAATATTGTTTCCTTGGAAGTGCTGACTAATATAATTGCTATGCAGTTACAACATGATTATATTTTAGGAAACTATCCAGTAGGTAGGGATGATGCTGCACAGCTATCTGCTCTGCAAATATTGGTCGAAATTGGCTTTGTTGACAATCCTGAGTCTTGTGTGTAAGTATTTTGTAAGGCCCTGCCTGATCTCCCATTGCACTCTTGAATGTAGTCTCAGCGATTGTAACAATAAGATACATCCTTTTGTTTTATTGACATGAAATTTTCTTGTCTTCCTAGTGAATGGATATCTCTTTTAGAGAGATTTCTACCCAGACAAGTTGCAATTACAAGAGCAAAGCGAGACTGGGAGCTTGACATTGTCTCACGCTATCAGTTAATGGTATTTACCTATCTGTACAACTTTATGATACCACACAAACTCGATCTAATTATTTTATGTCTATTCAATTTGTAACATACTTTTCCTATTCAACTCCATGGCTTGCGTCCATCATATCAATGATTGACTAACCTCTAGTTGTAAGAAAGGGGAGGTTTTGCAAATCTAAATTAATTTATTATTCTCTCAAATGAATTATTTCAATGTAAGTTGTGATGAAATAGTAAATTTCTCAATTCGAACTTACATGCAAAATATGCTTGATACTTCTCAATTACCTAAGTGCTTTATTGTTGCATTCAGGAACATCTGTCAAAAGATGATGCAAGGCAACAGTTTCTCAGAATCTTAAGGACTCTTCCATATGGGAACTCAGTTTTCTTCAGTGTCCGGAAGATTGATGATCCAATAGGACTTTTACCTGGAAGAATCATTCTGGGAATAAACAAACGAGGGGTCTGATGCCTAACCACATGTTGAAATGCTATACGTTTTCTGCCAGTTTTAGCTAATTTCTTTTTCTGCGTTAATGCAGGTTCATTTTTTCCGTCCGGTTCCCAAGGAATATCTTCATTCTGCAGAACTGAGAGATATCATGCAATTTGGGAGCAGCAATACCGCTGTTTTCTTTAAAATGAGAGTCGCTGGTGTTCTTCATATCTTTCAGTTTGAAACTAAGCAGGTTAGTTTTAAATCTCTACCAGGAAATAATTCATACTATGTGTAGGCTGTGAAATAACCATCTGATATTTAGGGCGAGGAAATATGTGTAGCACTTCAGACGCATATCAATGATGTGATGCTCCGCAGATATTCAAAAGCACGCTCTGCTACTAGCGCGGTTTCTCAAAACGATGTTTCTCAAACATATAAACCACCGAATATTGAAATATATGAGAAACGTGTCCAAGAACTGTCAAAAGCAGTTGAGGAATCTGAAAGGAAAGCAGATCTGGTAAGTGGTTTTAGCCGTAAAATAATATTGATAATGAACACTGCTTATAGTTTATAATCTTGGGAGAACTGTCTTGTTATTGCCTCTATCTGAAATGTATGATCTAGTGTAATTTTCTGTGCTAGTTTAGATTCAATATCTAGATCATTTGATCGTTATTGGATTATTGTCTGCAAACGGTTATTTGATTAATGCTTCCTGGCCTATGCCAATTTATAACCCTCTGTGATAGATAAAAAGAAGGTGAATGGTATATTACTTAGTTTTTTTTTTTTGCAGCATCACATATAAAAAGAACATATTAGGTGAAAAGCTGAATTCATGCATATCAAAGGATTTCAATAGATGTTATAATTTCACTCATTTTTATGGTAGACAATGAACTAGACTAGTAGGTCAAACTCGAAAGGTCTAAAAGGCAGTTCTGTCTCATGTTATTGGTGGATTTTTGTACAGAGAATATGGCTTAAAATCATGATTTTTTTAGCGCCATATTTCTTTTAAGCATCTATTCATGGAGTGCTTGAGTACATCTGCCATTTTTAGTTAAAACGGTCTCTATACCTTGCCTCATAAATACTAAAAGTCTCAGTAACAGTAAGGTATATCTTTAAGATCCTACTTCGGTCTTGCAAGTTGCAACATATTGAAGATAATGGCATTGTATATTTAGCATGGAAGAAACCATTACTTACATAGCTCATTTGTCACTGGTTGTCTTTTTTTTTTTTATAGTTGAATGAGGAGTTACAGAAGAAGACAAAACAAGAAAGAGATATGCAAAAAGAATTAGAAGGTCTGAGGGATACCTTGCAATCTGAACGGCAAAGCATTAAAGAAGTAACAAATGATCTTGATAAACTAAAATCCCTTTGTGATGAAAAGGACTCCTCTTTGCAGGTATGGCGATAAACTGTCAGCTTGGTTAAATATTTTGTATAATCTAACTTGCAATTTTATCAGGCTTCACTGATGGAGAAAACTAGACTGGAGACCAGATTAAAAAGTGGTCAGGGCCAAGAAAGCAGTAATAGAACAGGAGTATCAGGAAATCATTTTGAGAGAGATACTCTCCCAACTGTAGGCACTGTCAATAATAGCATTGAGGTACCTTAGAACAATTAGATATCTCTAAGGCTGTGTTTTGTCTTAAATGATTTGCTCGTATCTTTTGTAGCCAACCCTAGGTTTGCAAATTGTTATTATACATTTGACCTTTTGGGGGTTCTGAACAGATGTTAGCAAAGCTTGAGGAGGAGTTAAAATCCTGTAAGAAGGAGCTTGATGCATCCAAGGAATTATCAAAGAAATTAACAATGGAAAATAATCTGCTTGACCAGAAGGTTCAAAGGCTTGAAAGAGCAAAAAGTGAAGAGGTTTTCTTTTGCTTATCCTGGATCCCCTAATTATAGTTCACTGTGAGCATTGCATAGTTTTTTTTGTTTCATATTTTTGAGTATATATGGTTTCTTCAACTATACAGAAAAGTAATATGGAAAGAGTTTATGAGGATGAATGTTGCAAGCTGAAATCTCGTATTGCTGAATTGGAGCAAAAACTGGAAAGCAGAACACGTTCCCTGAATGTTACTGAATCGACTCTTGCCTTAAGAAATGCTGAGGTGGATACATTGCAAAACAGTCTCAAAGAACTTGACGAGTTACGAGAGTTCAAAGCGGTACGTACAAGATATATGACAAGTACATTCAATATTCTTATAGGACCTTCAGAAATTTGTAAAATTCTATTTTTCGTATTTCAGGATGTGGACAGAAAAAACCAACAGACTGCTGAGATTCTTAAAAGGCAAGGAGCACAATTGATTGAGCTTGAAAATCTTTATAAGCAAGAGCAGGTTCTGAGAAAGCGTTATTATAACACAATTGAAGGTATGCTAGAAATAGAAGTTACTTTTCTTTAGTTCTTATAGTATTTTATGATATCTTGGTTTCTAATTGAATCATAATTGCTCACAGATATGAAGGGAAAAATAAGAGTTTTTTGTCGTCTGCGTCCTCTAAATGATAAGGAGCTCATTGAAAAGGACAAGAATATTGTTTGCAGCCCTGATGAGTTTACAGTTGCACATCCATGGAAAGATGACAAGTCAAAACAACATATATATGACCGTGTTTTTGATGCTAACACTACCCAAGAAGAAGTATTTGAGGACACGAAGGTGACCTTTTTTTTAACACTTCTTTTTAACATACATGTGCTCATTAGATTATTTGCAATTGGACTCCATGTGTTTATCATGAATTTTGTGATGCAGTATCTAGTTCAATCGGCCGTTGATGGATATAATGTTTGTATATTTGCTTATGGGCAAACTGGTTCTGGAAAAACTTTTACAATTTATGGATCTGAAAACAATCCTGGTCTTACCCCAAGGGCTACCTCTGAACTTTTTAGGGTGATAAAGCGTGATGGTCACAAATATTCATTTTCTTTGAAGGTAACAATTTTTTCGTGTGCATCCTTAAATACATTTATATGCATTGGATGATACCTATTTATTTGGCCTATGTAAACAACAGTTGTACTATTAACAAAGTGATTTATTTTGACTTTCATATGATACGCAGGCATATATGGTTGAGCTTTATCAGGATAATCTTGTGGACCTGTTGTTGGCCAAAAACGCAACACACCAAAAATTGGAAATAAAAAAGGATTCCAAGGTATAGGACCAAGACATGTTAACCTTCTTTGTTCTTGCTTCACACGTTGTCTGCTTTTGTTGAAGTCTGTTGATTAGAAGAACAAGTTATGTTCCCATTTGACTATATTTTGTGCCTCAAAAGTAACATCCTGTACTGTCATAAAATTAATGTTTGCTCATTTCAAGCAAGATAATATAATTTTCGCTAATTTGGTTTACATTTGTTGTTGCAAGTTTAGGCAATCAATTTTAGCACCTTTTAGGTAAAAGACGATGCATCGGTAACATTCATCTGTGTTCCTGTACCTCCATAATTGAACTACATAACACAAATAGCTACAGTTTGAGGGTAATAGTGGCCAGGGAGTAGAGACAAACCTCTGACCAATGCAAATTTCCTTCAGGACTTCCCTCTATTAAAATGTGTATATCTTTAATTGCTCATGAATTGTTGCTATTTTACAGTTTTATAGAGCTAATTAATTTATAATTTTCCTTTTAGGGGGTTGTTACTGTTGAAAATGTGACAGTTGTGAACATTTCAAGTTTTGAAGAACTGAGGGCTATAATTTTAAGAGGTTCCGAGAGAAGACACACCGCTGGAACAAATATGAATGTTGAGAGCTCAAGGTCTCATTTAATTCTTTCAATCATTATTGAAAGTACCAACCTCCAGACTCAATCTTATGCAAGAGGAAAGGTATGGTGGGTTGTAACTGGAAACCTCATGCTAGCCTTGCTGTGTCGCATAACCAATTTGTTTCACAATTTTTTTTATAAAAAAACTATATTTGAGTATTCTTATTGTCTCCATTTAACCGTCTCTATCACTTACCTGTATATTGTTTAAATTTGCCGCTTTTACAAAATACCTATTTACATATACCTTTGCATGGTACGTTCCTCAGATATCAAACTAAACATCTACCATATATGTCCATATTTCAGTGGACGTATTATGAAGATTGATTACCATACCTTACCTCAAGTTGATAAGTTTTGCCTTCTTATGTATGACACTTGTTTGCCCATAATAACTCTTTGCATCTAGTTATTTTCGTAATTTGACAGCCTTTTGTTTTGAGTTTTGACTGGGAGTATCTATCGCAGAATGCTTGTCGGAATATATATTTCATAAAACCGACGCATTGCTGTAGCACTTGCATATTTGATTTAGGCATCTACATCAAACTATGTTCTAAGTTTTATTTTTCTTGTGTTGTTTATTTGCTATAATTAATTAAGAATAAATAAACTCTGCACAGAACACACTATATGTTAAGCTAGGCTGTGAGATGCTATTCTAAGCTGTCAAAATTTTCCGTGTGAACAGCTAAGTTTCGTGGACCTTGCTGGTTCTGAGAGGGTGAAAAAGTCCGGCTCAGCAGGAAAACAACTGAAAGAAGCTCAAAGCATCAATAAGTCTCTTTCTGCATTGGCTGATGTGATTGGGGCTTTATCTTCTGATGGACAACATATACCTTATCGGAACCATAAGTTGACAATGCTGATGAGTGATTCTCTTGGAGGCAATGCGAAAACCTTGATGTTTGTGAATGTCTCACCAGCAGAGTCCAACCTGGAGGAGACTTACAATTCACTCATGTATGAATTTCTATTGCTCCAGTATACAAGTCTTTTTGTGTTATGCCCCTGGTGCTCGTGTACACCTGTTGAGTATTGACTGGCATTTTTTTTCCTCCATCTTGCAGGTATGCTTCACGAGTGCGTTGCATTGTCAATGATACGAGCAAGCATGTTGCCCCAAAGGAAATCATGAGGTTGAAGAAGTTAATTGCTTATTGGAAGGAGCAAGCTGGCAAGCGTAGTGAAGACGACGACCTGGAGGAAATACAGGAAGAGAGGACACCAAAGGAGAAAGCAGATAATCGCTTGACTAGCTGAGAACAAGGTACCATCAGAATTCTATGCCCCTGGTTGCATCCTTGCACCGTCTGCAGAGGTGACTGATGTTGATGATCATTTTCGACTCGCCGACGCCGACGTGTTCACCAATCACCCGCTAACAGAACCTTCCGGTATGACCTAACAATGTTGTACACCAATTGTATAGTAACAGATTATATTATGGCAATGATGCCTCTTGTACAAAGGGAACCGTAGCACACATTCATAGGAGAATCAGATGGTGGAAGAGTTATTAGAACTAAGCTCCTTTTTGTCCCCTGAACATTGGTGTGCCACGACTACTGCTTCTGCTCACTTCTATAGCAGTGTAGCAAATGTTTGTGGCATCAGATGGACTAGCGGATGGTGATTTCCACGTTATCGTTCGATAAAATGTTCCTATCAGTTGCTAATTATTAGTGTGACATCAATCCTTTCAAGTTGACCTAGGATATAGTAGAAATTACGTGAGCTAGCCTCTGCGTTCTGAACTCATTTCTCAGCTTCTGCTCTCGTTTATAGTATGTTTTTTTGAATTGCTAAACAATACTTTTTTTAAAAGAAATATATAAAAAGGTTGTAAAACATTATATTAATCTATTTTTAAATTCTTTAAACTTAATTATAAATGTGCTAATGAACTATCTAGTTTTCATACGGAGGGAAAAAATTTCCAAACTATCACTAACGAACACAGGCGTCTTATTCTAAATAAGATGCGTGTTACTTGAAATAAATAAAGTACAACTGTTCCATGCAACAACCTTGCGGCTACATCAGATTGGGACTATCCAACGTTTGGCAGCGGAAGAATACACTAGTTCCTCTCGCGCGAGGTGCGGAAGTCACGCAACCAAACAAGACGAGGCGCATCGAAGGGTCATTTTTGTGAGTACAATGTAATAGACCACACAGCCTCTTATTCCTATTTCCTCACCATAAAATTGGCTCAGCAATCACTGACACCACGCACAGATCGAGGAGATAATTAGCTCACTCCATGGCCGCTGCTCGGTTTCCTCTCCTTGTCCTCTGCCTCCTGCCGATCATCGTCTGCAGCGTCGTGGACGCGGAGCTGACCCATCTCCACTTCTACTTCCACGAGGTCGACGCCGGCACGCCCAACGCCACCGTCGTCAACGTCGCCAGCCTTCACCGGTACGTACCTGACCATGAGTCCATGGAAGCTTAATTAGGGCGTGTTCAGATTAATGCTATTTTCAACCGTATCTTTTTTTTTATAAAATTGTTAAAAAGTACCTGTATTTAGTTTGTTGTCAAATTTTACTAAATACATAAAAGATCATGTTAAAATTTTAATAATATTATAAGCTTGTTAAAATTTTGACATTTGTAAGGGTTATTTTGGCTATAATCTGAATAGCTCTTAATTAGAGTATGTACCACCTGCGTGATGGCGTACGTACAACATGTACTGCAGGAACTCGTCGACGTTCGGCGACGTGAACGTGTTGGACAACGCGCTGCGGGAGGGGCCGGACCCGGCGTCGCGGCTGATCGGGAGGGCGCACGGCCTCGCGGTGCACGCGTCGCTGGACGAGACGGGCGGCCTCACGGCCATCAACTTCGTCTTCTCCGACTACGGCGCGTACAGCGGCAGCACGCTGGCCACGCAGGGCCACTTCATCACGACGGGCCCGTCGGAGCGGAGCATCGTCGGCGGCACGGGCAAGCTCCGGTTCGCGCGCGGGTACATGACCAGCAAGCTTCTCAGCTCCACGGACACCGCCATCGTCGTCGTCTTCGACATGTACTTCACCCTCGACCATTGAATACTACTCCGTGGTGTGTTATATATCGTGCAGTGCTTGCTTTGGTGTTCGGTTGAACATATGTATGCACGGCGATCGTGACGAATACTGGGGTTCGGAGAATTCTTTTCCGACCCATCGTCTCATAGGCCCAATTCACCACTCCTACGCTGTACTGACACACTCATGTAAAAATAAACTCGGTGTTATAATTGCTCAGGGCAAAGCATCCTTATAAATAACATTTCGCCTCAAATTCTCGAGGTAGGATCATTCTTTCCCTACAGACTTGCAAACTGCTGCTGCTGCTTGCTCTCGTACTCGTTGGATGGGCCAAAGCCCAAGGTTGCTGCTAGTGCTGCACGCCTAGCACAATTAGCCCACAAGCCCAACAGTCATCGGTCATCTTGAGGCTGATGTGCCAACAGCTTGCTAATTCTAGCGTTATTTTTTGGCAAATTTTGCTATAAGACATCACGACTTCGTGGTTTTAGCTGTAGGACACTGCACGAAGTGACTTTTGTGAGACACACTATGTAAATGTGGTTATTTGCTAGGGAACACTCCATCCATTAAATTAATATTTTCATGCTGACTGGATGAGAGGGGATCCACTTTTTTACATGATTTGACCAAATTGCTCCTCCTTTATCTTTCTCTTCCTCTCTCTCCCTCCTTTCTCTCTTCTCCGGTGAGGTTGTCGGCATGTTGGCTGACCGGTGAGTGCTGTGGTTGTCGAGATGCTCCCATAAGCGCGCTTTGCGGCACTTTGCGGCAAGAACGCGGCAGGGTTGGCTGCTGAGGCATCGCGGCGTGGCTGGCAATGGTGTCGAATCTTTTGCAGGCACATGGCCTCTGCGGACAAGTGGTCACGGTAGAAGACAAGCTCGGCGGCGGTGGCGGCGCCCGGAGCACGCGCGGCCTGCTCGGCGGCATGATTAGGACTTTGTACATGCAAGCTAGACAAACGTCTTTGATATTCAAACATGCATCTAAGAGCAAGTTTAATAGTATAGCCAACTACTAGCTCTAATTCATCTATAGCCATAGCTTATTCATACAATAGTTACATACTACACTATTAATACCTGGTCCAACCTGTCATACACACACTGCGTCTTGGAGTCTGTGCTACAGCTGGCTATAAATCTGTAGTCCGCTACTCTTCTCTCTCCTTATTTATCCACTTAAAATATATTTGCAGTTGGCTTATAGCCTGCTATTGTACCTGCTCTAAATAGTAAAAAGAACAGATCAACTTGGGATTAGAAATTTAGGATTGATTATCCGTTGCAAGCCACTCTCCGCGTGCTCGGAATGGGACGCCCTGAGCCTTTTGGATTTGGAGCCAATTTGTAACTGGCGTCCACTACAGCAAGCTGCTGGCAGGCTGCACGCGACCAGCTCGGCCTTGCCCAGCGGCATGGAGGAGAGCCACGCCTCCACCTCCGGCCCTGCAGGAGCTTCGCCACCGCCGCCGCCGAGCAGGCCGTGCGCATCCGGACGGCGCCGCCATCGCCGAGCAGGCCGCACATGCTCCGGGCGCCGCCGCCAATGCCGCCAAGCCGCGCACGCTCCGGGCACAGGCGTCGGTCGACGCCGCCCACCACGCTGCCCACAGGGAAAAGAGATAAGGAAGGAGAGAGGGGGGGGGGGGGGGGGGGGGAAGAGATAAGGAAGAAGAGAGGAAGAGAAGGAGAAAGGAGGGGTAATTTGGTCAAGGAGCGTAAAAAAGTGGGCCTCTTCTCGTCTAGTCAGCACGAAAATATTAATTTAATGGATGGAGTGTCCCATGACAAATAATCATATTTATAGAGTGTGTTTCCCCAAAAGTGATTTCGTGCGGTGTAAAAAATTTATGTTTTTTTTCTCCATCAATTATTCCGGGACGCCACAGTACATATTGCTTACGATATTACAAGGTAGATATTTTGTTGGGTTATTCCGGTGAGAACATTTTTTTTTCGAACACAGAGATCTAATTTCTATGCTCTTCAATTCTTCAATTTAGTCAAACTTCAATTCTTCTAGCACGAAGAGGAAAATAATTGTTATTACATATTAGTTCCCATCCTTATATTCTAAAAATTTTAGAGAGAACACGGCTTGGTCAGAATATTAGAGCATCAATATAAGTTCCACAACGACCCGCATAGAAAAGCTTGGAACAGAGGCAACCAACACTGTTATGTTGTTTTTTTCTATAGTCATTACCTAACTAGTTGGCTCCACTCATGTTAAAAATAATTTTAGCTTCGACACTGATCTATTCGAGACTATTAGGATAGATGGATATGAATAAAGCAGACAGGCCCTACGTCTGAAGGGTAGCATACTGAATGGAATATATGCTCGGGTTTCCTAATCGAGCCAACCAAATTAAGCTTGCAAACAATGCTAGCTAGCTACCCCCTCTCATAAGACGCAGTAAATTTAGTCTAAGTCAAACTACCACGTGTCTATACTACAATATGAAAATTGCATATTGGTTAGTTTGATAAGTTAGAATATAATTTAAAATTATGTTTCCATTTTAATATAATTTAATAATAAAATGTGAAAATGTATATGTTATTTATGTGAAAATATAACGGTGTTAGCAACATAATTTGCGTGGACCACCGTGCTACTTTATATAAAAATATAACAACTCTTATAAAAAAATAATTTTATTAAATCTAACCTTCAATATATTTGATATTATGTTTGTCAGGGTTACGGGTAAGGTATACCCTCTACCCTTCGATATACGTCACGTATCGATATGGTATGCTCACGAGTATACGGACGTGCTCGGCATACGTTAAGGAAATTCATCATGGAGTTCACAGATGGAAGGAGTCCTATTCGGTCAGAACTGAGTCATCATTGTGTCGTGTTCGGTCCGGCTTCTCCGAGTCCTACTTGGAGACAGTTGACCTGCGATATAAAAGGGACCCCTCGGAAGGACCTAAGGCATCGAATCTCAGAGCCAACACATCCACCATAGCCTACGAAGCCGGAGCTTATCGGAGCCAAGTCGTCGGAGATTTAATCGGATCAACTCGATTACGATCTCGTCGGTACCATCGAGTTCCACTATTCCCTTTGTAATCTGTGGTTTCCATCATATAATCTCATATCAACTGGATTAGGGCTATTACCTACCAAGGGGCTTGAACCAGTATAATCTTTGTTTTATGCCTGCTTGATGTCGTATTACGTAGATCCTTGTACCAGCGTACCCCAATACCCTCTATATCCGGTCTACGGGTATCCCCCGTCGACAGTGGCGCGCCAGGTAGGGGGACTTGGTGCTCAAGGTTCTACTACTATGACATCCAGCTTCGTCGACAACAGCGTCAACACCAACCTCAACTAAGGAGTTCCTACTTCAACAACACTGGTGTGGACTCAAGTCGGCGAAATCGTCTTTCCGGTTTATACCACTATGCCGATCTCAGCTGGTCCGCCAATGACCGAAAATGAGAACGCAGTGGCTACAACCCGGGGCGACTCCATGTCGAAGGATCTACCCGCCGAAGCGGAGATCGGAACGTCGACGACGTCCGAACCCGAGAAGGATCCTAGTGCGGCCAAGCCTTGTCTTCCCGACAGGAATCACGAGCCGACAAGGATTACTTCCGAGGTGACAAGGTCCTGGTGTCTTATCCACAAAACCAGGAAACACACCCTGCAAGCATGCTGGGTCTTTCTCAACGTCCATGCTGAAATTCGTGCCTGTAAAGAGCGTGGAATTCAGCGTACCTCTCCAACTCGTGATGTCTATTGTCCTATTCACAAGACAAAGAATCACGATCTCTCGAGCTGCAAGGTCTTTCTCAGCGCCATGAAGACGCCACCTCCTAAGGTCCAGCAGTCACGCATCCCCATCAGGGATGAGGACAAGGAACAATGAGCGATGCCGATTTCAGATCGATTTGTTGGGATAATCGACATCGATCCCCATGAACCATCAGTCTTGCACCTACTCGAAGACTATGGATCATCGACAATGAGTACGCCGCGTGAGGTATTGGCTATCGACGATGTCGGCACGTCAGCGCGCACCGGTGCGGAAGCGGAGAATCAAGTGACTACTCCGGCCCAGCTCATCAGAGCCGTCAACGCAATACTGAGGGAAACCCCCTACGATCACGTTCTGAACGACGATCTCGCACGTTGGACAAAACGACTACGGGAATCAGTGACCAACCTCAGCAATGCGTTCGAAGAGACCGCTGCTGCAGCGCACCCGGAACAGCCACCAACTGGCGATGCTAATGGTGAAAACCCTGAACAGCGGGAATCGCCTCATCGAGCCACCCCTCCACCTCGCGGCACCGGTGATCTCCGAGATCACCTGAATGGCCGTCGAGAGGCGCGACGCACACGAGATAACGAGAACCATTCCCGGTGTCATATTTCTTCACGGCGTCACAATAACGAAGATCGAGGAGGCCGTTCAAGCGAAGACCGAGACCGTGATAACCGCCACAACCGCCACGATCACGACGATCGCGAACGGCGGGTGCTGGGCGATACTGGTCGAGGACGCCGCAATAATGACGACGATGATGGAGATCGGCGCCGAGACAACAGCGGGAGATGACGACAGGATTCTCGAGAACCCGGCCGACGTCCCCATAATCGTACGCCGGAAACAAGCGACCCATCGTCATCATCATCATCCTCGTCATCTTCATCATCAGATAGACATCCACGAAGAACGTATGATCGCCGACAACTCACCGCCCCTAGCGCTGGGTGTAGATCTTTCGGTCGTTCACTTCGGGATGTCCGATGGCCTGAAAGATTCCGACCTGTAGCAATAGAGAAATATGATGGGAGCACTGACCCGGAAGAGTTCCTTCAGGTTTACTCCACGGTACTCTACGCCGCCGGAGCGGACGACAACGCGTTGGCGAATTACTTGCCAACGCACTGAAAGGCTCTGCACGTTCATGGTTGATGCATCTCCCCCCTACTCGATCTCTTCATAGGCAAACTTATGGCAGCAGTTCGTAGCCAACTTCCAAGGAACTTACAAGCGCCACGCGATCGAAGACGACCTACATGCGTTGACACAGAACCCGGGCGAATCCTTGAGGGATTATGTTCGGCACTTTAACGAGTGCAGAAACACAATCCCTGAGATCACCGATGCTTCTGTAATTCGCGCTTTCAAATCCGGTGTCAGAGATCGCTACACTACTCAGGAGTTGACAACGAGGCGCATCACGACTACTCGGAGATTATTCGAAATTGTCGATCAATGTGCTCATGCGGATGACGCACTGAGACGCAAGAACGACAAACCAAAGACCGGAGTAGAGAAGAAACCAGCCAAGGACGCACTTGAGTCGAACAAGAAGAAAAATCGCAAGAGTGGGAAAAGGAAAGCTAAATCGGAAATTCTCGCAACAGAATACGCGGACCCTCCCAAGCGCCCAGACCCACAAGGCAGTGACACGAAGAAAGCATGGTGCTCTATACACAAGACGGACAGACATTCTCTAGAAGATTGCCTCGTCTTCAAAAAGTGGCTCGCAAAACACATGGCATCGGAAAAAGGCAAGCGAGTACGCGTGGTTGAGAAGGACGCTGAGGCGCCTACTCAAGAATTGGACTCAGCATACCCAGACTCCGATGTCCATGTCTCACACATCTTCGGAGGTTCCACGGCATACTCCTCAAAGCGAGAATACAAGAAAGTGGAACGTGAAGTCTGTTCGACATGGCAGGGGGCTGTGCCCAAGATGAAGTGGTCCGAGTAGAAGATAGAATTCTCAGAAGAGGACCACCCCAAGACTGCTGTCATCCCAGGGCGATATCCAATTGTGGTCGAACCCACTATTCGTAATATCAAGGTTGCCCGAGTACTGATCGACGGCGGCAGCTCAATCAACCTTCTCTTCGCCAGCGCCTTGGACGCGATGGGGATCCCACGAAGTGAGTTGACACCCACCGATCAACCCTTCCATGGAATCACTCCTCAGTCATCGTCCAAACCATTGGGCAAAATTACGTTGCCTGTGACTTTCGGCCAAGCAAACAACTTCCGAACGGAACAGATCACCTTTGATGTCGCTGAATTCGATACAGCATACAATGCCATCATTGGGAGAACTGCACTCGCGAAGTTCATGGCTGCATCTCACTATGCGTATCAAGTGCTCAAGATGCCAGGACCGAAGGGAACAATCACTATTCAAGGGAACGCTAAGCTAGCAGTACAATGCGACAAACGGAGCCTCGACATGGTCGAGCACACGCCCAGCCCGCCTGCCACAATAGAGCCACCCAAGAAAGTGAGCAAGACAAACAAGACGCCGAAACCAGACGGCGCAATCAAGATCGTTCCACTCTCCAGTGCCAACCTCGACAAGACCGTCAAGATCGGGGCATCACTAGGTGAGAAATAGGAACTCGCGCTCATCACCTTCCTCCGCGACAACTGACGTGTTCGCTTGGCAGCCGTCCGACATGCCGGGGGTACTCAGGGAGGTGATTGAGCACAAACTCATGGTGCGACCCGATGCCAAGCCAGTAAAGCAAAAACTGCGGAGATTTGCACCAGATCGAAAACAAGCCATACGAGAAGAGCTCGACAAGCTTCTCAAAGCCGGTTTCATCAGAGAGGTACTCCATCCAGAGTGGCTAGCCAACCCAGTCATGGTACGGAAGGCCAACGGGAAGTGGAGAATGTGTGTCGACTTCACCGACCTCAACAAGGCGTGTCCCAAGGATCATTTTCCTCTTCCTCAAATAGACCAACTGGTGGACTCAACAGCCGGTTGCGAGTTGTTGAGCTTCCTCGACGCTTACTCCGGTTACTACCAAATAAGCATGGCAAAAGAAGACGAGTAGAAGACAACATTCATCACGCCATTCGGGGTATTCTGCTACGTTAAGATGCCGTTCGGACTAATAACCGCAGGAAACACTTTCTAGCGCACGGTCCAAGGTGCACTTAGCGACCAGCTCGGAAACAATGTCGAGGCCTACGTCGATGACATTGTTGTCAAGACCAAGACAAGCGACTCATTGATTGACGATCTGTGGGAAACGTTCGACAATCTCTGACGATATCGCCTTATGCTCAATCCAGAGAAGTGCACGTTCGGAGTACCATTGGGCAAGCTACTCGGCTTCCTCGTCTCTGGCAGAGGAATAGAAGCAAATCGCGAGAAGATCAAGGCAATCGAGAACATGAAGTCGCCTACAAGACTCAAGGAAGTACAGAAGCTAACCGGATGCATGGCAGCACTAAACAGGTTCGTCGTTAGGATGGGAGAGCGAGGACAACCTTTCTTCGCTCTGCTAAAAAAGCAAGACAAATTTGTATGGACACAGGAGGCCGAAGAGGCATTTATTGCACTCAAGCGCTACCTATCCAATCCACCTGTACTTGTTGCCCCCCAACGTAATGAAGAATTATTTCTCTATATTGCCGCCATGCCATATTCCGTTAGCACTGTCATTGTTGTCGAGAGAGAGAAGGTGCAACGACCAGTCTACTACGTCAGCGAAGCTCTCCACGACGCAAAGACAAGATATCCACAGATCCAAAAACTGCTCTACGCAGTAATCATGACATCAAGAAAGCTACACCACTACTTTCAAGCCCACAGGGTCACAGTCGTCTCCTCCTTCTCTCTCAGCAAAGTTGTGAGAAACAAAGACGTTGTCGGCCGCATTGCGAAATGGGTAGTCGAGCTAAGCCAATTTGATATCCACTTCGTACCACGAACAGCCATCAAGTCACAGGTACTTGCCGATTTCGTAGCCGATTGGACCATGCCTGATAATAGGCCAGACAACCAAATCGACAATGATACATGGACAATGGCGTTCGACGGAGCACTCAACAGCCGGGGAGCAGGGGCAGGATTCATCTTGACATCACCTTCGGGAGATCAATTCAAGCATGCAATTCACCTCAACTTCAGGGCAACCAATAACACAGCCGAATATGAAGGACTACTTGGGAGTCAGGCGACTGATCGTGAAAGGGGATTCCGAACTAGTCGCAAACCAGGTGCATAAAGATTACAAGTGCTCTAACCCCGAGTTATCCAAGTATCTCGCAGAAGTCAGGAAGCTGGAAAAAAGGTTCGATGGGATCGAGGTCCGACACGTATACCGCAAAGACAACATCGAACCGGATGATCTAGCACGACGCGCGTCCAGACGAGAACCACTTGAACCTGGCACCTTTCTGGACGTCCTGACGAGGCCATCAGTGAAAGAGGCAAGGGGCGAAGATAGCCCGGTCACCCCTGACACCAGCTCGGGGGCTATAGAGGCAGAGCGCGCCGTTGCCGATATCGAGACCACGGACGACTGGCGCACCCCACTCATTAAATTCATAAGCAGCGAAGAGTTGCCCGAGGACGACGCAGAAGCCGAGAAAATATCCCGTAAAGCAAAAGTCTATTGTATGATCGGCAACGATCTATACAAGAAGGCACCAAACGGGGTACTCCTAAAATGCGTCTCGTCCGACGACGGCAGACACCTCCTCCTCGACATACATGAAGGGATCTGTGGGTCACATGCTGTCGGTCAGACATTAGTCGGAAGAGCTTTCCGACAAGGGTTCTTCTGGCCAACCGCCCTCAAAGACGCCTGCGACATGGTTCACCGGTGTGAAGCCTGTCAATTCCACAGTAAACACACAAGGCTACCAGCACAAGCACTCCAGACTATCCCTCTCACTTGGCCGTTCTAGTGCTGGGGGCTAGATATACTCGGGCCATTCCCACGAGGACAGGGCAGCTACAGGTTTCTATTCGTGGCGATCGACAAGTTCACTAAGTGGATTGAAGCGACACCCACGGGGGAAATCAAGGCCGACAACGCCATCAAATTCATCAAAGGGATATTCTGCAGATTTGGATTGCCCCACCGTATCATAACGGACAACGGCTCCCAGTTCATCAGTGCCGATTTCCAGGATTACTGCATCAGGTTGGGAGTCAAGATCTGCTTCGCCTCGGTTTCTCACCCTCAGAGCAATGGACAAGTCGAGAGGGAAAACGGCATAGTACTACAAGGACTCAAGACCCGCGTCTACGACAGGCTCATGTCACATGACAAGAAGTGGGTCGAAGAAATTCCATCTGTACTATGGGCCGTGCGTACCACACCGACAACATCCAACAAGGAGACACGCTTCTTCCTCATGTACGGCTCAGAGGCCATGCTCCCCACCGAGCTACGACACCAAAGTACACGAGTACATAAGTACTCCGATGAGGATCAGGAGGAGCAGCGAAACGACGATGTGAATCTACTCGAGGAACATCGCGAACGAGTTGCCATTCGAGCAGCCAGCTACCAACATGCCCTTCGTCATTACCACGAGAAGCGCATCCGAGCACGCACGCTTTCGATCGGTGACTACGTCCTCCGACGGGTTCAAAGCCAAGCAGGGCGAAACAAGCTCTCACCCAAATGGGAAGGACCGTACACGATCACACAAGTTCTGTGGCCAGGCGCATTCAAAATTGCAGACGGCGATGGTCACGAGTTGGCAAATTCCTGGAACATTGATCAATTACGTAAATTCTATGTATAAGTCAATAGTATCCATACTTGTAAGACATCTTACAGCTTCAATAAAGCATATTTTCAGGTCCAGATCACAATCGAAGTGTTCCTTCCCGAGGATCCCTTACCTAGATGACACCTTGCGTTGAAACCTATCCTCATGTCCCTTTACGCCGTCTTGACAAGGCCTCTGAGGAACCTAAGGGAACTTCGGCTGGGGACGCCCAGAGCCGATAAGGCCTTGATAGATCCTGTAGAGACGAAAGACCATGTAAGATCTGGTCATGTAAGAGTTCTCGCCGTGCGTATTAACCAAGCCGTGTAATCGGAAATAAACTTTCCAACTTCACGGCTGGGGCTAGGATCAGTGCTTGTTCAACCGAGGCAGGTCAAAGGTCCAAGAGCCTTATCTTCCGAGAAGAATTCTCCGATGACAAGGCTGGGGGCTAGGGAGAGTGTATAACTCAAATGACTGATCAAAGTCGCGAAGTGAGAAGACACTCATACACACTACATCCAGAGTAAGGAAGCTTAGTTAGATAGATTTCTTTTCTATTTCACAAGTATTTCTTACAATCCCATAAAAATCCAAAACTATATTACACTTTTGCCCTAAGACATTTGTCACAGGACACGGAGACTACTAGGAAGGCCAATGCCGGTCCATCGACTGGAAAACTTTCTCCGCCAGCGGCGCCATCGACTTCGCCAGGCCGTCTATCTCCGTAGGAGTTCTCCGAGAACGAGAAAACCCTTCGTGGAGGAACTCAAGGTGCAGCTGCGGACGATGATCTCGTATACAAGCCAATACATGCCCCCCGGCATATCGGCTCGATCGATGACACTCTTGCTTCAAGGCCTCGTCGATACGCTGGCCGATGCCATCGAGCTGGGTGCAGGCCCCATTCAGCCACGAGATGTATCCGGCCGCCGATTCCTCGGGATCCCCACGGGGTACTCGGAGCTCTCTACAAACTCTCGACATGGAGATGCAGCAACTCTTCATATACGAGTTGAACCACACCTTGCGACTCCGGAGTGTCTCCATGGCCTGGTCCTTCTTCACTTCTAGCATAGCCCTCTCGAGTTCCGCGACCTCAAACTTTGTCTTCCAATACTGAATACGACGATCCTGGTCAGCTAGCGCACTCTCGAGGTCTACTCAGCATGGAAACGACTAAGTCAAACTGCTCTTCTCTCTCGAGAATACAACAAATTTAGTCAATCCAGACAGAAGGGTGAAGGAGATGAAAACAAAAATAACCAACCTAAGGAAGTCGCTGCCACGCCCGTTTCCATGGGCGAACTTCGATCTACATTGCCCTGTAGCACATGTGACTCGAACGCAAGTGCTGGAACGATCGCTGGCAACTCAGGCTGCCCGCACTGCTGGACATCCTCGACATCAACGTCTCTACAGAAGACAACAAAGTACTCAAGATCACAATGCTAAAGAAAATTAAGGTGATGACTGCACGCACAAAGGCGGTTGGAACCAATTAGAGTTTTATACAGCATGTCTAATGAGTACGAGGGAGCCGAAATCCTACTCTTCAAAAAGCGGGAGGACAGACTCTCCCAGATCGCCAACTTCTTCTATCATATCCTTGCGCGCGTCGCTAGCCGCCCCCTGATCCAAGATCTTCTGGAGATCGAGTTCAGGGTGTGCCAGCCTCACACACGCGTGGACATGGTGTGCCCCGGTGTAGATCCCGTTGGACGTCTCCATCGCTGTCGCCAGTTCTGCAAGCGAAGACGTCAGCGAGAACTCGTCGGGATTTGTCGGGATGGTAGTCTTGACGCCACACTCCCCGGCGAGCTGGTGCAGACCGGTGTAGGTGACCCGTAGGGAGCCATGGATCTCCGACAAGTTGTTCTCAAGCTCCGACATACGATGCTCGAGCCCTTGTCGTTGTCGCTCATTGCCGGCCACCAACTCCCTCATCTTCTGGAGGTCCTCGCGAACCTCCACCAAATCACACGTCAGCCGATCGGCGCGCTCATTCGCCGACGACGCCGCTGCTGCCCTCGCCTCCGCGATCTCGCGGCTAATGCCGCGAGCACCAGCCTCGAGGAGGCGCCCCATCTCGACCTGGAGCTCCTTCCAGGTAAGGACGGCAGCCGGCGGACCCCGACTAGCCGTGAGATCACTGGCCGGCCCACTAGGCGTCGCCTCGCGGCTCCTGGGCACGACCACGACATTTGTCGAGGCCACAGCAGGAGACGCGCTGGAGGTTCCTCCAGACCCATCTTGCGTCGCCTTTGCCCGCGCCGCTCCGCGAAAGGTTGCAATTGAGACAGGCTACAAGAATTTGGCGAAGTGACAAAACCTCAAACTCATCCACTTACTTCTCGCCAAGTGTCACAAGCCGCTGCCGTCGCGGAGGCGGGGGAGACGCGTCCGAGGCCTGGAGTATAACGGGTATGATGTGAGGTGGAAGTTTTCCGAGTACGCGATGAGGGACCAGGAAAGCTTACCGAGGGAGTGGGTGTCTTCCAA
This sequence comes from Oryza sativa Japonica Group, assembly GCF_034140825.1. NCBI lineage: Eukaryota > Viridiplantae > Streptophyta > Magnoliopsida > Poales > Poaceae > Oryza > Oryza sativa. Next base: position 34,546,477 of record NC_089038.1, on the reverse strand, counting down.
CGATTTCCGATCACGGAGGAGAATTTCCTCCCCCTTTTTGGAACGTAGCCGCCACTCGTTGTGGCAGCAGCGGCAGCAACATCGGACGCCTCCTTGGCGATGTCCTCCTTCAGCGATGCCGCCACCTGATGATCCACGAGCGGCCCGATGATGTCAGTCAGAGGGAGAGCCTACGCTTTATGAAGTCACAATGCGATCTTGGAATAAAAGTGCAGAAGGGCTGCCGAGTACACTTACATTGATGGCAGCTTCGCGTTCGGCTGCCCCCTTCTCGCTAAGGGGAACAAGGACGTGGCTTGCCGTTGTCGGGCCGCTGATAATCAACTAGCCCACACGGCGCTCAACGGCTTCGCTGCTCAGACCTGTGAATCGAGAACCAAAATTCGATAAGTCAGGAGGAACATGCACATAAGCAAGTCAGTGTAAATACAAGAAAAATACCCCGAGGAGAAACCCGGGTCGCGTCCTCCGGTCTAGAATAGTCAAAGGTTGGATGGGCTCGAGCCTGGAGTGGCTGGATCCGTCTACCAATGAAGTCGGCAGCGACTTCATACCTCGACAACCCCCGTACTCGAAGGTCATCAATGATATCAATGAAAGCTTGGAGGGATGGGGTCAAGGCGGGTTTTGCGGTCCAAGACGAAATCTTGTCTGGTTGTTCCTCAGGAACAACAAAGACTGGATCCAAATTTTCTATCTGAAGATAGAACCACCTCGCACGCCATTTGCTATGAGAAGGACACTGGAAGGGGATATAGCGCGACTTCAGGCCATCTCGGAGTCTGAAACCGGCACACCCGGATGCCCTGTTGGGTTCCATCCAGCGCAACTCATAGTAGAAATGAAAAAGGTTAAGAAACGGCTCTACCCCAATATAGGCCTCACAAAGATGCGAAAAAATGCTGAGGAAAGCGATAGAGTTGGGGCTCAAATGGAGCAAAGAAAGGCCGTAGAAATTCAAGACCAAAAGAAGAAATTCAGAAGGCGGAGGAAGAAAACCACAGAGAATGTAGTCCTCAATCGCAACCATGCGACCCAGGACAGGCTGGGGTTCAATACCTCCTGCTTCTCTCTCCATGGTCCCGTGACCGGGAAGGGTGCCATCCGCCTGTAGCTTCTTCAGCGACGCGCTGGTGGAGGTAGACTTGTCGAGATCCATCGCCGCCGGGGATCACCGGAGAAGGGACCGAGATGAACTAGCTAGGGTTCTTGCGGGAGCGGTGAAGACGAGGGATGCTTGGAAGCTGGAGAGTTTTTTTTTAACATGCGGACCTCAAATTGGATCCCCAAAACTCCCTTAAACCCCGATGGTGCGAATTCCAAGGAAAGGAGAGAGATGGTCGCCGGAAATTTCTGGGTCCGTTACATGCGGCAGTTTCTCGGACTTCAATTTAAATTCACTCATGACCGTTGAGCTTCACCCGGCGTTGTCGATCACTCCTCGTCTCTCGGTCATCACGCCAAGAACGACGACAACTTCGACATCAGAAGTCGCGATCGGTTTCACGAGTTCATATAAGCAGAAGTCAGGGGCTAGTGTCAGGGTTACGGGTAAGGTATACCCTCTACCCTTCGATATATGTCACGTATCGATATGGTATGCTCACGAGTATACGGACGTGCTCGGCATACGTTAAGGAAATTCATCATGGAGTTCACAGATGGAAGGAGTCCTATTTGGTCAGAACTGGGTTGTCATTGTGTCGTGTTCGGTCCGGCTTCTCCGAGTCCTACTTGGAGACAGTTGACCTGCGATATAAAAGGGACCCCCCGGAAGGACCTAAGGCATCGAATCTCAGAGCCAACACATCCACCACAGCCTACGAAGCCGGAGCTTATCGGAGCCAAGTCGTCGGAGATCTAATCGGATCAACTCGATTACGATCTCGTCGGTACCGTCGAGTTCCACTATTCCCTTTGTAATCTGTGGTTTCCATCATATAATTCCATATCAACTGGATTAGGGCTATTACCTACCAAGGGGTCTGAACCAGTATAATCTTTGTTTTCTGCCTGCTTGATGTCGTATTACATAGATCCTTGTACCAGCGTACCCTAATACCCTCTATATCCGGTCTACGGGTATCCCTGTCGACAATATTTATTTTGTTTTAAAAATATTGCTATGTATTTCTATAAATTTGGTCAAACTAAACATGTTGCTCGTCTACTATTTGCATCGCCAAGTACTCCCAACTTTCATGTCCAACAAATGAGATAGAATTATTTAACAAATTCAATTATTATATTTACATGCTATTTGGTATAGCTCTAGATCCGAAATTTCTTAAAGATGAATATCCATAACTCCATAAATCTATGGATCTGAATCTGCGATTACATTGATAATGGATGCATCATTTGTTTTTATTTTAATTGAAATATAAAAGTTTAAACCACTATAATTTAACATACAAACTTATCTAAAATTATGAGATGTGCCAAATATAACCTTAATTAAATTATTGTACCCGGAATTTGATTATTCTTTTTTCATTAGGACAGTGTACGATTTAAGTATCGTCACACAAGTGAAAGCGAGCAGACGATGTGGATGTGGACCCGCATCTCGTCCACGAGCTCGTCGTCGAGCGCTTCTGCGCGGCTCTGCACCCGGACGAACAGCTCGTCGGCGAGCTCCTTGCCGATGTGCGCTTCGACGAGCGGACCGAAGACCGATCGCTGGTTGTTCGCCACCGTGCGCCCGACCGCGCGGCGGTCGTGGGAGTCGTCGTCGTCGTCGTCCACGGCGAGAGGGCTTCCCATCACGAGCTCCAGCCGGTTGACCTCGAACGAGCCGTCGGCGTCGACGACCTCCCTGAACTCCTCCAGCGTCGCGGCGTACGACGGGACGTTGAAGCTGTCCATCCTCTCGCCGTCGATCAACCCCTCGCCGACGAGGTCGCGCCACGACTCCTCGAACATGGCGCCGAACTGGCTCAGGCTGCGGCCTTGGTCGGTCGGGCCGGCGGACGACGGGCGGCCGAGGAAGACCAGGAACATGGCGCCACCGGGCTTCAGCTCCGCGGCGCGGCAGCGCAGGAAGCGCGCCATGTCGGACTGGAACTGCCGCCTGTACGCCGCGCCGGTTTCCTCCGAGCCGCCGTGGACGAACACCTTCTCCTTGTTGTACGCCGGCGACCACTTGTCGGCGACTTCTTCCGGCACCTATGTAAATATGTAATCAAGCTCCTTGATTCTCATTTAGGTGAACACGCCTCGAAATCTATAATGGTGCGTTACCTGAGAGAGCCAGTGCAGGCAGAAGGTGGAGGTGAACACGTCGATAGATCGCTCCGGGAACAGACGGTCATGGAACGAGCCAGGCACGGCGGCGGCGAAGTAGTGCCGCCGCCCACGGCCGCCTTCGCCGGAGGAAGCGGCGCCGCGGTGCGGGAGGAGGCCGAAGAGGGTGTTGAAGTCGTTGCTCGGTAGGTCGGAGAAGTAGAAGCAGAACTCCGGATCAGCCGCGGCGTCGTCACCATGCTCGCCCTTGCCGCGACGACGACAGAGCTTGGTCATGTGCTGCACGATCGCATCGGCGACGACGAGCGTGTTGCGGCCGCATGAGCAGCCGAGGTCAGCCGCCGTCAGCAGAAGCCTCCCCGGCCCGTGGTGTGGGAGCACGACCTTGTCCAGTGTCTCCTCCAGGGCACGCAGCATCATTTGCAGGTTTCTAAACTGCATTTAGTTGCCATTTTCGCTCGATCAAGCACAGGGAAGCAACTTGCTAATGAAACATAATAGCCTCTGGTTGCATACTTGCATGCTGATTTTTTAAAAACTAAAGTTGAATGCTGAATTTGAACTTCAACAATTAATTCTTTACGTATAAAAAATAGAATTTGAACTTCAATTAATTGTTATAGCATTTAGGTAATTAATTTAGTTCTATTTGTTACCTGAACTTTACTGTTTTTGAGGTAACTGGACTCCCCTTGCCCACCCTTCATGCAGAAGACGTTCTTCATGTCCTGCGCTTGCATCTTATCTTGGTTCCACCGTGCGCACACTGCGGGAGTAGAGTTGATGGGGGCGTATATCTAATATATATAGTTGTCTCTGTCTCTGTCTCTCTGATGATACAGTTTTGTTGCTAAAGTCATTGACAAAAACTTCATGGCCTTGAAATTTCTGCTCTTTAATTTGCTTTGTCTGAAATGAAACTGCAAAAAAGGTTTTTGTGGTAAGAGTTGATAAAGAGAGAAGAAAGAGTGGCTGATATGCTGAGCTACAAAGTGGGAAGTTTCCTATAACTTATTTCGGCATGACAATTGATACAGGAAAAGTTGGAAAGTAGTTATATGGCGTGATTCAGAAAGTGGGGAAGAGATTTGATTCTTACAATTGGGAAAGCACCCATCTATTTTATTTTATTTGTTTTTTTTGGTGGGGGTGGGGAAGGCGAGGCGACTTTTTGATAAATTCTTACTACATTCATCCAAAAATACAAAAAAATTTAGGTTAGAACATAGTTATTATAAAAAAGTAGGTAAAAATAAATAGGAAAAGATTGTGATTGGTTGAGAAGATAAGTAGGTGTGAAAAATTAAGAGGTGAAAGGCTCTAATTGATTGAGAACATCACATGTTGTTGCATTCAAGTTTTCCAAATATACACCATAGGCTTCTATAAACTTCCAAGAGTATGCATAAGAAAGTGGACACAATAAAGGGGAGATTTTATAAGCAGGCACTAGGGAAAAGAGAAAAATATCATCTTTTAAATATAGTGCTTTAAGCGCACCAAAGGATTTTAGGGGATTTTTTTCTTTAAAAACAGATTGATGAATATTTGCTCGCTTACCAAATGGACTGTAAGACTAGAACATAATACAACGGAGACGTGCATAGAGTTATTGAGAAGTAAATATCTGCAAGAAATTTTTTTCTCAAAATTTAAGTTAAGACTTGGGAAACACAATTCTGAAAAGGATTATATAATTAAGGTAAAGAAGTTGGTAAGTCTATATATTGAAAAAAGTGATAAATAATGGGCACAATACACTTTTACGTTTATACAGGTGAGTTTACATGTGTTTATATATGCACCTACATCTATAATAGTGTTTAAAAAAATTGACATAAGAAGATAAGTTTGTGTAAGAGAGAAGGGATATTAAACTAGATTATATTTATAGGCAACCAGATTAGGCCAGCAACCATTTTATTTAAAGAAAGGTGATGATATGATTTTTTTTTTGTGAGATGAGATGCAGGGTAGATCAATTAACTATATATAGCGTGCGTGCATACATGCACGGTTGAACGGAACACCTTGACGTACGCCTAGCTACCTAACAATCTAACATGCATGAAAGATTGATTAATTTTGTCAACTGAACAGTCTCATCAGACAGTGTTTCAGGGTTGAACATTTCGGTTTAACAATTAATATTGGGTTACCGGAATTCTGAAAATTTTGGAAATCGGCCATAGGCAATCCAATATTCGTGCTTCAATTGACCCAATTTAGAGTTATAGACACTCCTCAAGTGATAACTAATACTTCTCGTGTCCCAAAATATTATAACACAATATTGGATGACATATATTTTCTTTAGATAATAGAATATAATTCCGGGCTTTGCTTAACGAGTTACAACCTACAGCCAAGGATGACACGTATATATCCTAATACACAGTGAATCTAGACAGAGATTTATCCGGATTCGTTATATTAAGATGTGTTACATTTAATTTTAAATTACTATATTTTGAAATGAAAGGAGTATCAAATTCTTCTCTGTACGGAGCCACCTCACTACACTTGCGTACGCCCAAGAAATAGATCGGTTTCAAAAACGTGATAGCTGCGGAATTTGGTGCTACAAAAGACCATGCATCGCACGTCCATTTCGGTCACGAGCACCAAATTAAAATACCCCCCGTCACGCGTGCCAAAAATTGATCAAACACACATGACGTGGGGGAACCACTCAACCGCGTTTCGGCCACGAACCCCTCGGCAATCGCTGCCGCGGAGAGCTGCTTCCTGACGAACAGATGAGGCGCTGAGCGTACCTCCATTTCTACTTCCGCGAGGTCGACATACGCCGTCACGGCCAACGCGACCGTATACGTACGTCGTCATCATCTCCAGCGGCACGCCGCACGCCCAGTCTGCATGCACGGCCGGTAGCTGACCATGACGTGCCCATGCATACATCACTCGGGCGTACATGTGTGCAGGATCGGAACTCGTCCATGTGTTTACCGACGGGAAACTGTTTTAAGAGCAGTGGACGTCTACCCATTTATTACATATCATCTAAATTATTTTTAAAAAAGTAAAAAAAATATAAATAAGATATATCAATATGTAATATATCAATCCACGACATGCAAGTTAAAATTCAACTTCTACAAATATAAAAAAATAACAAACAAAACTCAAATTACAATATGTATATATACAATTAAATTTGTTAATTTTGTTACAATTTGTAGAAGTTAAATTTGAACTTGCATGCTTGTAGAGTGATATATTACATATTGATTTATCTTGTCAAATTTTTTTTAAATTTTGTTCGTAACCATCTAATTGACATATAATAAACGGGTGAATGTTCACTTGAGCAATTAGAATTCATCTCCGTTGACCGACGGGAACGAACGTATTCGACAAAAATGGACTCAACCCGGGGTCGTGGCTGATCACCTCATTGCGGTGCACGTACGCGGTACGCGTCGCTGGACGAGTCGGGCCGGCTTCACGGCGCATGTAGGGCAGGCCTCTGGCCACGCTGCTGGGCCGCATCCGCGCGTTGGGCCCGTCGGAACAGAGGATCGGCAGGCTGTTCGCGCGCGGCTCCACACTTCCACGGACATCTCAGTTAAACTGTTTACTGCTGCTAATTTACTCTGGCTGGCTCGAAAAACTTAAAACGACTAGCGAAAAATATAAATTACTTCATTGTTGGCCCAAACAGTTTTATTCTTTCATAACGAAACAGGACATTATGACCAAGAGCTATAAAACTTTCCCGTAAAATACATCCAGTACGTCTTCATATTACACCGTCTATACGCACGTAATACCCGTCCGTCACGCCAGCGAAAGGGAACACACAATATGGGGGAAACGCATCTCGTCCACGAGCTCCTCGGCACGCGCTTCCGCGCGGCGCTGCATCCGGACGAAAATCTCGTCAGCCACCGCCCTGCCAACGTGCGCGTCGACGAGCGGCCCGAGGAGCGAGCGCACGTAGTTCGCAACCGCGCGGCGGTCTCTGATGGGGTCGTCCACAGCGAGAGGGCTCGTAATTACGAGCTCCAGCCGGTTGATCTCAAACAATCCGTCGGCGCCGACGGCCTCCCCAAACTCCTCCAGCGTCGCGGCGTACACGGGGACGTTGAAGCTGCCCATCGTCTCGCGCCCGATCGTCCCCTCCTCGACGAGGTCACCCCACGACTCCTCGAACATGGCGCCGTATAGAAGCTGGACGCGGCCTTGGTTTGTTGGGCAGGCGTGCAGTGACGGGCGGCCGAGGCAGACGAGGAACATGACGCCGCCGGCCTTCAGCTCCGTGGCGCGGCACCGCAAGAAGCGCGCCATGTCGGACTGGAACTGCCGCCGGTAGGCCGCGCCCGTCGCTTGCGAGGCCCCGTGCACGAACACCTTGTCCTTGTTGTACGCCGCTGACCGCTTGTCAGCAACACCTTCCGGGACCTGTGTTATTATTAAAGTTTAGGTTTTCTTGAGATGCTTTCTTCAGGATTATAAAATTTCTCCTAAACTTATTCTTCAATACGGTATACTTCGTGCATGGTAGAACGTGCAATCGATTCCAAGTTGAATGACAGGTTTGAATCAAATTGCAAGAGAAAATTAATCTTGGGCCGAAGACTAGATCTCTTGCAAGGTCAATAAAATATAATGATAAAACTCTTTCATCCATCTATTGTAGTAATATAAAGTAGAATGAGACGGGAAAATATTTTTATCCTTGTGAGGACATTTCTCGTTTCCCATATATCACCTAAATAGTTATTAGATTTTTTTTTAAAAAAATGATAAGATAGATACATGTGAAATATATCACTCCATAAGTATGCAAGTTTAAATTCAATCTCTACAAGTCGTAAAAAAATATAACGGTAAATGTATGTTAACTAGTTTCAGTTTAATTGGTTCTTTTATTATAACTTGGAAAAAAATAAATTTGACCTTGTATCTTGTTTTTTTTTTAAAAAAAGATGATTTAATAGGTGACACGTAAGAAACGAGAGATGTCTTCTCGAGGGATGAAAATCCATCTCCGAATGAGAAAACTTAGCTAACCTTATCATTATACGAGAGAGAGAGAGAGCAATCACGTAAGGAAAAAAAATAACCGAATTTAAGTGAAAAAAAAATGTGGCCCTACAGTTTTAGCAATCCTATAATAATAACGCAAATGAGTTGTGTAACAAACCCCAACTCTACTTTTTCAGTAAACAGCTCTGTGCAAAAATTGTGTGGGAAAAAACGATCTGCTACTTCACTATAACGATACGTACCTGTGAGAGCCAGTGCAAAGAGAAGGTGGAGGTGAACACGTTGATGGATCGCTTGGGGAACAAACGGTCATGGAACGATCCAGGCACCGCGGCAGCGAAGTAGCGCCGCTCACTGCCGTCGCCAGCAGCAGCAGTAGCGTGTTGCGGGAGGAGGTGGAAGAGGGTATTGAAGTCATTGCTGGGGAGATCGGAGAAGTAGAAGCAGAATTCTGGATCAGCGGCGTCACCGTCATCTTGGTCGTCGAAGATGCAGCTGCGCAGCTTTCTGGTCATGTGTTCGACGATCGCATCGGCGACGATGAGCGTGTTATGCCCGCAAGAGCAGCCAAGGTCGGCCGCCGTCAGGAGATGTTTCCCCGGCCGGCGAGGGAGCTGGACCTTGTCCAGTATCTCCTTGAGGGTTGGCAGCATCATTTGCAGGTTTCGAGACTGCACATTGCCAGTTTAATTTGGCTCGATCAGGCAAACTGAAAACACCTTAGTAACAAAACTAAAAAAAAATACTCTAAATAACCTCCAGAGCAGCTGAATTTGAACTTACTATGACTTGTGCTAAATAGGTATGTAACCCAGCATTTTTGTTGTTGTTTTACCTGAACTTGGCTGTTTTTGATGTAACTCGACTCCCCCTGTCCACCCTCCATGCAGAAGACGTCCTTCATCAACACTTTTTGCATCTTGAATTGATGAATTCACAGCATAACAACAAAAAGGAGGTATGTGTATGCGTATATAGCTAGTTCCTGGATCGGCAGCACAACAAGAAAATGGAGGTATATGTGTATGCGTATATAGCTAGTTCCTGGATCAGTAGGTAGATGGCTAGCTCAGATAGATCATCACCTGATGAGCTGGGATCACCTGATGCGTATATCTGCGATGACGCGCGGTACGTGGGTGGCCGGTGGGCTGAGCGCACATGAATCAACATGCAACGGAAAGCTGGTTGATGCGACCGTACGGCCAGGCACGGGCACCTAAACTCATGTAACACATGTACCTAGGGGGCTGACTTCGGGCGCCTAATCTCATGTAACACATGTACCTAGGGGGCTGACTTTGGGAGATGGAGTTAGTTCTACCTCCATGAATATAAAACGGTGTTACCTATTAACGTGTGATTAATTAATTTTTTTTACGGTTAAAACAGCAAGAGAGGCTCCCCTACTGTAATATATTACCCCTACTGCAATATATTAATAAGTAGTAGTTAATGTACATGAGAAATATTTACAGATGGTGGGGGAAGAATCAGGGAGAAAGAAAAGGAAAACTTTAAAAATAGATTGATATGACTTTTAAAGCAACTTTTCTGTAGTAAACTTTTGTAAAAAATGCACAGTTTACAAGTTTAAAAGCGTGCGCGTAAAAAGAGAGAGTGGTGAGTTGGGAAAGAAAGGAGAAGAACACAGCCGTCGACCACTGAACATCGTATTGTCCTTGTATGTGATATTTGATTGACCAATTGAACATTACAGTATATTGCATTCCAACGGTAATAACCGATTCTTTTACAACCCTACCCGCTACTTAAATATTTTTAGATAAAAATATATAGAAATTGAGCCTAATTCATTTTAAATTCAGCCCTTAATTTTTTTTAGGCTAAAGAGTTGGGTCCGCTATCAACCCGTCCTGTTAATGTGCGGTTACACCCCAAGTTCACGCTTAAGTATATATCACAATTAGGCTATCAAATTTGGATGCCAAATAATACTAATTAACGACTCAATTAAGCTCGCCCAGTATTTGTATCGCAACTACTCAAATGTTCACGGCTTAAGTGTTTTTTTCAAACGTTCGCGGCTTAGTTGGCCAAATAATGTTCACGGTCTACTCTAGTTCACTTCGATAAATTACAAGGTGCCTAATTTTATAGGAGAACAAGCACTTTTATTTGGATGACTTTTAGGGACAGTTTAGCTGGCACCCACAACTTACTTAATGTTGTCATATCTCTTAATTAAGTTAGACAAGTTTAATTGAGGTAGATGATTGTTTAGTTTATAACGACATTTATGGTAAGATTTATTCTTCATTACATAGACCATATACGCTAGCTAAAGGGTGGTTCTAATTTTATTAGTCATGCCTTAGACAAGTTAGCCAAAAATATGTGTCAAACTTGGGTAAATTGAAGTACCCAAACAAAAGGCCGTTTATTATGCCTAAAACAATGAAGAGTTTTATATCCAGGAAGATCGGCTAATATATGGGGCCTAAATTTTATAAGACAACTAACAATTTTATCCAGAATAACTTTTATTATGCTCAAGATACGAAGAGTTCCACATAAAATAGACTCAGTTTTCATATAAAGACCGTCCAATAATACATTCGTAAATTCCATTACGCCAGTGAAAGTGAGCATAGAATATGGGGGAAGCATATTTCATCCATGAGCTCCTCGGCACGTATTTCCGCGTGGCGCTGCATTCGGATGAATAGCTCATCAGCCATCACCCCGCCGATGTGCGTGTCGATGAGTAGCCCGAGGAGGGCGCGCACGTAGTTTGCCACCATGCGCCCGGCCATGCCGCGGTCAGCGGGATCATCCACGACAGGAGGGCTTGCCATCACGATCTCCAACTCGTTGATCTTGAACGAGCCGTCGGCGTCCACAACCTCCTTGAACTCTTCCACTGTAGGAGCATAAAGGGGGACATTAAAGCTGTCCATCTTCTCGCCGTCGACCATCCCCTCTTCGATGAGGTCACGCCATGAGTCGTCGAACATGACGCCATACACTTCATAGATGTAGCCTTGATCCGTGGGGCCACAGGTGGACGACAGGCGGCCAAGGCTGACGATGAAAATGGCACCACCAGTCTTCAGCTCGGCGGCGCGACAGTGTAGAAAGCGCATCATGTCAGACTGGAACTGTCGCCGGTATGCCGCGCCCGTCTCCTCAGAGGCACCATGCACGAACACCTTACCTTTATTGTATGCCGGTGATCGCTTGTCGGCGACTCCCTCTGGCACCTGTGTAATAATTAAATCATTTAAACTTCTTCACTTAGTTCCTTGCATTTAAGGGCGGTTAACAAGCTAACTCGAACCCATAGCTTAACTGCCAAAAATTGGTTAAGTTATGAGCCGACTCACTCAACGGGTTAAAGATGAGCCCAGCTCAGTTTGCTAAGAAATTCGAGAAGACTCATTAAAACCATTAAACTTGCTACGACGCAATACATGATTTTAAATTTGGGATTTGCTATTTGTAATTTGACATAAATTTTGGGAGAAAATTAATATATCAAATTGTTGGCCATTTCCGATGGACTTCAAGATCTGTGCACGTTGGATGGGTTAAAGATGAGCTCAGCTCAGTTGGCTAAGAAATTCGAGAAGGCTCATTAAAACCATTAAACTTGCTACGACACAATACATGATTTTAAATTTGGGATTTGCTATTTGTAATTTGACATAAATTTTAGGAGAAAATTAATATATCAAATTGTTGGCCATTTCCGATGGACTTCAAGATCTGTGCACGTTGGTTGGGGTAAAAACCAAAGCGTATTGCGTGAGGTGGGCGTCGATCGAACTCGCAACCATGCACCAGCAGCTCCTGCGTGCGTCTCCCTACTGAGCTATAGTGCCACACTGCCACTTTTATTTTATTGTTTACGTACCACTTAAGGGAGCCGGTGCCACACAACTTGGTCATGTGGTCGACGATCACGTCCGCGATGAGGAGCGTATTGTGGCCGCATGAGCATCCCAGGTCGGCGGCCGTCAGTAGCGGCTTTTTCCCCGGCCGGTGACGAGGGAGCTGGATCTTGTCCAGCGTCTCCTCAAGGGCGTACAGCATCATTTTCAGGTTTCGGGACTGCACCGGCAGTTTTGATTTGCTCGATCAGGCGTAGCAATCTTACTAGGTAATTAATAGCCACCTCTGATTGCATACAGTTATGCTTGTATTAATTAGGTAATTAGTCTAGCTTAATTTGTTAATTACCTGAGATTGGCTGTTGTTGATGTAACTGGACTCGCCCTGGCCACCCTCCATGCAGAAGACGTTCTTGATGTCCTGCTGCTGCTCTTCTATCTTGATCGAATTCACCGCACGACGGGAGAATGGGGGTGTATATCCGTGTATGTGTATAATTTGTTCTTGAGTAATTAGTTGGATCGAGCTGGCAAAGCTGTACTGTATCGATCGCATATATAACTTGCCACGATGAAACCTTTAGCCTTTTTTTTTTTTACTGAACACATCAACATTCAACGCTTCCTTTTTGGTTTGTTGACCCCGAATATGAAGTCATTTTTTATCAGTGGGATATAAAGTCATTTTAATGAGGGTCCGTAGTACATAGAATTTGAACGAACCCTTATGGCCATATGGTTGATGGTAAAAATCAGGAGTAGAGCAAAAAAAAGGAAAAGATGACTCGCGCATGGTACAGACAAGGTCGCGCGGTGGCCGGTGGTGTGAGAACTCTGACGAACTGAAGCCATGATTGAACGCTGGAAGGGAAGGCAAGTTCAGTTACCCAATGGCTGGGATTATTCGATAACGCTTGGGCTGGAGATTATGAAGATCGGACGATGGAGATGAGCTTGGACCGTCTACAGCACACCCCTGTTGCCGTACTGTTGACATCATCTCTTTTGTCTTGTATTAGCGAGTCCCTTTATAAGCTAGTGCCGCCGCAATGTCTGTATCGAACAATTGAACCCTAATTTACTTTACTCTTGTCTTGCGGCGCCCATCTATTTCCTTGTACTGTGTACTCTTCAATTCAGTGCAAATCCTTCAATTTAATCCCATTAGGATAGCTACTTAAGCCTCTTTTCTCTGAAATTGTTCTTGTCAAGCTCTGAATCTGGCCGGGGCTTGACAAATGGTATCAGAGCATGTGATTCTTGGCCTCCACCTCTAGATCTGAGAGTCCAAGCGGGTAAGGGTTGGGGAAACAAGTATTCCCTGTAAAATTCCGGAGCCTGGCTGAGGAATCAGAGTAGAGGTGGGATCTGTGACACTGCAGAGAGGGTTGGAAGAGACCTAGGTTTTCTTCTGTAAAATCTCCAGATCTGCTCTGTCAACATGGTGCGTGGTGCTCGGACTGCGGAAGAACCTGTGTTGGAGGAGGTGCAGCCTTGGGAAATTGCAGTTGAGGAGCTCAGGGTGCACCTGCAGGATATCCAACGGAAGGTGGACGAAGATGGGAAGCAGTTTCAAGAACAACTGCAGAACCAGGCCGTACAAGCTCAAGTCCACAAAGATGAGGTAATGCAGAACCTAAAGGTAATTCAAGATATGCTCAGTACTTCATCTAGCTGCAATGGACAAGAGGTTAAGGGAACACCCAGAACTCCTGGAGTAGCTCAGTCTGTAATTGGAGGAAAAAAACCTGAAACCTTTGCTGCTGGTCCTAGTAAACACCCACTGTTTGATTTCAGAAATATGTCCAATTCACCAAATCAGGAGAATATTGAGATGACTATGACACCCAGCTTAGTTACTACACTACCCTTACCACCACCTCCACCAAACCACATTCCTACAACAGATAGAAATGCCTCAGTTTTTTTTAACACAAGCACCATACCACCACCACCACCACCACCACCACCACACTTTCCCCAGCCACCTCAATACACTCCACCTAACCAATTCTTTCCCTATCAGCCACAATATCCCTATCAACCACATACTCCCTTTCCGGTTCCTTGGGATTACCACTACTACCCAAACCCACCACCTCATGTACCCCCTATATCATCTACACCTACTCACTTCTGGGAAGGGGGACATGGTGCTCATCCTGAACCATACCACCAACCATACAATCCTTATTACCACCAAGAACCATTCCACCCACCCCACCACCACCAGTACAATCCTGAACCACACCACACTAACTATGCACACCGGCCACACTCTGCAGACCCTGCAAAACGTTCTCGAAATGTCGATTTTCCTACCTTTGAGGGTGATTATCCAGAGTCTTGGATACGCAAGGCCGAAAAATACTTCTCTTTGTATCAAACTCCTGAAGAAGACAAAGTTTTGCTAGCTGAAGTGCATATTTCAGGAAGAGCTGATCAGTGGATTGAAAGTTCAGCTGTTCCCACTGCTTCTCTTTCTTGGCCTGAATTCAAAACCATGGTGTGTCAACGCTTTGCGGCTAAATCCAAGATTGAAATTACTGAAACCTTCAGAAATTTGAAACAGTATGGCTCTGTTGACAGTTATATTGATAAATTTGAGGAAACTATGGCCTTAGTTAAACGCAGCAATCCTACACTGACTGAGGATTACTTCTTGGATTATTTTATTTCTGGACTCAAGGACCATATTAAAAGACCTCTGAAGTCTCTCTCAATTTACTCCCTGGTGACTGCTTATGAACATGCTCGCAACTATGATGTTATTCCTCGCTCTGCCAACACCTCTTCTATTCCTTCCAACAGAGAGACTCCCAAAATTCCACCAAAGCATCCTACCAAGGATGACAAGCAGTCCACTGTCACTCATACAAAATTTTCTGGCAAGTGTTTCCGTTGCAACGAACCCTGGGTTCCAGGACACGGCAGAGTCTGTAAAGCTACCAAGCAAGTCTATTTGGTCACAATGGAGGATGAGTCTGAAATCCTAGATGATGCAGCTTACTCTACTCCTCCTGATAGTCCACAGAAGACAGATCAGCAGGATACACATCTGTTATTACACTCCCTGGAGGGCATCACTCCTGCTGCTACTACCTTTACACTACATGTTCTATTGGGTACCATACAGGCCACAGCCTTAGTTGATAGTGGTAGTACCACTACATTCATCTCTCCGAAGATAGCAAGTAAAGCTGGGTTACATATGGTTAATCATGCACCTATACCAGTCAGAGTGGCTAATGGCAGTATTTTGAATACAGGGACCGTTTGCTCTCAGGTTCCTTATTCTATTCATAATGTCTCTTTTATCTCAGACTTCAGATTGTTGGATCTTAAAGGCTTTGATATCATCTTTGGCTGTGACTGGATCTCTCAGCATAGCCCAATCACCATTGATCTTAAGACTAGAGCATTGACAATACATCACAATGGGCTGCAGTCACTAACCTTTCCTGATATTACTGCTCCTCGATCCAATATCCTTCTCACAGCTGATAACTTGCAGAAAATGTTGCACAATGATATATTAGGTGCCGTGGTGTACCTTCCTTATCCACAATGTTCTGCACTTGCTCTAACTGCAACAGCACCAGAGGTAACTCAAGTTTTGGAAAAATTTTCAGATGTCTTTGCTGAACCTACTCAGTTGCCTCCCTCTCGTGACTGTGATCATACTGTACCATTACTCCCAAGTGCTAAACCAGTCAATGTAAGGCCCTATCGCCTTCCTCGTCACAAGAAAAATGCCTTGGAAGAGCTAGTACAGCAATTGCTGAATTCCCAAACCATCAGACCAAGTATGAGTCCCTACTCTTCCCCTGCCATTCTGGTCAAGAAAAAGGATGGTTCATGGCGCCTTTGTATTGATTACCGTCAACTTAATGCTACCACAGTCAAAAACAAGTATCCCATTCCAGTCATTGAGGATCTCTTAGATGAATTACATGGGGCTCAATACTTTTCTAAAATTGATTTGCGCTCAGGTTATCACCAAATCAGAATGCACCCAGCTGACATATATAAGACAGCCTTTAGCACACATATGGGCCACTTTGAGTACTTGGTGATGCCTTTTGGACTGACAAATGCACCAGCCACCTTCCAAGCTCTGATGAACAGCATTCTGGCCCCTTATTTGCGCAAATTTGTTTTGGTTTTCTTTGATGACATTCTCATATATAGTCCATCCCTATCTGACCATGTCACTCATGTCGAATTGGTTTTGCAACTTTTGAGACAGCATCATCTTTCAGCCAAACCAAGCAAGTGTGTTTTCGGCCAGTCACAAGTGGAATATCTCGGTTATATTATCAGTAATGCAGGGGTGGCAATTGATCCTACCAAAGTGCAAGCTGTAAAAAATTGGCCTGTACCTAAATCTGTCACTGATCTCAGCGGATTCTTAGGTTTGGCTGGTTACTATCGGAAGTTCATTAAAGATTTTGGTCTTATTTGCAAACCATTATTTACTGCCTTGAAGAAAACTGGATTCACTTGGCAAGATGAGCAGCAACAAGCCTTTGCAACAATCAAGGATAAATTGGCTCATGCGCCAGTCCTTGCAATGCCTAATTTCACTCAACCTTTTATACTGGAAGCAGATGCTAGTGGTACCGGCCTGGGTGCTGTCTTGATGCAGAACAACCGACCCTTGGCATATTTTAGTAAAGCAATTGGCCCTAAGGCAGCTGGACTCTCTACTTATGACAAAGAAGCATTGGCTATATTGGAAGCATTAAAAAAGTGGAAGCATTATTTCTTGGGCACTTCTCTGATTATTCGAACAGACCAAGCAAGCCTCAAATACATTAATGAGCAACGCCTTACAGAAGGGATTCAACATAAATTGCTAATCAAGCTCCTCAGCTACGATTACAAAATAGAGTACAAGAAAGGCAAAGAAAACAAGGCTGCTGATGCATTATCTCGCATACCTTCTGTTGCTCAGTTGTTTTCTACCACGATAATTGTTCCTACTTGGATCACTGAGATCCTGGCCAGTTATGCAACAGACCCAAAATGCACAGCATTGGAATCTCAGCTGCGAATCACTCCTCAGGGCCATCCTCCTTATACTCTGACTAGTGGCATCTTGCGATATAAGAATCGTCTCTATGTGGGTGCTGGTACTGATTTGAGAGCAAAGTTACAGCAATCTTTTCATGATTCTGCTCTGGGGGGTCACTCAGGTGAAAGAGCAACCTATCAACGCGCTAAGTTACTTTTCTATTGGCCAGGCATGAAGAAGGATATTGCCTCATATGTCAAACTCTGCCCAGTTTGTCAGAAAAACAAGTCTGAACATAATCTGCAGCCTGGGTTACTTCACCCTCTACCAATCCCTGAGATGGCTTGGACACACATTTCTATGGACTTCATTGAAGGCCTCCCTAAATCTGATAACAAGGATGTCATTTGGGTCATTGTGGACAGGTTTACCAAATATGCTCATTTTGTTGCACTTAGCCATCCATTCACAGCTGACCAGATAGTTACTCAATTTGTGGAAAATTATTACAAGCACCATGGTCTTCCGGCAGTTATTGTCAGTGACAGAGATAGAATTTTCACTAGTCAAACTTGGAAGGATGTTTTTGAGAAAGCCGGGGTAAAACTACATTTTAGTAGTGCCTATCATCCCCAAACGGATGGACAGACTGAAAGGGTCAACCAGTGCCTGGAGAATTATCTTCGTTGTATGACATTTACTAAACCTAAGAAGTGGAAATCACTGCTGGCCTATGCTAAATGGTGGTACAATACATCCTTCCACACTACCTTGGGCATGACTCCTTACCAGGCACTACATGGGGTCCCACCTCCCTTGCTAGCTGAATCCTTCCTATCTCCATCTCTTTTCACTGATGCTCGTAACAAGGCAGAAGCAAAATCTGTTATTACTGCTGCTATCAAGTCTAGCCTCCTCAAAGCACAAGCGCGTATGAAGCACTTTGCTGATATGAATCGCACTGAACGAGTCCTGACTGTCGGCGATATGGTTTATCTCAAAATGCAGCCTTACCGTCACAATTCCTTGGGGTTACATTCTTCCTTGAAATTGCATTCTAAATACTATGGCCCGTTTCGTGTTTTGGAACGCATTGGCTCAGTGGCTTACAAATTGCTGTTACCGGCATCCTCCCAAATCCATCCAGTCTTTCATGTGAGCCAACTGAAGAAACACATCGGTCCAAAAGTGGTTCCTGAACCTGGCCTCCCACTCACTGATGATAACGGTAACATTCTTTCCCAGCCAACGGCTGTTTTGGAACGCAGGCTGATTCCTCAAAACAATGCACCTGTGGTTCAATGGAAAGTCCAATGGGCGAATCTACCTCTTTCTGCTGCAACTTGGGAAGATGCTGCTTTCATATCCAAAGTGTTTCCTGCTTTTAACCCATGAGGACATGGGTGCTTAAGGGGGGGGGCATTGTGAGAACTCTGACGAACTGAAGCCATGATTGAACGCTGGAAGGGAAGGCAAGTTCAGTTACCCAATGGCTGGGATTATTCGATAACGCTTGGGCTGGAGATTATGAAGATCGGACGATGGAGATGAGCTTGGACCGTCTACAGCACACCCCTGTTGCCGTACTGTTGACATCATCTCTTTTGTCTTGTATTAGCGAGTCCCTTTATAAGCTAGTGCCGCCGCAATGTCTGTATCGAACAATTGAACCCTAATTTACTTTACTCTTGTCTTGCGGCGCCCATCTATTTCCTTGTACTGTGTACTCTTCAATTCAGTGCAAATCCTTCAATTTAATCCCATTAGGATAGCTACTTAAGCCTCTTTTCTCTGAAATTGTTCTTGTCAAGCTCTGAATCTGGCCGGGGCTTGACAGGTGGGCGTGTGCACCGTGGGTCCATCGATGCTACGCTAGCTCTCAATGGCCCAGTTGACCTAGTAATGTTCACGGCTAGATCGCTTTTTTAAAAAAGGTTTTTTTTAAAGAAGGGTATACGTAGTCTTTTTAAATTAAAAATTTAGCGCTTCAAACAACCTATCTAAAATTTGTTTCTATGGAAATTTAAAATCATGACATTGAGGTGCTATTTAGGTCATTGTAACGACTATAGAAATTTGGATTAGGAAGACGGTGGGATGGCGGCTTCTTCAGGGTTTGAAAATAAGATGATAAGGATGCTTGGGGTGATCCGTTTACTATCACACCGGATCACGTGTTTATTTAAGGCTTGTTTGGAGGACTGATATTTGGGCCAAACCAATCATGGTCTTTGATCAATTCTAGCAGTGCACCCACAATGACAATCCTACACAGAGCTTGAGAACAAATAGGAAGGCGTTCAAATTTCACTCTATAGTCCTGTTATACCTTGTAATTCTGGGGGCTCAATATTAAATCTTCAAACCTGTTGGAAATCCCCTTCTTCATTGCGTTAATTTTCGTTGTTGTGGCCATTGCGGTGTGCTGACCCGTCAGCGGCGCCCGGGGGGGGGGATTTAGCAGCTGGTTTTGCTGCCTTCCGGTTGCTCGTCTCGGTGGCCCTCGGATCGTCATCCAACAGTCGTTTCGGCCCCTCGTCTTGCTGCGGCGTCTGGCATCCGTCCGTCAGATCACGATCCAAAGCTAACTCATTCTCTGCTTGTTTCCCCGTTTTTTGACAAATTGACCCTTTTCAAAAACTTATTTCGAAACTAACCCCTGCCAAAAACTTCAACCAAAAATAGGCCGTTTGCTCAGCGCCAATACGCTTGGCGCTGAGGTTGGGCGTGGCAGCTACCTCAGCGCCAACCGCATTGGCGCTAAGATGGCGAATCTCTGCGCCAACCGCGTCGGCGCTGAGGTGCCAAACTTCAGCGCCAACGGGCCTGGCGCTGAGGTTTGGTACTTAGAGGCCGGCCGAAGCCGCCCCCAACCAGCCTCTCCTCTATTCTCCCCCACCGCGCGCTAGGGTTCGTCGCCCTCTCTTCTCCCCTCACCAAATCTCCCCCAAATCCACTCAAATCGAAGGGGATTTCGTCGGGATTGATTTGGGGATCGATTGAGAAGGTAAACTCCTCTAGAAACTCTAATTTCCCCCCATGTTTTATTGGATATTTCGCATTGTTTTGGTTCCAACCGTGGTTTGATAATTATTGGCTCGGATTGGGATGTTAATTGGATAATGTGGGTGGGGATGTAGTGCGGAAGATACATATTAATCTTGCTCCATTTGGTTCATGTTGATTTGTGGGTGGGGATGTAGTGCGCTGACCTTCCTAGTCTCAGCGCCATTTCCGCTGGCGTTGAGGTCCTCCCCCCCTCACGCAAGCCAGACAGAAGGCCTGCTGGGTCGGGACTCGGCCGAAAAGGCTAAGTCCCACCTCAGCGCCGACGGGTGGGCGCTGAAGTTAGCCAGCTCAGCGCCGATGTGCTTGGCGCTGAGGTAGATGCCACGTCGGCGGGGGGATCGGCTCGGCCGCCACGGTGGCACGAGGTCAGCGCCATGACCTTTGGCGCTGACACGCCCAACCTCAGCGCCAATGAGCTTGGCGTGGAGCCGACAGTTTATTTTTTGTTGAAGTTTTTGGTAGGGGTTAGTTTCGAAATAAGTTTTTAAAAAGGTTCAATTTGTCAAAAAAAAAAACGGTTGTTTCCCTTCCTGCTCCGGCTCCCGCGCAATCCCGCGATGGCAATGCAAAAGCCTTCGCTTCTACTTCCACGAGATCTACGTGCGGCGGCACACCCAACGCATGCATGACGCGCCCCTGCATGCATACATATCACCTCAGTCGTACAGGATCGGAACTCGTACAGGCCAAATAATGTTCACGGTCTACTCTTTAGGTACTGTTTAGTTGACACCCACAACTTACTTAGTGTTGTCATATCTCTTAATTAAGTTAGACAAGTTTAATAGATGATTGTTTAGTTCATAACCATATTTATGGTAAGATTTATTCTCCATTACATAGTCCACATATGTCATTGAGATAAAAAAGTGTGGCAGGAGTGCCTCATGCTAGCTAACGAGTGGTTCTAATTTTATTAGTCATACCTTAGACAAGTTAGCCAAAAATTTGTGTCAAACTTGGGTAAATTGAATTACCCAACCAAAAGGCCGTTTATTATGCCTAAAACAATGAAGAGTTTCCCACGAAATATATCCATTAAGATCGGCTAATATATGGGGCCCAAATTTTATAAGACAACCAACAATTTTATCCAGAATAACTTTTATTATGCTCAAGATATGAAGAGTTCCACATAAAATAGACCTAGTTTTCATATAAAGACCATCCAATAATACATTTGTAAATTCCATTACACCAGTGAAAGCGAGCATAGAATATGGGCGAAGCACATTTCATCCACAAGCTCCTCGGCACGTATTTCTGCGCGGCACTGCATCCGGATGAACAGCTCGTCAGCCATCGCCCCGCCGATGTGCGTGTTGACGAGTGGCCCAAAGAGGGCACGCATGTAGTTCGCTACCATGCGCCCGACCACGCCGCGGTTAGCGGGATCATCCACGACGGGAGGGCTTCCCATCACGAGCTCCAACTGGTTGATCTTAAACGAGCCGTCGGCGTCCACAGCCTCCTTGAACTCCTCTACTGTAGCAGCGTAAAGGGGGACGTTAAAGTTGTCCATCTTCTCGCCATCGACCATCTCCTCTTCGATGAGATCACGCAATGAGTCCTCGAACATGCTGCAATACACTTCATAGATGTAGCCTTGCTCCGTGGGGCCGCGGGTGGATGATAGGCGGCCAAGGCTGACAATGAAAATGGCACCACCAGGCTTCATCTCGGCGGCACGACAGTGTAGAAAGCGCATCATGTCAGACCGGAATTGTCGTTGGTATGCCGTGCCCGTCTCCTCAGAGGCACCATGCACGAACACTTTACCTTTGTTGTATGCCGGCGATTGCTTGTCGACGACTCTCTTCGGCACCTGTGTAATAATTAAACCAATTAAACTTCTTCACTTATTGCTTACATTTAAGGGTGGTTGATAAGCTAACTCGAACCGTAGCTTGACTGCCGAAAATTGGTTGAGTTAATGAGCCGACTCGCTCAACTCGTTAACATAACAAGTTAAAAATGAGCCCAGCTTAGTTCGCTAAGAAATTCGAGTAGACTCATTGAAACTATTAAACTTGCTACGACGCAATACATCTTTATTATTATAAAAATTGAAGACGTTTTTGCCGGTACTTTAGTACATCATCTGTGTATAAGTCGGTTTTCAAGTTCGTTCACTTTTGGAAATACATATTATTATTTGAGTCGTTTATTATGTTTGCTTTTGGAAACACAGAAGAGTCATATAAGAAATCTTTGTAAAAAAAACTCGTATGCTAACTTGAGGCGATCGGACTCTAATTACAGCTCATGATTTTAAGCGAATTCTAATAGTGAATTTCACCTTAATTAAACTGTATAACAATAATAAAATTAAAATAGCTTTCACCCGCCGCAACGCACGGGTATTTTTTCTAGTGATTTTAAATTTAGGATTTGCTTTTTATAATTTGACATAAATTTTGGGAGAAAATTAATATTTTATATTGTTCGTCATATCCGATGGGCTTTAAGATCCCTGACCGTTGGATGGGTTAAAAACCAAAGCGTATTGCGTGAGGTGGGCGTCGATCGAACTAGCTCGCAACCACCAATAGCTCCTGCGTGCGTCCCCCTACTGAGCTAGTGCAACTTTTTTTTTTATTTACATACCGCTTACTTCCTCTGGTTCTATATTAATTGATGTTTTTGACAAGGTTGAGGTTAAACTTTTATAACTTTAACCATCAATAACTTTAAAAATATTTAGTTTAAAGAAACTAGAAAAACATATATAGATTTGTCTTTTCAAAACACTATAATAAAAGTAAACATGCATTTATTTATTGTATATATTATAATAGAAAAATAAGGTCAAAAGTATATCTTGTAGAGCGTGTCATTGTCCAAAGCATCAATTAAAATGAAACTGAAGGGAGTATATTCTAGGTACATGTGTACTTACATTGTTATTGTACTATAATGTATCGTATTAATTTACATTTTAAATTTTTTTGGGGGAATTTCTATAGAACGTTAGATAGATATATATACTCCCTTTAAATTTACATTTGGTATGATTTATAGGCCTATGTAATTGGAGTTATGGCCGACGTGCTATGTATCATGACAATATAAGGTTGTACTATAATAAGTGGTTTGTGAGCTGCTTGTGTCATACGTGACACTATCTAGCATGTGGAGTGGACTTTTAATTTCAACACGTCACAAGCTAAACGAGCTACACAAGTAACTCACAAATTAGCTCAAGGTAGCTGACTAAGCAAATGATCGAAATATTGAACTTAATGATCCTACTCGATCATTAACTGCTCGAGTCAAAACCTGAATTTTACCAGTCGAGTAGCTCACTTTGATCCCAACCATACTTAACTACATGTATAACGTGCAAGAATTTTTCTCAGATTGAACAACACATTGAAATCAATATAATCCATATTCATTAGTAACACAAACGATTTTCTTTTCTGTACTATCTTCCTAATTTAACACATATTTTCATTAGTAACACAAACGTTTTTTTAATTTTCAGTAGTACTTGTGTGCTATCCCTTCTTTTTTTAAAAGAAAAAAATTGCGTTCGCAAAAGAAAATGTTTTTTTTAATTTCACTGTGAAAATCTTGAATACACACGCTCAGAATCCTACGTTCACACCACTGATTGGAAACTGAAGCAAAAATTGTATACATATCAAATTCTACTGAAAAGATGTACAATATATTTATCTCCACGCAAAATTGGGTGAGAAGATATGCTAGTTAGTCTGAAGATCAACACAAAATGGAGGATTCATTGGGGAAACTATTTTGATTCCTCAAAGGGGATGTCCCTCATTTACTTCAAAACCATCTAAACGGTTATGAAAAATTCTGGAAAAAATTGGCAACACTCATACTATATATCTATACAACTCCACAAAATCTTAAATCCAAACTCAATTCACACGTTGAGATTTAAAAAAAGACAAATTTAGTATATGAATAGTAATATAATGTTCATATCTGAATTTGTCTTTTTTTTTCTCGATATGTAGGTCGAATTTGAAATTTATTTTTGGTGGACTAGTAGATATCGCTATACTCTATATTGTCAATTTTTTTTAAAATTTTTCACAACCATTTGCATCGAATTTAAAAGAAAAAGGTACACGAGGGGATATCTCCCCTCGACGGATTAGAATCTACTCCCGATTCATTATGATTAATTTGATGTACTCTAAAAAAAACCTAAACTGTATATTATACAGCGTACCTGTGAGAGCCAGTGCAATGAGAAGGTGGAGGTGAACACGTTGATGGATCGCTCGGGGAACAGGCGATCATGGAAAGAGCCAGGTACGGCGGCGGCGAAGTAGCGCCGGCTCTGCCGCCCATCTCTGCCCGCGGCAGCAGCTTGCTGTGGGAGGAGGTGAAATAGGGTGTTGAAGTCGTTGCTCGGGAGGTCGGAAAAGTAGAAGCAGAATTCCAGGCCGTCGTCGTCCTTGCTGCCGAAGGATTTGTCGGTCATGTGGTCGACGATCACGTCCGCGATCAGGAGAGTATTTTGGCCGCATGAGCATCCCAGGTCGGCGGCCGTCAGTAGCGGCTTGTTCCCCGGACGGTGACGAGGGAGCTGGATCTTGTCCAGTGTCTCCTCAAGGGCGTACAGCATCATTTTCAGGTTTCGGGACTGCACCGGCAGTTTTACTTTGCTCGATCAGGCGTAGCAATCTTACTAATACTCTCCGTCCCAAAATATAATTACTTTTAAAATAATGCTAAGTCAAACATTTTCAACTTTACTATTAATCACTAAAAATAAAAAAGATCAATCATTTAAAATTGATATTACTAGATTAATCATTAAACAAGCTATCATAATATGCAACTCTTTTTATTTAAAAAATCTTAACTTTATAGATATTTGTTAGTTAAAATAGCATCTCGAAAATTATGTCGAAGTCCAAAAATGCTTATATCTTGGGACAGAGGGAATAGTAATTAATAGCCACCTCTAATTGCATATAGTTATGCTTGTATTACTTAGCTAATTAGTCTTGCTTAATTTGTTAATTACCTGAGATTGGCTGTTGTTGATGTAACTGGACTCGCCCTGGCCACCCTCCATACAGAAGACGTTCTTGAAGTCCTGCTGCTGCTCTTGCATCTTTGATCGCGAATTCACCGCACGACGGGAGAATGGGGGTGTATGTGTATAACTTGTTCCTGAGTAATTTAGTTGGATCGAGTTGGCAAAGCTGTACTGTATCGATCGTATATATAACTTGCCTCGATGATACCTTCAGCCTTTTTTTTTTATTGAACACATCAGCGCTGGTTTGTTGAACCGAATATGATGTCATTTTTTTAGTGGGATATAAAGTCATTTTAATTAGGGCCCGTAGTACACAGAATTTGAACGAACCCATATGGCCATATGGTTGATGGTAAAAATCAGGAGTAGAGCAAAAAAGGAAAAGACGACTCACGCGTGGTACCGACGAGGTCGCGCGGTGGCCGATGGGCGGCACGTGCGCCGTGAGTCCATAGATGCTACGCTAGCTCTCAGTGGCCCAGTTGACTAGTAATGTTCAGGTCGCTTCTTTTAAAAAAAATAGAGAAGGGTTTGTGTAGTATTTTTAAATTATGAACTTAGTCTATGAAACAACTCAATCTAAAATTAGTTTCTATAAAAATTTAAAATCATGACATTTAGATGCTACTCAGTTCATTGCAACAACTATGTAGATTTAGATTAGAAAGGCAGTGGGATGCATGGGGGCGTCTTCAGGGTTTAAAAATGAGATGACAAGGATACTTGGGGTGGTCTGTTTACGATCACACCGGATCACGAGTTTATTTAAGGCCTGCTTGGAGGACTGGTATTTGGTCCAAACCAGTCCCTTTGATCAATTCCAGTAGTGCACCCACAATGACAACCTTAAGAAGAGCTTGAGAACAAATAGGAAGACGATCAAATTCCACTCTATGGTACTGCTGTACCTTGCAATTCCGGGGGGTCAATCTTAAATCTTCAAACCTGTTGGAAATCCCCTTCTTCATTGCGTTAATTTTCGCTGTTGCGGCCATTGCGGTGTGCCGACCCATCAGCGGCACGCGGGGGGAATTAAGCAGCTGGTTTTTCTGCCTTCTGGTTGCTCGTCTCGGTGGCCCTCGGATCGTCATCCAACGGTCATTTCGGCCCCTTGTCTTGCTGCGTCTGGCGTCCGTCCGATCACAATCCAAAGCTGTACTCATTCTCTGCTTGTTTCCCTTCCTGCTCCGGCTCCCGGCAAAAGCCTCCGCTTCTACTTCCACGAGATCGACGTGCGGCACACACAACGTATGCATGACGCGCCCCTGCATGCATACATATCACCTCAGTCGTAGAGGATCGGAACTCGTCCTTGCTCCGGCAAATAAGTACTCAACCCGGCGTCGTGGTTGATCAGGGAGCTAGGTGGTGGTATTCAGGAATGTCCGTGCACACGTACGCGTCGAGGTGGCTTCACGTACGGCGCGTATATCGGCAGCTCAGCTCTCTGGCCACGCTGCTGGGCCGCATCCGCACGTTTGGCCCGTCGGAACAGACATCGGCAGGCATAAATTTACAAGTTCACTTTATGTCCTTCAAAACTATGGATGGAGCACTATTGTCTCGGTGTACACATACGCTGGCCACATGCCACGTCAAAGGACAAGGACAACGAGAATCAAGAAAATTAAATCTAAACTTTAATTAGTAAATAACAAAGGCAAATCTTATCTGAACGGAAGATCAAGCAACAAATGAACATTCCAACAGATACAGAGAGAGATGAGTTACGACTAATCTCATGTTTGATCGATCATGATGCGCGCGGGCACAGGCCGGACCAGCCCTTGCCGACGACTCGCTGTTGTCCACGTTCACTCACGCTCATATATATCGATCACAATACGCCCCTTGCGCGCGTGGAACAACGCCTATATATGGTGACGGACCCCCGGCTTACGAACCTTTTGCGAACGTGCCGTGGCTCGACCTACATGCACAGCGCCGAAGACCGTCTTGCCCGCGGTAGAACCGCCGTCATTTCCTCCGGTAGTCGTCCCCGTGCGCGTCCTGATCCTCATCAGTATTCGTATTCCCGACCATGCATGCATGACGCATGTGTAGAGTCCTACTGTCATAGTGCATCCCGGGGCCTTTCGTGAGGTGTTGTGTGATCTCGGCTTGATCGAGGCTCTCTGAGTGCTGAGATTACTGATGTACCTCCTCCAAACGAAACGATTCTGCATTATTTTCTTCGTCTTTTTTCCTGAGAAGATTCACCAGCTTGTCTAGTGTAGTATTGCTAGCGCTAGCTGTGTGGTGCACATGATCGGATACCCCGAGGGAAGAACACGAGCTTTGGGCCGCCGCGGGGGACTGCAAGTCTGCAACCAACCACCGCCTCACGTCGTGCTAGCTCCCGGGCAGGGCATGCAGCCCACACGGGCGTAAGCGGGTTGCTTTTCTCGTCTCCTCTCCATCCATATGCACGAGCGCGCGGGCGTCACCGTGACCCGTCTCGCTCGCTCACGGTCGCCGAGTGTGCGCGCCCTCGGATCGGCGCCGTCGCGCCGAGCGCGGCAGGTTGCAGCTCGCTCACACCAAAAGTGTCGGGTATATGTGGTGGGGCGTCGCAACGGCTAAAAATCCCAAGGTTTGCCTTATCTCACAAGCACCGATCGCCATTTCCGTTTCTCCCTTCTTGCATCTCTCTCCAGAGGCGAGCCGCTGAGACGGCGCCACTCCCCTCGGCATGAAGCACCACGCCATGAAGTCCCAGTCCCGCGCCTCGTCGTCGGCAATGGGCGCGCGCCACGCACAAGTTCTGACAAGTCATGCATATATCACGCATATGTACTCCATCTAAGCATGAAAATAAACATTCCAGAAGAGGGAGAAGATCATAGGAACATTTGGATCTTATTGACCGGCATGGTTACAGAATCATAGAAACACTATCATATAGGCTAACATTAGCACAACGAGATAGACTAACGCCGTATGGGTGGTTGTATGCGTTCCAATGTACTTCTTGGATGAAGAAATACTTTCCATCTTTGCACGCTCACAAGCTTCACTCCTATGACGATCAAGCATGATCTTCTTTAGGGCTTCTTCTCGTGGCATAGTTTTCAAATGGCTACGCACAAAGTATGAAATTTCAGTAAGGTGGGGAACTAGATAAAAAACCCTGGCTTTAATCCGCCGTTCCCGATACTTCTTCAAAGCATTTCGAATAGCAGCAATCGACACTTCGATATTTGTTTTATGTTCATTATATTCTTCCCAATCGTACATCCCTTGTTCATGTAAGATTTTCATCTCATTATCAATTCTTCTTCCAGCAAAGCGTAGCTTCAGTTCACGGAACAAATATGTTTGTTTGATCATAACTTGCCTAGTCATGTCGGTAATACCATACTCATCACGGCGGCAAAAGGTCAATATTTTTGTTCCCACGAAGAATTTATTTTTCTTTATTGATCTCCTACGAGTAGCGGCATCGTTGATAACCGTTGTTTTCATAAAGAAGTTGGCTCTATCTTTCTTTTGTGTTTTCCTGCGACCATGGATCAATAAGCTAGGTTGGAGTATATAAGCACACTAATATAAGTCTCTCTATATATATAGCTTTAGAAAATCCACGTGACAGATTTTAACACGCACACACATACGTACCTGCAGCTTCGGTTGTTCTCCATGATATATCGCAATCCCTAATAATTGCTTCACCTGGATATATATATCAGAGGACTGTAGTATATCATGTATAAAAGAACATATGGGAGACCAAATTAATCTACTCCTATGAGAGTATATCTCTAACAACGACTATAGCGTGGAAAGATCAGCTCTCTATATACCAGCACTCGGGCAGGTTGATGGATGGATTTAGGAGGGCTTGCACTGTTCCGCTGTCGTCGAGTCGTCCTGTTTCGAAAGTGTACGTTGTCTTGGAGAGTAGATCGAATATATATATACACTCCATGTTGGATATATATCCATATAAGAAACGATCTTAATTTAAGCCTATATGTTATTGGATCGGATTAGGAACGACTGGCCGCACCACCAGTTCGATCATAAGACCATATAAAACCCTTTTATTACTCTTTTTACTCCTACTAGCATAAATGCCTGTGCGTTACAATGGGTGAAGTAGTCATATATGTTTAGATTAAAACAAAATCACATTGTGTGCATGCAAGTTATGGTCCGGTTCGTTTCCACTACAAAGAGTGGATAAAATTTTAGATATTTTTACCACGCTTTTCAAACTGCTAAACAGTGTGTTTCATGCGAAAACTTTCTATATGAAAATTGCTCTAAAATATCATATTAATCTATTTTTCAAGTTTATAATAAATAAAACTCATTTAATCATACGTTAATACCGTATCGTTTTGCGTAAAACACTTTATTTTTATCTTTATCTTTAGAAGAAAAGAACACCACCTATATCTACTAGCATACTTGCACGCATACATACTACTAGTCATAAATGCCCGTGTACAAGTTATGCGCAGCATATATTTTTACGTACTACTAGGCATACATGTTTAGATTAAAATCCCATGGTTGTGTACGGCAGTGTGTGTTTCTAACCCGTCTCTCTCGTGATCCGCGTGTACGTTTTTTGAATGGTTAAACAGTACGTTTTTTTTACAAAAAATTTATGTACGAAAGTTAATTTAAAAATTATATTGATCTATTTTTTAAAAAAATAGTTACTACTTAATTAATTATATGTTAACGGGCCATTTCGTTTTTCATGCACAGGAGATTTGTATCCATCTCCTTCAAACGAGCTCAACATAACACCCCCACACAAAAGACATAACTTCGGACTCGTCGTACATATCAGGGGGTGTTTGGGATCTCAAAAACATAAGTCCTAAAGTTCAAACACCCCTGAACTTTGGACTCCTCGCACATATCTGCCTCCGTCCTAAAGCAGTCCTACTCCCTACCCACCTGGGGCGAAGATGCTGATACATTGACAGAGTAGCAGACATGCAGTGGAAAGAAAAGTATAGAGAACACAATTCTGGTTCAAGTTCCAGAGATGACAAAATTGGGAAAAACACTTCAGTTGTATTTAGTTCTTGAAATTGGGGAGAAGTTTGGAAAAATTTGATAGTTTGAAAAAAAAGTTAGAAGTTTATGTGAGTAGAAAAGTTTTAGATGTGATAGAAAGTTAGGAGTACGGGGGAAGTTTGGTATACTAAATAGGGCCTTCATGAATAAAAACACTTCCGCGGTGAGACGCGCCCCGCAAGTCACAAAAGTGTATGATAAGTTCTCTCCTCTCCATCATACACGAGCGCGCGGGCGTCACCGCGACTCGTCTCGGTCGCTCACGGTCTCCGCGAGTGTGCGCGCTCTCGGACGAGACGACTCGGATCGGCGTCAAGCACGGCAGGTTGCACCTCGGCTGCTTGCACTGCACTGCACACATGTCTGCAGCTCACTCACACCAAAATTGTCGCGTCTATGTGGTGGCGTTGCAATGGCCCCGCCGCCCGCGGGCGGCTTTGCGTCACCGTTGCTGCTCGAGCCAACTAGCCCCGGCCGGCGTCACCTGCTCCGCTCTCACGTGGCACTGCACGCCGGGTAATTGTGCGAAATATATCCGCTCTCCGGTGGTCGTTGCCGTGGATGTCCTGATCCTCCATTATACGTATTCCCGACCATGCATGACGCATGTGTAGAGTCTTGCTGTCCTAGTGCGCCCCGGGGCTTTTCGTGAGGTACTGTGTTCTCGGCTTGATCGGGAAAACCCAATCCATCCCTTCAAAGGGATATTCTCTCATTTTTGCATATCACTTAAAGAGTTATCAATTTTTTAAAAAAAAAACTGTAGGATAGATCAATATGTGATATGCCACTTCACAAATATGCAAATTCAAATTCAACTTATACAATTAGAAACAAAAATAACAAATTTTACTATGGATAGAATGAGTTATTTACGGTCAAATTTGTTTTTTTAAAAATTGTATAAGTCGAATTTTAGATCGCATGTTTGCAAAAAGATATATCATATATTGATCTATCTTGACAATTTTTTTTATTTTTTTATAAAACCTTTTAAACGATATGCATAAAACGAGATGATGTCACTGTAGATGGCCATATGGCCCGTGGCCCACGGCCCGGCCCAAAGCACGGCTGTTTGGCCCGGCCCAAGCACGGCACGGCCCGACTGGAGTCGTGCTCGTGCCGGCTCGGCCCGACAGACGGGCCGTGCTTGGGCCGCACCTTCGGCATGCTAGGCCGGCACAGCACGGCCCGGTCAAATAAAAAAAATAGGAATTTAAAATAGACTTAAATAATCATATAAGGCAAAGCCTAAGATAAGAGGTATACAAAATAGACTTATTTTCCAGCCATTTAAACACAGCCCACAGAGTTGAGGGACCAAAAATAGACTTTTTATGTGATGAGGTATACAAAATAGACTTATTATCCAGCCATTTAAACACAGCCCACAGAGTTGAGGGACCAAAAATATACTTTTTCTGTGAGGAAGCACGATGGGCCATCGTGCCTTCGGGCCGACCCGGCACGGCCCGAGTAGTATTGGGCCGTGCTTGGGCCGTAGATGCCGCCCGTGGACTGGCACGGCACGGCCCGGTGTGTCGGTCGGGCCGTGCCAGCCCGACAAGCCTTGGCCCAGGCACGGCCGTGCTTGGGCTGGGCCGTGCCAGGCGGCCCATTTGACCATCTATAGATGTCACCTCGAGGGACAAAAGCCCACTTCCGCTTGATCGAGGCTCTGTTATTGATCGGGTGCTGAGATTAGTCCCTCCTCCAAACGAAATGATTCTGCATTATCCTGAAAAGATTCACCAGCTTGTCTAGTGTAGTATTGCTCGCGCTAGCTGTGTGGTGTACATGATCGGATACCCCGAGAGAACACGAGTTTTGGGCCGCAGAGGACTGCAAGTCTGCAACCAACCACCGCCTCACGCCCTCACGTCGTGCTAGCCGCACTGCCCGCAGGGCAGGGCAGTACAGCATGCATAGCTAGCCCACACGAGCGTGAGCGGATTGCTTTTCTCGTCTCCTCTCCGTCCAAGCGCGCACGAGCGCGCGGGCGTCACCACGACCCGTCTCCGCTCGCTCGCCCACGGTCGCCTTCGGATCGGCGCCAAGCGCGGCAGGTTGCATCGCGGCTGCTGCACTCCAGGTCTCCAGCTGATCGCTCACACCAAAAGCGTCTGCAGGTCTGCAGGTGGGGCGTCGCCATGGCTCCGCGGGCGGCTTGCGTCACCGTGGTACGCCGTACGCGGGTACTGTTCGAGCCAATTAGCCTCGGCCGGCGCCCTCACCTGCTCCCCTCTCACGCGGCGCGCCGGATCATAATTGTGCGAAATATATTACGAGGAAATTAGTGACGGAAACAAAGAGATGGATCATCTATACATGCGCGTGTACATAGATTTTTTTTTTTTGGAAAAGAGATTGCTAACATATAAATATATATTTATACACATCACACAATGACACAATGCAAGATGTAGAATCAATCATAGAAGTAAAGATGTCCTAGTAGGGAATATCACTTTAAAATAAAAATGATAAAATAGATTATATGAAAAATATTACTCAATAAACATACAAGTTTAAATTCGACTTATAGAAGTTATAAAAAAAGATAAATTTTGCTACAGGATATCTCGACTTCATGGTTTTAACTATAGTACACCACACGAAATAATTTTTGGGGAATACACTATGTAAATATAGTTATTTGCAACAGGACACTGCATCCACTAAATTAGTATTTTTGTGCTGACAAGGCGAGAGGGGACCCACATTTTTACACGGTGTGACCAAATTGCTCCTCTTCCTCTCTTCTCTTCTTCCTTACCTCTGTCTTCTTTCTCTCTTCTCCGGCGAGCCATAGGACCCGCGAGCGGCGGGCAACCAATGGGCGGAGCGCGCGCGGCGAAGATGGAGGTGGCGCAGTACTGTGTCACTTGCGGCCCTTCCCAAGTCACCATTGCCTCGATCCACCTGCGTTGTTGTTGATGATACCGGCTGTGGCTGTGGCGGGTGACCTCGCGCGCACAACCGGCTCTATGTCGCAGCAAAGATGTCACCACGCCGCCAACCTCAGGAATCGCCTGGGAACGTTGTCACCTCCGGAGCCCTCAGTGTCGACTCCTCCACCGGATGCCGCCATCATTGAAGTCCGGCGTCGATTCCTCCACATGGAATCGCCACTGCCGCCGCAAGCTCCTCCACGAGCTCCGAAGAATGCCGCGCCGAGCACCACACCTCCGCGCGCCGCCTGCAAGATCGACTCCTGCCTGATCCCAAACCGGAAAGAGAGATGGGAAAGCTGACATGTGGGCCAAAGGGCATTTTTGATATTTCACGTGATTTTTTTCTCTGTTCAACCAGAAATTATTGTTTTAATGAGCGCGGTGTCCACCAGCAAATATCCAACTTTTGAGTGTGTCTTCCCCCAAAAGTCACTTCACGCAGTGTCATACAACTAAAACCGTGAAGTTGCAATGTCCTGTAGCAAAATTCATCTACAAAAAATATCAAATATGACTATGATGGTACGTATAAGTTTAAGTTTAGGGCCTATTTGGTTCACAGGATTTTCAAATCACAGGAATAGGAAAAACATAGGAATAGTGTAGGAATGCACGTGCAAAACAATGGATTGGAACACATGAATTTTTCCTACACTGAGCTAAACAAAAGAGGTTGGAGTGGATGTTTTCATTCCTATGGAATTAGTACATTTTAGAGGATTTTTGGAGGATTGGCATAGTGTTCCTATGGAAAATTTTCCTTTGAATCCTACAAACCGAATACATGAACAGTGTTTATTCCAAAGGAATTGAGATTTCCTTTAGGAATCCTTCAAAACGAATAAGGCCTTAACTTGTATTTTTTTTTATAACTTGTAGGTGTTGAGTTTTAATATGTATGTTTGTGGAGCGGTATGTCCATGTTAATTTATCTTGTCAACATTTTCTAAAATTTTTCAATAACTATCTATTAACTTATTAGAGGAATAGAAAAAGAGCCTCCACGTTTGCTCTCACGGACTAGAAATTCTAATATTAATCGAAGAAAAAGAAAAACAGAGTCCATATATAGAAATACAATTTAGAAATAGTTGAAATTCGGAATTAAAAAATAAGGAATATTGGAAGAGGAAACTAGATTCTGTCGACGAGCGATACCCGTAGACCGGATATAGAGGGTATTGGGGTACGTTGGTGCAAGGATCTACGTAGTACGACATCAAGCAACAAAAGATAAAGATTATACTGGTTCAGGCCCCTTGATAGGTAATAGCCTTAATCCAGTTGATATGGGATTATATGATGGAAAACCACAGATTACAAAGGGAATAATGGAACTCGATGAACCCTGCAGGATCGTAATCGAGTTGATTCGACTAGATCCCTAGCGATGTGGCTCTTGCAAGCTCCGATTTCGTAGGCTGTGGGGGTTGTGTTGGCTATGAGATTCGATGCCTTAGGTCCTCCCAGGGGGTCCCTTTTATATCGCAGATCAGGTGGTCTCCAAGTAAAACTTGGAGACATCGGACCCTACACGATATACCGATGACCTTGTCTTGTCTGAGTAGGACTTAAACACTGTGGAAGATTTTCTTAGTATATGCAGATAATGTCCGTGTATGCGCGGGTATGCCATGTCGATATGTGGCGTATATCGAAGGGTAAGGGGTATACCTAACCCGTAACCCTGACAGATTCCATATAGAAATACAATTTAGAAATAACTGAAATTAGAAATTAAAAAATAAAGAATATTATAAGAAGAGTATAGAGTCCATATAGAAATATAATTAAGAAATAATAGAAATTCGAAATTAAAAATAAGGAATATTAGAACTAGAGTATAGAGTCTATATAGGAATTTAAAACAAACTAAAATTCGAAATAAACATAAACATAACAAAATTTAAAGTAGAGTTTAGAGTCCGTATAAAAATACAATTTACAAATAACTAAAATTAAAAATAAAAAAAACATGAGAAGAAGAGTCTAAAGTCAATATAGGAATACAATTTAGAAGTAACTAAAATTCGAAATTAAAAATTAAAGAATATTGAAAGATGAGTTTAGAGTGCAAATAGAAATACAATTAAAAATAATAAAAATTCAGAATTAAAAATAAATAATATTGGAAGAAGATTCTATAGTCTATATAGAAATACAATTTACAGATAATGAAATTTGGAATTAAAAAATAAGAAGTATTGAAAGACGAGTCTAGAGTCCATATATGAATATAATTTAGAAATAACTAAAATTTGATATTAAAAATAATTAATAACTAACACGTATATAAAATATAAATATTACACATTATTAGTTTCATAAAGTTAGTACAAAATTTAAAATTATGTTGTCATTTTAATATATTTTAATAATAAATTGAGAAAACATATACGCTATTATATGAGAGAAAAAAATATAATGATGCTAGCCGCGCAATCTACGTGGGCCACCATACTCGTTTAGGTGAAACTCTAGGTATGAAAATCCATCTCTATCATGTCATTCAAAAATTGAAAATCAGATGAGCTGTTCCTTGGAAAAAATATTCTGAACTCCTCTTTTGAAACCATACCAATTAAAATCATGCTTATCTTTGTACCACCGAAATATATATAAAAAAACTTTTTATATATGGACCATTGGATCGCAGG
The DNA here is from genome assembly GCF_034140825.1 of Oryza sativa Japonica Group. Taxonomy (NCBI): domain Eukaryota; kingdom Viridiplantae; phylum Streptophyta; class Magnoliopsida; order Poales; family Poaceae; genus Oryza; species Oryza sativa. The sequence continues at coordinate 34,510,598 of NC_089038.1, read as the reverse complement.
CTCACCTCATCCAACGGCTAAAAATCCACAAGGGTTGCCTATATAAGCCAAACCCTTTCGGCGTGTGCTCTGGCTCTGCCACCTCCCGTCTGTCACAAGCACCGACCGCCATTTCCGTTTCTCCCTTCTGGCATCTCTCTCCAGAGGCGAGCCGCTGAGACGGCGCCACTCCCCTCGGCATGAAGCACCACGCCATGAAGTCCCAGTCCCGCGCCTCGTCGTCGTCGGCGACGCACAAGCTCTCCCACGCCATCGCGAAGGCGCCGCCGAGGAAGATCAAGATCGTGCACGTCCTGGCGCCGGAGGTCATCAAGACGGACGCGAGGCACTTCCGCGACCTCGTCCAGCGGCTCACCGGGAAGCCGGCCGCCGACGGGCCCGCCGCGGCGTCGTCGCAGCCGGACCCGTGCGACACCGCTGGCGACGAGGGTGGCTTTGTCGCCGACGGCGCCGGTGCGGCGGCGGCGGCGGCGGCGGCGACGATCAAGGCGGAAATAAAGGTGGAGGAGGCCGTGGCGGAGGCGGAGGCGGAGGCGGAGGCGTCGGGAGGATTACTGCACGCGCTCGGGGAAGACGACAGGAACGACATGTTCTTACAGTGGCTACAGAGTGGCTCTTGCATCGACATGGATGCTGTTGGTTTCTCATGAATCCGATCAGGTGATCCATGCATTGGAGTTCATAGCCTTGAATTCTCCAGATCATTGATCCGGATCCCTCGCGTTTAGATGATTTCGCCTTTCCTGACATGATTTTAGATTTGATTAATATATAATGGAGATCTCCTATTTTCCTTGTTTGCGTTGATGAAGCGTCAAATATTATCTTCCTCAGTTTCTTTGCATTTTTGTCTTTTGAAGACTCTTTGAAATACACTACATAACTGATAAAGTGAAAATGGAATAGAAACACCCATTTCTTCTTTTATTTAGATGGGTTTTAGTAGCTTCCAGCTTTTGTCTGACACGGCAGAATTTTTCTGATAAAGTGTCTGGGGCTAACCTGTCGTGCATAGAACCAAAATTAGGACCTGCAATGCAATGGGGAGAAGCCTAATGGTTTCTCATTATTAGAAAGTAAACATCATTTCTTGGAGAATTACCCAGTGATCTCTGTAGAACATTGCCCTTGACTAAAAAGAAAGAACCCTCTATGCTTGTAAATCGATCTCATTAACAGTTGGCTGTTTCAAATGTTTGCGTCATTGACGTGTGGAGTGGTTGCTGTAGACCCCACTGATGCTGCAAGCCTGCAACTGCTGATACGAGCAGAGCAGGCTTTAGTTTGTGCTATTGGAAATCAGAAACAGATTTGTTTGCCTGTTCATATCTGGGAGGAGGCCTGCTCAAAGTGGTTTGCCAGTCCAATGTTTATGTCGAGATATTCATCTTATTCCATGAGCTGACAGCCATAACAAATCCTGAAGAGCAGTATCAGTATGTACTCTGCTCACAAGAAAGGAGGTAAGTTAATCCATTCAAGTGGATGCTGTTACGCACTACAGTTATTATGTATGTGCAAGCGTGAAAAGTGGCTGAACAGAAGAACAAAAAACTAATCACGACGTTCTAATTAGTGCACCCAATTAACACTAGCTTTCATATTCTGACAGCACTGCGTCTGATGTGCCATCAATTGAATTTGGCTGTGGCCCTTCCAATCTTGTTAGGACATCAGGTGCTCCAGATGCATCTCTGATAATCTGCAAGAGAAGATATTGTGAAGACGATGAGTTATCATTAACATTAGCTGAAACAGTTAAGACTTAAAACCATCCATTGTATGCTCAGGAGACATGATTATACTACCTATATTAAAGGACTCATTCAAACCAGACTTGTAAACGTGCAGGATATATGATACAGTGTGGATTATATAATTGATTTCACACTTTTGTGTACATGAGAGCTAAGGCAGCCTACTAATTAAGTGTAAATTGGGTTTTAGATCAAAGGGATAAGGATCATATTTTGTTTGACTCTGAATGCACACTAGTACAAACTAAATGTCATACAATATGATTGCGGTCTTCACCGGATGTGTGCATAGAAACGTACCAGTATTTCCTCATCCAAGTAAGAAATCATGAATAGGCGCTGGAACATCCCATCTGCCATAAGAAAACAAGGCATCAACTCTAAGTAACTAATCCAAGTGTTTTCCGCAGTTATCACGTTGACCAATGCCAGCATGACCAGAACAAAAAATATCAAACCGTTGTTTATACCGAGCTTCAGCTAAGAAAATATGGCAAGCTGTGTCAAACTTAAATGAGAAAAAAATATAAACTAAAGGTAAAGTTATAACTCTTTTAGCATAAGCGAAATACTGCAGATGGAAATGAGAAGTGTACTCCTTACTAAGTGGCAATTTAATCCCCTCTGAAACAGCGTCCCTTATGGGGGCAGGGAGTTGTTGCAGAGCACCTGCAGTTTGTCCAAAGAAACCCTTTAGTTGATCAGGCAGTGTTTCTTCTCTGATCCTAGGGATCTCTATTAGGCCCTCGACATATTCCTCTTTCATCCTAATAGGACCCTCCACAGACAACTGAGTAGTCAGCAGGAACTTGCTTTGCACCTGCATACATCAAAGGCTGCTAGTTAATTGTGACAACATGAGTGTGACAAAAGAGTTTGCCAAAAACAGAAACATACAAATCCCAGTTAACATATATCAATTAATCTTGCAAGATTATTGAAGATATTCCATGTAATCTACTACAAATAAATGCAACAAGAAGAGTCTGTGCAAAATATCAATCCTGCATGTTGATAAATTATGGTAAGTCCTGTAAAATGTGTAATTGTTAAATTTAAACTGCTTCATCTTTTGAAATTACCGTATTTAAGAACTTCACGTTGGAAGAAATTTTGGAGTATCCATCCTTGATCAGGACATCAAGTCCTGTAAAGTGTGCAACAGTTGTAGGTGACCTCCTACAGATAGATGATATTTGTTATGTAGTTAGATTTTTATGTTATTAAGAGGAAGATCATCATGGAATTATGCATTTTGATCATCATAACATAAGACAATTTTATACATAATACATAACTCATAATCAGAAAAATAAGTAACTGGCAACTTAATTTCAGAACATTATGTAAATTTCAATTTGCAAATATCAATTGCATCCAGCAATAGGACATACTCAAACAGAAGACGGGCTGCAAGTGCTCCAGGACTGCTGTCACCAAACCATTCAAAGTTCCATCGACCTTCCAGAAAGGGAGATCTGTGAAGTGAAACAGACAAATTATGGAAGTTCTCCTGGAGACATGCAACCAAAAGCATGGTCATCAAACTACAAATGATCTGCAGAACATGATAAATTTTCTGAGCTGGACACTTACGTTGTGGGCCGTGGAGTGGGGTTTAGACGCTCGAGCCCAACAATCCGCTCATTGACATCAATCTTCTGCATCCCTGTAGTCTTTCCACTAACCAAGGATTCAAACCCTCCAGCATCTCTGAACTGAAATTTGCAATTTTACATATCCTAGTTGAGAAATTAACATGAAGCTCACAATTGGCTATAATATTGATACAAACTGATATTGCACAACTCTTCTGAAAAGATGGGAATGCACAGCTCTTCTTAGATAACTCGAGAATGCACAATTCATCTTTAGAATGTTGAGAATGCACAATTCAATACATATACTCATTGGTGGGTCTGTGGAATCGAGGTTTTCATTAGTAAGTGTTTTTTTTTATTTTTTCATAAGTACTTGTTGGTACTTATACGCTATTTTCTTGTTGGCACTTCTCCAAAGACGCTTGAACGCTGAAGGCATGATGGCAAATTAGCAAGTTGTGGAATTACAAACATCTCCAATTAGACACGGCAGTGGAATGAGATAAGTAAATGCATGGATCAATACTTGTTCCGTGTACACACTAATCAATCATGTTGCTAGTTGAAATGGCACTTGCTAGGAAAATGGAATTGATACTCCTGCGTGTACCAGGTAGTACGAGCAAGGGTAGGTCAGAACTAGCGGATTCCCAAGTAGAAGACGAGGGTAGAGAGGAGCTCACGGCGAGGAGGAGGGACTCCTTGGCGGAGAGGCGCTCCATCTCGCGGGCGTAGCTGGCGGCGGGTCCCCCCTGGAACGTCGGCGCCGAGGCCCTGCAGCGCCCGGCGCCGGGGCGGCGAGGAGGCGAAAGGCTCAGGTGGCCATCCCGCCGGCTGCGGAAGGAGACCAGCGGGAAAGGAGTGGAGGCGGCGGTGATGAGCGCCGCGGCGGCGGCGGCGGCCATGCGGGACCTGAGTGAGAAGAGCGGCGTGGTGGTGCCGAGATGAGTTGCAGATGCACACGCGACGTGGAAACCGTGGGAGAAAATAGCGGAAAAATCAAATATGGGGCTGACATTTTATTCCCGATTTCCTCAAACTCGCAGGATTCCTGAATATTTTTTTGGCTACTTCCAAGTCATACTAGTACGCATATTCAATCATGCTAGTTTATCTTTTGGCACAGGTTCAGAGAAGCGTAGCATCATCCAACAAGTTGTTCAAGGGTCTCAGTTTTGGGCAAAATGAACTCCACTGTCCTCAACTGATGAAACTACTATAGATGAATAAAGTGAGGGTGAAGATACTGAAAGAGGGAGCTCTACACTGGCATACACCCCAGAAAGACTAAGTTATTTGCTTCTTAGACATCTATCAAAAGCTGAACCGAAAACGTAACAATCCATATAGAAAATCGCAATACAACAGGCTAATCACCTAAAGATGCAGAGATATATATAGTCACAAAAGGCAATGGAGAATTAGTGCGCCGCGCCCAAGATGCGTTTCGGCTCTCAAGCAGCGCCCTTCCGCTGCTCGTTCTCGCCATGAGCGAAGTGGCATCGGTCGCCGAACGTGCAGGTTCCCTTCACGAAGTTCTCGCACAGCTTGGTCTTGTAGTTGCTCCTGCCCCCGGGGCCGCCTCGGCCTGCTGGTGCTGCTCCTGCTGCTGAACCAGCGGGTTTCTTGGCTGGTGTGCTCGGGCTGATTGTTGCAATGAGCTCACCCACCATGTTGCTTGCCTGCTTTATCTGGTCGAAATTGCCTTCGAGCTCAATGTTCTTCAGGTTTGAATCTGATTCATGGTCACGTATTGAGAGCTTGACCCCAGTTACTCGGCATATCTGCTTCGTGTTGACTCCACCCTTCCCAATTATGCCACCAGCAAGCGAGGCATCAACGCTGATCTTGGCAGTAGCAGATGCACCAAAGTTTCCTGCTGGAGGACCCATAGCGGCTGGTGGAGGTGGTTCAGGTCGGCCTCCATATCGACCACCCATAGGAGGAGCCATGGCACTCTCATGGGACATGTAAGCTGGCTTGCCAAGTTCCCTCTCACCATGGGCGAAATGGCACTTGTCACCAAATTTGCAGCCTTCTGCAGTGTTATACTTGGTGCACATGCGTGTCTTGCCAGAAGAAGCTGGATGAGAATTACCACCAGCAGCATGATCCATAGGAGCTCTTGCCGGTGCAGGCACAGCTGGGTTGCCTAGATTGAGTGTTTTTGCTACTGCTTGATACCCACCAGGGACAAAGTGCGAGAAATGACAACCCTCGCCAAAAGGGCATCCGATAGTGCTGCATAAATCAAAACATAACATGTTAATCTTCTACATTCCAAAAGACAAAATTACAGTGTAGCTTCAGTCCAAGTTGCATAAACACAAAGCATCTTGAGATACATAATTACATAGAAAGTCAGACATTGACTAGTGCCAACAAACTTCCTAAAAAGTAAAATAAAAATCAGAGAGAACCAAATCAATCAATCAATCGTGGAACTGTATTGAGACACAAAATAGTGCATGTGGAAGCATAGGACAGTAGGTTGGTTAGAATCTGTAACTTAAATTCAACATTCCATTATATCACAGATTTAGTATTTCACCAATAAGCAGCAGCATAGCTTTCTTATAGATACATAAGCTAAACCTGGAAACAGCATAACTGCATAACAAGTTTAGTTTAAACTTATACTAAGACGATCAATTTCAATGCTTGTCCTGTGCAATTTTTATAAATACAAGTGCATTTGGAAATGGGAGTCATCGCCTAAAAGACTCCATGTCAGTGGCAATGGCCATCACGTTTGTAAGGCTTGTTGATGTTTAATTAAAACAAGGATTCCATTCCATTCAAGGTCTACACATCAAACTTCCCCAGGGGCTGTTCTGGGAGCAGATGATAATAATAACCGTTTTCAATATGCAGAAACATAACTCAGAATAATAACCATTTTATCATGTTAGAAATTATATCTAATAATCCATAAGTCATTGGACATTTAATAGGCAAGCAAGATCTACTGAAAATACGATTCAATCAGCAAAAAACTGAATTTAAGGCACCCATGCATCTATACACTATCTTAGAAAAGGGGGGACCAATATGTCTAGTGTTAGACGTACAGCTTCTGAATAAAAAAAAACTTGCAAGGGTAAATTAATTCGTAACTGTAATAAATAGTGAATATTAGAAGCTACTATTCTGATGTTATCTTGGATAGGTTAAGATTGTAACCTGAAAAACTTGGTGCAAGGCTTCAATTTGCTTGATAGACCAGTTTGAAATGACTCCGTTTCTGTTGCATAAAATTTTGTTACATCTTCTCACTTGTTAGAAGTTGCATTGTTAATCTTCTAATGAAGTAAACATATAAAATTTGCGTCCAATGAATGTGATGAATAAACAATAATTTTGATATGATATTGATGATATTTCACAGTGATTTATCCTGCAGAAATCATTCACATTTACATTCAACCGCTTCGCAGATGGTAAATATCATTTGTCCAGGTGTTTCTTCTTGTAACCTCATTTGGAGCATCCTCAGGCCCCATTCTGATTATAAGAGCCACAAGGTACTATGCTTTTGCAGATAGTTTCGATCAATAGTGCTACATATTTCTTGTCTATATATGAATAGGGCCTCGCTAGCACTATGGTCATTAGTTACTACAGACAGGCCCACAGCTCAAACCATACACCATTTCTTGTACTTTATTTTAAGCAGTAAGGGCTCACCTGTTCTATCTATAAACTACCTTTCCAAATTATTAAGCAGTTTTCTTTTGCTTCTTGAAGGGAAACACCAATCTAACTGGCTGTCCTGGACTATGTAATCATCTGAGTAATCCTACACACTTAACATGGGTACTTTCCCTAACTCCCCTCAGAAACGTTCTGTTGTATTTTGAATGAATTTCACTCACAAATTAAACTCAAATAGCCCATCAAACCATCCGAATCAGCACAAACTGCTAGGTTACGAAGTCCTTGTTGACGAAAACACGTGCATACTCATGATCACGGTTCATCATAGTAAGTCCGAGCACAAGATTGACTATTCTAATCTTATTACTGGGGCTCATCAGCCCGGCGCACTCGCTCGATGCTCGCGGAACAAACCCTAAAATTACCAGGAGAGCGTCGAGGCTTGCAGATCCAGCAGCATAGCGCACAGAAGACATCGAAAAATCTAGTACGCACAAGCAAATGCAGAAGGGGATAATGAGGCGATAGAGAGAGAAGGGTACCTCTCGAGCGCTTCCCTCCGGCGGCGCCTCCGTTGGCCGTGTCCGGCCGGGATCTCTTGCGGGCGGCGCCGGCTCCCTCCATGGCGAGCCTTCGCGCGGAGGGAGGAGGAGGGAAGGGAGGGGAAGCCGGTCGGGGGCGAGATCGAAACCCTAGCTCGTGGTTGGCGGAGGGAAGCGGAAGGGGAAGCGACCAGCCGCGGAATCGAGAGGGTTAACGACGAGAGAGAGGAGAGACGTAGGGAACGGCTGGTTCATATGGGGTAGTTGGGCTTTGGGCCTCCACCGAGTCAGATATTTATTGGATCTCGAGGAGAGCTTTGTCTTCGTCATGTCGTGTACGTCTTGGGCTTTGGGCCACAATTCGTATTGGACAGTGTAGATCGAATTTTGGTTCGAGATTTCCTCACTGCGTAGTTTCTCATTGTCTGCCACTTCACTGCTTGATTTCTTGAAAAAAAAAACAATTCACTGCTTGTGAATTGCGATGGTAACAAACTACTTACAATCTGATTGATAATTGTTGCCTTTTCGGGACAGAAATTCTTGGGCTATCCTAACTCGAGTTTTACATTACCCCACCATTAACGCAAGTATGCCTTCCAGATCGAAAAGCAACCCTCTAAATTCAATTCAGGGCACAGGCTGCAACATGAACTTGCCCACTGCTAACACTGCATTTGTACTTGCATAATGTCGTCGATCAAATTCAGAAGTTACAGAGAGTTATTTCACAAAACCAAGCTGTGCAGTGAATCCTCCATGGACAAAGGAACTCACATGCTCCTGGCCATCATCTCCTGGTACCTCCGGTACGACTCCTGCTTCTCCAGCAAGAACTTGGCATGGCACCTCGCGATGAACCTCTCCGCGAGCCTGTCGATCTCGTTCACCGCACCATTGCCGTCGCCGTCGCCGTTGCCGTTGCCGCCGTCTTCTCCTTCTCCGGCAGCCGGCAATGCACCGGCCGACGTCTCCTCCTCCAGCCAGCACAGGTACCCGCAGTCCTCCCCGTCGTCGCCGCCGCCGCCGCGCAGCTCCTCCGCCGCGCCGTCGGCCGGAACCACCACGTTCCACGTCGAGTCGTCGTAGTCGTAGTAGTACGGGTGGTAGTGCAGCTCGAGATCCTTGGCGCGAGCCGGCGTGACGGCGGCGGCGGCGGCCCAGTTGAAGCGCAGCAGCTTCATGAAGCTGGCGATCCTCTTCTTGCTCTTCTCCGGTCTCGAGCGGTAGCCGATGGCGTACTTCTTGCCGCCGCCGCCTCTCGTCGGCGCCCTCTTCTTGCGGACGACGTCGAGGAGCAGCGACTTGAACTTGGCGAGGGCACGGAAGACATGGCCGACCTGCGGGTAGATGTGGGAGTGGAGAATGGAATTGAGCTTGGGAGAGATCGAGCTCGGAAGCAGAGCTTCCATGTGAAACAATGGAGCCATGGATCGGGGTGGTGAATGCGGTGGAGCTAGACGGCGTGAGCTCTTGGGCTTATAAAGCTTACATGTATCCAAATACCACCATAGTTCAAATAAATTGCGACAATACCATTGCATAGTCTGAAACTCTGACTACAGCTTACGTCGTTTTCGTTCTGTAAAACTCTGATTACTGAATACTTGTAGTCAAAAAGAAAAGTAAAAAAATGATGCACTGCATGCCTCATCGGATGCTTTGCCTGTCTCAAGACTTTGGGGCCAAAAAACCTTGGCTCCATGAAGCTTTTGTTCTGCAACAGACAAATGGAGCACTGAACAATGTCAATGATTCAGATAATTCAGCAGGTTGTTACTGTTTCATCCGAGCAATATTACAGCAGTGCTTGAGGGGTTTAGGGAACAGAAATCAGCAAGGCTCAGGAGGTGCCTGTCAGTAACTGAGCATGCTTCCGATAAGTGGACCAGCCTGCTATGCTCTAGGCCCGTCGAAGAAGACATTTCATCTTTGTTTCTGAATCTTGTCCCCGCAATGTTTACGAAGATATTAGTACGTTGGTTGTAATTCTTCAAGTCAAAATATTCCCTGAACATCGTTTGTTAGCCTGTCACGTGATAGTCATATACATTATATTCATCTTGATGATTGATGGAAAAAAAGTCAAAATTAACTGAATTACTCTGCCCCTGGAGGCATGCAGAGCAGTGACAAGTGCTGACATGCATGGAGCGTTCCAAGCAGCAACAAAGTAGGATGAATGTTACAAATCATCAATTGGAGAATCCGAAGAAAACAGAGAGTACTGGATGTATCATAGCTAGTCATGGTCTTTTCAGTGTATTCTTACTATTCTGACGACTTAACTGCCTAATTACTTACTCCAGTCATGTCCTTCTCAAAGGAAAGAGAAGCGACGAACAACTTTCTGTGAGCAAGCCTGCTATAGAAATTCAGAAATACAATCGCAGTACCTGTTGGCACAAAAATGGACCTTAATCTGTTGTTTGATTCTTTCTGCACGCCACTGACTAGCTGCAATATGGATTAGTACTGGCTCACTTAATTATCAGAACCGAGCTGGGAACAGCTGGAAACGAAGCAAATATTAGTACATCAAATTGTCATCCTTGCAGATGATAGTCCTCCCACTTAGGAGTGGCAGAACCAAATCAAGAAATCCCATAGACTTCTCCACGTAAATGTTGCGTGGTATCTCAACCTAGTCAGTTTCAGTGAAGGACAGTAGGACACAGCAGGAGCTCCGGTCTAATTCTCTTCCCGGTTTTGTTGCGTCCAAGACTCCCAAGTTGGTGATCCATGAGAAAGCGCACCACATAATTGGCCATGACTTACAATTGTTCAGCTGGATAACAGACAAGAGAGAGATGGAGCGATGAACTGTGTACGCACTTGACATGGATGGTGTGGATGATGCATTCATGCACCTGGCTGCTCATGCATTCGCCGTGTGCATCCCTTGCAGCAGCAGTAGGAGATAGAGATGGTGTGAGGCCCAGTTCTGTGTCGTCGTAGGAATCTAGTTGTTGGGATACTTTGCAAATTGCAATTGCAAAGGAACAGTGACACACCACGCGTTGCATCCGTGGAGAATTGGAGATATGCGAGGAAGAAGACTTGAGGAAATGGCAATGGCAATCATTCGCAGAGGCTGGTGTTGTGATTGTAACCGGAGGAGATCGCAGGAGATACACGACGTGGACTCGTACCGGATCAATGTGCTCATCAGCAGATCATGCGATCATGAGATGATGCAAAGCGCTCGATCGCTCGCTCGCTTGCCGCTGGATTGGAGCCTGCAGCCTGTGTCTGTGTGCGGCATGCGTCTGCGTGCGCGTGCGTAAGTTTGACGTGCCCACTTGCACGGCGAGGTGCTGGGGATGAGCGAGGAGAATTCCTTCTAGAATGTCAATAAAGCCGCTGTCAATGGTATTGTTTTTTTTCTCCTATTGCCATATTGATGTGTAATTGCGCGTTTATGAAAATTTTTCCTATTACGCGAAGGAGAGAATGCAATGGAGGAAAAAAATAGGACTTGGATGCAATCCGCTTCGATTTTGCTATATATTTGTCAGATAATTTTTTTTAAAGAATTAACATATATAAATTAAATAAAGTATAATCCTACTATGATTGATTTTATGGCTATTAAGAAGGTACCATATTTTCTAATGTAAATTTAGTATCTCTAGTACTATGAGGTACCAAGTTTTCACTAAAAATGTTGGTACCTCCCAGTTCCAGTACCTCTCAAAGACTGTAAAATTACTATCCTGCTATAGTTACATTATAACTTGTATGCACCTTCACATGATTTTAAACTGTTAGATTTGCTTCAAGATTTGTGCACGCGAGAAAGGAAAAAATCACAGTGCACACATGTGAGGAGAGTCAGTTCCACGATGTCTGCTTACCGGAAATAGTATGTTTCCTATGCAAGTTACAATATAACTCCACTATAACTATATACTATAGTTACATCTATCGAAATTTTTAGAAGAAATTTGTCAGTAATAAATACATAGGTAGTCCTCGGGCCGTGGGCCTGCAGGGACACGGAGTATCTAGCCCATCACGATTCGCGTAGGCCGTTTGGGCCATACAGAATTCTATAGTAATATAGCCCATCTGAAATCAGCAGCAACTGTCGTTAGGCCCAATTTGTTTTTTTTTTTTGGTTTAGGAGAGGGGGATATGCGGCGGAGCGGAGCCCCGGTGCGTGGGTGGCCGGAGTTCACTCCTGTTCACGCGCGGCGCGGCGAACTAATCGGATGCGGCATTGACAACTGATGTGCATTTTTTGTTTCTGCAGCCACAAGAAAATTACTCGGAGAGCCGCGTGCGTCTAGTTCAGATAAACCTCGCGTACAGTGCATTCATCCCGACAGATTGGAACAACTTGGAGACAGGTGAAGTAATCCTCCAACAGAACATCATTAACTACTCACAATTTGCCAAATCTTCGATAAAACCAGGGATTAAACTACGCCCAAGATGCAGTGCCAGGGATTGACACAAACGCATTTTGGCTTTCCATGTCGTTTTTGAAGCTGAGTCAAGGCCTAAATCCACGGGATTAAACAAGGTTCGAGCCTTCGAGGAGCCAATGAGGCGAGCATGTTCTGCTGCCCCTTCAGGGTTTCAGAAGACGAGCTTGCGAATTCCATCCCCCTCCACCCACGAAGCACCAACCGGCGCGCAGCAAAAGACCAGAAAATTAAAGCCAGGTATATGTATATCAGTATATGTATGTACATACCTATCCAGATAAGATTCTTTCTTAATCTTTCCACGTTGGCACACCAGCATGTCCAAATCTGCAACTGCATAAGTATTGTCGTTGATCGAATTGACGAATCCCATTTTTTATCACCTCTTTTGTCAGACTCCTGTAAAACCCTGACCAACTTGAGCATACAGAGTTCAGCTACATGTATACTGTATATACAGATAACGATTATATGTGTGCGTGCATACAGTTTTGATCGATTGACGTTACGATTGACAGTTTCACAATTGACAGTGTCCGTGTCTGTTTTTGGGTAGGATCAGGAATTCAGGATGACAGCTTCGACCTTGATTTCTCGTTCTTGTTTCTGATCAGGGAGATTCCAAAGACAAGAGTAGTCCAATGCTCATCAAACACCTGTATTTCTTCTGAAGGGATGTGTGGACCCGGTAGATTCCCCATAACACTAAAAAAAATATGGTTAGAAGATTTTATTATGGTTTGACTTTGTTTTTAGTTAGGGATCGGTGCACAACTTTGCTCAAGAAAATTATTTGATCTGTCAGTTGTACTAGTGCATGTAATTTCTGATACCCCTGAGAATGTCAAAGCTGATCTCCATCTATTCTTTCTTTTCAGGAGAACTTGTTATCAGGTGAAGCGGTGGTGAAATGCCAACGTGTAAATTCAACACACCTTGAAAATTTTGATTACTAGAATCTTGCTTCAGTACAGCATCCTCCTAAGTCCTAACAATAAAATGAAAAACATCTGATTAAAATCTGCATTGATAAAGGGGGCCTAAAATGACTGACGATGCAGATGTGTATTGCAACTTAGAAGGAGTGAGATGATATGGACCTAGAAGTCATCACTTAGATTTGAATTTACGGATGCTAGTCTTTTTTAAAGATGACAGGATCAAACGAGAAAGAAAATGGTGCCTTATACGACAATTGAATTAGATGAAACAAAAAAGCATCGATGTTATCGTGTTAACATGTGATGACTTCCTATGGCATAGTGTTGGTCCTATGAAGTGCAAGCTTTTCCTTTAGTTTGCACTTCGGTGACGATATTGGATCACCGATCAAATGTGCCGTCACGGGATGGATAGTCACTCCATGTGCCCTATGTGTGCACAGGAGCAGAAAACAACCAATCATATCCTGTTGGAGTGCGTCTTTACAAAGTAAGTTTTGCACAAGTTACTGGCCAAGGTCGGACTGCCCTTATCTTCGCCCAGTCGACAGTCCACCCCCCAAGTCCGGTACTCTGGTGGGAGTGCACTCACCGGTAGCTGCCTGATCACCTTAGGAGAGGATTCGACTCCTTCATCCTCTTTGTTACCTAGAATATCATGTTGGAAAGGAATGCTCGTGTCTTCGATGGGTTCATCTCCCAGGTGGATAGAGTGGTTGATCGCATCGTGCAAGAATAAAGGATCTGGGTGGAAGCGAAGCCGAGTCCTCTTGGAGTTCTTCTTGTCCATAGTCCTTTTTCCTGCCTTTTTGCTTGTTCGGGGCTGGTTTTGCCTAGCTTAACTGGTCATTGATCCCCTTTTCTCCCCGTTTAAACTCCCCATGACCGCTACGGTAGGTCACGGTTGTACAAACTTTTTCCTTGAGGAGGTACCATGAGGTACTATTTTTTCTATTATAAATTTGGTACCTCTTGGTACCTATGTACTACGAGGTATCATGAGGTACTAAAATTTTGGTACCTCGTGGTACCTCCTCAAGGACCGTAGAATTGCTCTTTCTAATATATTAGCGTACAAGGCTCTTGTGCGTTCACAAAAAAAAAAGATCAGTTTATTTTGCTGCTGATGAAGTTACTGCTCTATTTTGACTACTTTGTCTACCTCATGGTGACACAGAGAGTTGTTTACTTGATTATCTATGGATCTAAAATTTACCCGCTTCGTTTGGCCAATAAACATCACGTCCAAGAAGATTCAAACTAGAAACATTGTATGATTCGTCAGGTTATCTACCCTTGTTGGGACATCAAAAGACAAGCAACACACAAATTATGGAGCATAGAGATGTCCCCTCTGATCCTAACTGTAATATGTTTGAAGCTTGCAAATTATGTTCAGCTAGAGCTGGAGACTAAAAAGAACCAGATAAGCAAAGAAAATGATAGCGAGGGTGAGGGCACCAAAGTGGCTATTTGTCACCTTAGCCTTGTCCGACATGCGAGATAATTTATGCTCTGCTATATATATGTAGCAGTTGGATTTATATACATACACATATATACATCTCTTTGCATATTTATATTCTTGTCAGTTGTTTGCTGAGGCCCCCACTGTGAGAAGTTCATATTCCATTTGGGATTATCAGGACTCCTTCAGATTATTCCAATCCTTCCCTGCATACAGAAAGTGATCTAGCTGAGGTGAGATCAGAGAGAGAGAGAGATTGAGCTGGTTTTACCAGGAAGTTTCCAGTGGTGTTTGCTTTGCTGCACATGTGATGCCCTTCAAGTTGTAAGTTCATCTCAACCATGTGTGTAATAATGCTTACTTTTTGCCATGCATTGCATTGCGTCCTCTCCTTCTCCGGCGGCTGCTGCTGCTGCATGGTGTGATGGTGGTGGTGGTGGTCGTCGTCGTCGGCTGTTTTGCGATTCTGGAGATTGGTTTTGTACTTTTGTGCGTATCCGGGGACATGCACCGCCGTCGAATTATTCTCGCCGTTGTTGCGTGCCACGCCTCCCCTCCTTCCCTCCCTGCGAATATAGGCCGGTGCGGATTCCCAATTAATTCCCATTGATCTATCGTATGTGCCACTAGCTTCCCGTTCGTTCGATCGAGAGCCTATTTAAGCTTCGCCGCCGCGTTAATCCCTCTTTCCTCCTCCAAATTAATCTCATCCTAATTCTGTTTTAATTTCTGGTGGGAATTTCGCTGTTTGATCTGGCCTCTTCACGTAACCGTAATGTTCTATGTGTAAATTGAATTAATGGAGTTGGTTGTGAAATCGTTGAATTGATGGTGATTCGGTTGTTGTTAGTTCAGTTAAATGTTGCAAGATATCATGAACACCAAGAAGATTAAGCTGCACGACTGCCACTTCGGCTCGCCGCTATGTGACCCTTCGCCGGCGCCGCACCTGCTGAGCTCCGCCGCCGCCGCCGGGCTGTCGTTCCACCCGGGGCTCGTGAGCTCGGCGGCGCAGCACCAGCAGCACGGCGCGGGCGGCTGGCTGCACGAGGAGTACTACGCGCCGAGGTCGTCGCCGCCGTCGTCGCTTCTCGCGCAGACCTGCGTCGGCTCCAACGCGACCGCGTTCTACGCCGCCGAGAACCTGCCGCAGTTCGACTTCCCAGCTCTCGGTACGGCGGCGGCGGCGGCGGCCAAGGCGCCGTTCCGGTCGTCGGAGAGCGAGCTGTACCGGCCGGTCGACCCGCTGCTCCTCCGTGCGGACCACTCGGTGAGGACGTACTACGTCCGGCCGCAGAAGCGGGATTCCGGCGAGAGGACACCATTGCCGCCGCCGTCGCAGCAACAGCATCAGGACAGAATCCACGGGCTCTTCGCCGGCGCTCCCACCACTCGGCTTCTCAGCGGCGAACCCAAAATCCACTCGTTTCCACCTCAAGTAAGCATGGAACAATCATGAACAGAACTCTACTAAGAATTCTACTGTTTGTCTTTAATTCTTTTCTTTGAGATGCCTGTGAATTTTTTTATCGTAATCTGAAAATTAACTCCGATGAAGGTGGCGGCGAAGCCGATTCTGCCGGCGATGGATGCGCCGAGCCTGCAGAACCAGATGGAGAATCAGCTGACAAGGAACTGCATCGGCGCGGCAACTCCGGTGACCCCCACCGGAAACCTCGCCGGATCAGGTGCGCCGAGCAAGACGCGGATCAGGTGGACGCAGGACCTGCACGAGCGGTTCGTCGACTGCGTCAATCAGCTCGGCGGCGCAGACAGTGAGTGTTCTTGATCAGCAAAAAACAAAACAAAAAAAACAGAGAAGCTTTTGTCATGCATGACGATTTCTCATGGCGCATAGTTCTTTCTTCTTCTTGCATGCAGAGGCAACTCCGAAGGGGATTCTGAAGCTGATGAATTCGGATGGCCTGACGATCTACCACATCAAGAGCCATCTCCAGGTAACTGAAACTCTGAAACTGGAAAGCAGGGTCACTTGATCAACTACACACGAACGATTTTAAACAGATGACATAGATGTGTAACCAAACAGATATCGTATTAATGTCGATTTGTAGCTAGGGATTGGTTGATCTAGTTGAAGTTTGTTTAATAAACGAGCTGTAGTTATCTAACAATTTTCTCTCATCTTCTTTCTGTGCAGAAATATCGCATAGCGAAGTACATGCCAGCGTCATCTGAAGGTAAGCCATCACAACTTCGTTACTGTTTTTTTTTTTTTTGGTTGGGAGGGGGGGGGTCTAAGCTGAATCCTGAAATAGAGAAGTTAATCCTCCATTAGTAGCAGCATTTGTAAGAGATAAGCATAAATTCCAGATCCCCTGAGTTCAGGAGGATCTGGATTCGTTCGTTCGTTGTGTTGCTTTATTCTAGGTCATTTCAACGCCGTGCTTTTATCCTACTACTGTTGTTTGGTATGCTTCGCTATCCATTCATCCACTGACACATGTCCTCATTCTGCTGCTATACTGTCGAATTTTTTCAGGGAAGCAACTGGAGAAAAGAGCAACAGGAAATGACATGCAGAATCTGGACCCCAAAACGTATCTCTCTTTCTCTCTGTCTGCTAGTAGTAATAGCTTTGCGAACCAGTCCCAAATCCCAATGGAGTGCAAGTGCTGCTAGCTATCTACTGTCAAATCATGCGTGCATATATTAACAAGAATCGCCTTTTTGCTGTAGTGGAATGCAAATCACGGAAGCACTGCGTGTTCAGCTCGACGTGCAGAGGCGCCTCCATGAACAGCTAGAGGTGCTAGCTCCATCATTTGCCAACACTTTGACACTAGATACTTTACAATTTTCAGAAAAGGAACGGCTTAATTATATAGCCATCATTGATAATCATGTAACTAACTTCTTTATGCCTGAATTTTGTGTGCCTCGCTAGATTCAGAGAAATCTGCAGCTGAGGATAGAGGAGCAGGGGAAGAGGCTGCAGAAGATGTTCGAGGACCAGCTGAAGGCGAGCAGGAGCGTGATGGAACCGCAGGAGCTGGACGACGTCGTCGCCTTCGCCGCCGGCGACGGAGACGACGACGCGTTCGATGACGTCGACGTGCAGCTGCTGGCCGTCGCTGGCAGCGGCTATGACGACGCCGGGTTCCAGTCCAAAATAAGCTAGGACAGCCTTTTTTGCGTTTTGTGTTTTGGCACTTTGATTTGACAAATATTGTTCTGGTTCTTCGACGTATGATACGCACAATGCTATTTTTTGCCCGTGTAGTTGGCGAAAGTTTCAAAAAGATATTTTAAGAAAGAGAGTGGGATCCACAGATTCGCGCTTAATTTTTTTTTTTGTAGCTAGTTTGATCAGAGTTGTAAAATTTAGGCTTTTTCAATTGGCCTGCACTGCATTTCTTAATGGTTTTAGTTAGGTCTTAGCAGGCAAAAAACAGGTTAAGTTCAAGTGGCAATATATTGCTCATGTCACATTCACATATGGGCTTGGGATGCTCTACGTGTACCACCATGACACCATCCTACGCAGAAAAAGGAAATTACAAAATGGATATCAACCACAGAACGCAATAATGCTGTTGTGGATTGTCTACTAGATACCTTGAATTAATTTGTCAATAGTTAAGAAATAAGACCTTAATGATTTGCACTTAACTTTCAGCAGCAACCTGGACTGATGTTCAACAGTAGAAGTATCATCAAGAATATGGACATGGTCCTCACGCGCATCTTCATAATGCAAGCACCGAAATGCTCTCCTTTTCCCCTTCTTTACCAAAGGGGAATGTAAAGATAAATCAGCGCTGGCCTTAAAAGACATACACCAATATAGGGGGCACACATTCAATAACCAAGAGGTCGTGAATCCATTACAGCTTTTTAAAAAGTTCAACCTGGCACTCAAATAAAAAGCTTAACTTTACATAGTCAGCCAAAGACATTTTGACATTTAGAAACTAACGCTACGAATTCTGTAGAGGTTACACCAAAGTACTGCGGCAGTAGCCACTACGTAGAATTAAAATTACAGGCTACCACAAATAATCTGGTTTTCTCTGACAAACTTCATAATCCAGAGCATAGAAAAGATACATAAGCTAGCTGTCCATTTTTTTGTCAAGAACACCATATTGTAAAGTTAGGCCTATCTGGCACCACTGCAATCCTAGATCTGCATGGACAGGTAACAGAACAGAACGAAACAAATCAAATCAATTTAGCAGATAATAGATAAATCTCTGATGTACTAGCATCATACTGGGAATGTCAAACTAGTAGAGAATTAATATTTTATATATTGTAACCTAACAAAGAAAAATTTTCGCCGGGTGTAACCTAACAAAGAATTCAGTGGCTATGGCACTTGACAAAGGAAAACTAACCAGTTAATGAGGATATGCTATGTTTCCTTAATGAAGTGGTGAGCAAGCAACTCTGATAATCCAGAACTAGGAATGCTCTCGCAGCCGAACAGCTCCTGAAGTTTTGAGTCACATAATATTGATCCAGTAATAGCATCCTGTGTAAAATCAGTAAATGAATAAAAAGCACATATCAGTTGGCCAACTTTAAGGATCACATTCTCAAGATTGGAACGATTACAAGGGAGACAGAAAGAACACAACTTTGCTAAGATACTTGGCAGGTTAATCTAGTAATCTAGGATAAAAGAATAAAACAAGAATTACACTGGTAGTGCGTAACAGATATCCAGTAACCGTGTTACATATCAGATAAGCTCTGTAAGCAGTCAGCTTCCCCCCCCCCCCCAAAAGACAGACGTAGTAATAAAACGTTAGCACTTTAACTTGACACAAAATACACTATTTCAGTTGTCTCTAACATTAACAGGAATGTGGTGAATTACAAGCCAGCAGATTATTCTTCAGTCTCTGCCATAATACTACTATTGCTTATGGACAATTATAACTATATATAATACAATGATGTTTCAAAACATTGAAAGTTTTCCAGCGTTTGCAGCCAATACTTAGCTCCAACTTGCATCCATCAGAAGCAAAGAGCAAATCGATATCGTGCAACAATAAATATAAAGTTAAAACATATTCATACCTCAAGTTGGTTTGCTTTTATGTAATCCCAAAGGTACCTCAAAGCATCATCTTGAGGCACTGTGCCTTCCATTCCAATAAACTTGGCTAGTGCATCAGAAATCACCACAGAGGGTTGATTAATCAGAGGCATAGGCTGAGTAGCTACATTGGAGGGCTTAAATTTCTTTGCTTCCCGAATTTGATCCTCTGCAGAACCAAGAAAACATAATTAGGAACTTCCATCAGAACAAAACATTAGCAGCGACATCTAGACCAAAAGAAGCAGAAGAACGTACTTGGGTCAAGTGGAGTTATATGTTTCGCCAACAATTTATTCATCTTAAACATGTCAGTTGTGTCAGTTCCAAAAACCACACGAAGTTCATCATTGCAGATTATCTTCCTTTTGTCATCAGGATCTTGAAGATTATTCTGCCGAATATATTGCCAAAGCTGCTTGACAATCTGAATGGAGGAAGCAAGTTACTTTGTCTCGGTTGATTCATTAAAGAGTTTATCACAGGATTAAATTGGATGCCATTTTCTCTAATACAATTGGGGAAAGCTGAGATTACCTGAGTTCTTGACATGACAGTCTCACCAACAATAGTCTGAAGTTCAGGTGAGATTGCACAAACTTTATTTAAACCACCAGGCCCACCTCGTTTCCGCTTTGAAGCACTAGAGGAAATAATACAGATATGATAAACCAATCAGTTTGCATGCATGAGTAAATTCCACAGGTTTGAATCAATGTACAATCCAAGGACACATGAATCTAATGGTTAAACCAGTATATCTTCAAGCAGAACAAAATAACCTTTATATCAGCTTCAAAATAGATTCAGCGTGACATTTGCATATTATCCAGTGAGAATAATATCATGCGATAATACTTATATGGCCTAAGAAATCTTAACTGATTGTGAATAAGAAAATGTGCAAAAACTAAGAACTATAACCCATATAACATTGAGCTCTGTTTTGGTATACAATAAGTGGGAACATATTTCTTTGGTTCATAGGGGAAATACACTACAACAGGTCAACAGTACAAGCTATACAGTGTACAGAATCCCATCATGAAAAATAGATGTAGCATACAGATCCAATGAATCTAATGTTAACGATCATGTTTTTTTTATTACAAATACTATGATTCATACACATACAAGAAAAAGAAAGCTTTTCAACATACTACCAAAGGACAAACCAAAATTAATTGACTGTACCTTTTGTTTGCAGGATCAAAATGTCATTGTTTGAAAAAAGAGAAAAGTTCACGCTGAGCAGTCTGGGCAGAAAACAGTATCCAGACAGGGGGGAAAAGCAGGAAGTTCTATTTAGTGGCTTGCAAGAAAGCTGACGATTCCACAAGTCCAAACTATCAGATTCACTACTTAAGAAATAAAGCAAGCCCAATTTAGCATTTTGTACATTCTAGGATAACAGCTGTAATATCCTTCAAGCACTTGGTACCACAATCAAACAAAATACATATAAAACGGACTATTGTGCTTTTTTTTTAATTATAACCTTCTGAAGCTCAACACAGAATACACCAGTCAAACAAAACATGCCTAAATTCCACTATATTCGACCAGTTAACTAAATGAGATAGAAACTAACTAACATAACTACAAATGGATGGTTACACAACCAACATAGTATATGGTCAAAAAGTAGATACCACCATACCGGCATCCCAAGCATGTGTCCTAAAAGCTATAGTGTATATAAATTGGTGTACACGAGTTGGAACCAAAATCACTTTGCTAGGAGACTGAACCCTAAACCCTAACCCCACTCAGCTAGAGGTGCCAATTCACGAGTGCAAACAGGTAATCTCAAGTCAAAGTCATTATTATTAGCAGCCCTAATTAAACGAAACAACCAACTAATTGTCCAACCAAACTAGATTTAAGAGCGAATCGGAAATATTCTGCCCATATATATCTCGATTCGATTGGGGGAATGAACCCTAATTTCATCCGGTGGCTCACCTTTCCTTGTTGTCGCCCGCGGCCTGTACTGCGGCGGTGGGGGAAGCAGTGCCGCCGGTTCCAGGGGCTGGCTGCTGGAAGGAGACGGTCCCACCAGTGGCGACCCCAGCCAAGCCGCTGGTGACGCGGAAGGCCAGAGGAGGCGGCGGGTAGAACGCCATGGCCGGCACGGGAGGCTGCGGGGAGACCGCCCCAGCGGCGCCGCCTGGTACACCAGCGGGGAGCTGCGGCATGGCCTGGAATATGAGCTGGGGCTGGAGCACCGCGAGCTGCTGCTGCATCTGCTGCAACTGCGCCTGCACCTGCACCTGCGGCATGGCAGGCGCGGGAGCGGCGACCAGAGGAGGAGGATTAGGAGCCGCCGCCGCCGCCGCCTGGGCCTTGGCGACGAGCGGCGGCTGGAGGCGCGGGCCGAAGAAGAGGTCCATCTGGTCGCGGATGAAGGTCGCCTTGTGTGCGAGGTCGACGCCGAGCTTGGCCTCCGCCTGCGACAGCACGGCGGCGAGCGAGGCCTCCCCGGCGGCGCCCCCCGACGAGCGGAGGACGGACTCGACGCAGCTGGCGATCTCCTGGTCGGACACCATGGCGCGCGGGAGGGTGCCAAAACTCAAATCTCGCCCAAAAAACCCTCCCCTCCCTCGCACGATTCCCCCCCCCCCTCCCCCCTCTCTCTCTCTCTCTCCCCTCTCCTCTCTGTGTCTCTGCCGCCTGGTCTCTCTCCCCTTTGTCTCTCTCTCCTCCGGCCTCTCTCTCTCTCTCTCTTTCTCTCTCCTCTTGGGGTCTAATCTATTGTTAAGCAGAGGGGAGCGTTTCGTCGGGGAGGGGAGGAAAAGATGGGAAAAGGACAACTCGCTAAGGTTACCTTAGATTTGTTACCCTAATGATGACGGGTGGGGACATGGATTGGATAAGGTTGGCTATGGGCCCACTTGTCATGGGAGGGGCTAGGTACGAGGCCCGTGCGGATGGAAAGTCTGCAGACGAGGAGTCGTGGAATTACGGAAGTGCCCATGGTTTTGGATGCGGTTGTTGAGTGGGTGAGGGGGTGTGCGGTTTTTCTGCGCTGGTGGGGTCTCCATGGACGTCTCTTCGGCTCCGGGGAGTAGAAGGGATCGTGGGGCAGAGATATCATGGGCTCATGGGCTGATGGGCCGGGCTAAATAATGTCAGGCTGCGCCTTGCCTGGGAGTGACGGGCCAAGAAATAAAGTGTTCTTAAAAATAAAATTCCACATATATCGAACATGATTTTAGTTTCAAAAAAATAACTCGTCATTTTTTAAAAAATAACCAAAAATTTTACAGGTGATTTTTTAAGAAAAAAAACTTAAGATGAATTGAAGTTTGTTACACGAACATTGGATCTTACTGATTATCATTTTCATATGCCATCTATGTCAAACTAATATGTGGCATTGCGACTTTTTTTTTAGATTGCATTGTGACCTTGAAAATGTTTTTCTTATCCTAAAGCCACGAGGCATAACTAGGTCAAACCTTAATATTGAACTCATAGTCTTCAATCCCGATGAGTTGTTTATTAGCGTGTAACACACATAAATATGTTCATTGTCTCGCGTTATATTTGATACCTAACTTACTTTTGCTGTAGTGATGGCACATCCTTGTATAAACCATCCTTACTTTTTTATATTCAACATTTGACAATCTGTTTTATTTGAGAAAATTTTATGGTTAGTATTTTTATTTTTAGTATATGATAAATTTGAATAGTATTTTATGTCTGACTTATTTTTTATTTTTTATAATTTTTTTAAATAAGACGAATATAAACTCACAACCACATTTAAAATTGGATGGGAGAGCACTGAGCAACACGATTACATTTCGCACATGGTTGTTGAAGTTTAAGTGAAAAATGAATAAATCTGAGATATAATCGAACCTCTGAAATAACTGGAAAATAGCGTAATATATTAAAAAGAGTAAAATACACCAGCGGTCCTTAAACTTGTCAGTAGGTTTCACTTAGGTCCACGAACTTGCAAAATACATATCGAGGTCTCTAAACTTGGTTTATTATATCATCTCGGTCCAAAGCCGCATTTGACCGTGGTCTTGCCTACGTGGCACGCCACGTGAACGATGATATGGATTTTTTTTTAAATTTTTTTCTCCCTTCTTCCTTCTTTTTCACCACTGCGACAACCCCTCCCCTCGTGCCGCCTCTCACCACCGAGAAAAAAGAAGGAAGAAGGGAGAAAAAATAAAAAAAATCCATGTCATTGTCCACGTGGCGTGCTACGTAGGCAAGACCACAGTTAAACGAGACATTGGACCGGGATGATACAATAAATCAAGTTTAGAGACCTCAATGTGCACTTTGTAAATTTGTGGACTTAAGTGAAACCTCATGACAAATTAGTACCGCTGGTCAATTTTACTCTATTAAAAAACAGAATACTATACAAATCGACATTGTTATTTTATTTAGAGTATTAACCTTGATGCTAACCTAACAAGGGTGGGCGAACTAGCATAACAACCGTATCATGTGCTTTAATCCGCATCAAATCATCCTCGAGCTAGAGAGATTAGCCAAGAAGATAAAACCCGTCTAAAAACCCCCCGAATCCTCAAAACCCTAGGAGGAGAGCACGGTAGATCCCCCATTTCCCTCCTCATCTCCGACGCGCATTTCCCCCAAAAGAGGGGAGCAAATGGCGTCGGCGGCGTGCTCCTCGTCGGCTTCCGCCCTCGTCCGCCTCACCGGCCCGATCCATCTGTGCAGCGCCCCGCCCCGTGGGTCCGCGCGGCGGCGCCACGCTTCCGTGCGGTGCTCGTTCGCGCCGGTGGAGACGGCGAGGATAAAGGTCGTGGGCGTCGGCGGCGGCGGGAACAACGCTGTCAACCGCATGATCGGCAGCGGCCTCCAGGTAGGGCGGGCCTAACCTTCTTGACGGAACTGGGCTTCCTCGGTTGGCATCTAGATCCATTTGGTAGTTATATTTGAGCATAGGACTGATGAACAAGTTGATCTACGACTTTATTTCCGTCCTTCCGTGCAATCCCATGCTGCCATTCGCGTAATACCCCTATCTAGTTAAGCGTACGAGCACCTTTGTTGGGTTATTATTCGCTATTAATGCTGGTGTCCGTGGTATACTTATCATACTTTTGAATTATATCAGCATCTACGAAATGCGAACCCAGTGCATTGTTTAGCCTGAAATTCCAGCATGACCGTTGTTTGTTTTCTCAAATAGTAACATCTGGACTGTACAATTTCAGGGCATCGAATTTTATGCCATAAACACAGATTCCCAGGCGCTTTTGAATTCGCAAGCGCAATACCCGCTACAAATTGGAGAGCAGTTAACTCGTGGACTAGGTAATATTTGTTGTTCTCTGCTGAACTGACACAATTATGAAACGTTCTGTATGTAAATGTTACATCTTTCATGCTGATTAGTCTGCCTACAAGAACATATTGATATCTGATGGTTGTCTACGATGTATCGATAACATGATTCACATGTCTCGATGCACTAATAAACTGTGGGAAATGTATGAGTATGACATATTTTAAGGGCAGCAAATTTCGATTCAAAATAGCAAAATGTTGACTGCAGTCGCTAATTTATTCCATGCATACAGGTACTGGTGGAAATCCTAATTTGGGAGAGCAAGCTGCTGAGGAATCAAAAGAAGCCATAGCCAATGCCCTGAAGGATTCTGACCTTGTCTTCATAACGGCTGGAATGGGAGGGGGTACTGGATCTGGTGCTGCTCCAGTTGTTGCTCAGATATCAAAGGAAGCCGGTTATCTCACCGTTGGAGTTGTTACCTATCCATTCAGTTTTGAAGGACGCAAGCGCTCTCTTCAGGCAAGTGTTTGAGTCTTCTCCACCCGTATACAATTAATGTGGCGTTACATTTGATAAATAGTTTTGGTTAAGCATGGAACAAACATTTCCTTAGGGGAGCTGTGAGTTATTTAAGATGATGATTAAACACGTTTTAATCATTGGACTGGTAGTTATAATGTGCCAACGTATGGTACCTGTGTTTTGTTGTTTTTTCAGTTCAAGGTCTGGTGCCCTGTCCTCTGCTAGCTCTTTTCAATTTTTGTAGCAGAGGATCTTTAGAATAATATTTAGCATTTTTTAACGAAGTAATATTTGTTTGAGTTGCTGTTGCTATACACAGTTTGTAGTTATTTGCCCTATGTGAACCCATTTGGTTCTGTTGGACTTTAGTTTCTATACACTAGCTGTTTGTATTTTTCTTAAAATAATTGTCTGTTAAAAGCTGTTTTGCTTTTGTCTAGCTAATTTATCTGGTCTTTCTCCATTTCAGGCGTTGGAAGCATTAGAGAAGCTGGAAAGGAGTGTAGACACACTTATTGTTATTCCAAATGATCGATTATTAGATGTTGTTGATGAAAACACGCCCTTGCAAGATGCGTTTCTTCTTGCAGATGATGTTCTTCGTCAAGGTGTCCAAGGAATATCAGATATTATTACAGTAAGTATTCTTCTTATCTATGCTGCTGTAACTTGTGATCACACAATACTCATCTGAAAACTTTGCAGATACCTGGACTTGTCAATGTTGATTTTGCTGATGTGAAAGCTGTTATGAAAAACTCTGGAACTGCAATGCTTGGTGTTGGTGTTTCTTCCAGCAAAAATCGGGCCCAAGAAGCTGCAGAGCAGGCAACACTTGCTCCTTTAATCGGGTCGTCTATTGAGGCGGCTACTGGTGTTGTGTACAATATCACTGGTGGAAAGGACATAACCTTGCAAGAAGTAAACAAAGTCTCTCAGGTGCGTGTAATATTTCTTGCCATTGTCTTGAACTGTCTTTGAAGAAGTATGATATAGCACTGTAATATGTTAAGTCGAAAAACTTAAGATGCTATTATCACGATCATACTCCACAATTTAGGGCTACTGGAATTATGTGGCCTAGGTGATTGAAGTGCTTTGTTTTGACCAATGCTTATGCACGTTTTGCAGATTGTGACAAGCTTGGCCGATCCTTCTGCAAATATAATTTTCGGGGCTGTTGTTGATGACCGGTACACTGGTGAGATTCATGTGACGATCATTGCCACAGGGTTTCCACAATCCTTTCAGAAGTCCCTTTTGGCCGATCCCAAGGGTGCAAGAATAATGGAGGCCAAAGAAAAGGCAGCGAACCTCACCTATAAAGCAGTGGCAGCGGCGACGGTACAACCAGCGCCCGCCGCCACTTGGTCTCGGAGGCTCTTTTCCTGAACACGGTTCAATAGGAAAACTAGTAGTTTGTGTACCTTAGATTCTCATGGAATTACTGAGTTGGCGCTCCAATCAGGCTTCTATGTGTTATTCTTTTTGGATATGTAAACACTTAACAGTTACACATAGTGATTAGCTTCACTTTTATTGTATGTATCATCTAGATGAGGTTGAGGTCTTCAGGAGTTCAGCAGCCGTCACGAATTTTTATTGTATGTTCAAGACGACACTTGGTAGTTGTTCGTTGTAGGCGCGACTTGCTGGCCAAATCTATTGAGTTGTAGATGTGGATGAATTTGCACTTGATTGATCTTGCATTTTTACTCATACGGAGACGCCACGTGACTACATGATCGCTCTGGTGTCTTGAGAAATCCATTTATTCATTCTTGTTGGATACCCAGAGGCCAGATGAAGGGCCTGTTTGGTACATCTCAGAGTTTCAGCTTCATCTAAAATAGGAGCGAAGCTAGGTAGAGCTCTCTCACAAAATAAGCGGAGCTGGCAGTTGGAGCTCTACCAAACAGGCGTAGGCGTGAACTATTCCACCCAGTGACTTCCACAGGTGTGCTTACCCGGCCCAGCACGTCTGGGCTGCGTCAGGCCATGCCGTTTTCTTCACTGGCCCATACATAAGCCATAGCCACAGAAACCAGCGATTAGTACCATACCGCTGATTCGGATGCAGAACGCTCTCCCGGAACAGTATAAAACAAGTGCCAAGGCAGCTGTTGAAAGGCAGGCAGCTGCGCAGTGGGCACAAAGCGAACTATTCTTTCGCCTTTTACTAAAGAATACCGTGTGCTCGCTGCAAATAGCAGCATACTCTAATTTTTTGAGGGGATTTCCAGCATTTGGAGAACCCCAACAATTCTGAAATTGAAATTAGACCTTCTAATTTATATGATTTTCACCGTGATTTGACCTCTCTGGCCTAGCACCCCTGAACCGAAAGCAGCTCCTTTGTCCCAGGAGAGCTCCTTTATATGATTTTAGTTTGGATGACAACAGGAGAGTTCCTTTGTCCCAGGAACAGGGCTCTTCTGCACTCTACTCTACAGTGCAGCTGCAGTTCATATCTCAATGAGGTAGATTGGTCCTGACATCTGATCTCGACATAGGTAAGCGATGCATATAACGAGTTGTTCATCCAAATTTGTGAAGGTGAATTGATCTCTAGACGATTTATAGATTAGATAGTGTTGGCAAGAGAAGGTGGTGATGACCAAAGGGGAGACGATTGACCTTCAAGCTCAACGCTGCCGAGTTTATTGTTGCGTGCGGCGGCGCCGTGAGCCCATGACAGACGGGAGGCTTGGATGAGTAATGAGCGGGAAGCAAGTGACGGCCAGGGTGCGCGCGGCGCGCCGGCGAGGCACGCCATGATGCGCTGGCGGCGTCCTTGCTGTGAATGGGGGGGGGGGGGGGGGCTTATCAAGAAAAACCACGTTTCGATCAGTCTTTGTGCGGTGCAGATGATATTTTGGGGCGGGAAGTTGTATTGTATTCCATGTATCTTCTTTGTTACTCTGTACAAGACACCATTCTAATGTTCTGTTGAATTTATGTGTGGACGAACTTGTATTCGCTTGATTTTACTCGATGCAGAAATGCTAGAGAAATGATCCTTCTGTTATGTTTGAACGCAGATGAGCTTTGCCTGAACATCCGTCATCCGGCCCAGCACCAGTGGGCTACCTGGCAGTGAATGTCTTCACCCATATTGGCCCATCGCCGCTGATGGCAAAGGTAGCAGAGCAGCCACCGATTAGTACCATACCGCTGCTTTGGGTGCAGAATACTTCCCTCAAACAGTATAAAAGAAGTGCCGAGGCAGCCGTTGAGAAGCAGGCAGCTGCGCAGTGGGCACAAAGCGAACTATTCTTTCGCCTTTTACTAAAGAATACCGTGTGCACGCTGCAAATAGCAGCATACTCTAATTTTTTGAGGGGATTTCCTATCTAAGGACAAACCCCAACAATTTTGAAATAGAAATTTGATATTTTTTTTCAAGGGGTTTCCTGTCTAAGGAGAAACCTCAACAATTATGTATGAAATAGAGAATTGACGTCTTACACTCTTTCTCCATCTTATATACAGTTGTTTACTTCGTCAAAATCCACAAGTTGCTGATAGAATCCTTTGTGACGTTACGCTAAAAACACTTCAGCAAACTGATCTGTTCTTTGAGTACTCTGGACGGCTGTCGGCCCTACTCGTTTTGGGAGATAAACTTTTGGATTAAAATGACATGTTTTTCAAACGGTTAAAGGGTGTGTTTCGTGCGAAAAATTTCTATATGAAAGTTGTTCTAAAATATCAGATTAATCCATTTTTCAAGTTTGTAATAATTAAAACTCAATTAATAACATGTTATTAACACCTTATTTTACGTGAAATACTTAATCTTTATCTTCATTTTTAGAACATTCAAACACCACCAAGATTTGCATGCTTTAGCTGAGATGACAGCAAGAGGTATCCTTTGCCCCAGCCCCCAGGAACAGGGCTCTTCTGCACCAACACTAGGCTTCAGTTCACATCTCAACGAGGTAGCTTGGACCTGGCTTCTCGGTTGTTGAGTATATAACTAGTTGTTCATCCAGTTTTGTGAAGGTGAATGAATCTCTAGACGAGTTCTAGATTGGACAATGAGCTAACAAATTCGCTTCTTCCCCATCGTTGTCAGGAGAAGGTGATGGTCAATCACCTAAGGCTGCCAGGATTGTTGGATACTTGGATGCGTGTGACATCCGGGAGTCTTGGAGGAAGAAGGAGCGGGAAGCAAGTGACAGCCAGGATGCGGCGGCGCTCCGGCGAGGCACGCCGTGAGGAGGTGGCGGCGTTCTTGAGACGAGTGTGGGAGTCGGAGTTTTAAACTCCGAGCCCCCTTGGATCTCTAACGACCGTTCGATCAGGCTTCTGCGCCCCAGATTAACCGAAAATTATTCAGGGGCTTCATCGCCAACTAAACGGAGGCCCATTATCTTGAGGCGGAGTGGGGGCAAGGCCCACTTCAGTCGGCCGAAACGAGGCCCAAAATTGTGTGGCGGAATATGAGGAAGAGCTCTCGTGGCAGGTAGAAGCGATTAGTACCATACCGCTGCTTTGGGCGCAGAACACTTCCCAGAACAGTATAAAACAAGTGCCAAGGCCACCGTTGAGAGGCAGGCAGCTGCGCAGTGGGCACAAAGCGAACTATTCTTTCGCCTTTTACTAAAGAATACCGTGTGCTCGCTGCAATTAGCAGCATACTCAAATTTTTTGAGGGGATTTCCAGGATTTGGAGAACCCCAACAATTCTGAAACAAGATTTGATTACCTCCTGTTCATCTGTTCGTAGGCATGGTGATAGATACGCTTCTAATTTTGCAGGTCTTAAGATTTCATCTTATTCCCTCTCTAGTAGAGATACAACTGTCCATTATTCACAATCCGATGTGCTGCTGGCGATCTGTTCCATAGAACCGCAATGAGAGACGTTGCAAAACTAAAATCAGAATCAGAATCTGCTGTGACTTCACACGTATTCGCTATACTGGTTCATACAGGTCTAGAGCAAACCGATTTGATTGGTTGTAGGTTTTAGTACTCTGAAATTTGCAGCTCAATGCTTCAGTTAAGATAGCAACACAGGTTTCTCCTGTGTCCAAGTAGCAGGGCTCTTCTGCAACCTACAGCTGCAGTTCACTTCTCTCTCTCTCTGGAAAGATGATTGCAGTTCACATTTCAATGAGGTAGCTTGGTCCATCTTGGCATGTGTAAGTCAATGCGTACAACTAATTTTTCATCCAGTTTTCGCCGTGTTTAGTTACAAAGTTTTTTTTTCAAACTTTCAACTTTTTCATCAGATCAAAACTTTCCTACACACAAACTTCCAACTTTTCCGTCACACTGTTCCAATTTCAACCAAACTTCTAATTTTGATGTGAACAAAACACAGCCTTTGTGGATGTGAATTGACAACTTCTAGATTAGATAATGTGAATCCATTTTTAAAGTTTAAAATAATTAATATTATATCAATATACGCTAATGGCCCATCTCGTTTTACGTATCTTCTCAATCTTCCAATATTCTCGCTATGATTCTTGGGGAATTAGAGAGTTGGCGTTCCAATCGGGCTTCTCTGTGTTATTTCTTTTGGACGTGTAAACGCTGAACAGTTGCACATAATGGTTAGCTTCATTTTTCTTGTATGTAGTTATGTACCATCTAGACAGGGTTCAGGCCTTCGATCTTCAGGGGTTCAGGTTCAGCACGTTGTGCTCAAGATGGCACCAGGTGGTAGTAGTTGTATTGTTCGTTGTAGGATGGGAATTGCTGGCTACCTTTCGTCGCATGAGACATAACACTGTTCTATCGAATTCATACGTGTCATCCCTGTATTCGATTAATTTTACTCGATGTAGAAACGCTGCGTGGAGAAATGATCGTTCTGTTTTTCTCGAGACTTCTATATGTGTTGGATACGCGACAAAGCCCACTAGCGAGCGAGGGAAAATATTGGCATTTTGCACTTCTCTCTTGGGAATAAGTTCACTTAGCGACTCTCAAAAGTAATCAAAATCTAATCCGTGACCCTAAACTATAAAACCGGATATCCCAACCCCCAAACTCTTAAAACCGGTGTAATTTGACTCCCTTGGCAGTTTCGAAGGGCGATTTTGCTGACGTGGCGCCTACGTGACGGTATTGACCGGGTCTCCTCTACACGTGGCATTGACGTGGCGTTTAGATGTCATTTAGAATTAAAAAAATATATGCAGGACCCATTTGTCATTGACACCCAAAAGAAATTGTGGGACCCACGTGTCCTTTCTCTCTCTCCCCTCCCTCCAGTTCCTTCTCCTCGCTGCTCCCTCTCTCTCTCTCCCGCGGCGGGCGGCGAGCGGCGGAGGCATGGACGTGGCGCGGCGGCCTGCGAGCAGCAGGAGGACGGCGGTCGGCGACAGCGGGAGGCACACGCGGTGCGGTTGACACGACGTCATCCACCGTCACCGTCGCCGCCCACCGTCACGCGACCTCCTTCTCCACCTCCTCGCTTCATCGCCATCCGTATTAACATCAAATAGTTACTGCTAACTCGCACATTTACTGGAAAAAAAACTAATCTTAGCATAGTTGCATCACCCCTCATCCAAAACCAAAATCTACTCCTCACCTTTCCATGGACAAATCATTCGCATGCATAAAAAAGAGAAAAGGAAAGAGAACAAAGGAAAGAGATCCCCAAATGCAATGCATCCACCAAAACCTCCCATTTGCAGCAAGCAAGATTCAGTGTATTTGTGGGACAGAAAGATTTGGCAAGACGACAGCTACTGGCCTACCGCTGCGTGTAGATGACCGCCGGATCCAACGAAGTAGCAGAGCAAGCTTGGAATTGAGAAGAAAACATCCTTGTGGTCCAGCAAGGGCGACGCCGCTGGGCTTGCTCACTGCCTCTTGCTCGCCGCGGATCCTGCTTGGTGCGGCTTGGTCGGGTCAGTGGCGAATCTAGGATGAAAATAGAGGTGATGCTTTATATTTAAAGTCATAATACAAAATAATCATATACTCCCTCCTTTCATATTATAAGACTTTCTAGCATTGTCTATATTCATATAGATGTTAATGAAACTAGACATATCATCTATATGAATGTGGATAATGATAGAAAGTCTTATAATATGAAATGAAGAGAGTATCTTTGAACTATATCAACAATATTTTAAAATCCTGCGAGGGTAGAAAATGGAATAAAGAATAAAGAAAATGGAATAAAGAATAAAGGGAGCAAGTTGATTGGAAGATATATATATAGGTCATGGGCTGCAGACTGCAACAGCTACTGGAACACAAGAGTAAAAATAATCCACAATATAATTAATGATTACAAATGATCTATTAAATTTTCGTGCACATCGTTTCTTTCACCCTGAACTTCTCTAGCCAAAGAGCCATCACTGCTTGGCCCTTTGCTTTTTGCTGTCAATTTTGCTGGCAGTGTAAACTCACTAAGCATAGATATCTAGGGTCGATTCTTGGCAGCCAGAGCAGGGGCTGGAGCCCCTACCAGCCCCAACAGTGGATTCGCCAGTGGGTCGGGTCACGGATGACGGCTGTTGCTTGCCACCGCCTGGCTGGCGTACTGATGCCGCAGCCGTCGCCGCTCTAGTGCTTGCCGCCGCCACTCCCGCGCCTCCGCCGCTCGCAGGCGGCCGCGCCATGCCCGCACCTTCGCTACTCACCGCCGCCGCCGCCGTCGCCGCTTGAGAGAGAGAGGGAGCGGCGAGGAGAAGGAACTGGAGGGAGGGGAGAGAGAGAAGGGACACGTGGGTCCCACAATTTCTTTTGTGTTTCAATGACAAATAGGTCCCACACATATTTTTAATTCTAAATGCCACCTAAACGCCATGTCAACGCCACGTGTAAAGGAGACTCGGTCAATACCGCCCCATAGGTGCCACGTCAGCAAAACCGTCCTCTAAAACCGCCAAGGGAGTCAAATTACACCGGTTTTAAGAGTTTGAGGGTCGAGATATCCGGTTTTGTAGTTTAGGGTTACGGATTAGATTTCGATCACTTTTGAGGGTCACTAAGTGAACTTATTCCTCTCTCTTGCCCAGCGGCGTCACCAGCCCAGCATCGTTGGGCTGCCTGGGCCATGCACGCTGCGCCGTTTTGTATCTTGCCTGGCCCGAATCCACGGATAGCACACAGCACCACGGGAAAGAGTCGCGCAACCAGTGATTAGTCCCATACCGCTGCCTTGGATGCGGAACGATACTGGGAACAGTATAAAACAAGAGCCAAGGCCGCCGTTTAAAAACAGGCAGCTGCGCAGTGGGCACAGAGCGAACTATTCTTTCGCCTTTTACTAAAGAATACCGTGTGCTCGCTGCAAATAGCAGCATACTCTAATTTTTTGAGGGGATTTTCTATATAAGGAGAACCCCAACAATTATCAAAATGAAATTAAACTTATTTTTATTTTTCCTTTTTTTTTATGTCTGGTCACCTAAATTGAAGCCTACGAAGGGCCTATGCAGTTGCTCACGCATGTTACGCAGTACTGTATTGCTGTTTTGCTCTCACGCTGTCACGTGATATCAGAATTGTTTTACTCTCACGATATGTC
Source organism: Oryza sativa Japonica Group (assembly GCF_034140825.1). Classification (NCBI taxonomy): domain Eukaryota; kingdom Viridiplantae; phylum Streptophyta; class Magnoliopsida; order Poales; family Poaceae; genus Oryza; species Oryza sativa. Next base: position 34,476,798 of record NC_089038.1, on the reverse strand, counting down.
GATCAGAATTGTATCCAAATTCACAACTCGCTGATGGCATCCCGATTTGCTGGTGCAGAGGCGAATGGAGGTTTTGCTTCGGGTGGTGATCAGTCCTCAAAACAAGACCATCTGTCTGATGGAGTCAGAATGAGGCTTGCAAAACTGAAAGTAGACAAAACCGTCTGTCTGATGGAATCAGAATGAGGCCTGCAAAACTGAAGTTAGAGTCAAAATCCGCTGTGACTACACTAATGTTGGCTAATACTGATCCACAGTCCAGAGCAAACTGATCTGTTTGTGGGTAGACAGCGTAGTTTTTTAGTAGTAAGTACAAAGACATATGCAGCTCAATGCATGCTTTAAGTCGAGATGACACCAGGAGATCAGTCTCCTTGTCACTGCAGGAAGTGGGCTCTTCTGCACTCAAAAGGTGCAGTTCATATCTCAACGAGGTAACTTGGTCCTGACATAGTGACATCTTGGTTCACATCACGATGCATCTAATTAATTATTCATCCACTTTTTTTTTTTTATCTCCAGAGTCCAGACAAGGGCTACATTAGATCATCTCCAACAACCTCTACAAATAGAACTCTCTAAATACCCATATAGCCAACTCTCCATCTAATTTGGCTGGCTAGTCAAACTAGCTATTCACTTCAACAATCTCTCCATCTATCCTCTCTACTTTGACTCTATGACACCGGGACCCATATGTCAGCCTCTCCCTTCTTTCTCCCCTTCCTTCCCCTCTTCCTCTTTTCTCACGTTGGCAGGATACAGGCGGCGGCGGCGAAGCGGCGAGGGGACAGCGGTGGTGGGCGCGGTGGGGGCCGACGGCTGCGGCGAGGGGAGGCGGCGGGCCGCGCCGCGCGGGGGCCGGCGGCCGCGGCGAGCGGAGGCGGCGGGCCGGCGACCGCGACGAGTGGATGCGGCGAGCAGTCGCGCGGGGGCCGGCGGCCGCGGCGAGCGGAGGCGGCGTGCGTCGCGCGGAGGCCGGCGGCCGTGGCGCGCGGAGGCGGCGGGCCGCGCCGCGCGAGGGCCCGGGGCCACGGCGACCGGAGGCGGCGGGCCGACGACCGCGACGAGCGGATGCGGCGAGCAGTCGCGCGGGGGCCGGCGGCCGCGGCGAGCGGAGGCGGCGAGCGTCGCGCGGAGGCCGGCGGCCGTGGCGAGCGGAGGCGGCTGCCGTGCTCTTCCCTGTGCTCGAGCTCCTCCCAATGCGGCCATGCCTCCTCGTGCTCGGTTGCCGTGTGGGATGGAGGATGGGCTGTGTGGGGCCCACTATTGGTCAGCCAAATAGACTAGCCAAATTTGGCTAGTGAAGGGAGAGTTTTGGCCAGAGCCATCCGGTTAGAGAAACAGTTGGAGTTAGTTTTTTTAGTTAGAATGGCTAAATTTTGACTTAAAGAGTGGAATGGAGAGGCTGTTGGAGATGCTCTTAGATAATGTGTCGATGAAATTGCCTCTTCCACCATTGTTGTTACTTGTCAGAAGGTGATGGCCAAAGGGAAGAAGATTCATCTGGAATCTGCCGTTGGTGCGTGCAGTGGCGTCGTGGCTAAAGAGGAGGAAGGAGCGGGGAGCTGGGGACGGCGAGCACGCGGCGGCGCTCCGGCGAGGCTAGCCATGACGCGGTGGCGGCGTTTTTGCTACGAACGTGGCGTTCGGAGTTAAAAACCCCGACCCCGTCGGACCTGTTACGACCGTTCGACATGTCTTGCGCGGTCCAGATTAGCTTGAGGCGAGATGGGGCTCGGCGTGTCAAACAGAAACGGCCCAAGAAGGCCCAATTTTAGGATCTCTCCCATCGATCTGATCCGCCCAACTCCGATCGGACGGTTTAAGATCGACCTGAATCGGATCCCTACCATTTGGTGCACGTTTGGGCATAAGTCACAGTGCTAGGGTCTCTTTTGCAAAATTCTCGTGGCACTTCTTTTCCGGACCGATCTGACCCGTCTAACTGCGATCGTACGGTCAGCTCTGAGCGTAGAACGCCGCCGCCGGAGGCGGCATGTGGCGGCCGCGCTCCTGCCGGAGACGGTGCCGCTGCCGCGTTCTCGCCACGCCGGCCACGCTATGCACGGCGGAGGAGCACTCCCAGGGTATCCGCTTCGTGCGTGCCGTTAACCTCGACCTCCGACTCTCCGACTCATCGGTAAGTCATTCCTCCCCTACCTCTCCCCGCTCACCAGCTGCTCGACGAAATGCTCCCCTACAAACACTGGAGTCCCGAACGCGCATGCGCATACCATGACATAGTACAGTAATCTGATCTCAACTCTTCCTTCCACCTAGCAGTATGCATGATGATCTGGTCTATTCATCTGCGGGAACAATTCCTCAAAACAAATGCACATAACTAGTTAAAAACTGTATACGATTGCTGCTACAGATTTCCGAATTTGATCCTAGCAGCCTATAGATAGATTGGATGGCTATCCATTATATAGCGCCGTGTGCTAGGTCCAATAATGATCCTTATTTCTTAAGTGATCAGTTACTAAGGTGCATGTGCAAGGCAGCGTTCTCTTGGTCAAGACCAATCTGTTGTGACTTGAAGCCCTTATCATGATATATAATTGGATAACAACAAAAAACCCAATTAATTAAGCTGCCATGGTGAGACTGTAAGAGTGAAAAGAACGAGAACTAGACAAATGGGCCAGGCTACGAATCGAAGCTATGATTCATCAAATAGATGCTAGTCAAGGCAGAAAGATACAGGTACATAGAGAATTAGATGTCAGTCACCCATGCTGATAAAGAATGTCTCCATGTTCCCTATATATAGGTGTGCAGGAGCACCAACCGACCGAATGCTTATTGTCCATAGAAATCCTGATGCGTTCAGGCAAAAACATATCTTGCCTCGTAATGTGATTGGTGTCATTGGTTCAATCAAACAGATTTTGAGCCTTGTTTGATTCCCTAACTTGCTGGTCAATCTGGCGACACATATTATTGGATGCCATATTCAGGTCTCAGGGCTTGATCGTAGTACAAGTAATCACATGCAAGCTGCACGCAGTTTCATGTAGCATGGGCTTCAAACTTGTAGAACTACACAACATGGCACCGGGGTCCGGGAACGACTTGACCTAGCTATGTTAGGCTTGTGCATACACTACTAGGCTCGTTTTCATGTCGTCGCTAGCTTGCTAGCTAGGCCGGCTATTAGACCGTGAATCAAGGTTTAATATGATCTATTCATTATGAAAATTTGTTATTATAGTCGTATCAAAGATTAATTTAATTACACTCTTTTGACGAGCACAACTTATATGTGATTAGAAGCTACATTTTCTTTTCTCCCATGTGCAAAAGATTATCAGACTTCTACAGGAAATTAGGGTTGGGATGGGATGAAACCATCCTTGATTTTAGGGTTGGGATGATTCCACTCGTGTGTTTGGTTTGTAGAATAGTACGATCCCAGTTTTTTTCTTATTTGGTTGAAGGGACGAGAGAGGGATGGGATGGACACCGTTTGTAACCACCGATGACGGCCGGCCGGGCGAAGGAGCGCGACTATAGCCTGGCAACAAGAAGGCGGAGGAGAGGCGTGAGCAGGCAAAGCAACCATGGCCGCCGTCGCCGCCTCTGCCCTGACCTCCCTCTCCACCACCGCAGCCGCCGCCAGTGGCAAGCGCCTCCTCCTCTCCTCCCTTGGCTCCCTCTCCCTCTCCTTCGCCTCCTGTGGCCGCGTCGCCGTTAGGCCCCGTAGGCGGGCGTAGGAGCGCGACGACGGACGGGCGGGCGGATCCGCTGCCACCGAGTCCCCCGCCTCCAGATCTGCCGCCGCACCCGTCCCCATCGCCGAATCCGCCGCCGCCATCCCCACCACGGGATCCACCATCGCCGAGGCCCCCGCTGCCACCATTGCCGAGCCCGCCGCCATCGCCCGAGCCGTTTGCTTCGCTCGAGCCCGCCGTCTCCTAAGGGCGAGTCACGCCGTTCGCTCATCCCAGGTGGGACGAGTTCATCCGCCACATTTGGCTGGATCGGTTGGTCCCGGATCTGAGAGAAATATTCTTCTCCAGGGGACTAACCCATCCCACTCACCTCTAAACTAAACACCTCTAAAAGTGGGTTCGTTCCAACCCATCCCACCCTTGCAACCAAACACTAAGGAGCTAAGCATGCATCATGCATCAATGAGACAAACAGTATAGCTTAGCCACCTAACAAAATCAGTATCTCCTGCCTTTTCACTGGACAAAATGACAATCGGCCGTTACTTTTGGGGTCACATGGACTCTGATTAATAATTAATCGAAAATTGTGCAAGGGCATAAAGTAATGCGTGTTAGTCACTTGTCGCATTCGAATATCGTTAAAAGGTCGCATTACTGATAGCACCATTTTTATATGCAATATGCTTATCATCATCCCATACTTGATCAGACTAAGCAAACTAACTGTTAAACTTCCTGTATAAATATGCATGGAGACCACCATGCTTCACACTCCACTCCACACTGGCACACTGCCCATATCCATCTATTCTGAATAGAGCCTCTGCATTGAGTTAAGAACTAATCCGTTTGACTAATTCTGTTTTTGCACACAAGTCGCCATAATCACCATGACAATGGCCATGGCGTCAATGAAGGGAGAGAACGTCACTGTATCTGCAGCAGCAGCTCCTCGGATGAAGAAGCTGGCGAGCATGCTTTGCATGAAGGGAGGGAACGGCGATGGCAGCTATCTCAACAACTCCCAAGCTCAGGTACGTACGACGTTTCCAAACACGAGCTTTACAGAAAGCAGGGGCAAATCCTGTGAAATGAATCACTGGGATCTTAACTAGGGAAACTATTCTAATCGCTCGAGGGGATGTTCCCTCGTTTGCTCAAAAACCATCTAAACGGTTATGAAAAATTCTAAAAAAATTTGACAACATTCATACAACACATATATACAACTTCACAAAAGTCCAAACTCAACTCACACACGTCGAGATATAAAAAAGACAAATTCAGCGTATGAATAGTAGCGTACTGTTTATATCTAAATTTGTCTTTTTTGTTTCTCGATGTGTAGATCGAATTTGAACATGAATTTTGGTGGACTAGTAGGTATCATTATACTTTACATTATCAATTTTTTTTTTAGAATTTTTCACAACTATTAGCATCGAATTTGGAAGAAAAATGTATACGAGAGGATATCCCCTCGAGGTATTAGAATCCACTCCTCTTAACTATACATTTAGCAAAGAAAAAGTTAGGATCTGAACTGAACCCTTGTGCTCTATGAAATGATCATGTGGATGTTTCAATCGTCTAACACTTGTGTTTAATATATTGAATATGGCTTTCAGTTACTGCAACAATTTTTTTTACAAGTACAAAAACTCAAAAATTTTCTGAAGATGTGTGCAAAACGACGAGTGTTTTTGTCCTGCACAAGATATCAGATGTAGCTAGCCATCCAATATTTAGTCCTACTTTACTGTACAAGTAAATGCATGGTAGTTACTATAATACAGGTTAAGAATTGATAGCGTCAGTTTTTAACTGTAAACTGGCTATAAATAGGCTCTGCACGCCCGGCGCATGCTTCACTTTCTGGAGGAGACACTGGACGCGATGATGGAACGTTCGTCCAGCGACAAGCTCTTCACGGCGGCCGACCTGGGTTGCTCCTGCGGCAGCAACAGCCTCTTCATCGTCGACGTCATCGTCCGCCGCGTCTCCGAGGCGTACGAGTCCCGCGGCCGCGACGCCCCCGAGTTCCAGGTCTTCTTCTCCGACCTCCCCAGCAACGACTTCAACACGCTGTTCCAGCTGCTCCCGCCGCTCCTCGCGCCGGTGGCCGGCAGCCTCGAGGAGTGCCTCGCCGCGGGCGAAGGCGCGGCGACGGCGACGCGGCCGTACCACGCGGCCGGCGTCCCCGGGACGTTCTACGGGCGCCTCTTCCCCGGCGAGTCCATCGACGTGTTCACCTCCACCTTCTCTTTGCACTGGCTCTCGCAGGTGCCGGAGGAGGTCGGTGACAGCGCGTCGCCGGCGTACAATGGCGGGCGGGTGTTCGTCCACCGCGCCACGGAGGCCGTCGCCGCCGCGTACAAGCGCCAGTTCCAGGCCGACCTCGCCCGCTTCCTGCGTTCGCGGGCGCGCGAGATGAAGCGCGGCGGCGCCATGTTCCTCGCCTGCCTCGGCCGGAGCTCCGGCGACCCGGCCGACCAAGGCGGCGCCGGCCTCCTCTTCGGCACGCACTTCCAGGACGCGTGGGACGATCTCGTCCAGGAGGGCGTGGTCGAGGGGGAGAAGAGGGACAGCTTCAACATCCCGGTGTACGCGCCGAGCCTGCAGGAGTTCCGCGACGTCGTGCGCGCGGACGGCGCGTTCGCGATCGACAGGCTCGAGCTGGTGAGGGGAGGGAGTCCGCTGGTGGTGGACCGGCCGGACGACGCGGCGGAGGTCGGCCGCGCCATGGCGAACAGCTGCAAGGCCGTGGCCGGGGTGCTCGTGGACGCGCACATCGGCGAGCGCCGCGGCGCGCAGCTGTTCGAGCGGCTGGAGCGGCGCGCGGCGAGGCACGCGAGGGAGCTCGTGGAGAAGATGCACTTCTTCCACGTGGTTTGCTCGCTCTCTCTCGCGCCATAACAGCATCGCAAACGGATGCGTATAGCAGCATCCGCATAGTAGTAGGTTCGGTGAACCCGTTTTGAGTGGTTGCACACGAATTTGCTGCAGCTTTCTTTCATTTCCTTGGCTTCCAATGAAACGAGTTCTACGTGTACGTTTGTACCGCACGTCCACGTGCACAGTGATTTGTAGTTGTATTCCCTCTGTTTTATATTATAGCTCGTTTAATTATTTTTTAGTTAAATTTGTTTAAGTTTGATCAAGTTTTTAGAGAAAAAAATATAGTAACACTTTCAATATAAAACAAACATATTATCTAAATATATTCAATGTTAAATTTAATAAAACTTATTTGATATTATAGATATTGCTATTTTTTCTATAAACTTCATCAAACCTAAAAGAAAACTTAGATCAAGAAAAAAAATCGAACAACTTATAATATGAAACGGAGTACTAGTGAGCATGCGTATTTGAAACAGATCGCTTGATTCCATGGTTAAACGCAACTACGCAAATATGATTCACATAGGGAAATTCTGGAAGTGAAAAATAAATTCAGCAAAAATATTCTACGGAAGAAGCAATTGCTGTACCCTCTCGCAGTCTTGCTTGGCACTGTACATGTATTGTATGGTGTGTTGGGGAGTTCTGTGACTATACAGCAAAATATGTGGGTCAAAGATCCAGGATTATGCAATCGTTCTGGAAATACCATTTATTTGGGAAATTTGGTCACGACCAAACAGTAAATTATCGTCTCAAACCTTACATTTCACACTGAACCCGGAGAGGCAGAGAATTCTCTACTGTTTCTAACTTCACAAGCTAAAGGAACATCAGGAAATAAAAGTCATCCGTTCACGTGCTTCAGACTAACATCTTATCGCACATCGGTCCTCTGTACTGCTCAACCAAATAATGACCGACCCTTGTTTCGTTCAAGCCGAGCCTCCCTCTGTTAATAATAAAATACAAAGGAAATGAAGCATACTCAACTGGAGGAAATAGTATGAGAAGTAAAATGTTGTGATCATTGATCAAGCATATATAGAACTCCTTGGTCATTCTTGTTTATGATATAAAGAAAGATTTCGATAGGCATTAGTCCAGATAAATAAAAACATTCTTGCAAATAAAGCTCATCCCAGCATCTGAATATATTTATGATATATAGTCAAGTTAACTTTGCTCGCAACTTGCACGTAAAGATCATATACCAGTTTTTACTTGAATAGATTTGTCATGGGCACTGGGACCAGAGGCCGAGGCCCAAGATTATGTATCAAATATTTAAACCTGTACGCCATTATCGCTTCTCTACATAGGTATTTTTCAGACTCAAATATTACTACTGAATCAGCTAATGTGTTTGAGAGAGATGTAACAGGAGTTCAATTATCAACTAACAATTCTGATGTAGCAGATTGTTGTTCATGTGTTCTGGCAAATATTCCATCACAAACAAGAACACATCACAGAGAAATTCTAGGTGAAAGTGATGTTTTTTATACAAGCACTAAAATTGCACATTGAGGGCGCTTTGGAATCAGAAAAAAAAAGGTTTAACTCAGGAAGACGGGGAAGATGGAGAGACTGAAGGTTCAGATAGACAGGCATAAGATGACAAAATATTCAGGCCACCTAGAGGCAATAATTTTATGGTGAGTTCGTAATGGGTTCAATAACTGACTACTGTAAATATCTACTTCTACGGTGCAAACAATTGGTTATACCTGAGGAGAAAGGAAGTGTAGATCAAGTCAATAGTGCTTACTAGTCTATGGAAATCTTATATAATGGCCTCGGATTTTTATCAGCACATGGAAGGAGGAAAATTAACAGACAAGAGCATTGGTAAGATAGGATAAGAACAAAAGCAATCACAGTGATAAAAGAGGGCCATAAAATTAAACTCTAAACAGAAACAGTTTCCAAGCGTTTTTCTGGTGAAACAATAACTACTAATGTTTGTTTGAAGGATTAACAATGGTACACCCATGGAGTCAGGGACGCTCAACAATGTACTTGTTGGTGAACTGAATGAAGGTGTGGCACACCATGTCGCGCTGCCCTTTGGGTAAGCACATCCTAATTCTTGCTGTATACCGAGCCATTCTACATCTACACAATTTCCTGAATAGTTTTGTTTTTTTCAATATCATGTACAGTGGCGGAGTCAGCGTGGGGGCTGGGGGGTAGACCCCCCTACCCCCTAATGAATCATTAGTGTCCCCATTAAGACCCCCTAAAATTTAAATCCATATATCTATTGCAAGGGGGCTAAAATAGACCTTGTCTGAGATTGTTAGAAGGTCCAAAAGGCTGAGTAGCCCCCACTATAATTTTATTCTGGCTCCGCCACTGATCATGTAGGAACATGAAGAGCATATATAGTCACTAATATTAGCACCACATGACATGATGACAGTAGAGGGGAATTATCATACACGAACAGGACAATATGGTGAATATGCCAATGCCACTGGTAAGGTAATCAGGGTCATCTTTGGCCAAACTGTGCCAAAAGTTATAATTTAGGATCCACCAAAAGTGCTTAAGGCATGTGGCCAGACAAAAAACCGTCAACAAGAACAGAAAACAAAACATATTGTCTTGCACGATCGATTGGGGTCGTAAATCATACAGTACCATCACTATTTACTTTAGACAGATTAGGGGAAAATAGGATAATAGCAATACCTCTCTCTTTTTGCACTCCTTATAGTCGTCGAACTGCTGCTGGCACTTGCTCTTGTCTTGGTTGGCCTCCAAACCTGAAGAACCAACACGAACAGAATCAGAGATCAACCACACACGCGTGAAAATCCGAGCTCTCCACATAGTATGATGACTGCGAAGGGGGTCAAGGAGGCGGCGAGGAGATGGGGGTAGTTAGATCAAGATTAGGACGGATGCATCATACACTTGAGGGAGGCGGTGTACTGGGGGAAGCAGTCGGAGTCGGCGATCCTGGCGGCGCTGGGGTACGGCGGGGACGCCGCCGCCGGCGACGACGCGCGGTGGGTGGGGGGCGCCGTGGCTGCCTTCGCCGTCGCCATGATGCCTTCTTCCTCTTCCTCTTCCTCTCTCTGCTCAGCGTTGCGGGGCTTTGGATTTTTTTTTCTTTTTTCTTTGGCCTGAATAGAGTCCACATCGGCAGTAATGGGCAGAAATATCTATAGACGTTGGGCCGTGCAGCAACTCGTTTTGGGCCGGAATCCAGCCCAACACTTGCAAGATGATTTTTTATTTCAGGGAGTTGCTAACCGTATATATGGGGAAAACTTGGGTTCATTTGTTACTCCTAAAGTCCTAAAGAAGTCATTTGGAAGAGTGGAATCGGCCAAAGTTAAACAATTCTTGGCATGATATCATGGTTGGTTGGCATGATATTTAGCTTCAGAACAAAACCTTGTACAATGAGCTAAATATCATGCAAAAATGTAGTACACGATCAAATTTAGGCATACGCAGTTTTCAGAACAAAAGAAGAAAAAAATCAATGACTGTATAGTGTATACACTTCCAATAGACATCTTGTGCCTACAGATAGAGGCCATTAGACTGTGTACAAGAGCTGAGTCACTGCGTCATAGATAACTATTTCTTTGTTGATTACTGCAGTTGAAATTTCGTCGAAGTATACGAGATGTTGAGTTCCTCCGAAGCAAACTACTCCCGAGTTGCTCAGAATATCATCTGATTAGCTGCCATCTAATCGATAAGGTGTAAGCACGAAATAGAAAAGACGGAGTGCTATCATATTGACAAAGCAAAGTCTTCTACAAAAGTATTAAACTGACCTGGACGGCAATAATTTTGCAGTCTCGTGCAACTTGGTCAATAAAAAAATTGTTTTATGCAACTTTTGGTTCCTATATATAAACGTCATTCGTCCATAGCAATTCAAACTTCAAAGTCTCGTCCTGTTCATCTTCTCCAATGTGCCCTGTGAACGGAAAGCTGCAGCTGCACGATGGCAGAACTGCCTACCACTTCCAGCCTGCCAAGTTCTGGCAGAATGGTAATGTACACCTTGCCCTTATTGTTCTATCATTGTCTGCTTGAATCATGGCGAAGTTCATAACTTGTTTGTCAAATCGTGTTTGGATCTCTGAATTTGGATGGACACTGCCGCTGGCGAAACTGAACAGATCCAAATGGTACGATGCCCCTTCTTCCTCCTCCATCATTTTCTTTTCTTCCATTATATTCAGTCATTCAGAATGAGTCCATGCACGAACTCTTCACTCTTGTGAGCTTAAAAACCTGTAATCGAAAGGTATTAGTCCACATAATTAAGCATATTTTACCATACACAATAAAGTTTGGATGATCATTGCCAATCATCAGGTTGTCTTGGTCATGATCAGCATAATTGCCCAGTAATGGCAGTAATTTTCCATTGAAATGGCAGGGCCTCTGTACCACAACGGTTTGTACCATTTCTTCTACCAGTACAACCCGCACGGCCCGCTCTGGGACACCGGCAAGCTCTCCTGGGGCCACTCCGTCTCCGGCGACCTCGTGAACTGGGCCTTCCTCGGCACGGCGATCGACCCCACCGACCCGTTCGATGTCAACGGATGCTGGTCGGGCTCCGCCACCGTCCTCCTCGGCGGCCGCCCCGCCTTCCTCTACACCGGCAGGGACGCCGGCGGCGTGCAGGTGCAGAACGTGTCCTTCGCCAAGAACCCGCTCGACCCGCTCCTCCGCGAGTGGGAGAAGCCCAGCTGCAACCCGATCATCGCCTTCCCCGCCGACGTCATCAACAACAACTTCCGCGACCCGACGACAGCGTGGCTCGGCCGGGATGGCCTGTGGAGGATGGTCGTCGCCGCCGAGGTCGCCGGCGCCGGCTCCGCCCTGGTGTACCGGAGCGCCGACTTCCTCCGCTGGGAGCGGAACGCCGCGCCGATGCACTCGTCGGCGGCCGTCCCCGTCCTGGAGTGCCCGGACTTCTTCCCGGTGGCGGAGCACGGCATCGACGGCCTCGACACGTCGGCGAACGGCGGCGGCACCGGCGTGAAGCACGTGCTCAAGCTCAGCGAGTTCGACACGCACCAGGACTTCTACATGGTGGGGCGGTACGACGACGAGGGGGACACCTTCTCGCCGGAGGAGCCTGACCGCGGCGACAACTGCCGGAGATGGCGCTGCCTCGACTACGGCCAGGCGTACGCCGCCAAGTCGTTCTTCGACGCGCGCAGGAATCGGCGTGTGCAGTGGCTGTGGGTCAACGAGTACGACAGCAAGGCCGACGACGTCGCCAAGGGCTGGGCCGGCGTCCAGGTCACCTCCCGCTCGCCACCATGCACGCCGGCGACGTCGCCATCGATCTGATTCGGCGACGAACTGAATATCTTGAGCTGCCGTGCAGGCGTTCCCGAGGAAGGTGTGGCTGGACGGCGACGGGAAGCAGCTGCTGCAGTGGCCCGTCGACGAGATCGAGACGCTAAGGACGAAGCGTGTCGGGCTGCAGGGCACGGAGGTGAAGGCCGGCGGCCTGCACGAGATCGTCGGCGTCGCGAGCTCCCAGGCCGACGTCGAGGTGGTGTTCGAGATCCCGAACCTGGAGGACGAGGCCGAGAGCTTCGATCCCGACTGGCTGGATCCCCACAAGCTGTGCAAGGACAAGGGCGCCGCCTCCGCGCACGGCGGCGTCGGCCCGTTCGGGCTCATCGTCATGGCCTCCGGCGACCTGCAGGAGCAAACCGCCGTCTTCTTCAGAGTGTTCAAACACCATGGAAAGTACAAGGTCTTCATGTGCACTGACCTCACAAGGTAATTGAAAGTTGAAACTCCTCCAAGCCAATTAAAACTTAAAATTTGTGACCCAAACGATTACCAATTTTTGCACAATTTTCGCTGAAATTGCATACTTGTAGGTCATCGACAAAAGCAGATGTGTACAAGGACGCTTACGGAGGATTCGTTGATGTGGACATACAGAAGGACAAGAGCATATCACTCAGAACACTGGTAAAATTCTGTCACTAAAATCTTAGTTCTTCAGTACGTAAACCATGCGCATGAACTGAAATCGAACGAAAATTCAGATTGACCACTCGATGATTGAGAGCTTCGGAGGCGGTGGCCGAGCGTGCATCACAACCCGGGTATACCCTGAGCACGCAGCAACAAGCAGCAGTCACCTGTACGTGTTCAACAATGGGTCAGGCACGGTGAATGTGTCCAAGCTCGAGGCGTGGGAGATGGCCACGGCGACCGTGAACTCTGCAGATGCATTGGACGCAATAACGCGTAGCTGAAACGTCTTAGTATGCATGGCTTGGCTAATTCGATCAATGGTTACTGTGCTGTGGCCGATCGATTTTATCATTTATCATTCATCAGTCACACGACCTTCAAGGCCATAGCCTGCCTGTCTGGAGGTTTATTGCCTTATTCCCAGGATAAAATAAAGGTTGTATGTTACAAATGTTTGATCGGTTCTCAAGTTCACACAGTGATGGATGTTGCTATTGCAGATTATATTACTCTTAAGTTTTTAAACGAACCGACACTAACACCAATTTCATTGAATATAGTAGGAGAGAGGATACTTACCCGTAAAAACAGGAAAAAGATGTTATATACAGAGTTTTTTCCGTAGGCTTACCACTCTATTTATAAGGATAAGCCAAGCGAAGAATTGTTAATCTTTCATTTGGCTCTGAAAATTCTAATCACCTGCAAAAGAAGCCGCTTGATCGATCGAGTGCAGCAGAGGCAAATGGATCTCTTGTGAATTGTGACAGCCAAGGTTTAGTCAAAAGACAATGGTGGTAGGTTGATGCACCGAAGTAAACAAATATTGAATTACTCAGCAGAGCTGATCTGATTAGCACCGATCACAGGTTGGTCCGCATGCTTACGTACAAATATCGTCGCATTTTATATGACCTAATGGTCATCAGCGATTAAGAAAACATTAGTGCGCACATGGTGGCAGGTGCTTAATTAACATGTATTAAACTCGGAGACTTGTAAGTCTTCTCAAATTTGCAAACTCTACTGTTTTGTTTGATAGTTTTGCTAGCTGCTGCTTCACTCTACTGTTCGGCCATGGCGTTGGCTGGATTGCCCCTCTCCGTCTTTGCCATCGCTGTCCATTTTTGCCTTGTTTTCTCCTCCTCCTCTTCTCCTCCGGTTTGCCCTGCAAACGGCCACCGTGACCGAACGGCGTACCACTTCCAACCCGCCAAGAACTGGCAGAACGGTGCGTATGCAATTACCTCTCTGAGTTTCTGTGAATTCTTGCCCAAAAATACTATCAATTCCCGTTCTCTGATAGTGTATACTGTATTTTCATTTGGATATATCTGGATGAACTGAACCATGTGGGAACGGATGAAACCAATTAGATCCGAATGGTACGTGTTTTTTTTACTGATACTCTGCTCATATTTCTGTCTTCTTCAATCCATGGTAATTTGTACCTTAATTAGGGCGTAGTGACCATTAGGTTGTTCTTAATATGATCAGGGCCTGTGTACTACAATGGCATGTACCACCTCTTCTACCAGTACAACCCGCACGGCGCGCTCTGGGACGTCGGCAACCTCTCCTGGGGGCACTCCGTCTCCGGCGACCTCGTGAACTGGGCCGCCCTCGACAACGCGCTCGATCCCACAGCGCCATTCGACGCCAATGGTTGCGCGTCGGGGTCAGTCACCATCCTCCCCGACGGCGTGCCCGTCGTCATGTACTCCGGCATCGACGCCCGCCGCCGGCAGGTCCAGAACGTCGCGTTCCCCAAGAACCCTCGCGACCCGCTCCTCCGCGAGTGGACCAAGCCCGGGTACAACCCGGTCATCCCTGTCCCCGCCGACGTCTCGCCGGACAATTTCCGGGACCCCACCACCGCCTGGCTCGGCAGCGACGGCCTGTGGCGGTTCGCCATCTCCGCCGTGGCCGACGGCGTGGGCGCGACGCTCGTGTACCGGAGCGCCGACTTCCTGCGGTGGGAGCGCAACGCGGCGCCGCTGCACGCCTCGCGGGACGCGGTCATGGCCGAGTGCCCCGACCTGTTCCCCGTCGCCGAGCACGGCGAGGACGGGCTCGACCTCGACGCGTCGGCGATCGGCGGCGCCGGCGCCGGCGTGAGGCACGTCCTCAAGGTCAGCATGCCGGACACCCTCGAGGACTACTACATGGTCGGACGGTACGACGACGCGGACGACACGTTCACCGTGCCGCCGGAGGACCTGGAAGCCCACGGCGATGACTACCGGCGGTGGCGGCGGATCGACCACGGCCACCTGTACGCGTCCAAGACGTTCTACGACGCGGGCAAGAAACGGCGCGTGCTGTGGGCGTGGGTGAACGAGTCCGACAGCGAGGCCGACGACGTCACCAAGGGCTGGTCCGGCCTTCAGGTCAGCGCGCCCGTCACGATCAACATATACAATGGCAACGCAATCGCAACCCTGTGTGCTCAGTGCTCACTGGCTCGATCGTGCGATCTGTTTTATGCAGTCGTTTCCGCGGGCGGTGTGGCTGGACGAGGGCGGGAGGCAGCTGGTGCAGTGGCCGGTGGAGGAGATCGAGACGCTGAGGCGGAAACGCGGCGTTCTGCTCGGCGGAAACGAGGTGGAGGCGGGCGGGCTGCGCGAGATCGGCGGCATCGCGGGCTCGCAGGCGGACGTGGAGGTAGCGTTCGAGATCGCGAGCCTCGCGGGCGCCGACCGCCTCGAGCCCGACCATTTGCGTGACCCCGACGCGCTGTGCGGGGAGAATGGCGCGGCGGTGCACGGCGGAATCGGCCCGTTCGGGCTGCTCGTCATGGCATCCGGCGACCTGCGCGAGCGCACCGCCGTTTTCTTCAGGGTGTTCAGGCTCTCGCACGGGTACACGGTCCTCATGTGCACGGACCTGACACGGTAAGTGTAAAAAAACTGACATCTTACTCGGGCTGGGCTAGGAGAAATCCCCGTATTTTGGGCCAGGCCGCCTGAAGGCTGAAACGTTTAGTCGAGATCTCATGTCTGTTCTTGGGCCAATTTTCTATTTGTACAGGTCAACTTCAAGAGCAGGGGTGTACAAGCCATCCCACGGAGGATTCGTGGACATAGACATAGAGAAGGACAGGGCTATATCGCTTCGAACCCTGGTGAGTTCACTTCACATTTTGAGCGCTCACCTGACAAACATTTGGCACTGATAACATGCTCGACCTAACGAATTGGGCAGATCGATCATTCGATCGTGGAGAGTTTTGGCGGTGGGGGGCGGACGTGCATGACGGCTCGAGTGTACCCTGAACATGTAGCAACGGGGAGCAGCCACCTGTACGTGTTCAACAATGCGTCAGATGCGGTGAAGGTGTCCAAGCTGGAGGCATGGGAGCTCGCGACGGCTAGTGTCAATGCTGGAGACGACGGGCTGATTTCGTATGGTGGTCCTGTATGTGCTGCTCAAGTGCAGTAATAGCTGCTGGCATATGCTCTATAGTACTCCCTCTATTTCGAAATGTTTGACACTATTGACTTTTTAGCACATGTTTGACCGTTCGTCTTATTCAAAAACTTTTATGAGATATATAAAATTATATGCCTACATAAAAATATATTTAACAATGAATCAAATGATAGGAAAAGAATTAATAATTACTTAAATTTTTTGAATAAGACGAACGATCAAACATGTGATAAAAAGTTAACAGCGTCAAATATTTTGAAACGGAGGGAGTACTCTGTTTACTCCAGCATGCACGATGGCCATTCATTCTGAACTTCTGATAGGAAATAGCCATCGATTGGACGCAGTGTGTTTCTACCGGGCGCGGATGAGGTGGACGCGCGCGAGCGGCCTGCTGTGAGTAGTGACTTCAATTGGGAACAGGATAACAAATAGGTGTTGGGTTGCCGGCTGCGTTTGATCGATAGGCGGAATCGCAAGGATGTGTTGTGTACTTGTGTTGGAGATGGCGAGCATTGATCGTGCCTCGGCGACCTGTCAATCCTCACCGGGACGGCGAGACCGGGTGCAATGTATGGGCTCATCGATCTAAATCGGGTAGTAAAGGAACAAGTTCATCTAAGGTCCTTTAACTTGACAACGAATCCGATTTTCATTCTTTAACCAAAAACGTTTTTGATACAACGGTCCTTGAAATACCAAAACCAATACAATATAGGTCCTAACTCCTAAGGTAGTATAGTCGGTGGTTTTGTACGACGTGGCAATTTGACTTGGGTCAGCGCCGCTGAGTCAGTGTAGGGCCCACGTATCAATTAAGTTCACCGTCTTCCCTCTCTTCTCATTTCTCTCCAGGCCTCCACCTTGGTAGCCAACGGGAGAGGTGGCCGGCGACGAGCAACCATTTCGGTGGGAGAGGCTCGCGGCGGTCGTCGAGAGAGGACGGTGGAGAGGTGCACGGCGGGTGCAGGCTCGACGGCTGAGGGCGGCAGCCAGCGGGGAGAACGGTGGGGCTGACGAAGGAGGCTCACGGCGGTTGGCGGGTAGAGGCTCACGGCAACCCCTTCCTCTTTCCCTCATCGCCACGGCCGTGCGCTGCTGTCGGACGTCTTTATCTGTGTGTAGATCTGGAGGTGAGGAGGACAATAACGACGCAGCAACTTCCCATCCTGATTTGGTGTAGATCTTGGACCCAGTCATCGCCGCCCCTCGTCCCGTCCTGACCTTGGGCAGCGGCGGACCTTGGGATGGGAGTTGCTGCGTGTGGGTAAGGCACTGTCGCCAGTGTCCCGCTGGATCCCTGTTGGTGGATTCCGCCAGCCGACCGTCCTCCTCACCACCCGCCGTCGGCCGCCAGCCTCCTCACCGCCCATCGCGGGCCTTCTCCTCACCACTGTAACGCCCCGATTTTCGTTCGGGATTAAAAAGCAATTAATAATGCATTTCAAGAAATTATATTAAAAGTTAAATCAATTTAATCAAGTGAAATTATAGAGGAAATTAAAATTTCCTTTAAAAATCATTGGCCGAGAATATTTTGTAATATTCTTTGTGCCCTAAAATACTCTCTGGATTTTTTTCGCAAATTTTCGGAGCTCAAGAAATAATTTTAAAGTAACAAAGATCATTTAACCAATTAAATAAAAAGAAAACAAATTTAATTCTCCTTCCTTCCCTTTTGGGCTTGACCCAAGCCTTCCCCTCCTCTCCCGCAGGCCGCGCGCCTCCTCTCTCTCTCGGCCGGCCCGCGCCTTGCGAAAGTCTACTTTACGTCCCCCGGTTTCCTTCCTCTCTCTCCATCCGGCCGACAGGTGGGACCGGCGGTCCCACCTGTCAGCTCCTCCTCCTACCTCTCGCCGGCCAACCCCAACCGCCATTGCCGCCCACGTCGCCGCAAAATGCGGCGCCCTCCCGCACCCGAGCTCGCATCCAACCACGTGGACACAACCCCCTCCACGTCCTCCACCTTTTCCCCCACTCACCCCGCAAGAAACGGCGCCGGTTTGACCTCCCCACGAGCTCCACTTCACCTCCCCACGTCACCGGCCGATCCCGCCTCTCCCGGCCACGATCTCCATCCCCGAGCCCTATATAAAGCACCCTCGTGCTCCCCTCCTCTGTTTTCCCCTCTCTCCCAAGCTCCCCCATGCCCGGAACCCCCTCCTCCCCGTGAGCCCAAGCGCCGCCGCTCACCGGCGGACTCCAGCCGGCCGCTGCCGCCGCTACCGCCGTCCCCGTGCCGCGCCGCTTGCATCGCCGGCCTCGCCGCGCTTTGCCGCATCCCGTCCACCGCTCCGCTTCCGCAATAAACCACCCGGGCACCGATTCCACCGTGAACCCGAGCTCCACCGCCACTTTGCCGACTCCGGCAGCGCGCCACCGCCGCCCTAGCCACCACCAAGCCACGCCACTGCCACCGTCGGCTTCGCCGCATCACGTAGCACCCCGGCCTCTGCTTCGTTTTCCCGTTCCACCGCAGCAACACCATCTCCACCGCGAAGCCGAGGACGTCGCCGCGTTTGCCGTCTTCGGCCGCCTCTTACCGCTGTTCCTTGCCACCTCGCGCCACACCACCGCCTCTACTGCGTTCGCCGCGCTCCCCCGTACCCCGGCCGCTCCTTCACCTTCGTTGGAGACCGCCGAATCGCCGCCGTCGTCTTCGCCCCGTGGAGCGCCGCCGCCTCCCTCCGCGGCCGCTCCCTCCGTCGCCGCGCCTCTCGGTGAGCCGCCTCCCTCCTCCTTTTCCTCTTCGCCGGCCGCCTCCCGTGCCAGCGCCGCGTTGCGCCACCGCCGCCGCCGGTTGTCTGGCCGTCTGCGCGCCGCCCGGCCATCCCCAGCCGTCCGATCTGCCTTGGCCGATCTGGGCCGTCCAACCCGTGGACCGGCGGTGGACCGTCCTTGTGGTCCCGGTCCACGGTGGACCGCCACCTCGTCTCGCTGACATGTGGGCCCCGCCTGTCGGCGCCGGCCCCCTCTCTTGCTGACGTTAGCGGCAGTCCTTTTCCTTTGTGAAAATATTTAATAATTGCGCAATAAATCATTAATAATTATAGAAATTCATTTAGTGGCTCAAAACTTCTAAAATTCATATCTAATTCATTCGAACTCCAAATTGGGCCATTTAAATTGCAAAATTCATCTAAAATTGAGTTCTACATGTTTGTTTACTTTTTAGGTACTGTGTCCTTCGTTTTTATTAGGTTTTTCCTCGTTT
The DNA here is from genome assembly GCF_034140825.1 of Oryza sativa Japonica Group. Lineage (NCBI taxonomy): Eukaryota > Viridiplantae > Streptophyta > Magnoliopsida > Poales > Poaceae > Oryza > Oryza sativa. Next base: position 34,457,577 of record NC_089038.1, on the reverse strand, counting down.
TGCGTGCTAGCGTGTAGAATCCGTCGTTTTGGAAGATCGCGGTCGCGAGGAAAAGAGTTCAGAAAATCCAAGTGAAGAAGCAAGGCAAGTCACACATTCCCCTTGAGCATGTTGATCCCAATTTACAAATGTTTTACTGTTTGCAAATAAATATGCATGTTTTGCTAATTACATGGGGTCAGGGTTTTACCTATCTGCTCGCTTGTGCCATGTTTACTTGATATCTGTCCTTTGTCAACCATGGGTAATAAATCGCCTAGCTTGTGTTACTTTGATGACCTAGCTAGAACTATATGCTTAGCCATGCTTAATTACCACTAGCTCAGTCGATGGGATAATTGCAGTATTAGACATTCTAGTATCTTGTTGAGCTGCGTGCTCGAGACATCTGGCCATGCTTCATGGTCGTAATTATCCAACTAAAATGCGACTGAATGGTGGGCTGTGGGTGCATGGTTTTGCTGGTCGCACCCATGGCAGTTAAGGACTGGTTCGCGGGATGCCCTGGAAGAACTTATCGTACTTACCACAAGCCAGCGTGGGCAACGGCTGGGCTTGTAGTGTAGCTTTCCTCTAGTCAATGCATCCAGGCAAGGGTGGGCGTGATGGAGCGGGGCGGGCCCTGCGACGGCCTCTGTCGCTTCCGGATTCACCTAGGCACGAGAGGGGACTGCCCGTTGCCCGCTGGGGACGGGGGTGTAACCTAAGGTGTGGTGTGCTTGGCTAGAGGGGGTTATGCGAAGGGTCCTGTCACGGCCTCTTTCCGGTATGTCGTGGTGGCATGTCGGCGCACGGAAACGTGTCGTGGGGATGTGTCTTGTGGGTACAGTTGTACACCTCTGATCAGAGTAAAGCTATTCGAATAGCCGTGCCCGCGGTTATGGGCGGTCGACCAGATTCACCGTGATTAGTCCCATCTTAATAAATCGACCCAATACACTGTAGTTCAGGTGGGTTGGTTGGACCTGTTCAACGTGGTGTAGCGTTGATAAGTGGAGATTTAATGTTACTTTAATTACTCAACAGTTTTACTGTTTTGCTCAATAAAATGTTTTACAACTGCCTTTATGCAAATAGCCACAAACCATCCTTGTATCCCCTTGCACATCTGCATTGTTGGTGTGGCTTGCTGAGTACGGTGGTTGTACTCAGTCTTGCTATTATTCCCCCTTTTCAAAAGTGTAGTGCTTCTGAGCTGAAGATGGAGTTAGAGGACCAAGGCTCAGACCCCAGTTGAGTTTTGCCTGTGGAGTGGAGCTGAAGCCTCACTAGGATCGCCTTTTTCCGCTGCTGTCGTTCTGTTTCGGTGTGAGGACTAAGTGCCTGTTCTGTAAGTATTTTACGCTTTATTTACGTTTGGAACTGTATATTACTTGTCATTTTGTGTACCCTGGCTGGTCCTGGACAGGGATTTAATACGCAAAATAGTCTGGAAATTTGGGTTAAATTTCTGGGCGTGACAACCACTCTCCCCCTTTTCTGCATCTTCCCCATCGAAGTAACGGCGGTGGCTTAGGGATGGCGTGGCGAGCACCTTCTCGAGCTCTACACTAACCAGCCTCGTCGAGCTCCCATGCCGAAGAAGCATTCTCATATGGAGAGCTGGTTGCTGGAGAGGCTCTCCAAGGCCGAGTGCGAAATCTCACTGATGGACTAGACTGAGAAGGAAGCCAAGAAGATCCAACAAGAATACTTCACAGATGCTATCTCTTTCATGCTCCAACCACGATATGATCACCTCCGCCTATCATGAACCCCCCACCGCCAGATGTCCCAACCACCATTGGCGCCGCAGTCAGCCTCCTCCGGCTCCTCCAACAACGGGACTGTGGTGGCCGTTGAGATGGGAACAAGGGGGAGGAAGGGAGATAGGTGACGAGGCCTTGATATGTGGGACCCACACTAACTCAACACTGTTGATCTGTGTCAAACTGTCACGTCAAACAAAACTACCAACTATACTGCTTTGGGGACAAAACTACCATCTATACTGCCTTGGATGGTCAAAGATTAAAATATTTGACTCAAGACAAACTTAGAACGATGAGTAATTTGAAACAGAAAAGGTAGTTCTACTCTGTAAAAAAAAACAATCCTAGAGCATCTCCAAGAGATGTCTTGTATTGGGAGTATCCCAAAAGATATCGGGCTAAAAAATCACCCTCATCTCCAAGAGTATCCCAATACGTGAGTCCAAAAAAAACTTTAAAATCTTCCATGTCATCACTGGTGGGTCCTCCTAAATTGATTTTTCTTTAATTGGGAGTGCGTAGAGTACCCAAAACTAGCTCCTATTTGGTTGGATTTTGGATGTGCCTAAATATTGGAACCTCCTTTGGGAACCCGTTGAAGGGTTGGTTTTACCCTTAATTCCCAAAATTTAACTTTTAGGAAACGGATTAGGCCTCCCTTATAGATGTTGGTTTTTTTATTGGGCGGAAGGGTACCTTGCTATCCAGACTTGCCTACATCACATATGTATATGTTGACAAAATATTGATAATGCTTCTATAACTTAATTAGATTTTGGTGTTAAGAACATTTTGACAAACTAACACAAACATTTTCTTCAACCGTCACGGCCTATGGGCTTCACCAACCAACAGCTTGAGACATGCAACCTATCCTTGGCCTACATCAAATGATATTTTCCAAATAAAAACAGGAGGATCTACCCGAGGCGCTGCAGATTGACAGGTGTTTGCAGATTTTTCGTGTTGTAGTTTCTCTATAAACGTCCAGGAAGAATTATGGCGATCAGCGGCGGAGCTTGAAACAAATTCAAGAAGGGGCCAACTTCCATGGAATTCTATGGAATGAAACACTAATACTCCCTCCGTTTCAAAATGTTTGACACCGTTGACTTTTTAGTACGTGTTTAACCATTCGTTTTATTCAAAAAATTTAAGTAATTATTTATTCTTTTCATATCATTTCATTCATTGTTAAATATACTTTCATGTATACATATGGTTTTACATATTTCACAATTTTTTTTAATAAGACGAACGGTCAAACACGTGCTAAAAAGTCAACGGTGTCAAACATTTTGAAACGGAGGGAGTATTAATTAATTGAACTACAAGTTCTAAATAAAGGGGAAAATATAAAACAAAAGTTTTTATTATAAGAGCTATAGGAAATTTTGAGAACAGAAGTGAAAAAAAGTATAAAACAAAGGAATATTTTCAAAAGGAGGAAAAAATGGGCTCTGTGTGATCCGAACCCAAACCTGTAGAGTGAAAGGTTCACATGATGCTAACCAACTCACCAAAGAAATTCATAATTTCAAAGGTGTTTTGCTAACTTATATATATGTCTATGTGTGTTGCATTGTCAGCCAACCCTGAAGGGGCCAACAACCAGGTTGGCCTCCCCTAAGCTCCGCCACTAAATCCAATAATTTGATTGATATGCCTGGTACAGTGTCGTTATTACAACTTGTACAGTGTCGTGTATTCGAGTTTTTATGTTTTTGCTACAAATATGGATAACGTTAGCACTAAATTTTAAGGATTTGTGGAGTAAGGTCAACATGTGGCTCCATCAGTACTGGTTGGTATAGACGTTTATTTTCTTGTGTTCATTATAGGTTGTTTTCAAAAGGCGAAAAAGGGGCACCCAAATCTCAGTATTAAATATTTTCTAACAATTGTCAAAACTGGTGGATTCATACTGCTGAATATAGAGATTTTAGCTCCTGTTAGTCTTAAACATTTTCTTCCCACAAGGATAAATATCAACATTTTTGAAATTTATAATATTAAATTGACACATAACATGTGTTTATTCACATTGGAAAAATATAATATGATAATTTTGTATATTCTTTATTATATTAGAATATAAAAGTTAGTGGTAATATTAAAGTTATATTTCGAGTAGCCAAGTGGTGTCGAAAACGACACCTAGAGATAGGTCGAATGTCTCTTATCCGCACAATTGTTCATACTATTAATACATTAATACAGTATACACCACCTATATATAATATATTTTATCCATCAGCTTACTGGTGGTCTAACATGTAACGTGTAGCACTGTTTTTCCTCTGTTGATGCAGTTCACCAACTTCCAAGTTCCAAATCACTGGCGAATCGAGGAAGAGGATAAAAAGGGAGTAAATTGCATTGGTGATACATACACTTGTTAGCCGCGTGCAATTTAATACATAGACTTGTAAAATGCTCGTTTTAGTACACAAACTTTTCTAGTTTGGGCGAACGAGAACCAAAATAACTTGGCAATGTTAATTTTATGAAGCTGATGTTGATTAGGATATAACGTGCATACGTGCAGTGAGTATGTATAAGATATGCAATATTTATAAATTTGATATCTACTTTATCTTTCATCATGGAAATGATGAATTTCATATATTTGTAGCACTTATATCATTGCTCAGTTTTTTCTTTATCTTTTTCTACTATCACTATATTTGATTCTTTTTTTTATTGAAGAGGTGTATGTCTCATAGCAACCTTTTCAGATATATATTTACATAGTATCCTAATTAGCCCCTAATCAATCAGACTAGCCATGTAGTATCCTTTTCACCTTCCTCCGCACGCACCAGATAAGTCGTTCATGTACTAAAATGAACATTTTACAAGTTTGTGCACTAGATTACACCCACCTGACAAGTTCGCGTACCGGTGATACAATTTACTCGTAAAAAGGGCTCCAACTTGCATTGCTAGCTGACTTCTTGTTGTGCATACTCCATGTCTAGAAATATTGCTGCAATCTACTAGCTGCAATTATTATTCCTATAAAAAATCAAAGTGGGTCCACACCAATTTGAGCCGATAGATCGATTTGATCTCGATGGTTCGTGTTCATCCTCACATGGTATTTGGTATACTGGACTACTCTGTCTTAAACAAATGAAACAGAATTTAGTTACGAACCTGGATACTTATATGTCTAGCTTCATAGATTGGATTAAGAACTTTTTTTTAGAACGAAGGGATAGGCATTTGCAATTCTAAAATGTCACATTACCCTTCCAAAGTTCAAAAGCTGACTTTCTACCAGACGATGTTGAACGAAATGACACCAATTACCGTACGTGTTCAAACTGTTTTTTTTATATATATTTCGATTGAATTCTTGAGTGTTGCAGTGACATGCGTGACGACAACTCACCTACCTCCGTACGTATATTCATCGAGCTCTCTATATATGCCTAATGCCTCTATTATCAGAAGAAGGGGTGAGCCGCAAATTATAATCAGCTTGTTGCTAGGTAATGCCGTGCCTTACAAGCATGCAAGCTGCCACCATTGTCATTATTTATCTGGGTAGTTCTTTCTTCCTCCAAAAATATAAGGTGCTCTTAGTTTAAAAAAAATTAACGTTCATAGCTTTTAACTACTATTTTAGATAATGTAAGATTTTAACTACTACTCCTTCATCCCAAAGTATCGAGGATTCTATATGTAGCACTAAGTCAAACTATCCTAAACAATACTAATATTTACAATCAAATGAACATCATTAGATCTATCATGAAATATATTTTCATAATTACTTCTTTAATGTGGTATATATTAATAGGGAAAATTGTATATAGTTTGACTTTGGACACCTTTATATTTTGGGATGTCATAGGCTGGGGATAGATCATGCAGGTTTTTTTTTTTTTAAGAAAAGGCCAGCTGCCCAGCTTTTACAGAAAGCCAGATAATGCAGTAGTTAATCAACGACATGGATCCCATGTGATTTATGGGTATTCACTTGAATTAATTGCCCAAGAATTTTGGTAGAAGAAATCATATATATACTACCTCCATCCCAGGTGAAAAATGGTTGTGATTGGTTGACATAAAAAAATATACGATGAAACCAAATGAGAGATAGTTGAAATGAAAAAAAGCAAGTAATTAATTAAAAAGTAGTTATATTACGAGAAAAATTTAAATGTTAGAAGTAGCTATAATATGAGACGGGTAGTTCTATGTCTAGTGTGCATGCATGTAATAATATAGGTTTACTTAAAAGCCGAGTGATCGCTTGAAGATTAGGAGCGCCACATCAGCGATTTTTGCAAAAAAATACCCTGTGTTTTTGTTAATTACATACCGGTTCCCTCCAACATCGTCCGTTCGATCTCACGGTAGAGTCCATCTAACCGTCCACGTGTCTAACTTGGCGGCCCTTTTTCAGCCGTGGGATCGTCGAATCGCGAATGAACGGCATAGATTTCGTTCAGCCGGACCAAATCCTAGTTAGGATGAAAGATCAACGTATGCAACCCAAAGAGATAAAAGAAGCCCTTTGTAAAGTCACATAAGATCAAAGCTAATATAGTAACGATAACCAGTGGCTCCACGTCAGCATGTTTGCCGCTTATTGGCTGCATGTGTACGTATTTCTGCGTGCTATCTACTGACATCGTTTAATTTTCTATTCTCGATTTTTTGATTCTATGATTGATTGGTCGATAGGAAGACATATAACAGCGTTCACAACTGGGAGAAGCTATCTCCTAATATCTTCTCTTTTTTTTTCCCATTCCCAGTTTTGGACCATCTACGATTGGTTGGTAGGAGTTCACACCTAGGAGAACCGGAGAAGGAAGGCTCAGTGCTGTCTGCCTTGAGAGTTGAGAGTATACAAATATCTGATGTAATAATTACTATAGCTCACTGACGTAGGTTTATTGTACCTATTCTAATTAAGGCAGCTTTCACCTCATTAAGACCGGTATCTGTTGAGACTTGAGAGTCTAGAGTGAGGGTAATGCTCCACAATTAATAAATTCCCGTATTATTTAATTCATTCAAAGTACACGTACGAGAAAACCCTAGTCCTTGTACTACAAAATGCGTGAACTTTTCTTGTGATTTACATAGCGGCAAAATCCTGCAGCCGCCATCAACAGCACATTAGTTGGATCGATTTTTCTCTCTTAGAAGACGAAAATTCTAACGCTGCGATTACAGTATGGAGTTATGGACGTTGACAGTACAATTGTACAAATTGTGGTTGTGGGGATCAGATCTTTCGTGTACCCACATGCCTAGCTATCTCGTATGCACATCCGTCCCGGCCCTCTCTCCTCTATATAAAGCATTCGCTACGACTAGCTCATTGTGCCACACCACCCAACACACATCTGCTACCATTTTTATCGGAATTACTACGTACGCACGCACCCGCCTCAGTAGTTCAAGAACACATATACACACTTCAAAAATCTTGCTAGCTTAAATTACTTTGCATTTTAACCATACGGATAGATTGATCTACCGATCGGCTATGAAGATCACGGTGCATTCATCCAAGGCCGTGAAGCCGGTGTACGGCGACGCCGTGGCCGCTCCGAGCACCGCCGACGTTGTGCCGCTCAGTGTGTTCGACAGGGCGAACTTTGACACGTACGTCTCCGTCATATACGCCTTCCGCCCGCCGGCTCCGGCCAACTCCGTCCTCGAGGCGGGCCTCGCCAAGGCGCTGGCCGAGTACCGCGAGTGGGCGGGCCGCCTCGGCGTGGATGGCGACGGCGACCGCGCCATCCTGCTCAACGACGCGGGCGCGCGGTTCGTCGAGGCGACGGCCGACGTGACGCTGGACAGCGTCGTGCCGCTGGAGCCGACGCCTCGGGTGACGAGCCTCCACCCGAGCGCCGACGACGACGGCGCCGAGGCGGAGGTGATGATGGTCCAGGTCACGCGGTTCGCGTGCGGGTCCCTCGCCGTGGGCTTCACCGCGCACCACATGGTGTCCGACGGCCGCGCCACCAGCAACTTCTTCCTCGCGTGGAGCCAGGCCACCCGCGGCGTCGCCATCCACCCCGTCCCGGTGCACGACCGCGCCTCCTTCTTCACGCCGCGCGACCCGCCACGGGTGGACTACGAGCACCGCGGCGTGGAGTTTAAGACTTGCGAAAAGCTCGACAGAAACGAGAACAACGACGACGGCCATGGACACGGCCACGACGGCGAGGTGGTGGTGACACACAAGGTGCACTTCAGTAGGGAGTTCATCTCCAAGCTCAAGGCGCTCGCGTCGGCCGGTGGCGGCCAGCGTTCGTACAGCACCCTGCAGTGCGTGGTGGCGCACCTGTGGCGCTGCATAACGATGGCTCGCGGGCTCGAGGGGAGCGTGGCCACGAGCGTGTCCATCGCCGTGGACGGGCGCGCGCGGATGAGCCCGCCGGTGCTGGATGGCTACACGGGCAACGTCGTGCTCTGGGCACGGCCGACCGCCACCGCGCGGGAGCTCGTGACCATGCCGCTGCAGCACGCGATGGGTCTCATCAACCGGGCGGTGGCACGGATCAACGACGGCTACTTCAAGTCGTTCGTCGACTTCGCCAACTCCGGCGCGGTGGAGGAGGAGCGGCTGGTGGCGTCGGCCGACGCGGCGGAGATGGTGCTGAGCCCGAACATCGAGGTGGACAGCTGGCTGCGGATCCCGTTCTACGAGCTTGACTTCGGCAGCGGCCAGCCATTCCTGTTCACGCCTAGCTACCTGCCGGTGGAGGGTCTTCTCATCCTCCTGCCATCTTTCTCCGGCGACGGCAGCGTCGACGCCTACGTGCCACTCTTCAGCCACGACATGGACACCTTCAAGAACTGCTGCTATGTACTCCCTGAACTCAGCTAATTCTGCTGGCGGTCTTGGTCGTTGACTGCACGAAGTGTCCCATCTTTTTTATTGTGTCTTTCAAAACGTCTATTCATTTCTCTAGGGGATGTCATCTTGTTTTTCCATGTCGCTTAAAAAATCATAAAAGTTTTTAAAAAATAAGTAAGAACTAAAAAAATTATAAGCCGTAAAATCCAGCGTGGGTTTAGAAAGTTTTGATCCCTTTGTTATATGGAAATAGCTTTTCTTCATATTTGCGGTGGGTACATTAGGTATATTAGCGAGTCCATTTCATCTTAGTGTCTATCCACCTAAACGTCCATGAGATTGTTCGCTTCTGTTGGCTGTTGCAGCGGTAGCGGCTGTGGCCATTGAAAATGGCTGCCAGCGGCAGTAGCTTTTGGAGCTCCCGCAACTGCAGTGGGTGCGACAACAATCACTACCGATCAGCCTCTATATAAAGGATTATGTATGGGCAATATTAAAACTGTACTTTCAAGTAGTACATTGTTGTATTTTTCACAGCTTTCGCAGTTACCGGAACTATATGTATGAGTCAACAACTACTACAATTGAATTGTTTGGGCCTACTGCCGTACTCGTTATCAGTGGGAAATCAATATGTGGTATATCGTTGTAGAAACATGCAATGTTTAAATTTAACTTATGCAAGTAGAAACAAATATACTCCATCCGTCCCAAAATATAAGCATTTTTAGACTCTGGCCCAGTCTTCAAGATGCTACATAGACTAACAATATCTATAAAAGTAGGATGTTTCAAATAATAAAAGTCGTATATTATGATAGTTTGTTTATTGATAAATATAGTAAGATCAGTTTTACATCATTGACCTTTTTTTATTTTATTGCTATGAATAGTCAAAGTTAAAAATCTTTGACTTGACATTATTCTAAAAATGTTTATATTTTGGGACGCAGGGAGTAACAAATTTTGACTTTATATAAAACTTGTAATTCGCAGTTAAATTTATTATTTCTGTTTCTGAAGTATAAATCGAATTTAAACTTCTATGTTTATGAAATGCTATATCACATATTGATCTATATTCTTTATTTTTTTTTCAAATTCAAATTTTTCGATGGTTTTTTAAACGACATGTAGTTTTGTTCGGTAGATCCCAAGGGGAAGGGATTGGAGGGGAACAGAGAGGAATGAATAGTTCCCCTCCAAGTCTCCCTCAATTTGTTTGTGGGAGGGATTAACCAAATAAGTTCTCAAGAGAAAAAAAAACCATCTGATAGTATCACAGTAGTGTTCGATCTAGGTGGCTATCTACTCGTTTGTACCAATCCCTGTCGTGATAAGTCTATTAAGAGGATTGAGTTTGTTATTGGCCAGAAGGGCCTTGAGAGTCATTAAAATGGAGAAGTTTGGATAAAAGAATGAGTTCACAATAGAGAATTGTTTGGCCGCGGCACGTTCACCTCGGCTTATCAGGAAACGAGTACGCCAAAGTAGCATGAGCACACGTACTGGCGTACAGCATATCCAAGAGCAGACATCTCAGCCCCAGCCCCCAAGTCCCAGCCCAACAAGCAAGACTGCAAGATAAAGGTCAAAGGCTAACATTATACACAGCTTTAGACCCGAAAAACTGTTTTAAACCCGAAAAACGTACACCCGTTTTTTGCATGTCATCTAAATAGTTATGAATTTTTTTTTAAAAAATTAACATGATAGGTTAATTTTTAATATATCACTTCACAAGCATGCAAGTTCAAATTCGACTTCTATAAATTGTAACAAAAATAACAAATTTGACTGTAAATATCTGTATACTAGTTAGAGTTTAATTTGTTGTTTTTGTTACAACTTGTATAAGTCGAATTTGAATTTGCATGTTTGTGAAATAATATATTACATATTAACCTATCTTGTAATTTTTTTTATAATTATTTAGGTGGTATGTAAGAAACGGGTGCACGTCCACCCGAGATATTAGAATCCATCCTCCTTTAGACCCACAAGGCCACAACGGCGCAATTTTTTACTTTGGTTTTCCTTTCCTTCAGATAAAATGAACCGCTTGAAAGCTACCGATCGATCGTAGTAGTACTACAATATTTCAAGTTTTTTTTTACAGATAACTTTATTTATTCAATTCAACTTTCATCGGCAGAACATCTCGCGTAATTAATTCAATTCATAATAATTGAATCAACAACATCAAACAAATACTAATTAGCTAACTAGTCTCAATCAAGTGATCTAGCATTAACTGCATGTCTTGTTTTTCAATAATATAGTTCATGCAAGGCTAGTAGTTTGGTCTTTGTCGAATGAGTAGCAGCAGTTCTTGAAGACGTCCATGTCGCGGCTGAAGAGTGGCACGTACGCGTCAACGCTCCCGTCGCCGAAGAAAGACGGCAGCAGGATGAGCAAACCTTCCACCGGCAGGTAGCTGGGCATGAAGAAGAATGGCCGCCCGCCGCCGAAGTCGAGGTCGTAGAACGGGATCCGCAGCCAGCTGTCCACCTCGATGTTCGGGCTCAGCACCATCTCCGCCGCGTCGGCCGACGCCACCAGCCGCTCCTCCTCCACCGCACCGGAGTTGGCGAAGTCGATGAACGACTTGAAGTAGCCGTCGTTGATCCGGATCACCTCCCGGTTGATGAGCTCCACGGCGTGCTTCAGCGGCCTGGTCACCAGCTCACCGGCCGTCGCGGTTGGCCGCGCCCAGAGCACGACATTGCCCGTGTAGCCGTCCGGCACCGGCGGGCTCATCCGCGCGCGCCCGTCGACGGCGATGCACACGCTGGTGGACTCGCGCCCGTCGAGCCCGCGTGCCTTCGTCATGCATCGCCACAGGTGCGCCACCACGCACTGCAGCGTGCTGTACGGCCGGTGCGCGCCAGCCGACGCCTGCGACTTGAGCTTCGAGATGAATTCCCGGCTCAAGTGCACCTTGTTTATCACCACCTCGTCGTCGTCGCCGCCGCCGCCGGACGCATGGACATCCTCGTCGTCGTCGTACGGCTTGAACTCCACGCCACGGTGCTCGAACTCGACCTTGGGAGTGTCGCGCGGCGCGAAGAAGGAGACGCGGTCGTGCACGGGGACAGGGTGGAAGGCGGCGCCGCGGGTGGCCTGGCTCCACGCGAGGAAGAAGTTGTTGGTGGCGCGGCCGTCTGCCACGATGTGCTGCGTGGTGAAGCCCACGACGAGGGAGCCGCACGCGAACCGCGTGACCTGGATGAGCATCAGCTCCACCGCGTCGTCGCCGCTCGGGTGCAGGCTCAGCACCTCCGCCGTCGGCTTCAGCGGCATCACGCTGTCCAGCGTCACGTCGGCCGTCGCCTCGACGAACCGCGCGCCCCCGTCGTTGAGCAGGATGGCGCGGTTGCCGTCGCCGTCCACGCCGAGGCGCCCTGCCCACTCGCGGTACTCGATCAGCGCCTTGGCGAGCCCCGCCTCGAGGGCGGCGTTGGCCGGAGCCGGTGGGCGGTAGGCGTATATCACCGAGATGTACGTGTCAAAGTTCGCCTTGTCGAACACTTTGAGCGGGACGACGTCGCCGGTGGTGGTGGGGAACTCGCCGGGGCCGTATGCCGGCTTGACGGCCTTGGATGAGTGCACGGTGATCTTCATGTGCAGAATCAAATGTGCTGGTGAAGTGGTGAGTATATACGTTCTTGGACTGCTTAATTAGGCCGACGTGGTACGTGTCCGGCGAAGTGTACAATCGTGTGTGCATTTCCTGGATGGTGTTCAGCCTCATATATATATAGCGGTGTTCAGGAAATTAGGGCACTGTTGCTGGAGCCTGGAAGCTTAATGCACGTGTAAATCTTCGCAAGAGGTCGGTGAACTTTGCGAGGCTGAAGCTGAACAGCAATACAGCATAATTAGTGGCCTAGTTAAAAAAAGTACTCCGTACTAGTTTTGGATATGCATGTGATTTTTCTTTGTTGACCGTTGGAGCCTTCTTACAATTTTTTAAGCGATCGCAAAAGAAAAATGTGTTAATTATATGCGCATGTGTTCTTACTTGGTTGGTGTTCTCGGTTCATCAAACCTATACCTACGTGATCTTGCTAATAAAGAAGTATTGATAAATGATAACAAGGAATAATTTCTTGTTTAAAATGGGTTATATACTATCACAAATACCGTGACTTCGTTAGAAGGTAGAAGAATGTCACTGACTGAGAAACTACTACAATAAAATAAAAGACGGAGAAATAAAAGGAGACTAAGGCCTTGTTTGGATTTTAGTCCCTGTCATATCAGACGTTTGGACACTAATTAGAAGTATTAAATATAGACTAATGATAAAAACTCATTTCATAACCCTAGACTAATTTACGAGACGAATCTATTGAGCCTAATTAATTCATAATTAGCCTATATGTTGCTACAGTAAACATGTGCTAATTATAGATTAATTAGGCTTTTAAAAATTTGTCTCGCGAATTAGATCTCATTTATGCAATTAGTTTTATTATTAATTTGTGTTTAATACTTCTAATTAGTGTCTAAACATCTGATGTGACGTAAACTAAAATTTAGTCCCTAATCTAAACACCACTTAAAGATAAAAGATGGAGGGAAGAAATGAAATAAATATCAGACGTTAAGGCAATAGTAAAGGTTCACCATATTTCCTTTATAGACATAAAAAGTTATTCAATCCGTCCCTAATATAAGGGATTTTGGAGAAATGTGACATTTCATAGTATTAGAAAATATCACATCCCTTTAAAATCTTTTATATTTTGGGACAAAGGGAGTAAGATGTTAGTCGGAATATCATGCGTATACTTTTGACCAAGTTGAGCCAGAGCTCAAGATTATACTTTCAATATTGTTTTTTTGACAATAAATTGTGGAAGTATATTTTCTATTATGCATATGAGAAAATTGTGTAATGACGTTAGTCGTGTAATCTGCATGGGTCACTACACTACTTATATATACAACAAAATATTAGTGAAGTTATTGGAATTAGCATTTTTCCGTGCAAAATCACAGAGCTAAAAGGTAAAATTAGATATGATATACAACTGTTAGCTTCTAATTTTCATAAATCTAGTTGTACTCACTCTGTATCTAAAAGATTATAGTGTTCAAAATTAGATACAGTCCTAATTAGATATGAAAAATCCACTAGTTATACAATTGCTAAGAGCCTATTTGAGGGAGCTTCTGACAACTCCATCATATCTTAGAATCAAAAACTCCCTCAAATAGTGTAGTTTTTTTTATTTAGATTATAAGAAGTTATAGTTAGAGAATCTATAAAATAAACTAAAAATTCAGATTCACCAGATTCTCAGAAGCTGACTAACAGCCAAATATTTCTCATGATCTTAAGTTTCTTCAGAAGGGCCATATATAGTCTCCATGGAATAGGTGGTGATTTTAAAACAGTGACGGCGAATTTGAAGTAAACTTTCAAATATCATTATCCATAGGCCTTTAACAAAGACAGCTAAGCGAGACGTGGAAAATTGACCGGCCGGTCTAAGCATGGGCGAGCATATGAGACAGTAAATGTCTAAATTATTGTGCTAATAGTGAATTTTCGCTACGTCTCCAAGTAGATTTGATAAGAACTTCTAGCTTTTGTTTTTACAGATACAGTTTTATATTGCATATGATTGATTCCGGAAGTACTGATATAGTTTGGACCCACTACGATCTAATGGTGCAATTTTCTTTTATGTATCTTAAATTAATGTGGTGGTTTTTAGTCCGCACAAGAGTGAAGATGAGGACATCTCTCAATAATAATATAACTAGTGGATTTTTATGTGTAGTTTCGCATGGGGCTACGCTTTCAATGGTTAACTGGATTGATATACAACTCTTATACAATCATTGATATACAAATCTTATCGACTTTCAATGGTGTGACATGCTACGTCAGTGATACGTAGAATCCTAAAGGTGTCATGACAATTTTGGACGGGAATGACACTATAACAAGTTTGGGGATTTAAAAATGTTTTTTAAGAGTTTAGAAACCTTATTAATAATAACTAGCTGGGTGGCCCGCGCAATTGCACGGCTAGCACCCATATAAAATTATATATTTTTAATATGATTTTACTTAAAATTTATTAAATAGTTATTTCGATGTCTTAAGATTTTGAAAAACCAAACCTTATCATCCTCGTATTTCTAATTTTATAGTTTTTAAAAGTCACACCAGTTACTATCCCTTACTTCTATCATATTATTCTTTATTAGCTTGCTTGATCTACCACTGTTTCTATTTATTCTCCTTGGAACCTTTAAAAATTGGATCTAAACTATAGAGTTTATCGTCCTGTTAGGCTTCATTTTTATAATTTCTATAAGTCCCATCAAACGTTACCATTATACTCCTCTACAACCGTCCACTACATACCTTATAATTCTTGTGTTTCTAATGCTATAGTTTTTAAAAGTCACACCAGTTGCTACCCCTTACTTCTGTCATATTATTCTTTATTAGCTTACTCGATCTACCAATGTTTCTATTTATTCTCCTTGGAGCTTTTAAAAATTGGATCTAAAAACTATAAAGTTTATTGTCATGTTAGGCTTCTTTTTTATAATTTCTACAAGTCCCGTCAAAAGCTGCCATTATACTCCTCTACAACCGTCCACTGCATCTTCTTTTTATTGTCGTTACTATTTTTAAAATCGAACATAATTATCGTTTAGGTTCATTTTTTTACTTTCTAGAAGTTCCGTCAAAACGTCAGCGACTTTGTCACTGTACTCCTATACGGCTCACCCGCTGCCACTCTTATTTAATGTCATTGAGATTTAAAAATCAAACATGATTATTATTGAGGTTTTTTATTTTTACATTTTGAAGCCCGAACCTTTAAAAATTTAACCTTATAGTTTTTAGAGTTTATTGTCTCGTTGGGTTTCATGTTTTTTTTATAATTTTTAGAAATCCCGTCAAACGCTACCACCATACTCCTCTACAACCCGTCCGCCGCATACTCTTTATTGTAATTGGGATTGTAAAAATCTAACATTACTATCGTTGGAATTCATTTTTTTTACTTTCTAAAAGACCCACCAACCATCGGCGGGTCTGCCATTGTACTCCTATACGACCCTCTCGCCGCCTCTCATTTTTATTGTAATTAAGATTTTAAAAATCAAATATGATTATCATTGGGGTTTATTTTTTTTTACTTTCTTGAAGTCATCGCCAACCGCCTTGAACCGATTGCTTCACGACCTGCCCGTCGTCTTTCCTTTTAATCATCATTACGATTCTATTTGGTGTTTTATTAATAGTTTTAGATGTCTCATCAACCGCCACCACTCTGCTCCTCTAGAGGCCTGTTACTTAAATAATCTTGTCATTTGTTTTAGATGGTCTTTTCTTTTAATAGTTTTTTTATCACTAATTTTAGTTATTTATAAATTGTATTCCTAGTTGAAATCTTATTTTTATTTTTCTAATTTTAGAATTTATTTTATTTTTTGAATTGTGTTCTTTTGATATTTTTATTTTTTATTTTCAATTTCAGTTGTTTCAAAACTATATTCCTACTTTAACTCTATTTTTAATTTGCCTAATTTTGGATTTTATATTATTTTTTATTCCGAATTTTAATTAATCTACTATTGGGTTCTTATATGTAGTCATGAAATAATGCTTATATTTAAATTCCGAATTTAAGTTGATGTTAAATTATATTCCTACTTGAACTCTTATTTTCTTTTCTTTTTTTTAATTTCAATTTTTTATTCCGAATTTTAATTAATCTTGTATTGGATTCTTGTACGGACTCTTCTTTCAATATTCCTTATTTTTAATTCCGAATTTCAATTATTTTTAAATTGTATTTCTACTCGAACTCTTATTTTTTACTCTTTCTATTTTCAAAATTTATTTTATTTTTATTCCGAATTTCAATTAATCATGTATTAGGTTCCTATCTGGACTGCTCTTTCAATATTGCATATTTTTAATTCCGAATTTCAGTTATTTTTATATTGTATTTCTACTTGGACTCTTCTTTTCTTTTTCTCCGTATTAATTAAGGAGGCAGTATTGTTCTAATTTTTACATAGACATGAATTCGTTTTTAAGGAACGCAAGCTGTGGATCAATACATTAATTTTAATATGAGAAAAAGTTCAAATACTTCATATAGACAAAACGAATTTAAATATCCCGGTTAGAAATAAACTTTTCCTTTTCAGATTGGTTAGTTTCACATATATGTACAGGCCGTTTATTTAGTCGTATTGATCTCGAACTCTTTTTTTACTCTGATTCCTAAGTACGTTTCTCCTTTTTACTCCGATTTTTACTCCGATTCCTATTTCTAGTATGTTTCTTTAAGCTTCCGTGGAAAGATTTCCATTAGCTGTACAACTCTGATATATTTATCTATTAGATCTGAGGCGCTAAAATCTAGATATACTATGATCTAACGGTTAATATTTTTCTACTTTTCTCCGATTAATGTGGGAATTTTTAGCCTCCACAGCGAACGTGGTGCCTTCTTTTAAGGCTGTTTTAATAATATAATAGATATGACCGCCCATATACTTTATATTTTTTAGACTACCATCTTATAGGCAGAATTTACGTATTCAACATATCTAAAAAGTACAATTGTATGTTATATATAATACTAGCTTCTATTTCTAATTATCAGTATACAATTATACTTTGTATATATACAACTATTATCAATCAATCTCCACTGTCACAATCTGACCCATCATGATCTAACCATGTAAATCTTTCTCTCTTTTTCTCTGGTTAATATGAAATTTCTACACCTCAGTACCATGTTTTCAAGCTTAATAATAGATAATAGACAAGGAATGGATCGATAAAAAAAATATTGCAGGAATTTTTGACGCAATTATCCATTTTATGCATGTCCATGTTCTTAGTTACTACTCAATTCGTTTCATATTATGATTTGCTTTGATTTTTTGAGTCAAATTTTAAGAAGTTTGATCAAATTTATAAAAAAACATTTTCAATAAAATTATTGGAATATATTTAATGTTAGATTTAGTGAAACTAATTTAGTGCTATAAATATTACTATATGTTTCTATAAACTTGGTCAAACTAAAAAAATCAAAGTTTCTTATCATGTGGATTGGAGGGAGTTTGAGTTTTGTTTTTAAACCAAATTCTTAGTTACTATTTTTTTTTTCGAGGACATATATGTTTGGACAAGGTAGTGAAGTGTGTACTTTTCTTATAGTCAAATCGCTCTACACCAACCATTCCTTAGTCAAACTTCTTGCTTCCTTGTAAGAAGTCAAATTTCTAGCTTGGTTTTGCCATTCATACATTGTTGGGTTCCATGTAGTCGGGCAGTTCAGAATTGCTCACAAGAATTACGTTCAGAAGTAAGGGCAAATCAACCTACGTAAACGGAAACAGATTACCGTGGTAGGTGCATTGATCCATTGTCCATAGCAATATATAGCATAGTCAAAGCATAACAGATCATCAGCAGAAGGAGGAAACTGAGTTTTCAGTTTCTTTCTCTAGGCTTCAGTTTGCATGATTGGTCAATTGAGACATTCAGTAGTGCTAAGCCGTGGTAGTTGAGTCTTCCAAAATAATTACAGGTGAGAGCGACTAACAGGTGATGAAGATTGCGCGCGGCGCGTAGAATGTGTTGCCTGCACGGTTTCGTGCTGCGCCTGCGCGTGATGATTTGGTGAAGTCTTCAACAAAGTTTGGTGAGTCGCAACTGCCACGGATATTCCAGATCAGCGGGGTTGTTGGCCTGAGTAAGCAGACAAGGCGACGTGACGAACTCACGCTACAGTTAACATGCTGACGAGCGAAAAATCGCCGGTTGAATGTTTGGACTTGTGATTTCGGTTAACATGTCCGGATTTGGACGTTTGAACTTAAACAGTTGAACAGATAGACATGCTCGTCGATATGATCCGTGATTTATATTCTGTAGGTCTCCCTGATAGTAACATGTGAGAGAAAACGATGAGGCTGCTAGTGGGATTTGACTAAGACAATAATACTTGAACAAGAGATACTATACTGTACTACGTACACAAGTAACACAAGTGCTCCATCGAATTTCGAAGGGTGACTGTGCAATATGCCTGCAAGGCCCACATGGCCCAACTTGGATCAAGCCGCCAAACAGGCCCAACAATTGAGGCCCAGTAAATCACTAATCTATTATTTGTTCCTCAATGCCTTTTGCCATGCGCAGTCACAGTGTCACTCTTCCGTTATAAAACTACTAGTAAAGCCATGTGAGTTCAAACAATGAGTTCATAATAATAATTGTTTCTTGATGTCTAGATTATGCATTATATTTTATAATAGGAGTAATAGTATAACGCTATTCTAACTTGGACCAAGTTCGAATCAGCTATTCAGTTGAGCTACTTTCTTGTTTCCAGTAGAGATATTTTCAAAAAGATAAATGGTGTGTTTTTGTGCGGACCTTGTGTATAAGACTTTCCTAAAATGTTCAGATAAATTAATTTTTAAGTTTGTAATACGTTACTAGTTAATAGTATTATTAGATCAATTCTCGTCCTGTAAAAAACAACCCAATACTAGATGTGAAGACACATTCTAGTACAAATGTGTTATACACAGTAGTAGTGCGGCTAGTGCCACAAGGTGAAAGTGGCGATCATAGTGGGAAGTCAGATTCTCGTGTGAAGTCAGGAATTTCAAATAAGAGCAGGTACAATAGCAGTCTATAGACAGCTGCAGCACGGACTCTAAGGCGTAACGTGTGTATGACATGTGGGACCAGGTATTATTAGCGCAGTATATTTTTATAGATAATTATTGTATAAATTGACTATTATATTGATTATAAATGATTTGGAGCTAGCAGGTGACTATACTATTAAACTTGCTCTAAGCTTTCAGATACTGAGCCTGTTCGAAAACAGAGGTAGTATACGGTACATGCGTACAGCAATACAGTCGCAGCGCTCGTATGCCTGGGCAGTCAACCAGAGAGTCATGGGCTCACGAGAAACCATAGGTCGGGCAGGCGAGGCGAGGCCCCGAGCGAAAAGCACGCGTCACATCCGCGCGCGAGGACCGTGCAGACGCCCCGCCCGCCCGCCCCATCCATCTATCCATTGCATCCGAACGAATGATCACCTTCACCCAGTCGCGCGGGCGCGGCGCGGGGGCCTCTCCCCCTTTACCCGTACCGTACACGGCCGCGTGCTCCTCGGCCTCCGCGCCCCCTCCCACCCCATCCTCACCGTCCACCACTCCACCACCACTCTCCCCTCCTCCCCGCCATCTATTCCGCGCGGACTACGAGACCCCCAGCCAGCCCCAGCACGAGACGTCCCGTGTCCGTCCGCTTCGCCTCGCCCCGACCCGAGCCGCGCCGCGTGCATGTGGCGACAGCCGTAGCACGCGCCGTCCTCCCATGGCGACGTGGTCAAAAAAGCCGGGGCTCTTTTCTTCCCTCGCCTCAGCCTCTCACCGCCCGGCCGGCCGCTTTCTCATCACTTTTCACTTGCCCTTTGGATGGATTCCACCACCACAGGGGTTTTGAGCGTTCCGCTTCTTTCTACCCGGTCATTCCAGGTCGTATAATAACCGTCGGCTCATCGGCTGCTGTCAAATCAAATCTAGTATACTCCTATCACAAGCGGCATGCAAGGCTGCCGCCGTCTAATCATGTGCAAGATTCCAAGGATTAACTACGGCTTGTGTTTTGTTTATTCCGTGGCACGTCTTTTCTGCGTGACAAAATGGTTGGAGCTCAGGGCTTGGCCACCCCTAAACCTCATCATTAGTGCATGGTACAACATGCTTTCCTCGCCATGAAACTGCCAGTGTTATATCCTTTGTTTTTTCCCCGGTTCTCCATGATATATCCATCCGGGTGGGAGATATACTTCATACTAGTAGTACGGAGTATGTACACGTATTCGTCGTACAGTTCTTTTGCTTTTCTTGTGCACAGCATCGCATCGTGATTCGCTTGCGAGCTGCTCATGTGAATTTCTTTCCGCTTTGTTCGAGGAGAGGACGGACGAAATGTGTAATCGTGAAAGAAAATCTTCTTTCCGCAAAAGTAACATTTTCATATGTAGTAGGAGTAGTCCAGTGCAGACTGCAGAGCAATTGTGAGCACATTTCTTCTTGTTTTTTTGGTTGTGAGCTCGCACGATAGAGTGCAATGTATTGGAGGAGTAGCAGCAAAGCAAAAGCGAGTGGCAGAAGGGAGGGATATATACTCCTACACTGCGTGCACTGATGCTGCTACTGTTGCACGCGTAGGCTATAGCTTAGCTGAGGTCGTAGGCCGCAATTTGAGGCAGTTTGAGCAAAGTGTATCGTGGCATGCAGAAACCGACCGATCCATGGCTTTGGCTTTTGACGAAGGGGGTGTACGGATGGAACACGGGAAGGAAAAGGCTTTGGCTCACCATCAAACACGCACGCGCCGCGCCGCCACTGTACCCAGCATTCACTCCACAGAAACGCATGCTATGAACAGTACCAGACTGTGTGACTGTACGCCTGTACGTATCAACATGGAGCACCATACCCCCCACGTTATACGTTCCGCATTTGCAGCTTGAGAGGTGAGAGGACAACTCGCATTGTGTGCTTCTAAAAATCCGCTCGGTACATCCGGCAACATACTAGTAGGAGCACTGTATTTTGGAGCGGTGTATTACTGTGCTCTCGGAACTTCTTTTTTTTAAGGTAAGGTTGGGGATAGCCTGTGTTGTTTGGTACTAGTACTAGTAGCTATTTTGCTCGAATATCAGAAAAAAGGGAGAGAAATACTCTGGGTTTTATCTTGGTGTCACTGGTCAAGACCAGGGTTTACGATTCTGACGAAATCCGGTCGGATTTCGCGAAATTTCGACATTCCGACGAGGGTCGAAAGTAGAAACTGTCTGAGATTTTGAGGAGTTTCATCCAAATTCAAATTTGAATTGATAAAAAAGAAAAAAAAAATAAAATCTTTAAATACTATGATATTCATAGAATCTATTGGGATATAAATATTCGGAAAAAAATAATGTATTGTGTGTATTTACTAAAACTTACACAGGAAAGAAAAGAATAAAAAATTAAAAAAGGAAAACACCTATAGGGCCAGTTAATAGTTGATCCAAATTACAGATTACTGATCAAAATTTCGATGATTTTGATTGGAATTTCACCAAAACCGACCAGTTTTCGAGAACTTGTCAGCAAACTTAGATAATTTGTATTCAAATTTTGGTTTATGAAATTTATTCGGAATTTACCGGTTTTCCACCGAATTTCATGAAATTCCGAATTCTGCCGTTACCCGAAACGAAAGGGTCTGTCAAAATCATAAACCCTGGTCAAGACACAAGCAAAACATTTTGTTGATTATCGATCGGTTGGATTGGTTTGAACCGGCACAGCACAGTACATTTCTGCCGATGTGAGAGGCAGAAGTGTTGTGGTTGGGTGGTGTGGCACGCAGCGGCAATTCGCATGCGAATAGCGAGGCGTGGTGGTGAAAAGGCCTGCGCGGTTGTACCATGATTACAAGGGGGAGCTCGTACCTCTCGTAGCTGCTGCTTTTGATTCCCTCTGACGGTGACGTCATGTGACACGTCCTGTCTCCCGAGTGGCGTGGCGTGGGCCCCGCCCACCGCAACATTCCCGGGATTCTGTCTCCCGCTGCTCCCGCCAACCCGGCCCCACCCTCTCATCACACACAGTTGCAGTCACCGTTCTCTTCGTCGTCGTCGTCTCGCAGGCTGAGACACGGCACGACAGTCTCATGCCCGACCGAAAATCCTCGCATCCCGACGGCGACGGCGAGCCGTTGGATCCACCATCCGACGGCCACAAACGACTGCAGCCGAAACAGTGCCCGGCCGTACGCACATCGGAGTACTACAGTATACAGAGAAAAGTACGTGTACTGTACACTTGGACTGGTACGAAAAAAAGTTTCACGCCTGCACTGCATAGCTGGACCTGTTCGCCTGTGGTTGTGTGTGGTTGCCGATGCATGCAAAAATACAACGCCCAAATGCATTCGGTGCAGTCGTTTGTGGCGTGTGGTCAAGCTTGCTTGGAAAACCTGTCTCTCTGTACTGCTCGGTCAAGCAGGCTCCGTACGTACGTACATGCTCCAGCCAGTACATGAGGCTGTACTCCTACATGGAAGGCGTCTTCTTTTGGCACATCTATCGTTGATCGATCGGTCGAATCCGTCGTTCGACGCCATGGTGATGCACAAGACGACGACGCGTGTGTGTGTTTTTGTGTTGTTATGTGATGTGATGGGCCTCGCTGAGACTGAGTGCGTCTGTGTAGTACTACGTGTGTGCATGTGTGGAGCGAGAGCTCGAGCTTCCTGCCCGAGACGACGAGATATGGATCGGAATCGGATTCCATGCGCCGCGCGGCGAGCGATCCATCCATCGACGCGACCCAAGACCGAAGCGTGTGTGCGGGTGTGTAGCCGCGTCCTGGTTTTTTCGGCTACGTCTTGTATGACATCTGCTCTGCTCAGCCTCAGCTGAATCAGTACTAGCTCAGCACAAGATTCCTGCTGCCTTTGTCACACCCTAAAAATCCTAAATATATAAATTGTTGTTTAATTGAAATTATTAGAATTTATTTTAAAAGCCTAGAAGAGAAGATCTAATTTTAATTAATAAATTCCAATATAAAATAGGGCCAGATAAAATTTCATTAAATACTTTGCTTAACTCTATAATTCCTAGATTTTTCTGGGATTTATTTGAGCTAAGGAAGTATTTTTAATAAATAGAATTACATTTAATGAATAATTTAAATTGAAAAAGATTTTTAAAATCCTCTTTTGGCTTCGGCCCAAAACCTTCTCTCTCCCTCTCCCCGGCCCAAGCCGGCCCAGTCCGCCCGCAGCCGCCCGCCCGCGCGCGCTCGGCCGCTGACAGGTGGGTCCCACCTGTCGGACTCGTCGTCCTCATCGCGCCGTCGCCCGGCCGGAACCCTAGCCGCGCCGCCGCCGCTATTCCAAATCCAGCCGTCCCTTTCCGTTTCCGGTGAAATCAATTGAGGGGAAAGGATCCCCATGATCCACTCTACGTTTTCCCTTTTGGAAACATCGTCTAAATCGCTTTGGAAATTCGCGGATTCGATCTCGAATCGGATTCGTCTCTCTCTCCCGAACCCTAATCTTTCCATCGCGTCGCCGGTCGCCGTGGGCCTTCGCCGCCGCGCCCTAGTCCCTATTTAAGCACCCCCAGGTCCTCCGCTACTCGTCGCCACCCTCGCCTTCGTCTCTCGTCACCGGTAGAACCCTAGCACCGTGTAGCCTCGCGCCGCCGTCGTCGCCGCCGCTCCAGCCGTGTGTCGCCGTCGCTCCAGTCGTCGCCGTAGCTCGGGGAGGTCACCGTCGTGGTCGCCGTCTCGTCGCCGTCCTCGTCCGCCCCTTCGCCGTCGTTGTCAACCGCCGGAGCACCGTCGCCGCCGTCGACCTGATCGTCTCCGCCGCCTTTTCCTCATCGCCGGCGCCGTCCGTTGCCCCTCCGCCGCTACTTTGGTCACCGGTGAGTTCGCCGTGCCGTCCGCTACCAGTAGGTGCCCTCCGTTCGCGATGTCGTGCCGTCGTTCGCCGGCGAGCATGCACGCCCGAGCCGCCGCCGGTGGTGACGTCACCACCGACGTCATCGTCGTCGTTCCCCGTGGCCCGGTCGTGGACCGATGGATCTTGGCCGTCCGTTGTGGATAGGATCGATCTCGGCCGTTCGTTTCCGTGAGCTGCCGCCGTGCACCCGATTCACCGCGAACCCTAGCCGCTGACGCAATAATTCCCTTTTCCTTTTCAAAAATAATTCATTATTGCGTCATAATTCAATTAAAATCTAAATAAATGATTTAATCCGATTTAATCTTTGAAAATTCATAACTAATTCATCTTAGCTCGGATTTAGTTGGTTCAAGTCTCTAATTTTTTCTAAAATAGAGATCTACATGTTAAAAATATCCACATTACTGTTCATGCTTGTTTATGTACTTTTTTGGTGTTTTTGCTCTTTTCTGTTTAGATCCCGACGTTTCCGGAGAGTTTGTTTTCGCAGGAGAAGAATTTGAAGAGTTCCAAGGCCAGCAAGGCAAGTCACACAGATCCCAAACAACCCTTTGAGCATGTTGATCCCGTTTAAAGCTATTGTTTCTATTCAACTATTGCATTTATTTTCGAATGTCATTGGGTGGAATTGACCTATTGTTTGTTATAGCCCTTTTGTTCTTGATTACTTTATTCCTTGATACCTTGGGTTATTATAACTTGACTAGTTGGGCTATATATATTGGTTCAGCTAGATATTAGATATGATTGCTTAGCCATGCTTAGAAACATTAGCACACTATTGGGTTGACTTATGACTCACTATTATTTAACAATGGCTTAATGATAGTTCACGATGGTCAATCGTGATTGGTTAATTAATTACTTGCCAACTAAAACTTGATAATGGTGGGTTGTGAGCACATGGTTTTGAGAGTCGTGCTCATGACAATTAAGGACCGGTTCACGAGTTTCGGTTGTGAAACATTAACCGTGCCAACCACAAGCCAGCGTGGGCAACGGCTTTACCTTTTGTATAGCATGGTTCATTGCGGAGCACCAGACTGAGAAGTGGCGGAGATAAGCCTACGGGGGTCGCTGGGGAGTCCATGCCTTGTTTATAAGGGGGTGATTATGATCTAGGAAAGGTGCGCTGTGGTGGATTGTGTTGTGCGAGGGGTACTGTCACAGCTCCTTTCCGAGGTACCGTGGTGGTATTGAGGCACATGGTGACATGTTGTGGGGCTGTGTCTTGTGGGTACAGTGGTACACCTCTGGCTAGAGTAAAACTATTCGAATAGCCGTGCCCGCGGTTATGGGCGGGTCTAACAATGTCTTTCGTGATTAGTTTCACACTTCTCACCATAATAAAAGATGCTATAACTGGTAATAATTTGTTTAGCTCTTGGTTTGGAATGGTATATTCCTGGTTTGGAGATAGATCTGTACAGCCGGGTATGGTTGTTCAGGATGGTTGGGCCTGAGCAGCATGGGTGTGCTGTTTAGTGTTGATTAAAATTGATGATTAATTACTCTACTGTTTTATAATTCTCAAATGTTTGCTAAATGCTGCTTTTGCAAATGACCCCTATATTATGCCATTCTTTGGTATCCTTGTGCACTTGCATATTTGCTGCGTGGCTTGCTGAGTATGTCATATACTCACCTTGCAATCATTCATCAGAGAAAGAGTTCTACAGCGATGCTGATGGTGTGGAGGATTAGGTGTAGCCCTGGTCAAGCTGCCTGTGGAGTGGAGTCGTCTGCGCCGTTTATCTTATTTTTCCGCTGCTTAGATCTTTATTGATTGAGAGGAACTATCTACCTCTGTAATGACATTTTATTCGCTTATTAATTAGAGTAATAATTGTACTCTATTATCAATTTATTATTGTGTGCCTCGGCTGATTCCTGGACGAGGGTTCACACACATGTAAGCGTTTGGAATTTTGGATAGAAATTCCGGGCGTGACAAGTTAGTATCAGAGCCCCTTGACCCTAGGTTATGCCAAATGGTTACCCATAGAAGCCCTCTAAAAATATTGGAAAAGTAGAACTGTTCTCCTCCCTTTCTCTTTTAATTAAACCAAACTAATGGCACATGCACTTCATAATCTCTTTTAGTGGTTCTCATTCAAAATTTATTCCAGTGTTATTAGTACTGTACATCTATTACTGTACTAATGGCTCATTTACCAGCAAATGTTTTACAACATTGTTTTATTTAATCTTGCTGCAATGAAATAAATTTAGCATGTTGATTTTATAACTTTCTTTTATTTCTTTTGGAACCTGTTGTTCAAAAGTACAAAATTTGTGACCTTGTTTCCAACTGTTTCAACTTATCTTGCAAGCTTGGTTTACTTTATTTACTTACCTTTTACTTTGATTTTATAACTTTATTCAAATTAATCCAAAAACTTGTGCTATTAATTGGATAAATATCTTAACTCCCTCCTTTCACTTGTCTTTAGATGCCGCGCTACAAGCCTGAGTACTTGTTTGGTGTTGAGGGATTTGTCCAGGAGTTGCGTACGATGTCCTTTGCCATAGGATTTGGGACTGCCCCTTTGTATGCCCAGATTCCTCATGATCGTCACGAAGAGAAGTGCCGAGTCAAAGTCACCTTGAACAGTAATAGTGAAGATATCCCATCAGTGATGTTCGAAGCTGGAGGAGGAAACTACATCCATGCATGTCAGGAGGTGGCAAGGATCGCCATAGGAGAGCTCCGCGATCGCTACAGTGATCAGTTGGCCGACACTGAGTATCGCTACCATCCTCGCCAACCCCAGGGAAGTGACCGTGGCGGCTACCTTGAGACTGAGGAGATTGAGAATGATGCTACCACAAGGCATTTGGTTGAGATGCTGTGGGCTATGGATGAAACCCGCGCGGAGGTTGTGCTAGCAGCTCAAGATCGTGAAGACCGGAATCGTGGTAAGATTTGCAGGCTAGAGGACAAGGTGGATCGTTTGGAAAAGGAACTAGCCGCGTTGAAGGGAGAAGCACCACCGCAGAAGGCCAGGATTCGTCTTACCGCAAGGAAGAGAGCTCTATTTGTCCCTCGCTACCAATTGGCGCCAAAGGTCCGTGTGGTGGAGAAAGAAGTTACCCCAGCCCTAGCGGATCCTCCGGTCGTCAATGTAAGTGATGATGAAGGAGAAAAATTGAAGCGCACCCATTCAAAGGTCGAGTGGGGAGCTACTCAAGATGATGGAGACGAGCCGAACGAGCCTTCAATCAACTCCGATGCCCGGAAGACCTAGAGTGCCTTGTCAAGCCGTTGTCTTAGATTGTTGTGTTAGTTTGTTTGTTTAAGTTTGGTTGTGTGTGTCTCGCATGTGATTTACATCAGTGGTGGGATGTAAGTGCATGCGTTTGTTTGCTTTTGAGTGTTAGGAAGTTGGTGAGTTTGGTGGTGTGAGAGTCTTTAGTTTTGTAGTAATGAAACTCAGTTAAGATCAATAAAAGTTAAGTTAGTAGAAAAATTAATTCTCTGTCCTAAGTAGTTTTCCCCGGTTTCTCTTCTTGTGATCCTACCCATGCCAGATGGTGCTCACTCGCAGCAACGGGAATGGCCCCAACATCAACAATAACAACAACAACAACAATGGAGAGAATCCCACACTTGCCCAAGTCCTGGCTCAACAGGCACAGCTGATGAACATGATGATGCAGCAACTCCAGAACCAGCAGAACCAGGGAAATAACCATGCACCTCCCCAGAACAAGTTAGCAGAATTTCTTCGTGTGAGGCCGCCCACTTTCTCTAGCACCACTAATCCTGTTGAAGCTGGTGATTGGCTGCATGCCATAGAGAAGAAGTTGGATTTGCTTCAGTGCATTGATCAGGAGAAGGTCTCATTTGCATCACACCAGCTGCATGGCCCTGCCTCTGAGTGGTGGGATCACTTCCGCCTTAACAGAACTACTGCTGAACCTATCACTTGGCTTGAATTCACCGCTGCGTTCCGGAAGACGCATATACCATCGGGAGTGGTGTCTCTCAAGAAGAAGGAATTCAGGTCGCTCACCCAGGGATCTCGCACGGTCACCGAGTATCTGCACGAGTTCAATCGTCTGGCTCGTTATGCTCCGGAAGATGTGCGCACTGATGAAGAGCGCCAGGAGAGGTTCTTGGAAGGACTTAATGATGAGCTTTCTTACCCACTCATGACTGGGGATTATCATGATTTCCAGAAGTTAGTGGATAAGGCTATTCGCCAGGAGGACAAGTACAACCGCATGGAGCAGAAGAAACGCCGGATTGCTCACTTCAAGGCACAACAGGGGAATAGTCAGAGGCCGCGTCTTACTTTAGGACCCCAGTCCATGCCACAGGGAGGTTCTTCGTCTGTTGTTCGTCCGCAGCATCAGTTCTTCAACAACAATGCTGGCAACAACATCCGCAATCAAGCTCCACGCCCTGTTGCAGCTCCAACACAGCAACAGCCTGCCAAGAGGGAGCAAGGCAGCAAGCCCGGGGTGTGCTTCAACTGTGGAGACCCAGGACATTACTCTGACAAGTGTCCGAAGCCCCGACGCGTGAAGGTTGTCCCTGCCCAGAACAACTCTACCGCACCAGCATCAAAGGCCCGTGTCAATCATGTTGCTGCTGCAGAAGCTCAAGGTGCTCCAGATGTGATTTTGGGTACGTTCCTTGTCAACTCAGTTCCTGCAACAGTGCTTTTCGATTCTGGTGCTACACATTCATTTTTATCTATGAGTTTTGCGGGAAATCATGGGATGGAAGTAGAAGATCTTAGACGTCCTTTGATGGTTAGTACCCCAAGTAATAATTGTACTCTATTATCAATTTGTTATTGTGTGCCTCGGCTGATTCCTGGACGAGGGTTCACACACATGTAAGCGTTTGGAATTTTGGATAGAAATTCCGGGCGTGACATGCCTCGTAAGCGTTACCATTGAATCGAGATTGTTTTCAGCCACCAGGAGGAGCAACTCTAAGAGTAAGGCCATTCATAGTGGACTTATATGACATTCAGCCTCCAATAAAAAATGAATATTCCTTGCCACATCCTTAAACTGTGTAGCTTTATTAGGTTCGCGTAGCCAACTTTAGCTACTCGTTCCTCGTCTCAAGGCGGGACCCACACTAGGGCTTGAGGAGAGAGAGGGGAGAGGGGCGAGGTAGCCGACGGCTCGGAAGAGGAGGGGAGAGCGGGGGAGGAGAAGAGGAGGCTAGTGCCGCCGTCATAGTCATCACTCGCGCTCGACGGGGCGGCGTCAGCGGCCTGCAGGGAGAGACAAAGATTGGGAGAAAGGAGGAAGGAACCATCGTCGTCGCCACCGTTCGAGGATGGATCTAGCGAGCTCAATGCCGCCCTAGTCTAAAGAGGTGGATATGGCGAGCTCGGCAGTGCCACTATCGTCATCCACCAGAGAGGAGAGAAAGACCCAGCACCGTCTCCTCCACCGTAGCGACCGAGGTCAATTCGTCCTCGCTCCCGTGCTGAGTCCACGCCGTGGACCTCATTGACCCCCGCCGCCAGATTCGCGCCACCAACCTCGCGCTTCCCCGGCTCCTGTGCCGATTCCCTCCGTCGCTCTTGCCGCGCCGTCCTCTCGACTGCTGCTGAAGCATCTAGACCCCCGGTGTTAATTTTGGTAATTAATGACAAGCACTAATTGTGGACTAACCGTTGTCTTTGAGCTATACATTTTAAGTTAGGTCCACGTCATATGTGCGCATGGATGATTATCGATGGATTAAAATTGACAGCGCAAAGCAAAGGGAAAGAAGACGGTAAAACTAGCGCTTTAATTTAGAATTGATCGAGGTGTAGGGCGATCTAATTTGCTAGTTTAATTTTAGTTTCGCCGTACTATTAAGAGGGGTAATGACCTAGCAAAGAGATGATTTTAATTGCCACATTAGGTCATTGCATTTTCATTTGTGCTCTCTTTTTCATTACACACACATTCACTTACAAATTCACTGGGTTCGGCCTGACCAGGGGCGGTCAGACCGGCCACATAGTGGCGGTCTGACCGGCGTGCCCTGGCCGGTCAGACCGGCTACATAGTGGCGGTCTGACCGATGGCACTTTCCCGGTCAGACCGGCCCCCTAAAGGCCGAGATGGTGCTGCTCGGGATGGCCGATACAGAGCCGACGGAGCCGTATTCGGTCAGACCGAGCCGATGGTGGTCTGATCGAGCCGAGGCCGGTCTGACCGGCCACCCCATGCCGGTCTGACCGGCCAGACCGATGGGGCCCTCTGACAGGGCTACAACGGCTAGTTTTCTAGCCGTTGCAGAGTAGCACGGTCTGACCGGCCACATACCTCCAGTCAGACCGGCAGAGCACAGAGTTGGGGGATTTCGCCCCCAACGGCTAGTTTTGGTGGGTGGGAGTATAAATACTCCCCCACTAGCAGCAAGGGGGCTCTCTTAGCACCCAATTCAATTGCATACACCCCTTGCACCTCTCTCACACTCACTTGAGCTTTGTGTTCATCCATCTAGTGTGTTAGAGGGTTGTTTAGCCAAGAGTCAAGTGCATTTGCTTCCATTGTAGAGTTAGTGTGGCACTTGATCATCTCCACACCGGGTCATTTCTTGTTACTCTTGGAGGTTGCCGCCTCCTAGACGGCTTGTGGAGGAGTTGCCCGGTGACCTCTCCGAGAAGATTATGGAGGAGGCCCGGCGCCGGTTTGTGAGTGGTTTGGAGTTCACCACCTTCGGAGTGAAGGAAGAACTACCCCGAGTGATCGAGGCTTGGGTAGTCCTCTCCGTGGGCCGGCTCCCGCCTTGCCCACCCCTTGACGAAGGGGGCGTGCGGTGGCTTCGTGGTTGAGCGGTGGAGTTGGGCTCGCCTCAACGGGGAGTAGGAAACCGACGAGTTTCCGAACCTCGGTGAAAAATCTCTTGTCTCATTGTCTCATTTGATTGTCACATTTACATTTGTGCAATTTACATTTCTAGAAACACACTTGAGATCATATCACCCTAGGATTGCAAAACATTGACATATGAGCGTGATTTACTTTCCTAGAGATATAATTGAGCCACTATCACCCTAGGTTTGCAAAACATTACTTAGTTGCTTAGTTAGAGTTCATCCTCACCAAGCCTAGCAACTTAGGTTAGATTTGATTAGGTGTTATTTAGTTTTAAATCGCTTATTCTCCCCCCTCTAGTCGATATCTCGATCCTACAAGTGGTATCAGAGCTTGGTCTCTCTTGATTGGGCTTCACCGCCTAGAGAGAAGATGTCGAACGAGTTGAACCATGTAGGGAAGGCTCCCATGTTTAATGGCACAAACTACTCCACTTGGAAAATTAAAATGTCTACTCACCTCAAAGCTATGAGCTTCCAGGAGTATTGTGGATGTAGGCTTTGCCATCACCGACACACCCTTGACGTAGATTGATCACCACAACCTCCAACTCAATGCCCAAGCCATGAATGCCTTGTTCAACTCTTTGAGCCAAGAGGAGTTCGATAGAGTGAGCAACCTGGAGACCGCATATGAGATTTGGAACAAGTTGGCGGAGATTCATGAGGGTACAAGTGAGTACAAGGATGCCAAGCTTCATTTCCTCAAGATCCAATATGAGACATTCTCCATGTTGCCTCATGAGAGTGTGAATGATATGTATGGGAGGCTCAATGTCATTGTGAATGATCTCAAGGGGCTTGGGGCAAACTACACTGATCTTGAGGTTGCCCAAAAGATGCTTAGAGCCCTACCGAAGAAGTATGAGACCCTTGTTACCATGCTCATCAACTCCGACATGTCAAGAATGACACCCGCAAGCCTCTTGGGAAGATCAACACCAATGACATGTACAAGTTGAAGAAGAAGGAGATGGAGGAAGCCTCACCCTCCAAGAAGTGCATTGCTCTCTAAGCCGAAGTTGAAGACAAGAGCAAGAGCAAGGTGAATGAAGTCAATGAGGACTTGGAGGAAGAGATGGTCTTTCTTACTAGAAGGTTCAATGATCTTTTGGGAAGGAGAAAGGAGAGAGGAAGGGGCTCCAACTCCAATAGGAGAAGAAATAGAAGACCTAACAAGACTCTCTCCAACTTGAGGTGTTTTGAGTGTGGTGAGAATGGACACTTTGCTTGCAAGTGCCCTTCCAAGGATGATGATGGAGACAAGTCATCCAAGAAGAAGAGTGGAGGCTACAAGCTCATGAAGAAGCTTAAGAAGGAAGGGAAGAAGATTGAGGCTTTCAACGGGGACTGGGACTCAAATGAGGAGATCTCCGCCTCATCCGGGTCCGAGGAAGAAGGTGGTGATGATGCAAGCTCCAAGAAGAAGAAGATGGCCGTTGTTGCCATCAAGAAGGCTCCATCACTGTTCGCTCCACTTTGTCTCATGGCAAAGGGCTCCTCTAAGGTAACATCTCTTAGTGATAATGAGAGTGATGATGATTGTGATGATGTTTCCTATGATGAGCTTGTGAGTATGTTTGAGGAGCTCCATGCTTATAGTGAGAAGGAGATTGTCAAGTTCAAGGCTCTAAAGAAGGATCATGCTTCTTTGGAGGTCTTGTATGAGGAGCTAAAGACCTCTAATGAGAGACTCACTATTTTTCATGAGAAGCTTAAGGAAGCTCATGACAACCTCCTTTCCACTACTCAACATGGAGCTCACATAGATGTTGGCATATCTTGTGATTTGCTTGATGATAGTGCTACTTGCCATATTGCTCATGTTGCATCATCTAGCATTTATACCTCTTGTGATGATCTTATGGATATGCCTAGCCCTTGCTCTAGTTCTAGCTCTTGTGTTTCTATTTGTGATGCCTCACTTGTTGTTGAGAACAATGAGCTTAAGTAGCAAGTGGCTAAGCTCAACAAGAGTTTGGAGAGATGCTTCAAGGGTAAGAACACTCTTGACAAGATTTTGAGTGAGCAACGGTGCATCCTTAACAAGGAGGGACTTGGATTCATTCCAAAGAAGGGTAAGAAACCTTCTCACCATGCCACTCGTTTTGTCAAGAGAAATGGTAAGTATTGCTCCAAGTGTCGTGAGGTTGGGCATTTGGTGAGTGATTGCCCCGGAGGTAAGCCTCCTAAGACATGCATGTTTGATTCTCATTATATGCTTAGGAAGGCTCATGATGGTAGCATTGTTGCTAGATATGTGGGTTCCCCTATACTCGGTGGTAAAAAGAATGCCATTTGGGTGCCCAAAGCTTTGGTCTCTAACCTCCAAGGACCCAAACAAGTTTGGGTACCTAAAAGAGCTTGATCTTCTTTTGTAGGTGAACTACCGCACCGGTGGGAGCCATTGAGTGCTTGATAGTGGATGCACTCAACACATGACCGGTGATAGGGCTATGTTCACCACATTTTAAGTAGGAGGGAATGAACAAGAGAAAGTGACATTTGGAGACAATAGCAAAGGAAAGGTAATTGGGTTAGGTAAAATTGCTATCTCCAATGATTTGTCAATTGAAAATGTCTCTCTTATTAAATCTCTAAATTTCAATTTGCTTTCGGTTGCTCAAATTTGTGATCTTGGCTTGTTATGTGCCTTCTTCCCACAAGAAGTTATTGTTTCTAACCTTCTTGACAAGTCTTGTGTGTTCAAAGGTTTTAGATATGGAAATCTTTATTTGGTTGATTTTAATTCTAGTGAAGCAAATTTGAAAACTTGTTTAGTTGCAAAAACTTCATTGGGTTGGCTTTGGCATAGGAGGCTAGCTCATGTTGGCATGAATCAATTGAGCAAACTTTCAAAACGTGATCTAGTTGTGGGCTTGAAAGATGTGACGTTTGAGAAAGATAAGCTTTGTAGTGCTTGTCAAGCTGGCAAACAAGTTGCATGTTCTCATCCTACTAAGAGTATCATGTCCACATCTAGACCATTAGAGCTCTTGCATATGGATTTGTTTGGCCCAACAACCTATAAGAGCATTGGTGGTAATAGTCATTGTCTTGTGATTGTTGATGATTATTCTCGCTATACTTGGGTGTTCTTTTTGCATGATAAGTCTATTGTTGCCGAGCTTTTCAAAAAGTTTGCAAAAAGGGCCCAAAATGAATTAGTTGCACTCTTGTGAAAATTAGAAGTGACAATGGTTCCGAATTTAAGAATACCAATATCGAGGACTATTGTGATGATCTTGGCATCAAACACGAACTTTCCGCTACCTACTCACCTCAACAAAATGCTGTAGTGGAAAGGAAAAATCGTACATTGATTGAGATGGCAAGGACTATGCTAGATGAATATAGTGTTTCCGATTCCTTTTGGGCGGAAGCCATAAACACCGCTTGGCATGCAACCAATAGGCTTTATTTGCATCGTCTCTTGAAAAAGACTTCCTATGAGCTAATTGTTGGGAGGAAGCCAAATGTCGCCCATTTTCGAGTTTTTGGTTGCAAATGTTATATTTACCGAAAGAGTGTTAGACTAACCAAATTTGAAAGTCGGTGTGATGAAGGGTTTTTTCTAGGTTATGCCTCAAATAGCAAGGCATACCAGGTCTATAACAAGAACAAAGGTATTGTGGAAGAAACCGCCGATGTTCAATTTGATGAGACTAATGGCTCCTAAGAGGGGCACGAGAATTTGGATGATGTAGGTGATGAAGGCTTGATGAGAGCTATGAAGAACATGTCTATTGGAGATGTCAAGCCTATTGAAGTGGAAGACAAGCCATCCACCTCCACTCAAGATGAGCCATCTACTTCCGCCTCGCCAAGTCAAGCTCAAGTTGAAGTGGAGGAGGAGAAGGCACAAGATCCACCTATGCCTCTAAGAATACACACCGCTCTTTCCAAGGATCACCCAATTGACCAAGTGTTGGGTGACATTAGTAAGGGTGTTCAAACTCGATCTCGTGTCGCTTCGATTTGTGAACATTACTCGTTTGTTTCTTGTCTTGAGCCAAAACATGTAGATGAAGCTCTTTGTGATCCGGATTGGATGAATGCTATGCATGAAGAGCTCAACAACTTTGCAAGAAACAAGGTGTGGACTTTGGTTGAAAGACCTAGAGACCACAATGTCATAGGGACAAAGTGGATCTTTAGGAACAAACAAGATGAGAACGGATTGGTGGTGAGAAACAAGGCAAGGTTGGTGGCGCAAGGTTTCACACAAGTTGAAGGTTTGGACTTTGGTGAAACTTTTGCCCCCATAGTAAGACTTGAGGCTATTCGCATCCTTCTTGCATTTGCATCATGCTTTGATATAAAACTATTTCAAATGGATGTGAAAAGTGCTTTTCTAAATGGTGAAATTGCCGAACTTGTCTTTGTTGAACAACCTCCCGGTTTTGAAGATCCTAAAAATTCTAACCATGTTTACAAACTCTCAAAAGCTCTTTATGGTTTAAAACAAGCTCCTAGGGCTTGGTATGAAAGATTGAGAGATTTTCTTTTGTCAAAGGATTTCAAAATTGGAAAAGTTGACACCACCCTTTTCACAAAAATCATTGGTGATGATTTCTTTGTTTGTCAAATTTATGTTGATGACATCATATTCGGTTCTACTAATGAGGTATTTTGCAAGGAATTTGATGATATGATGTTTAGGGAATTTGAGATGTCCATGATTGAAGAGTTGAGCTTCTTCCTTGGACTTCAAATCAAGCAACTCAAGGATGGGATGTTCGTGAGCCAAACCAAGTACATCAAGGATCTACTCAAGAGGTTTGGCTTGGAGGATGCGAAGCCCATCAAGACACCTATGGCAACCAACGGACATCTCGACCTTGATGAGGGAGGTAAACTGGTAGATTTAAAGCTTTATCGTTCCATGATTGGTAGCTTGCTTTACTTTACCGTATCTAGGCCGGATATCATGTTTAGTGTTTGCATGTGTGCACGGTTTCAAGCCGCTCCTAAGGAGTGTCACTTAGTGGCTGTGAAAAGGATTCTAAGATATTTAAAGCATTCCTCTACTATTGGCTTGTGGTACCCAAAAGGTGCTAAATTTAAGCTTGTTGGCTATTCCGATTCGGATTATGCCGGTTGCAAAGTGGATAGAAAGAGCACATCCGGTAGTTGCCAAATGCTTGGTAGATCCCTTGTGTCATGGTCATCCAAGAAACAAAACTCCGTAGCCCTCTCTACCGCCGAGGCGGAATATGTTTCGGCGGGTAGTTGTTGTGCCCAATTGCTTTGGATGAAACAAACCTTGTTGGACTATGGCATATCCTTCACCAAAACCCTACTCCTATGTGACAATGATAGTGCCATAAAAATAGCCAATAACCCGGTCCAACATTCTAGAACCAAGCATATCGACATTCGCCATCACTTCCTAAGAGACCATGTTGCCAAGTGTGACATAGTCATTAGCCACATAAGAACCGAGGACCAACTAGCTGACATCTTTACCAAGCCTCTTGATGAAACCCGCTTTTGCAAGTTGAGGAATGAGTTAAATGTCATAGATTTCTCTAATGTGGTTTGAGATTGTGCACTATGGTTGCTTCTTTTGCATTTTATATATTTGCTCCTATTTGCTCTTATGCTTTGGACTTATTGCCATTTGGTTCTTCATTGCGAAAATGGAGCATGTCACATTAAGGGGGAGTTTTGGACTCTTGCATGTGCTTTACTTCCTTTTATATGTGAGCAAATCAACCAAAAGTGCTAGTAGTGTTTTTCAAAATGCCCAAGTCAACATAAGTCAAAACTTTTGCAAAATCAATGATATTTGAAAACTAACTCTTTGGAAAATGTTTCAAAAGGGTCCCTATATGTTTTCCAAGCCTCACATTGCTAGAAAAATGATTTTTGAATGAAAAATACCATTTTGGCTCTCTTTTGAAGAATCTAGATTCTTGTTTTTGGTCAAAATAAGATTAAACCCCAAAATGAGTTTGAGAAGGAATCTGAGAAAAGATTCAAAACAAAGTTGGTAGTGAGGAGGATTTGAAATGTTTTTGGTATTCAAATCATATTCAAAAACCAAATATTTCAAAAGTTGTTTGAAAATCAAATTCGTCCAAAAACCCCTATAGACCATAAAAGGCCACATCCTAGCACTCAAGTGAGTTTTGTTGCAAATCTTCATAAATTTCAAATATTATGAATGGTTGGCAATATTTCAACTCACACATTTCAAAATTGCTCCAAAAATCAAAATTTTATTGATTTTTATTGAGTGGGGGCAGCCAACTGTGCAAGGGCTGTGCACAGTCGGCTGGGGGGCCAGGCGGTCTGACTGGCGCTATATGCGCGGTCTGACTGGCCTGGTAGTAGCGGTCTGACCGGCCACTAGGGCACGGTCTGACCGGCGGCAACCCGGCGGTCTGACCGACCACGTAAAGCCGGTCTGACCAGCTGGGGATGGTGGGCCCAGGACTTTGTCCTTTCTTCCTCCTCCTCCTTCTACCCGACCCCTCCTCATCCCATCTCATCTCTTCTCTTCTCCAACTCGAAAAAACTCCTCCTCTCTCCTCTCCCAAACCCTAGCCACCTCCCTCCACCAAATCCATCCGGTTCAACCGTCAAAATCACTCCGGTTACACCGTAAGTGAATCTCCTCCTCTTCCTCTCTCTATTCCATGGATTGATTTGAGTTCTTATTGAGTTTGTGATCCATGGCATGGAACCCTAGGTGAAGGAAGAGGTGTTCTTCGATTTGCACCAATAGAGGGTGGTTTCTTGGTGTGATTCAACTCCTTCAACCGGTAAATCACTCTCACTCTTGTGCTTTTCTCTCAAATCGGTCTATTTCAATTCTAGGGTTAAGGGTAGTTTCCCCCTTTGCTTCAATCTCTATGAAATAGACCTACACTTTGATGTTCATGTTCCAATCTTGTGCAACTTTGTCCTAACAATATTTTTTTAGAATCATTTGTGTGGATTGTGGAAGGATTCGGTTGTGCTACTGTCAGTGGCGGTCTGACCGGCCGAGAGCCTGCGGTCTGACCGGCCGAGGACCGTCGGTCTGACCAGCCGTAAGCCGCCGGTCTGACCGGCCTATGGCCGTCGGTCTGACCGACTTGGGGCTTGCGGTCTGACCGGCCTTGGCTCTCGGTCTGACCGCCCCTGACAGACAGCACTCCCCCTTCTCCCACTTCACTATGTGGCTTCTAAAACTGTTGTTTATCCATCCTTTGCTCCATGTTTTTCAGCTATGCCTCCCCGCACTCGCCATGGTCGTCGTGAGCCCACGCCCGATCCCGTCAGTGAGAATGAGGATTCAAGCGGAGATGAGTATGTTCAAAGTGATGATGACAATATGGAAAATGTTGAGGGTGATGAGATGGAAGTAAGTGATGATGGTGATGACAATGAGAGTGGAAATGGTGAAGATGATGAGGCAAGTGATGATAGGAGTCCTCTCGATTCCACCATCCAATTTGTGCTTAATTTGAGGAATGCTCAACAATACACTATCCTCCGTCATCATAATCAATTCCGAAGGCCTAACGATTGTAATGATCCAAGATTTCATACACGGTTCCAAAAGTCCGTGTATGCACAAGTGTATGCCAACAAAGCCTTCGCCGAACACAAGTGGATTTCTTGGAAGCACATTGGTGAGACACCGGAGTTTGAGAATTTGCAAGAGATGTTCCGGACCGTTGGGATTGATAGAATTGTCACCATGAAGCAACCTTTTGATGAAGATCTCATCCGGCAATTCTATGCCACCGTATGGGTGTCCGGCGATTGTGATGCAATGAAGTGGATGTCGAGGACCCTCCGATGCTCTATCAACCGCCGTGAATCCAAGGAGCTCTTGCACATTCGCTTCAACAACGGGGATGACCTTCATGATGAGCACACCCACAACCCCTTCCCCATTGATCACTTTTCTCAGTTTTATGAAGAAGGGGGAAGGCACACATATGGCAAGGTGGCGGGTTTGAGGGCTCTCCCAAGTGTGATCAACCGCATAGTAAGGGCCACCATCCTCCCAAGATGCGGCAACAATGATGACATACGCGGAGTTGCTTGGCATGTTATTGATGCCATTATGGATGGTCGTCGGTTTGATGTTATCAACCTTATGATGAAGGAGATTGCCATCTCAAAGGGGACTCTTGGACAAGGAATCTATTATGCTCCCTACATAATGAGGTTGATTCAAAGCAAGTTGGGACAAATTGGTCACAATTTAAAAGAACATAAGGAGTACAAGCCTCGTCTCCAACTCTCCTCCCCTAGAGCTCCTCGTGTGCGCCAACCAACATTCGATCAAGGTGCAAGCTCAAGTGCAGCCCCCCCTTCTCCTCAAGGGTATGATCCAAGTGCTTTTTTCCATCTACAATATGCCTACTTTGGAATGCAACCCAATGACTTCTTCAACCCGGTCCTTGGGGCTATTCATACCCTAAGTGAAAGCATTCAACGCTTATCCACCGGGCATGAAGCATTGCATGAGGATGTTCGTGGCTTGTGCACCGATGTTGGCAACTTGAATACTTCGGTGGGAAGATTGCATACTAGGGTGGGTGTATTGGATTCTCGAGTCCAAACCTTGGAGAGTACCCAAGCTTTTGTCTATCATCGCCACCGTGATGCTTCTCATCCTTCCACTTCGGCGCGTCCTCCTTCTCCTCCACAAGAGTGAAGACCTTTTTGGTGCTTGATGCCAAAAGGGGGAGAATAGTGTGTTTTATGTTTTGTGGGTTGGGTCTAGTAGTAGTGAGGTTAGTCACCTCATATTTAATAGGTTAAGGAGGATTGGGCTATATTTGGTATGGGTATGGGCTATTACTCTATATTGTGTGTTCCTTTTTCGTTTTGTTGTTCTCTATGTCATTTGGACCCTTCGTGGTCTTGTAATAGCCTATATTTATTTGTGAGCCCTTTATGTGGTCTTAATGTGAACTTGTTCTATGATGGATGGTTGGTGTGACATTGATATATTTGTGACCATCTTATGCTCATGGATGAATATTTCTTGAAGTTCACATTGAGATATTGCTCTTGTGTTTGTGATATGTTGAAATGTGAAATTGAATTGTGCATTGGCTCCATATTTGCTATTTGTGATTGTTATGCATATGTTTAGGGGGAGCTTTTGCTTGTCAAAACAATATATGTCCATGTGCTCTATGTTTGATTATATATATTTGTGGTGTTTGTCATCAATTACCAAAAAGGGGGAGATTGAAGCATCTAGGCCCCTAGTGTTAATTTTGGTAATTAATGACAAGCACTAATTGTGGACTAACCGTTGTCTTTGAGCTATACATTTTAAGTTAGGTCCACGTCATATGTGCGCATGGATGATTATCGATGGATTAAAATTGACGGCGCAAAGCAAAGGGAAAGAAGACGGTAAAACTAGCGCTTTAATTTAGAATTGATCGAGGTGTAGGGCGATCAAATTTGCTAGTTTAATTTTAGTTTCGCCGTACTATTAAGAGGGGTAATGACCTAGCAAACAGATGATTTTAATTGCCACATTAGGTCATTGCATTTTCATTTGTGCTCTCTTTTTCATTACACACACATTCACTTGCAAATTCACTGGGTTCTGCCTGACCAGGGGCGGTCAGACCGGCCACATAGTGGCGGTCTGACCGGCGTGCCCTGGCCGGTCAGACCGGCTACATAGTGGCGGTCTGACCGGCGGCACTTTCCCGGTTAGACCGGCCCCCTAGAGGCCGAGATGGTGCTGCTCGGGATGGCCGATACAGAGCCAACGGAGCCGTATTCGGTCAGACCGAGCCGATGGCGGTCTGACCGAGCCGAGGCCGGTCTGACCGGCCATCCCATGCCGGTCTGACCGGCCAGGCCGATGGGGCCCTCTAACAGGGCTACAACGGCTAGTTTTCTAGCCGTTGCAGAGTAGCACGGTCTGACCGGCCACATACCTCCGGTTAGACCGGCAGAGCACAGAGTTGGGGGATTTCGCCCCCAACGGCTAGTTTTGGTGGGTGGGAGTATAAATACTCCCCCACCAGCAGCAAGGGGGCTCTCTTGGCACCCAATTCAATTGCATACACCCCTTGCACCTCTCTCACACTCACTTGAGCTTTGTGTTCATCCATCTAGTGTGTTAGAGGGTTGTTTAGCCAAGAGTCAAGTGCATTTGCTTCCATTGTAGAGCTAGTGTGGCACTTGATCATCTCCACACCGGGTCATTGCTTGTTACTCTTGGAGGTTGCCGCCTCCTAGACGGCTTGTGGAGGAGTTGCCCGGTGACCTCTCCGAGAAGATTGTGGAGGAGGCCCGGCGCCGGTTTGTGAGTGGTTTAGAGTTCACCACCTTCGGAGTGAAGGAAGAACTACCCCGAGTGATCGAGGCTTGGGTAGTCCTCTCCGTGGGCCGGCTCCCGCCTTGCCCACCCCTTGACGAAGGGGGCGTGCGGTGGCTTCGTGGTTGAGCGGTGGAGTTGGGCTCGCCTCAACGGGGAGTAGGAAACCGGCGAGTTTCCGAACCTCGGTGAAAAATCTCTTGTCTCATTGTCTCTTTTGATTGTCGCATTTAAATTTGTGCAATTTACATTTCTAGAGACACTTTGAGATCATATCACCCTAGGATTGCAAAACATTGACATAGGAGCGTGATTTACTTTCCTAGAGATATAATTGAGCCACTATCACCCTAGGTTTGCAAAACATAACTTAGTTGCTTAGTTAGAGTTCACCCTCACCAAGCCTAGCAACTTAAGTTAGATTTGATTAGGTGTTATTTAGTTTTAAATCGCCTATTCATCCCCCCTCTAGTCGACATCTCGATCCTACAGCTGCACGCGCCCGGTGCCGCGCAGCTCGTGCGGAAGGAGCTCGGGCCGCCGCTTGATTGCCCCGCCGCCCGATGCCGTCCTAGATCAACTGGGGGAGTCGGGCCGCCGCCAAGCTCCTCCTCCACTTCCGCGCGCCGGCGCTCATCTTTTTTCGCCGCGGGGGGGGGGGGGGGGAGGGGGGAGGAGGAGGCTGGTGCGCCGGCGAGAGCCAAGCCCCGTCGCCCCTCCGGTCGGTGCCGTCGCCGCTTGGCTGCTCAGTGCGGTGAATGCGGTGGGGAAAGAAGACAGGAGAGAGGGGAGAGAAAAAAGTGGTAAAAGCTGATACTGGTGGGACCCACAAGTAGTAACTTGCACTGTGGCACATGTAGCTAAACATTGTTCCTGATCTAGGTGGTGTGCGAGGCTTCGCAAATACTAGTGGCGCATTATGAATGTCCTAAGGTATACACGCTGCACAATTGCACAGTACACTATACTGATGGAGTATGCAACTGTGCACGATGTGAGTTCTGTCCCAAAAAAACTGCTTTTGGATACAATGCAAAGGTTAGTGGATTTTCAGCTCACAATATGAAAGTCGTCGCATGACTTCTTTTTGTAATCGTACTAATCGCGCGCTTTTTGTGACGGCATGGCATAGACGCATGTAAACGCATGCCTTTTCGCAAATTTGTAAAACGAAACGAACCTTTTGTCCCAACTGGTGCAAAAGCGTGAGGAAAACGAAATGATTCGTGGTGAGCTACAACACACTTCACTCGATCGATCGTAGTAGCAGGCTACTAGCCGCAGCAGCAGTAGGTCATCGGACGCCACAGCGATGATTTGCATGATTCCTCATGTTGATCCCTGGCGGTGGTAAGAAGAGGGGGAAAAAGTGACTTTTTATCGTCAACAGCGAAAAGCAAACCGCTCGCGGGAATCTCATTATTGGCGTACCATTTGTTTTTTAACCTTTCGAGGCCAAATACGCCATGCCTTCCATCCGTCGATCTACCGGTTGGAGTAGTAGCTGTTATATTGTGCTCACGTTTTTGCTAGTGTTGTAGACGTGGCCGCGTGCGTGAGAAAACGAGACCGAGAAAATGTGGCGTGCGTCGCATGGTGGAGGGAGGGACAGAGATGTGGCACGGCTCGGCGCGTCGCGTTTGGCTGGACACGAGGACAGTACGTACGCCTGCGCTGACAAGTGGGGGATCACCATGGGAAAGAGAAGCGAGCAAATGGGGATAGTGTCGTGCATTGAGAGAGAGAGAGAGAGAGGCGATCGACTGACGACGACGACGCAAGGAAAAGCTACAGCGGGTAGCGAGGGACGACACGCAGCGAGCGAGCCTGCGCAAATGAGGAATCATGGCTTCCCCCCTCGAAAGGTCGGCATCTTTCGCGCAAAGCAGCCGCGGTCAGCAGCATCACACACTGCAGCAGCAGCAGCAGCAGCAGCAGGAGAGAGGCTGGGAAGCCAAGACCAAGAGAGAGAAGGCAAAAGGCGCAAAGGGGAAGAGGGGAGCACGACCACCCTCCTCCGTATCATTGCCATCTACTGCCCCCATCCTACTACTACTCCTACACCCGTCTACTCCACTCCACAACCTCTTCTTCTTCCTCCTCGCGTGCGTCCGGGCCTAGCTGTAGCACGAGCTCGCCTGCCCATCTCTCTCTCTTCACCGCTTTGCCTTTGCTGGCGTTGCGCGTTTTGCCACACTCGCTGCTTCTTTTTTATACTTCGGGTTTGGGCGGGTGCCACTGGAGACATTCGTGGGGTGCCATTGCGGCGTCTTCTCCTCTCTCAGGAGGTGAGTGGGCTCTGTGCTCTTGGCTTGTCTCTCAGCTACTTGCTTCTTCTTAGCATTACCCATTTTAAGTTTTTGGTTGTTCTAATCCGGTGATCTTGGGTGTTCCCTCCGGCATTGCCGATGTTCTTGAGACTACGATCACACATTCATATGCATGGGTGAGTGATGGTCTTCGCTTCTTGTGAAAATGCCTCACCTGGGGGAAGGAGGGCTGGTACTAGTGCTACTAGAGGGGTGGCGTTCCTGTTCCCTTGTTCGTAGGCATTCGCCTGGAGTTGTGTTTGCATTTACAAGCTGCACGGCAGAGGATGATTGCCAAGTGGCATTTCGTCGAGCACGTAGCTGATATATTCGTGGTGACATTTACTAGTACTAGTGCTACTACTCTCCGCGTAGCTTTCTACTGCTACTAATCCTAGAGACATGAGCTGTGTGGCGTAAAAACACAAAAGCCGCCTGCTTTCTTGGGAAAGGGAGGTGGTTTTGGCCGCCATGGGGACCCAACACCCAAGCTATAGCTAGCCAATGCATTTTGAACCTCCCTTCTCCACGAATTCCTATTTTATTTTGGCTCTCCACTTTGACTGCTGCTCACACTGCACACCGTATGAAATGATATCCTCTGCCTCTGTTGCAATGGTATGCAGGCATTTGTGACATTTGGTCGATGGTGAAGTGTGGCTAAGCTGCTCGCTTGGCTTAGTACTCTGGAATTGAGGTTTTATCAGAATCTTGGCATTCAGATTGCAGCTGTTCTTGGGTTTCTTGGAGACATATGGCGTCCTCGCAGGAGAAGGCCAAGACGGGTGTTCTGAGAAATGCCGCAGCGCTGCTCGACGAAATGCAGCTCATGGGAGAAACACAGGGTGAGTGTTTCAGACTTTCAGTCAGATTCTGCTGCTTGTTGATGCATAATTGCGCACAAATTTGTTGCAATTTTTGGCATGATGCGAGTAGCGTCCGTTCCTTCTTCAGGTGCCAAGAAGGTGATCAACTCGGAGCTCTGGCACGCTTGTGCCGGGCCGCTTGTGTGCTTGCCGCAGCGGGGGAGCCTCGTGTACTACTTCCCTCAGGGGCACAGTGAACAGGTCAATCTTACTGTCTTTTTTCACAAATTGCAGCTAATCTCGTTTTGAA
Source organism: Oryza sativa Japonica Group (assembly GCF_034140825.1). Lineage (NCBI taxonomy): Eukaryota > Viridiplantae > Streptophyta > Magnoliopsida > Poales > Poaceae > Oryza > Oryza sativa. The sequence goes on along the minus strand of NC_089038.1, from coordinate 34,412,862 downwards.
ATGCTGCAACCATAGACAACAATTTGGTCAGATTGATGCTCAATAATACTTTGGGATTGCTATTGGAATGATCAATGTTGAAGGGATGATGCCCTTGCAGGTTGCAGCGACAACTAGAAAGATTCCAAATTCCCGCATTCCGAACTACCCAAACCTGCCATCTCAGTTGCTGTGTCAAGTTCACAACATCACCTTGCATGTGAGTTCAAGCAAATTCAATTCCAAACATATTTGTGGCCAAATGTGTTTTGCCTGTGCTTGATTGTTTGTTTTGCACAGGCCGACAAGGACACTGATGAAGTTTATGCACAGATGACCCTTCAGCCAGTAAACTCTGTAAGTATGATGTTTCTCTGTTACATTGTGTACTGAGTTCTGTACTACTTTATTTGGTTCTATTAAAATGTAAACACCAATTGTTATTGAAATGCATAAAATGTGATTACAGAAACAAAAATTCAGTGTGCAAGGAATAAAAGATGGATTCTAAATTAATATTTATTTGTGCCGTCTATTGTAGGAAACGGATGTATTCCCTATTCCAACTCTTGGTGCTTATACCAAAAGCAAGCACCCCACTGAATATTTCTGCAAGAATTTAACCGCAAGTGATACGAGTACACATGGTGGTTTCTCGGTGCCACGAAGGGCTGCAGAGAAGTTGTTCCCACAACTGGTATAGCCTTTATCTACATTTTGTTTGCCGCATAGTTTTTCTGTAAAAAAATGCTTCAGCTCATGGGTTTAAGTTTTGTACCGACAGGATTACTCAATGCAACCTCCTAACCAGGAGCTTATTGTTCGAGATTTGCATGATAACATGTGGACATTCCGTCACATTTATCGTGGTAGGGTCAAACAATATTCGGATTTTATTTGTCTTGTTCATTGATACATAAATATATGCTTCTTGGGCCACTGTCTCCTAAAAGTTTCTTCTTTTCTTGTCCCTTGCAGGACAGCCAAAACGACATCTTCTAACAACTGGATGGAGTCTCTTTGTTGGGGCAAAGCGTCTAAAAGCAGGGGACTCTGTCTTATTTATAAGGTGAAATAAGTTCTATAAATACATGCAAAGTCTGTTTGTTACTTAACCTGTGTGTGCTATCAGAAAATTGAATCTGAGATTGTTAAGCCTTTTGATACTAAACCCTATGCAACAATTCATGCATTGAAATACCACAAGAACTGCTTATGTTATTTGCTCTTTCGAAAGAATGTCCATTACCAGTATTAGATTTTCCTACAGCGGCTATCTACTTAACCTTAACCAATATATACATATTCAACTTTCTAGAATATTAAAATCTCAACAACAATAACTTTTCTATTTCTTGTCAGTTCTAATGTGAATATGACTGTTATAGGACACCGCACTTTTTACTCGCTCGGACTGACAACAGCTTGTATGTAATAGTATAATATTTTCTTCACAAATATGTGAGGATGAAATGCCATTTTTGACAGAAGTTCCTGATTGCAGGGATGAGAAGTCACAACTTCTTTTGGGTGTTAGGCGAGCCACGCGACAACAAACAATGTTGTCATCTTCTGTTCTATCTACTGATAGCATGCACATTGGCGTTCTTGCTGCTGCAGCTCATGCCGCATCAAGTGGTAGTTCATTTACTATCTACTACAATCCTAGGTACAGAAATTTACTTACCCTTTTACATATGCTTTTTTTTTTCCTGGTGAGCATTTGGTCATTCATGGAATCTCCATAGGACAAGTCCTTCGCCATTTGTAATTCCTGTAGCAAGGTACAACAAGGCAACATATATGCAACCATCAGTTGGAATGAGATTTGCGATGATGTTTGAGACAGAGGAGTCAAGCAAGCGCAGGTTTGTCCACTTTTTGTTCTCATTTTACATAGCTTTTGTTTTCTGTTTCAGATTTTATCTTTATGCTATTTATTTATGTCCACAAACTAGACCTTGGTGTACAACCGTGTAATGGATTATGCTGCTTTAAAAGTATAAATAATTCAACTGTGAATTTTCATGATTCACATTGGAAAAATAATGACTACATCAAATGTCGTTGCATGGGCATACTTGCGTTCTATGTTGAGTTTAGCGTTTTGTTGATTAAGTACAGCTAGAAAACATATTCCATATTGTAAACAAAATTGTCTTGTTTTACAGATACACAGGTACAGTTGTGGGAATAAGTGACTACGACCCCATGAGATGGCCCAATTCTAAATGGCGCAACTTACAGGTGCCTTTTTCATGCAAAAGCTTAAGGAAAACTCAGAATTCTGCCTATCATGGTGTATTTGATATTTATATACTTCTTGCTACTAGGTCGAATGGGATGAACATGGGTATGGAGAAAGACCTGAGCGTGTGAGCATATGGGATATTGAAACTCCAGAAAACACTCTTGTGTTCCCTTCGTCGACCTTGAATTCAAAGCGGCAATGTCTTCCTGGTTATGGAGGTATGTCTCTGACATATGCTATACAAATATTTATGGTCGTGCAATATGCTGAAACATGCCTTACCCTTTTGCAGTTTCAGTGCCTGGGATGGAAATTGGATCAGCAAATATGTCATCATTTCCAAGGGCTCAGGGTAATCCCTATGGCAGTTTGCAGCACATTCCAGCTGTTGGATCAGAATTGGCTATCATGCTTCTCAACCAATCTGGTCAAACCCTTGGGAGTCCCCTTAGTTTTCACCAGTCCTCATATTCTAGTATTATCCAAAATGTGAAGCAAAATTATATCCCTCCTCTAACAGTTAGCACTTCAGCTTGTTTGACAAAGCAAGAAAGCCTGCCTTCAGATGATGCCCAGCACCAGTTCCATATGGCAAATATGCAGAATGGTGATCTTGAAGGCTCTGAAGTCCAGCCTGTCATTGATTCGATTTCTGAGTCAAAGTTGAATGCTACATCAAGAGATCCAAGAAACACAGATTCATACACAAGTCGAAGTACTTCGGAGCAAAACAGTAAGGGTGAGCCTAGAGGCAAGACTCGTAGGAGTAAGAAGGGCTTGCCTCACAAAACCGTTTCAGAGAAATCTGACCTTTCTTCAGCCCCTTCTTGGATCTGTGACAATCAGCAGGTTGGTTTAGAATCGAAACTGGTTGGTTGTGATGAACAAGTAAACTGTGGAAATATTGAAGATTCATCAGGTGCACTTACTCAAGGTAATTTTGTTGGACAGCCGCATGGCCATCAGGTTGAACAAAAGGGAGTGCTGTCGCCACCAAAGGTAGAATCATCAAAATCACCTGATGGAGGAAAGTCTGTCAATTCGTTTCCAAACCAAGGGTGTTTTTCGCAGTTCATTGATGGTCTTGATTGGATGACTCAGCCTTCCTACTACCAAGACTCCAATGTAATTCAACCAGCCGGTGTGTCAGAGAACATTTTCAGTTCTTCTGCAGATATACCTCCCTCAATGATTGCTGATACTATGGAGACTTTTCAGGCTTCATGTCTTTCTGATTGCCTTCCTAATTCCATACAAGAATTCATCTCCAGCCCAGATCTGAATTCACTAACCTTTCTTTCACCTGACATGCAAAATTTGGAGGTCCAACTCCAGCATGATGGAAGCAATTTGCCAAGCACGTCCAACTCGTTTGTACAGATGAGTTTTTCTGAAGAGAGTGCAAGTCAGAGTGCAAACTTAAGTGGACTTCACATGGAATCTACACACAGAAGCATAAACACCACTTCATGCTCTCAACCAATGTCTACTGGGGGCTTTGATGCAGGGATGTACTCAAAGTTGCCACGTTTAAAAGAATCCCAAATCTTGTCTTTGCCAGAGATTCATACCAATTCCATGGGAACATCAGCTTGCAGTATGGATGCAACCGAGTACAGCCTTGACCGAAGTGCGAAGCCGATGAAACCACCAGTGCGGACATATACAAAGGTTTATACTACTTGACTGTTTATATGTTACCATTTGTCAAATGCTCTTGATAGTAAATATAACTTAACAACTATCTATTATGTTTTTTTTTGTAATACATAGGTTCAAAAGCAAGGATCAGTTGGAAGATCTATCGATGTTACAGGGTTTAGAAATTACCATGAGTTGAGATCTGCCATCGCTTGCATGTTTGGTCTCCAGGGGAAATTGGAGCATCCTGGCAGTTCAGAGTGGAAGCTTGTATATGTCGACTACGAAAATGATGTTCTTCTTGTCGGAGATGATCCATGGGAGTAAGTAGACATGTCTTCGAATTGGTGTCTCCTGTTCTTTCTACTCCTGGTCAGCATATTAATTGACACTCATACCTATGTGCTTTTGCTTCTACAGGGAATTCATCAACTGTGTCCGGTGCATCCGGATTTTGTCACCTTCAGAAGTACAACAGATGAGCGAGAATGGCATGCATGTTTTGAACGACTGTATTCAAGCAGCTTAGTAGTACCATTTTCTGGATGAAGCTCTATATCGACATGAAGGCCACAAGAGAAATGCACATCCGAGAAGCTGTAGTTCTCTGAATGCGTTGCATTACTGAATGTTAAGCTGATTTGTTGACACTTGACAGTAGTGTTTGTGGTAGAGACTTACAGGAAAAAAAAAGGCTCATCTTTTGCAAGAAGACCAGGTAGGAAAGCCCAAGCTGTGGAAAATAGTGTGCAGTGATTACTCATGCTTTGATGCATTTCCAACTTCCACTGTATGTTGCGAGCTATGTCGAATCAGAAACTTATTTGGTTCCTTACTTCACTCAGTATACATTCAGTTTGATCTCTCTCCATGATGCAATACGAGGGGAGGTAGTACAGTATACAAACATGAGTTAGATTGTAGAACCAAAAACAATGATTTTCAAATTTTTCAATGTAGTATTATAGAACGACATATATGATCTGGAGAAGGGTGAGGCTACAAGCAAGGTCGCAAGGTCCGTAGGAGTAAGAGCTTGTCTCACAAAACCATTTCAGAAAAATCTGACATTTCTACTTTGAGCGAACAATCATTGTTTGCAACACCCCGAGTACCTAAGACCCTCATGCTACATGTGAGCATCAAAGGATGATAGAACAATAGCCAAAAAACCAGTGCAATCACAAAGGAGTAGTATCTACTAGCGACGATCCAAAAGAAACCGCTTCCTGGTAGAAATCCTCTCCTGCAAACGTTCCAATCAATCCAGTTGATTTCGCCACCCGCATCTTGATAAGTACTCGTAGAAGACTTCACCAGACATAAGTTCGTCTGCATTCAAAATATGTGACCCAACGTAAAATTTACTCATTATTTTGATTGCTAATAAGCTATATGAATAAGCATATAAGTATAATTGAAACAATGAGTCCCTCACTTTATGCTATATTTTTCCATGCCTCCAGAAACCATACCTTTAGAGGCCGGCCACATCAATATCAACACTGGCCTTGCAATAAAACTGGATAGCTGCAGCACCCATGATTTCAAGAAAATAAGCAACAGCATGCGCAACCACCTTTGAGTGATTTTTTCAGATTTTTGTGTGACCCAGCAAGAGAAACACCACAAGTGTGGAAGCATGGAGGCACAGATGGATGAACTCGGTCTTTCTAGTGGGCTCAAAATCATAGGCAGTGTCAACAAGATACTTCCCAGCTTGGAGAGCTATAAAGAGACCAAACCAAAAGAGAGCAATATACACATCAAGCTCTGACTCATCTGTAATGTGTTTCAGCAGCTTCCAGGTAATTAGCACAAGTGAGCCATGGAACGCAAGAAGCAATAGTGCCAGTATACCTAGCCGCATCCAACGCTTGCGTTCTTTTTCCCTACTTTCATCACTCTCAGTATGGCCATTGTTGATCCCATTGCTGCCTCTCTCCCTACTCCTATCGCTGTTCATGTTGTTGCTCCTCCTGCTGCTGCTACTGCTGCTGCAGCTGCTGCTGCCACCGCTGTTGCTGCCCCTCCTCCTCCTCCTCCTCCTCCTGCTGCTGCTGCTGCTGTCTCTCTCCCTTGTCCTCTGTCTGAATTGCCCAGCAGGTCCAAGCAGCCTTTCCGTGCCATTTTCAGTGTCTTGAGCTGTATCCCACTCCCGAGCCAAATTGTTCAAGCCATTTTCCATCCTCCATTCATGGCCTGATCCAGTGTTGTTGCTCTGGCCAGCCAGATTTTGTAATTCCACTATATCAAGAGTTACATCAGCTCTCTGCCTGTCTGTCACCACATTTGTGCTTGGGCCTGCCAGAAAATTGGAGCTGAGCTCAATGGTGCTCCTTGACATTTCCTGGTGAGGCACTTGGCCTGGTGGATTGAAAGGCGGGAGAGGTGGAGCACGGAAAGATGGCAGGGATCCATCCCTTGAGACTGCTGCTGAAGGAGGCGGCGCTGCTGCACTTGCCGTAGTGGACGAGGTCTGTGTAGAAAGCCGAACCGTGGGCGGTGATGGAACCATTGGCGGCGGCAGAGCGCGCGAGCTGGCGGACGCTGGTGGGGAGAAGGTCGGTGAAGGCGGTGATGGAACCATTGGCGGTGGCAGAGCGCGCGAGCTGGCGGACGCTGGTGGGGAGAAGGTCGGTGAAGGAGAAAATCCTGGCAACGACGAACTGGAACAGCTCTTCCATACCGTCGACGAGCTGGTCGGTGAGAGCTCCAGAAGCGGTGGTGGTGTTGGTGGCGACGAGGTGGATGGAGCCGAGACCTTCGTCGAGGGCGGTGACAAGGAGGGCGAGCGGGCCGCCCCTCGCCGCCGCCGTGTAGGAGCGGACGTGGCGTCGCGGGTATGCGGCGGGGCCGACGAGGAGCGCGTACCCCTTCCCCGCCGTGCCGAGGTAGCTGCTGCTGGTGAAATCATCGTCGGCGACGTGCTTGTGATCGGCGTGGAGTGGAGGAAGACGAAGGTTGGCGACGAGGAGCCGTCGCGTGGCCTCGCAATGTTGCGGCGGCGCCGACAAGGAGAGTGTACGCCCTCCCCGCCGCGCCGCGGCGGGTGGGGTTGGTTTGCTCGCGTTCTTCGTCGGAAGGGACGAACAGTACCCCGCAGATTTGGGAGGAATTGGATTTGATTTTGGTAAGACGGTAGAAATAATGGTGAGAGGTTTATGAATTTTTGGGGGACACGCCGGTGGCACGGGAAGTGTGTGCACGCAGCAATTCCTTTGCCTCGTTCCCGCTTCCCGCTGGCTGACAGACAGCTCTGTTTATTGCTGTGTGTACGCTGTAGAAGTTACACCGTTCTTGCAACAAATCGAAAAACAAAAGATGCATTTATGAGCAGGGAGTAGGGAATAAACCCACTACCACCGGTATTTGTTACGGAAACTACTAGTACGACTAGTCCTGTTCTTCTGTTCTGGGAGGAGCTAAGGCAAACCATGGTTTTCTCTGTGTTCTAGGAGTAGTTCGCAATAGATTCTCTAACTAGTTTTGTTTTGTCCATTTTAGATTGATGCCAAAATATGTTCTACAATTTTTTTTATGATTTGAATGGTAATTGTGATGTTTTGATTTGAAACTAAATGGTTGGCATTGCCCATCCCTAATAATAGATAGAAATCCGTCCTCTACATCCATATACACAACCAGACATGAGATAATCATAAACGTTTGATATAATTAGTGAGCATATTTTAATTTTTTGGACGACCCTTATCTCTCTCTTCTTCCTCCTCCTCTTCCTCCTTTCACCCCTTCACTGGCCAACTCCTCTCATTCCTCTTCTCCACATCGCCCCCCTTGGCAGCTTGTTGTGTGGGAGGTACTTTCACCTCCTCACCTTGGTGACGTTGCTGGCGAGGGATGGTAGTGGTGGAGGCCACCCCCATCTTCTCCACCTTTGGCTTGACGATGCTCGACTGCCATCTTCATTCCCAATTCGGGCACAAAGAAGAAGAGGGAGGAAGTGGCGGTCAAGAAAGCGCGTTGAGCTTTGGTCGAAGTGGGAGGAGGAAGGAAGAGGCAGCTTCCTCCATGACCGCCATCGCCGGACGACACCAACGTGGCAAGGCTGGTTAGTGTCGTGGCAGCCACCATCGTGATCATTCCGTCGAACGGTGGGGGAATGACGCTCCTTGTCGATGGGTGTCGTTGCACCAACACCGACCGCCATCCCTACTCGAGCCCGTGTGGCACTATGAGGAAGGGAGAGGGGAGGGGAAACATCTAAGGAAGAAAGGTACATAGATTTTAATAGTTAGGGATTAAAATATCTGGTATTATAGTTGAAGGACGAATCAGATTGGATGTAGTAGATTTGAGGAGTTAAGTGGACTAAGGCCCTACTTGGTTCATGGGACTAATCCATTAGTCCCTCCATTTTAGTCCCTTTTAATCCCTAAGAATTCAGACATAGGTAACTAAAAGTGTACACTCTGGGACTAAAATTTATTAGTCCCTCTTGAAGGTACTTATAGGCATAGTAGAAAAAACCGGAACGGTAGATGACTCGATCACCATGCTGGTTCACCAGTTCGATAGTCCAACCGTAAACCGGCTGGTAGAACCGCGGTTTACTAAGTACATATAATATATATGTAATATATATATTTTCAGACTGTCACATACATTCGGCTGGTAGTATGGCTACAGGGGTTGGCTTAACTTATCTTACAGGGGTCGACTCCCCATCGGCGCACATTTCCTTTGATTTTTGCTAAAAAAAAACAAGCCTGCGGACATATATGGCCCAAAACACACTAACATCGCATTCCAGAGCATGACAAAGAGCTGCACCATGCTCAGAAGCGAAGCCCGACAACCCATTGCGCTTGCAGACAGTCTTGAAGAACCGGCGGCACAACCACCATGGCGACCGTTTGTGACAGCACTGGTGCGTTGGCGTCGGCCGTACCATGGGGCCTATCAGCCTATGCCCACAACCTACCCAGGCCGTGTTTAGTTGAGCCGATGTCGCTGTCGTCGTGAAACTCTACGTAATCGCGGACAATGAGAACGAATCACTCCTCCATGGCTGGCGCCCTCTCCTCCAGGGCTACATTCATTCTTGGCATTGGCGGCGCTTCTACGTAGATCAAACCAATCATGGTTAACTGAATAACTGGTGGTGAAGATTTCAATGCACGCTCCTCATTGACGGCTCATGCATGAATCAAGGCCACAGCTCAGAGATACGGTGTGTCCCAAGAGTGTCCCGCGTCCGACGTTGTGAGCGATGTGGTGGTTTAATCACATTAGGAATCGATGTATATATGTCTGAAAACACAAAAATTAAAGCTACGTGACTGGTGGGCCGGGGCGTATATCGGAGATGAAGAAAGAAAACACAAAATGCGGACATCGCACGTGGCGAACACGACTACGGACGAAAGCGTGTACGTAACGATTGAGAAAATCCAAATCTACTTTAAGTAGGTTAGATTAGAATAGATAAATCCGAACAAATGGCGTTTTTCATAGTTTTTCATATTTTATACTTACACTATTACGCATGTGCATCATATAATCCATCACTCCGCCCTCTTCCACTACACTATTTTCGATGCAATTGAATTTTATTGTCTTCATATTGATGAATGAAAATGGCGTGCATGTTTGTTTACAACTAGATGAAATCTCGTGCGTTGTATGAAAGTTTTGTATAATATTAGTGAAAATAACATGTAAAATAGCTACATATTATAGTAATTTTTTTATCGTTGATCGACTATTGAAAAAAAAAGCTATATATATAAACCATTTGATGATGTGGTCTATAACTATTTAAATCATATATGTATTGATCGTTTAAAAGGAAAACTAAGATGATATGACCCAATAACAGAAGGAAAAGAGAAAATAATATAAATTAATCATCAAAGATAAAACTAAGGTGATATGATTTTATAAGAAAAGAAAGAAAAAATGAGATAATTTGGGCATAAAACCATTCCATAACTAGAAACAATTAAGTTGATGTGACGTAATGAAAGAAAGAAGTACGTAGTAGTACTGAAGATGAACTTTCTAAATTTCTATAGGATTAGAGAGGCAAACAGGAATTAAATCAGCATATCTCCATGAGTGTAAGTCGTTATCTCGGTATATAGATCACTTTTATCTCCTCGTCGTCAAGTCGTGTGCGCATGCATGCATGATCCTAATGATCCTTTCTCATGGATAATGTTTCACGAGGATTTGTTCGTTTAATCCCTCCCAAAAAAATAAGAGAGATTTAGAAGGATTAATTTCACATCTACGTGGAATTATTTTTTCTTAATCCCCTCTATACCTTTTTTTTTTGAGATTATACGAACAAAGACCCAGATTTGAGGGATGATCGATTTTTGAGATCGATATATAGCCGTCACTCAGCAACGGTCGTGCCCCACGGGCGGCAGTTGATGCTCTTCGTTGCTGAAGTCGGAGATCTTGGGGATGGACAAGCCATACTCTCTGAGATGGCCGACGACGAGGTATAGCCAGAATAGGCACTCAAACACACCACAGGTGACGAAGAACCGGCGCCACGACACGGACATGTGGTGGTCGAGGGTCCCGATGAGCAACAAAACCACCCAAAATACGAGGAAGACAGCGGTGCCGATGACTGTCAGCTTGAATTCCCTGAGCTTGTGTTTGTACCTGGCGACTTGGCGACGCACCTCCGCGTCCACGATCTCACGCGCCGTCTCATCCTCCGCCGTATGCTCGCTCCCCGGGTCCTCCGAAACCGCTCTGTTTGGGCCGCTGCCGCCGTTTCCAAGGCAGAGTACCGGAATAATCTGCGTCTTCTCGGCCGCCATCTCCAAACTCTCTGTACTTCCGGACCCGCCGCTCATTACGCCGACGACGACGAGAAACGCGCCGGAGACTCGATTCGATACAGCTCGACGACGAACGCGCGGCGTAGGGCGCGAATCGACGAGGAGGAAGAAAAGGACCAGCGTGGTCTGGGCAAATTAAGACCGAGTCGGTGTCGGTTTTGGAGTTCTGGACGACGTATGGTTGGGCTCGGCTCACATTGCAAAGGCCCATTGATCTGTGAGACTGTGACGATCAGCAGCCCTTTTTTTTGGGAAAAGCTAGATACCGGTATCCCGTCCCTAGCATCCACGACGGTATCTTCTTTTTCCTTGTTCCCAGAGCACGAGCACACACATGCAGCTGCGGAGCAGCGCTAGCATCGGGCATGCGACAACGGAGGAAGAAGGGAGCTCACTGGAGAAGCTCCCCGCTGCCTCGCGAGCACATCAACAGAGAAGATATGCAGTGCCGCGGGCGACGCGTTCCGGCGTGACGGCGGAGCACGTGGCCGCTGGTGACGAGTTCCGGCATGGGGCGTTGACGATGGAGGTGTTAACAGTGAAATTTGGTAAGCCCTGAGTAGTCATCGGCTTAGAGTCAGCATCGGCTTTGAAGTCCTGAGATTAGCCGATGAGAGTTGTCAAGTCGTCAGTTGTCGGATTCTTACTATATTCGGTTAAGAAAATTGATCTACTAAAGGAAGCTTATCCAGAAGAGACCGAGTTCAAAGAGAATGCGGCATGGCAAGTTATCTATTAATTAGGAATAGTTTGTTAGTTTTCTTTTATCTTGAGGAAAATGTGTTTAGTGTCCTATAAAGACTTTATCTTTTCCTTTTATCTTTAGAAAAGTTTCTTTCTTGTCCGACAATGACTTGTATCAACCCATGGGTATAAATATGTACACCAGGGGTCTATGTAATCTATCGCTACAATCAATACAATTCGGCGCATCGCCACCTTTTACCTTTTCTACTTTATTTTATCGTCCGGCGGGACTTGGCACCTGACGCGGGGCTGCATCGGTGTTCGATCTCCGGCTAAGGGGTAAGTCCAATGTTCCGTCGGCCCAGGCAATTATATCATTTACGTCGGCGTCGTTCAAGGCTACATCAGTACATTCAACCTCTTGAATTGCTCTGGTTTGGATGATATATTTGCCTACCTATTTATCATATGTCTCTGTTAATCTAGTCTTTGCATATCAATTTAGCTCTATCGGCTGCTTCTCGTTTTAGGGTTTCTGCCGGTATCAGCTAAATCGCGTTGCTAGATTAGATTAGCTTAGACATCTACCACCCTGAAAACTCAGTCAACGGCTTGATTGTCTAGATATTGTGTTTTTTTTCATACTTAGTGTTGCATCAGTTAAGTTTGATCTACTAAGTCGTGTTTAGAACTATAATCTCTAGTCTGCTTCTTGATTGCCAATAAGGGTTTCATCGGGGTTTCAGCTGATGAGTTATCTAGACGTTACATTGGCTTGTAAGGATTGCATATACATACATATTGGATTTAGCCGATCGTAACAAAGGTTTCACTGTTTAATCTAATCTTGTGGATTTAATGACATCGGACCTCCAGCCGATGTATGCTTTAACCTTCGGATCAGTGCTTATTCTATCATATCATTGTTAGCCGATTGGTTTCTACCGGATTATATTACTATATTATATTATCATCAACCGATTGCCTTTATATCATTATCTACATTGGACATATAGCCGATTGCTTAAACCTTATCGCTATTGGCTGGTATCGGCATCGGCTGGAATCACTCCATCGGTTTGTCAGCCGATCGGCTGTTTTATCTGCTGTTTACATATCTTGTCAGTTGCAAGATCAAACTGACTGGCACGCCCGCATCTCATCAATCTTTGGACCTGCACAGAAGTTAAGCAGATTTCCCAGGCCGGTGTGTTCGATTTTTTCGTCAACAGGAGGACGCAGCCACCAGTGTGGGGCGTGGCAGCGGAGGCATGGCCGCTGGCGACGAGCTCCGGTGTGGGGCGTTGACGACGGAAGACGCGACCGCCGGCAACTTGCTCCGACGTGGGACGTGACGGCGGAGGACGCGGCCGTCGGCGATGGCGATGAGCCCGGTGTGGGGCGTGGATGACGGAGGAGCGGTCGCAGGTGACAAGCTCCATTGTGGCATGGACAGTGGAGGATGTGGTCGCCGACGACGAGCTCCAACGTGGGATGTGGACGATGGGACCACCAGCGATGACACTTTGGTGCCCGGCTCCCGATATCTCGTAAGTATCACCTAATACATGGTAGGAATCGTCTGATATCTGACAGGTATATCACCTGATACGTGGTAGGAATCGCTGTTAACGACCATATTTGGAAATGCCACGTCATGGATTCAAAGCTAGAGTCAAAGCCGATTTGGAGAAATTCCGTTCGAGAAAGCAGAATACGCATCGGTTACAAGCAGCATCGGCTACCGCATGAATCGGCTATAGGCGGTATCAGCTGCCACATATCGGCTAAGTGTCGGATCCGATGGAGTTAAGCCGATGCAACCAGTCTCAGGAAAGATGGTCCCACGTCCGTCATTGGAATTGGTCGAAGCACTTCATAGCCATTGCCACGCAAGGATTGGAGTCCTAAAAATACAATTGTAGCTATTAATTAGGACATTTTTCAGTTTCCTTAGAGATATGTTTGGTAAGAGTCCACCTAAAAGACTTATTCGTATTTTAGGTTGTGTTAGAGATAAGAGGTGTCTAGTAAGGACACATTATGTACTTGGGTATAAATATGACCCGACACCATGTAATCAAGGGATGACAGTTCAATAATACTTCAGCGCATCGCCACCCTTTTTATTTTCGTTGTTTCGATAAGTTTTTACTTTCGAGTTGGGCTGCATCGGGTTCGATCTCCGACGAAGAGGTAAAGCTTTTTATGGCGGCTTGCGTTCTCGAGATTAGTGCTTACATCTTCATGACACTCTAATCCTGTCTATATGTAAACCACCGAGTTATCAAATATACCGCATAATCTAGATTGATCTCGTCATCTAAACTTCATCAGCTAGCCTCTATTATCGAAAACAGCCAGCAGGTTTAGGTTTCGATATCAAGCTAGACTATGCAGTGTATCTACCATCTTGAATGAGTTTTCATCGATTTGATTAGATATTATGTGTCTTTTCACGCTTAATGCTGCATCGGTTAGGTTCGATCTGTTAAGTACTGTCTTGAAATATTTTATCTAGCTCTTTCTTTGATTGTTAATAGAGATAGCATCGGAGTTTCAGCCGATCTTACCTGATTTAGTCATCTTGTTTCCTTATTTGGTTCTAGATCATCTAAATCTGCCCCTTATATCAAGATCTCATACGTTTAAAGTATATTAAGCTTCCTATCAATCTGCTAGTTCACTCTGCTTGTTAGATTGGTTTCAGTTTTGTATATTTCATCTGTGCTGATATCTTGGTATAAGGTGGTATCGGAATACTAGCCGATACAAGTTAGGTTTGCCCAAACCTATCGGCTATGCTGTGAACGTACATATCCTTACTTTGGGGCTCGTCTAGATATTGAGTGATTTATACTGTCTCAATGCAGCGACCAATCTTATCCCAATCACTTAGTCTAAACGTGTTCCATTGGACAGATTATGTATCGTTAACATCTACAGCCGATCGAGTAGACCCAACAATCTCCAAGTTTTATCTGCCTTTGCCAATCTGACGCAAGTTACATCGGCATGGCTTCGGACGATATGTCATCGGCAATCCAGCCGATCGGCAATCGTTGATGGATTTAACTTTGTCTTTTTTTATATCTTATTGGTTGCAGGATCAAACCAGCTGGCATGCTCAGAACCCGAAGAAAATCTCTTTGAACCTGCACTAGAGTTAAGTAGATCTCTCGGGCCAGTACGTGTTTTTCGTGTCAACAATCGCCTGATACCTTATAGGTATCATCTGATACCTCGCAAGTATCGTCTGATACCGGCTAGGTATTAGGACATGATACCTCATAGTTATCAGGACCTGATACCTAAACAGTATCATCCCGTCCCAACAGGATTCCGTTGTATAGCAGCCCTTCTTTTTTTCATGAAGGTTGTTGTCACACCCCGAACCGGCACCGCCGTACAACTTATGACAGAGACAAGAGATAACAGAAACTTGACATAATAGTATGATAGAATTGGACCTACATATATAGAAGTATAGAACGATCTGGATTTTGGAGTGACCCCCTCTTGTGAGGGATAATCGATCTATAGCCGTCAGTCAGCAAAGGTCGTGGCCCACGGGGCGGCAGCTGATGCTCTTGGTTGCTGAAGTCGGACATCTTGGGGACGGACAAGCCATAATCTCTGAGATGGCAGATGACCATGAATAGCCAGGGTCCGGACGCAACCATGCCAGAGCTGACGTAGGTCTGGCGCCACGACTCGGACATGTGGTGGTCGAGGGTCCCGACGAGCAATAGGGCCACCCAAAATGCGAGGACGAGAACGATGACGATGGCTGACAGCTTGAATTCCCAGAGCGTCTGCTTGTACCTGGCGACTTGGCGACGCTCCTCCGCCGCCGCCGTATCCTCATTCCCCGTGTCCTCCGAAACCGCTCTGTTTGGGCCGCCGCCGCCGCTTCCAAGGCAGAGTGCCATATGGTCGCCCGGCGTCTTCTCGGCCGCCATCTCAACTCGCTGTACTTCCGGACCCGCCGCTTCTCAGGCCTTCCAAAATCGACGACAACGAGAATGCCGCGCCGGGGACTCGATTCGATACACCTCGACGACGAATGCGCGGCGTAGGGCGCGAATCGACGAGGACGAAGAAAAGGACCAGCGTGTAGATGGATCGGTCTGGGACCGAGTCGGTTTTGGAGTTCTGGACGACGTATGGTTGGGCTCGGCCCACATTGCAGAGGCCCATTGATACGTGAGACTGTGACGATCAGCAGCGCTTTTTTTTTTCATGAAGGTTGGTTACTTGTGAATTTGTGTTTGACAGTATAAATCCGACACGGGTATTCTTCAGTTTTCTGATGGTTTTGAAATTTTTGAATTGTCGGCCTTTCTATTAGAGATGGGATTGTCTAGTAGTGTTTGAAAATACCACCATGATATAATGAGGTGATACCCACGTTTGCTTTGAAATACATGTTAAATCTCTACTATTATAAAAATTGAAGATGTTTTTACCGTATTTTGGTATGTCATCCATATTTGAGTCGGGTTTTAAGTTCGTTTGTTTTGAAATACAGATCCATGTCTGAGTTAGATTTTAAGCTTGTTCCTGTCGGAAGTATAAACGGAGTCATATAAGAAATCTTTTAAAAAAAACTCGTATGCTAACTTGAGATGAAATACGTACTCCTAATAAATATCCTAACTAAACCATAAAACAATAATAAAATTAAAATAGCATTTATCTGTTACAATGCACGGGTATTTTTTAGTATTATAATATAAAAGATAATAATATTATATTCTAAATGATGTCATGTTTGAATGAAATTTAAGATACTCTTGAGTAGTTATTGGTACAATTCAATTTTTTTTGAGCGATTCGATCCGCCATGCTCGTAGTTTTTGACGAATCTAAATTGTTTGGTTAGACTCCAGCTATAGGAAAGGTGGATTCGAGAGATGGAGTTCTGCTAAACAGGGCCTTACATGATCTTTATTTTCTAATAATTGCTAGTAGATGTTAATTATATGTAAGGTAGGAGTATATATTTATTGCCATGAACACCAATATAACCATTGGGGACGCTATATAGCTAGGAAGTGACTATGATTATACCGGTCATCGATAACTGAGTGGTAGTAATTATGGATATCCATAAAATGTGCTGGGAAACAATACTCGTTGATATATTTTTCACTCTGCTACCAATAACCATGGTTCATTTTAAAACATAGATTATGAAAACACGGGAATAAAGAAAACACATAAATGAAGTTATAGCCCCATAGGTCTATAGGAATATTTAATTTATTATGTTTTTATTTCAGTCCTATTCTTTTGTTGTAACTTGTAAAGTCTACTAGAATTTATTTTTAAATAAATAATGAAATTCCTTGATGCAAAGAATCCGTAAGCGAAGCCACCTGATCCAAAGCGGACGCTGCTATATAGCAAAAACCGGCTCATTCTCTCGAGTCCGAGCAGCAAACCAAAAACCAAGGCTCTCTCCCACTCGACCGAACCCCCTCTCTCTGCTTCCTCTGCTCCTCGGAGAGCCGCAGCCAAGGACGCCAAGATAGGGACCGAAACCCCCGCCGCCGATGGCGACGCCGCCCGCAAGCGGCCCAGCGCCGGCGACGCGCCCGCCCCAGCCCCCCTCGCCGACAAGCGCCACCGCCCCAACCCCCCGTCCTCCGGCTCCCGCGACCGCGACCGCCACCACCGCCACGGCCACAGCCACAGCCACGGCCACGCCCGGCCGTCCACCGCGGGCGGCGGGGAGAAGAAGCTGCGGGCCTCGCACATCCTGATCAAGCACGAGGGCTCCCGCCGCAAGGCCTCGTGGCGCGACCCCGAGGGCGTCGCCATCTCCGCCACCACCCGCGACGACGCCGCCGACCTCGCGCGGGCCCTCCGCGAGAAGATCGTCGCCGGGGAGCGCAAGTTCGAGGACGTCGCCACCGAGGAGTCCGACTGCAACTCCGCCAAGCGTGGGGGTGACCTAGGTCAGTACGCCACACGCCGCTACCCATCCACCCCCATGTCAATCTGTTGGTGTGTTTCTATACAGAACTATGAGATTTGCTTTCTGATGAGCGTCTGATTAGATGTGCGGATGGAACTTGTTATTTCGAATCGATCTGAATTTTAGATTAGTACTAATGTTATACAGGCACAGAAATTTGATTTATCAAGTACACTTCGTGAGATCTATGTGAAGGAGGTGGTGCCGTGTTAGTTTGTATTAGGACGGTCAATTTTGATGAAGCTATCCCCGTTTTAATTATGTGCAGTAATTGAATTTTACATGTGACAATTGTGCTATAATTCGTGAAGACAGTCATGTTAGCTCTTAATATGAGACAATTACTATCAGTGTACCATCGCTTCAGCGTGATAAAGTATGAACATCACTGCCAGATTCTCAGTTTTGATTGGTGACCTAGTCCACTTAATAAGAGTCTTAAGAATCATGCGCTGATGCAGTTTTGTTTGCGCCACCCTTATCTAGTATCCGTTGTGTTTTCCATATCGAACTGTCCTTTTTGATGGAATTGGGGCTCTAGTAACTGCTATTATGGCGGGGATCATTAATTTCTTTTCTTGTTATGAACATGTCATGTCCTTATGGTCCGCCTTTGGGTATGGGCCGAGAGGGCCAAGGCCCAACAGGAACGGTATACGTAGCTCAGTTGGTTAGAGAGTCTAGGGTTAGAAGTTCCCCTCTATCTATATATAAAGGGTTAGGAAGTTCCCCTCTATATAAAGGGGATGGTTCCCCAGGTTAGGGTAGGAATTAGATTGAATTATCTCTTCGTGCCCACCGACCCTGTCTCCTCGGCGCTGTATATCTTATTCTTTAGGAAAAAGGAAAAATGTTACTCCGCAGGCGGAAACCATGGTCATGGTGACCAACTTGGAATGTGTGACAGCAGTCAATTCCTTCATTTTTCTTCTTTCTATGAATACCTTGTAAAATAATCACCTGTATTTTACTCTGCCATTTGTTGATAAGATGGACAGTTTTGCGGAACATGGCATAATTTGCTATATGTAGTTATGTACATGAGGCAAACACATTCGGGGCATGAGACACAGCACAATACACTATTACAGATATAGCGGTGTGCTATTGCTTTTTTTTTTTCTCAAAAGGATTTTCTCAGCATGTGATGGCTGGCTATATTGATCTTTTGTGGATATTTGCATTCAGACCATTTCCATCCCTGGGACTATTAAGCACTATTATGAGCATGCACATGAGGGACTAAGATCACAAAAACAACGCACGATACACTAGTAATGAATTTTCTTGCAGGTCTATTGTTCCCTGTGCGGGAAATTATTACCTGCCCAAATCGGAATAACCACTTGTGACATCACAATTAAGTTGGAATATCTTGGGCTGGGTGGTCTCCCCTATTATGTCGCTGCCATAATGAAATGATGCTTTTGGAGACGGTTATTCTGGCAGATGCGTTAGCATTTGGCACAGTATCTGACAGGGAACATATGAGTTGTAATTGAGGTCTCATGGTTTGCTAGTGTGATTACTATGAAGTAGTGAGAAGGAGACGGCAATAGGTGTAAGCTGACAGAAAATTTTGATATTGTCCCTTTTTTTCAGATGTCTCCTATTTATCTGTTCTTTCTATTCCACATATATGATTAATATGTTTGCAAATTATTTGGTACTGTTTATCTTGGTGTTAGTAATTTTTTGGTGCGAAAAAGGAGAAGAAATTGCAGGGGAGCAAAGTGCCACATGCTATTGTGGCAACTAACTTGGTTCTTCTCACAAGGAATTCATGTCCATGATTCTATTTCTACTGATGATTCTTGATTTCACACTTCTCTTACTAGCCGAGACCTCATAATTAAGAGTGATCTTACTTTCGCAGTTTATGGCTGCAGGTCCATTTGAAAGAGGCAAGATGCAGAAGGCTTTTGAGAAGGCAGTTCTTGCTCTGAAAGTTGGGGAGATAAGTGATGTGGTTGATACAGACAGTGGGGTGCATATCATACTGAGGACTGCCTGATTACGGCGGCAGTACGGGCCTTCTCAATCTCTCATTCTCTATACACTCCGTCGCTGTCTGCAACTCTGCATATCATATTGAGGCTGTTTGGGGGCAGAAGTATGGGCCTTGTCAATCTGTATACACTGGGGAAATTGGATGTTGGTTATTGCTTCGTTACAAACCTGTGCATGTACTCTCGATCTGCGAAAAGTTTATGTTTTACTCTTACATTTTGCTGGAGACATTTGCTCTGGAATGATGCTCAAGACAACCTATGAATATTGATTGTTACAACATGTTTGGAATTAGCTGAACTGAGCAGGAAGTTATCGATGCATTCCTGCTTACATTCTTGTTTTTGGGTCGAAATGCGAGCTCAGTCAGATGATGAATTTTAAAAAATTTCTACACAAATCCAGCTGTTTGGTAGAGTTTGCCACTTTCGAATGAAATTCGAACGAAATCGTGAATCTGACAGGCGTACGAGTGCTCCAGCGTACAGGAGGCAGCTGCCGATTGGATCCCGCAAACCTCGCGCCTTTTCCGCGATTCAGCCACGTACACGCACCGTCCCCTTCCTGGGCTCCTCTTCGTCTTGCTGCTGCAGCTTTCCTTCTTCTCCACCCCCTCGGATCTCCAGGAGTCGATCGATTCTCTTCTCCTTCTCCCCCAACTCTCCACCTTCCACACCCTTCGGCGACACGCCGACGCAGACAGCCACCGCACGCGGCGGCGACGACAGCAACACCGGCCACCATGGGCGCGTCCACCTCCACCAGCAACCCGTCACTGGAGGCGCAGGAGCAGGAGACCCTCGCGTCGGCCTCCCTCGCCCTCCCGCTTCTCCGCGCCGCCTTCTCCCGCTCGAACGGTTCGCTGGCGGAGGCGCTGTCCCCGCCGCCCGCCGCCTTCCGATCCGACTCGCCGCCGGTGCCCCCGCGCTTCCACGACCTCGTCGCCCGCCTCGGCCCCGCCATCGCCTCTCTCTTCTTCTCCGACGTCGGCCCCGCGGGGGACGCGGCCGGCTGGCTCGGGTTCCTCAGGGGATTCAACCGCTGCTGCGCGCGCGTTCCGGCGTCGCAGTCGCTGGCGCTGCTCCTCCGCGTGTACGCCGCGGCCTGCGCCGACGCGGGTGCTCCCTGCGGCCTTCAGTTCCACCCGGACGAGGACGGCGCCGGTGGCGAGGGGAAGGTCGTGGGGGAGCTGGCGCCGGGGGAGATCGCCGTGTTGCTCTGGATGTGCTGGGTCATGGCGTGGAGCGGTTCGGCTCCCGGGGTTTCGGGTGGTCAGGAGGGAGGCGGCAAGGGGGAACCCGTGTTGCTCCCGGACGTGACGCACCTGGTGCTGTCGGCGCTCGTGTCGGCGGGCGCCGTCGCGGATGACGCTGGTGTTTGGGGATGGGAGGTTTCCCGTGGTGGGAAGGGGGTGAAGGTCCAGGAGTTCACGTCTTGGGTGCTGTCCACGGCTGCTGGGCTTGGCAACTGCCTCTCGCGGTATGTGCAGGAAAGGTTCCGGTCGTGCGCAGCTGATCCAGTAGAGGTAAGCAAGCTGCATTGCAGAGTCAGTAATTTACTGTGAAAGGTTAGCTGCATTGCCTTTGTTTTGCATAGAACATGGATTTTGAGAACCAGACATATTGCATACTTCAGATAAGTGCAAAATGGTGGGGGATCTTCAATTGATGTGATTTTGCCATGTTTTCATTAGTTATGCTGTACTCCCTCTATTTACTTTTTCAATTTAACGTCCTCATTAAAAAATGATGGAAGGGATATTAATCTTAGGTGTTCTTTAGTAGATTCATATTTGATGACACATTGTCAGTTGTGGGAGAACTAAATTATGTAGTCAGATTCTGTTTATTCCCAGTATGCAAATTATAAGAAAAATTCTGGGATGCTTAGATTCAAAATGAGTAAATGACTGGTAAGAAGACAAGGATGCTTAGAGTCAAAATGAATAAATGACTGCTAAGAAAACATGCCATTTCTTCTTTATATCTGATAGTTCAGGGTGACTAAAGAATCCTACTGAGGATGTCCAGGCATAATGGTGTTTGGTTAGTAAATTGCTCTGGTGTTTCTGATGTGGCTGGGTCTTTACTGTAACAAAAAGATAAATAAGTCACAAAAACTTTTGGTTTGCACTTGGTTTTAGTAGTTTGGAGCTCCTTTCTGTGATGATCATTGTTTTGCTACAATGATGAAGCTTTATTTATTTTACCCATTTTATTGGAGGAACCAATTAGATGGCATATTAATGATCATTAAGCTTCAACCAAATGTTTGATCTTAGACGTTGATTCTTACACGCAGGAACGTTCTGTTTCAACTGGTAACACGTCATCTTGTAACCCTGACGTATATTTGTTAACACGTGGGAGGGCATGGGCAATCTCTCTCAGCCTCAGAAACACATTGAGTGAAAAGTTTTTATCAGCATCTGTCATTGGAATGGATACAGAAGACCTTCTTTATAGGTTACTCCTTGTTCTAAACATCTGGTGACATTTTACTCGTTCTTATGTTTTTTTAATGTTTCTATTGAAGGCCGTAAACTTCTAAACTGTAATCAATACCAGATCAATTCCTATTATGGTTTTTCATTACATTTTGGTAACTTTTAGCCTTTACTGAATACATCTCTGCAGGTCGTCAGTTCATGGAAAAGGGCTGAGCCGGTTTTGGTCTTGTGTTGAGGGATATAAAGGACCAGTGCTAATTTTACTCTCAGCTTTCTCTCGTAGTGGTGGTGACAATGTTGATACTGATCAAAGATGGGGCATTGGTATATTAACCGAGGAGGGTTTACAGAACAAAGACACCTTCTATGGTAGCTCTGCTTCCCTGTGCTCCACATATCCAATATTCCGCATGCTCCCACCATCTGGTATGACTTGTGCTGGTCATTTCCTTTTTACCACAGCTGATAGTAGCTTACGGCCTTACTGTGCCTCTGACCTAGCAGGTAAGGAGAAGAATTTCATATATTGCCACCTACATCCTCAGATAAGGGTGTACGAGGCAAAGCCAAAGCCTGTTGGTTTAGGATTTGGTGGAACGATTGGAAATGAGAGAATCTTTTTAGATGAGGACTTCTCTAAACTTACAGTTCGCCATCATGCTGTTGATAAGACTTACCAACATGGCTCCCTCATTCCCAACCAGGTGAATTTTTGCATGTACTAGTCATTACAAATTATAACCTGATTGTGCTGTGAAGTTTTTTAGGTAGGAAATCTGAATCTGTTTTGTTCCTGAAATACAGTTTGTCAATTAGTTGGTAGCAGAAGCAGAATGGGTTTTCAAAATGTCGTTGTAGTGCCAAGGGAAGTAATAAGATTGAGGCAATGGATGATTTTTCAGTTGAGTAGTACTGACACTAAGCTAAAAAGAATTCACAAATTAGAAACTGCATCCTGTTTATAATTTACATAAATTACGAACAACACTGGTAGCCATGTAAACTGCCTTTTAGGTTTCATTTTAATAGGGCACAAGAACACTTTGCCACTTTCCTTCCCTTGTAAGGTCTGGAATGAATTGTAGTAGCAGTATGTGTTGTGAAACAAAGAATTCATGAACTGATATCATCTGACCTCGCTTCAGACAAATCCTGGCCTTCGATTAAATGCTAGCAAAACATATTACTCTACACTCTGTTTCTTTTCATGTAGGGTTATTTACCTGTTGAGGCTTCAGTACTTGATGTTGAAGTATGGGGCCTTGGTGGAGAAGCAACGAGACGGCAACAGGATATGTACAAGAAGAGGGAGGATATTTTCTCAGAGCAGCGAAGAAAAGTACTAATCAAAGCACCTAAATCTTTTAACTACTAACTATGCTAGTACTGTTAAACGTGTGACAGAAATTTTAATGACTGTCCCCTATTTTTGTTTTCAGGTTGATCTCAAAACATTTGGCAATTGGGAGGACTCTCCAGAGAAAATGATGATGGACATGATTTCTGATCCAAATGCAGTTCGACGGGAGGACCGTTGAATACAATTTTGGACTATATGTTTATTATAGCTCATTATCTAAAAAATGTTTATTATAGCTGCCTTAGTGCCAGTACATATCTGGACATGGGAAATGGACGATCTTGAGGTTTCATCTTTCTTGTACCTTGGAGATATATAGAGGAGTAGGTGCACATATTTGCTCCATTTGATGTTTGGGCCATTTGACTGGGCAACACGTCATGTAAGTATTGAATTGAAAAGAGTCTTGTATACAGAATATCGGTCTACAACGGCATAGAGCTTCCTTTCTCATGCTCCCCTTGTTTTATGGGAATCGATAGCAAACAAATTTGTATCTGTATTGTAAATTGTAGATTATTCCCGTGTCCAGACTATCACACAGACATGGTAATTTCCGATTATCTCACATCGGTTTGCAAACGGCCTGGTTTCTCGTTAATGTCTGACGGTTCCCTTGGCCGATTCATCCCGGCTCCTGCAGTATCATAGGCTCACGTTATCAGTATCTGTTAAACCAAACTACATTTTCTCGAGTTCTGTACATATGCTGAAAGGTGCTCCCTCCGTGGCTTCATCCAATTTTTTTTTATTTCTAGCTACAAAACTGGACAAACATTGAGTTCATAGTTAGAATTGAATTTTTGGACCAAGAATGTAGCTGGTAATAATATAAAAAAGCTGAGTTTGCCGGCTTATAACTTCTAATTTATTTTCTAAATTTTGTAGGTGCTTGTTTTCAAAAACTAGGTAAAAATTTAAATCGTTTATGACTCAAACAGTGCATAGGTTTGGCCCGTGTCTGTTCCAAGAGAGAACAAGGATACCTTTGCAGCCATGATTGGGTAGAAAGAACACACACACAGTTACACATAGTACGATGGACGTGACGAGACAGTACGAGATAAACACACACAGAGCGGGAGCTAGCGGTAGACCATATGCCTGCTACTAGTAGCAAAAGTACGTGCAGGCTGCTGCTGCTGCCCTTCCCCGGGTTGTGCTGTTCATTTCACAAACTCTGGTGCAACCACTGGCCTGATCGATGATCGATCGATCGGATAGTACAAAAAATGTACTAGGCATGCATGTTCAGTTTCACCGACCAATTGCCCATCAACTACCGCGGCGGCAACAAATTCTCTGCCCGACCATGATTTGCCCGGAGACTCACCACCCCACGCCATGTTGGTGGCTGCTACTCCCTCCTGTGGTCCTGCCTGTCGGCTCCTTAATCTCGAGAGCACACATTCCATTTTCCACCTTGGGCAGACATGTCCCTTCAACTTCAACTTGTCCGTGCTCGCTTCCACTGTAGTGCATTCATTTTGCACACCAAAAGTTCCTAGTGAGCAACCAATTCAGATCCTATATGGTGGAGTATTACAATTTACACATGTAGCATTTCTCACCGACATGTGAGCCCGAGGATCTATGCACCCACGTGTTAGTGAGCAGTACTACAGCAGAGGACCCTCACTTAGAAGAACCACATTTTTTCTAGTGTACCTAGATATGTTTTTCAAATATTATCTTTATCCTAAAATAATTATTGTTTAAAAATAATTATCATTTTATACTAATTTGGTATAAAGATTAAGGTTTTAAAAATATAACCATAGGATATACTATATTGAATAATGTACTCCATCACTATTTACTCCTACTAAACAACATATTAATCTTTATATTTTGCAATAGTGGGAGTATTTTTATCATGATCATGGATCGTACAGTTTGGATCCAAAAACTTTTTTTTTAAGTACGTGTCTCTCGCCTCGCCTTCTCTCTTATATCCTCGGTAAAAAAATATTAAATTCTATCTATAAATCTGGATAATCATTTATCTAAATTTATTGCTAGAATCTTTTTTTAACGAAAAGAGTATCCAACTAGACATTAATATGAGATGTGGAGATCACTATCTCCTATTGACAGGTTTATTGTATCTGCCCCTCGTTTCTCCACCACTCCGACGTTGCCCTACCCTGGCTAGCTCTGATCACCATGCCGCCATTCCATTCATGCTACTCGTACTCCCAGCTGCTGCCGATGGCAACCAAGGGTGGCGCCTTCTCCGACCTCCATGCTACTGTAGCTAGCAATTGGCAATGTAGCATGCTGCAAGCTTCTGCTGGCTGCTGCTGCGTGTGTGAGATAAGTACTAGCTTCTGCTGCCTGTGTGAGATAAGTACTAGCTAGCAGTAGTGATCTCTATAGAGAGAGCAGCTGAATCTTTTTCAGATTACACTGAAAGGTAGACGTACGAGCTGTGGTATAGAGAGCAGCTGAATCTTTTTCAGATTACACTGAAAGGTAGACGTACGAGCTGTGAATAGACGTACAATGTACAGTACTCTCCTACTACTACTACTACGATGGCTACCACCAGCTTATCCTACTACTTCTACACTGTAAAAGCAGAAAAGAAATGATACGACACGAAGTAAATAAAGATGGATCTATGGGTCGATGGACAGGCGGCGGCAGCAGCGCAACGCAGTGGACTGAAAACCGGCTGCTAGTAGCCCCCTTCCAACGCTACAGTAGCTTTTCTTCAGTGATAGCTAGCCTCGGGAACGTATGCTTGCATGAATACGATCGCCATACGCCTTGGACAAGAGCATGCATGATTGGCTCACTGAATATAAACACAAACTCCGATCGATCCTGTACAAACTCGCGACACTGTTTTGTTTACGGTTGATTCGATAGGTGCTTTTCTCTGCCTGTCTTCTGGTCGAGTTATTCCACTCCCCTTTCTGCAATCCTCACAAAGTTTGATTTGTTTTCCCCAGCTGATCTCTTCCTTTTCTTTTTTAATATACTACCTCCATCCTGAAATAAATTAATTTTTCACCCATACATATCAATATACGAAGGAAAAAACTGAAATATCCTTCACTTTATCAAATATTTGCTACTAAGTTTTTAGGAACAAATAAATTGAAGAAAGAAGTAATTTTGGTATGAAGAAAATAGTTACTACTCAGTAATGTACACCAAATACGGTTGGAATTTCATATAGACAAGCCAATGCAGCAAGTAGCCATGAATGTGTGTTTGGATACATGCAATATGACGGTATTGTATTTTGTTTTCGTTGCATATTTCATTTATTTCTTCGAGTAAATTGGAACCATGCCATTATAATTTTCCCTTCTTCATTAGGAGTATAGCTGATAGCAAGAGTAGCAAGCAGAAGATTCTTGTAGCCATGTGTTTATGCAGCCGAACGGCTACGCTGTACAGCACAGCTTAAAACGCTGTAACAAAGGTCTACCGAACAGGTCCCATGATTACATGAGTATATTAGTTTCTTTGATTAAATTAAGTGGAGTTATTTTGAGACGGAGTTAGCATAACATTTCTTTGAACACACCCGAAACTTGTTACCCTCTACTCCCTGTGTATCAGTTTGGATAGTTCCTATGAGTATAACCACGGGATCCCCGTGAAACTTCAGTTAACCGTAGCTTCAGCCCTGGTACTGATAGCAGGAGCAGCTAGCCGGAGTAGCTAGAGCTTTCATACTGCCTTTCTTCAGTCACCGTTTGCCTGTCTTCCAGTTTCCATGTGGTGCCACAGAGATGTTGTCCACTCCTCTCCCTATCATGCAAAACAAGAAGCACTTGATGGCTGAACTGAAGTTATACACAAGCTCTCTTGCAGTTGCAGCTCACAACACATTCAATTCGCACACCTCTCTCAATCTCTCTCTCTCTCTCTCTCATGTAGAGAGAGAGAGAAGGCTGCAGGAGGGCATGCAGAACAGAGCAGGCCCTTAATAGGAAGAACCTAAGTTCCTTAGGGACAGATAGGTACAGGGGAGGAAAGGGGGAAGAGAGAGACAAGTTTCTATAGGGCAATCATGCTCCTCTTTCTGATCACTGCAAGAAGAGAAGAGGAGAGGAGATCACCGAGAAGATATCACAAGGTGTCCATCCGGGCACAGCCATGGATGCATGTGTTGTTCTGTGTCCTTCTGTTGGAAAGCAAGAACCAGCGTGCCCTTTGTCTCTCTAGCTGCTTGCTGCTTGAATTGCCATGGACACAAAATTGCACCATTGATATGGAGTGAAAAGGGCTATGAGATGAGATGGGATCAGGGAGTAGGTTCTTCTCTTGACTGACTCGGCGTTTCCCATTCTGTAGAGATTCGTCATACTCCTCCATGGTGAACCAACCGGTTGATCGATCTCTCATCTCTCCTCATGTGATCTGCTGCACTGCACAACAGGGGCCGGGGTTCAGTTCAAGTCAAGAGTTATGGCGAGGTAGCTGGCTGGAATTGCTGCTAGCTAGTATACTAGGGTTCATGCATGCATTCTTGTGAACTGTGGCGGTCACTATGTGAACTGTAGCGGTCACTGTGCCGGGGCGGCGCGTGCCGTGGACATGCTTGTATGAGGCTGTGTTGAGATACAGACATTGGATCCAAACTTCGGTTCTTTTCCATCACATCAACCTTTCATACATACATAACTTTTCAGTCACATCATTTCTAATTTTAACCAAAATCTAAACTTTGCGCTGAACTAAACACAGCCTGAGTATAGGCACGAATAAATTGTAGGAGGTTCCAATAATCAAATAAAACCGTGAATGCAAATTAAAAGAATGGATACATTTTCCCCTTTATGCTCCCGTCAATTGATCACTTGCCACACGTTCACAGAGTGAGTATAATATGTAAACTGTTACCCCACTCAATTGAATTGATATTGAATTAGAAGAGAGAGAAGAGATCACAAAGCCGGATGCAGCACAAGGTACAACAGACGTTACAAGATAAAGAGATATGCCGTACTAAAGGTTGTTGTGGAATGAGCGGAACCCTAGGGTTTTCTATTCCTCGCTCTCGCCGGTGTTAGTGGTTCTCAAATCCATCCTGCAGGAAGGCCGGCTCTGGTCATCGGCGGGTACCGCTTTGTTTGGGGGCCTACTAGGAGCTTAGTGGGGTTCCCTCCACCACAATCTCCCTCTATATGGGAGCAGCTTCTCTCTTGTAGTTTAATCTCAGTAGTCTTTTAGTTTTTCACTTATTTTTCATGTCCCCCGGCGATGACCTTTTTGGTTGTTGCGTTGTGTACTTGAAACTCTGCTTTTTTCTAATATATTGATGTGCAATCTATTTGTAATAGGATGTGTCACATCCACCTAAAATCCCTTATATTATGGGACGGAGGGAGTATTTAGCATGGTTGCATTCCCAACACACACTTTCATAAGAGAGTTTTTTTAGTTAAAATATTTGTAATATTCAATATGGAAGCTTGAGTTCACAATTGAAAAGTTTCATGTGATCTAAGGCATTGTTTAGTTCCCTTCAAACTTCTAAAAATTACGTCACATCAAATATTTGGACACATGCATAGAGTATTAAATGTGGACGAAAAAAAATCAATTACACAGTTTGCATGTAAATTGCGAGATGAATCTTTTGAGCATAATTACGCCATGATTTGACAATGTGATGCTACAGTAAACATTGCTAATGACAAATTAATTAGGCTTAATAAATTCGTCTTGCAGTTTATAGGCGGAGTATGTAATTTGTTTTGTTATTAGTCTATGTTTAATACTTCAAAATATGTGTCCGTATACTTAAAAAAAAATTTGGCACACGAACTAACACAGCCTAACTTGAAAGCTTTGGTTGAAACTTGAAAGTGCTAAAGTGTGTGCTGGCAATTCGTCTGCACGTACTAAATTGCAATTCTCTTGTTATAGCTAGGAGTATGGTTATACCAGCAAACATAATTTAGCCTTTTGATGAGGAGCACCTATATATAGTACCACATTCCGAGTACCTTTAGGATAATCTATATTGAAAATATCCTAATACTAGTATTATCAGTACTAGTAAAAAATCTTAATTGTTGATTTATGAGTTTTACAAATAAAAGATAAAATATTTTACAGCAATTAAGTGGTAATAGTATAAATAGATACTACAATCCATAATACGATCAATTAAAATTAATTATACTACTAATCATAAAGATCATTGTAAAACATCTCCAGTTCGGCTGTATTTAAATCCAAAGTTTGGATCAAACTTCAGTCTTTTTCCATCACATCAATCTGTCATACACACAACTTACATCATCTCTAATTTTAACTAAAATCCAAACTTTGCGCTGAACTAAACACAGCCTTCATATACATCGACCACACTGAAGTTCATCAAAACCGTACGTTCGTCAAATTTAAGAAACATAAAACAGAGGATATATGCACCACTGCATGTAAGGCAATTGCACAGAAAACCTTGTGCTAGCTGGATCGTATGCTACAGTAGACTGCGTAGGATGCATTGGTACTGAAAAAAAGTTTTGTTCAGAATGCATGCAACCGCGCGCCTACCAGCAGTCTATTGTGTCCATGAACCAATCATGACAGAATATCCTCGCGTTCCCGAGGGAGAAAAATCGAACTGAATGAAGCTAGAGTTTACACGAAATTCGAATAAAATAATCCAAATGAACTAGGAGTATATGTGCATTCATATGTGTATTTGGTTTCCTTCTAATATACTCCATCCGTTTTATAATAGTCATAATAAAAAAAAATTAGATGTATATGACACATCCATCCAAAATCTCTTATATTATGAGATAGAGGGAGTAACACCACGTAAATCCATCTTATGTCGTTACAAACACCCTTTTATTCTTATAAGTAGTTAAAATAAAACCCGTATTTTAAAAGTTTTAGAGGGTGTCTCGTAAAGACCTGTTTTTGCGTGTGGTTGTGATGTCGCGCGCGCCTAAAAATTGTTTCAACTGTTTACAGATATTTGGGGATAGACGGTTGCTACATCCATATATGAAAAATACATTTTAGCTGTTTGCAAAGACTTTCTGTAGTAATGTGAGAGTTCAAAAAAGAATATGGGTATTTGGTACATGGAGTATAGAAGTCAGCTAAACCTCTATCTTTCTTTCCCCTGCGTACCAGGCTACCAGTAGCTTACATTTCTTCTTTGTAATTTCTCTCATCAAAATGCAAGGTTGAAAAGGCTATATACCTACTAGCTAATAGTATCTCTCAAGATCAAAACATTGTCGAATCACGGATCAAAATAACGTCAGATTTCACCATTCAAACGCAGTACTGAGGCTATGTTTAGATGCTACCCTAAAATTTTTCATCATATTATATCAAACGTTTGAACACCTGTATGAAGTATTAAATACATGCTAAAAAATAACTAATTGCACATATTGCGACTAATTTGCGAGACGAATCTTTTAAGCTTAATGACGGATTAATTAGGCTTAATAAATTCATCTCACGGTTTACTGATGGATTCCGTAATTTTTTTTGTTATTAGACTATGTTTAATACTTTAAATGTGTATTCGTATATCCGATTTTCGATGTGACACGGTAACAAATTTTACCCTTGGATCTAAACACAGCTATAAAGCACCGGACGAACTGGATTATTTTCCCTGTCAATCTGATCGACACACACCTCTCATAACGTAACATTATTCACAGAGAACTGAAAACACAGGCAAGTTTGAAGAAGCAACATGGTACCAACTCTCACATCACAACCACAAACCATGCCACCACCATGGTTGCCTCCAAATACAGCTCAATGAAAGCATCAACATGCATGCTCTCTCTCTCTCTCTCTCTGTGTATGATGAGAGAGAAGGCTTGCAGCTTAGCTAAGGATCGGAGAGGAGAGGAGAGGAGGAAGAAGCGATTGCCATAAGGAGGCGCCTGCATGGTAGTACGCCCCCTTGCGTAGTCCCCACATGCCTCTCTTCCTTCTCCTACCTCGTGTGTCAACTTCACTTGTCCATCTCCAAAAGATATCCATGATTCTCCCTCAGAGCGCCCCAACCTATATCACCCCCCCTACCTTCCATAGCTCCCCTTCCCTAGCTACCTTCACTCCATCCTTCTCTCCTCCTTATAAACCCTCATGTCCCTCCTCCACCCAGTCCAAGGCCACAAGCCCTTTCTTCCTCTTCATCTTGATCTTGATCCTCTTCTTGATCTTCTACTTCTTCTTCTTGGTTTCACTTGGCATCCGTTTCCATGGATCACATGCAGCAGCAGCAGCGGCAGCAGGTGGGTGGAGGGGGAGGAGAGGAGGTGGCGGGGAGGGGTGGTGTGCCGGTGTGCCGGCCGAGCGGGACGAGGTGGACGCCGACGACGGAGCAGATCAAGATCCTGCGGGAGCTGTACTACAGCTGCGGCATCAGGTCGCCCAACTCGGAGCAGATCCAGCGGATCGCCGCCATGCTGCGCCAGTACGGCCGCATCGAGGGCAAGAACGTCTTCTACTGGTTCCAGAACCACAAGGCCCGCGAGCGCCAGAAGAAGCGCCTCACCACGCTCGACGTCACCACCACCACCGCCGCCGCCGCCGACGCCGACGCCAGCCACCTCGCCGTCCTCTCCCTCTCGCCTACAGCAGCTGGTACGTTGCTGCGTCATGGCTAATTCCGATCGCTGCTTCCCTGCTAAGCTGTAATGCGCGAGCCGGCGCCGAGCCGCCGATCGATGCTTCTGCGTGTGCAGGCGCGACGGCTCCCTCTTTCCCGGGCTTCTACGTCGGCAATGGCGGCGCCGTGCAGACGGATCAGGCCAACGTCGTCAACTGGGACTGCACCGCCATGGCAGCCGAGAAAACCTTCCTGCAGGTATGATCACACGTACTACTACCTCCTCCAGGTGTGTGTGAATTCACCATGCAAGAGCAAGCTAATGTGCAATGCTGCAGGACTACATGGGCGTGAGCGGCGGCGGCGGCGCCGCCGCGGCGGCCCCGACGCCGTGGGCGATGACGACGACGACTCGCGAGCCCGAGACGCTTCCACTCTTCCCAGTCGGCGGCGGCGGCGGCGACGGCGCGCATCGTCACGCCGGCCACGGCGGTTTCCCGTCCAACTTCCAGCGCTGGGGTTCTGCTGCTGCTACCACCAACACCATTACGGTCCAGCAGCATTTGCAGCAGCACAACTTTTACAGCAGCAGCAGCAGCCAGCTGCACAGCCAGGATGGGCCGGCAGCAGGCACATCCCTGGAGCTCACTCTCAGCTCCTACTACTGCTCATGCTCACCTTACCCTGCAGGGTCCATGTGATAGAGCTGTTTTGCCTTCATGCCATGATGCCAACTGCTTGATGAGAAGAACAGTGTGAGTGTTTCTGATTGAGAGAGCAATGGTGTCCATGTCCTAGCTACTAGAGAGCTTAGCTAGAAGGAAGCATATATAGAAGCATGTCTGAAAGATACTATATTTATATAGCTAGGGAGTATGCAGCATTATAACATGCATGCTGCCTGTAGAATGCAGTGGTCCTCAACTGGTAGTGCACTGCATGCTAAGTTGCTACTACTAACTACACTAGTGGCTGGCTGGTTGTGATGTGTTTGGGCACAGTTGTGTCAAACTTGTCTCTCCCTTTGATGGCTTCCAGCTGAAGGAAAAAAGTTATCTATATCTCTCTGTCTGTCTGCTGTTTACTACTGCCTGGTTGCTCATGCTCATCACCTGTTGAGATTTTTCTCATTCCTTTTTTCAGCAGGAGTATAATTTTCGCTTTTTGTACTGCCAGTTTCTTGTTTCAGAATTCCATGTATAGTAGCAAGCCTGGGACCACTTTGGTTGAACTTGAATTGTTGGCTAGTGTTAGGAAATGGTCAGCCTTTCCAGTGTGATCATCACATTTACTTCTGCAGTGTTGGAAATGCTCTCGCCTGCTCACGTACACACATTCTCGCTTTATGCCTTTTTCATATCTGATGATCAGACAAAGCATATCGTCGCAATAGCTGTTAGCACAGTGAAGAAATGCAAGTTTTTCTTCGATAGAGATATTAAGAGAAAACTTATATATATATTTTTTGTTCGATAGAGATATTGTACTATATACTATGACCCTATGAGCTGCGATTATAAAAAATGAAAATGATCCTGAACATTTCAGAGCTTTCTGAAACAAACAAACAAAAAGTATAGTAGGAGTTCACTCATAGATTAATTACTTACAAAGCCTAAGAAGCATTCACAACCTAATTACTTGAACTGAGAGCATCATTTTTAAGATCAAACATAGCTGAGGAATTGGTTCCATAATATTACCCCCTCAAAAGATAGTACAAGTGAAAGATGTATTACCACGCCTAAGTCCTAACTACTGAAAACTTACATGACTGAAAGTAGCTACAATATAAGAACATATGAAACGCTTGCACGATCTGCTCTTGGTTCTAAAAAAAAAAGATATTACAGCTCTTTTCCAGCTGAGATTATCGAAGAATTTCAGAACAATGGTTTCATGCTACATGCTTCCCTCATGTCAATAGAACTGAAGGTTGGCCACCTCTTTGTCTCTGATGTGACCATGCTGCTCCCCAACACCAGCTCAAATAAACAAGATGGGATCACATTTTCCTATGAAGACCATGGAAAAAGCGGTGTTTTCTTCTTCTTGAGTGCTTTCGATATACCCTGGACATAACGTGCGGCGAGAAATAAACCTAGATTGACAGAACATAGAGATGAAGTCAAACAGATGTGTGCAGTATCCTCAACTGTGCACACTTTGTAAGTAATATAATAAGTATTACTAGTAAGTAATATCCTCAAACAGATGTGTGCCATGTAGGTTAAACTGTGTCATATCATCAAATAAGACAGGCGCTCAAATTTTGTACTAGAATGCAAAAAGAAAAGAGAAACAGAAAATAAAGGATATAACTCCCAACAAGCATATGTGATTAAAAACATTTAACAGAAAATTGACGAACATTATGGTTAATTAAAGCGGATATACTCTGGTATTCTTCAATAAAAGAACTACCTTGGAGTTATTACAAATGCCATTAGACGAAAGCACGGAATTGTCATCTATCAACTTCTCATTTTGATGTGTCAGACAGTAGTTATCCCAAATATGCTTCCTGGAACAAAGAGAACTAATATTACAGAGGGCATACATAACAATAAAAATGCATAAATCAGATTTCAGATGTTCACAATATCCTTAACGGTGGGAGATATCGACAAACAACATGTCCGTGCATTTCAGTTACTATGTGTAGGGAACAGATGGAAACATGGAGTTTGCGGAACGGATTCAGATGAATTATGAAACAAAGAGATCGATGAACATCTAGCTCACATATAACGTATTCTGTGGGCTGTGGCTCAAACCTGAAGCAAACAAAGAGTCAGCCTATTCAGGATAACGTATAACTCTTATATCAGCTATTCTGTGGGCTGTGGCTCAAACCTGAAGCTAAGTTTCTGGCTAAGGCTGTGTTAGCATCAGGGAGACAGAATCTCAAACTAGTTCTATGGCTACAATTTCAACACAACATGTTATTTCGTTGCTTCCTTTAAAATAAAACGCATTATTTTGTTGTCACTAGTCATCTGGTAATGCAAATGCTCTGGTTGTACAGAAGTAACAAAAGTTACTCCTTCCATAATTTATAGTTTAGCTTAACAAACAGCCATACTTGATTCCAGGGATTGAACTTACCCCCAGCATGTCAGGCACCATATATGCAAATTTAGTGGTAGTAGTGTTGGGATCTCTTTCCAGTGATCACTACTTGCTAGGTAAAAGAAATGCACAAGCATAATCAGCAGAGAAGTGTGATCCTTGACAGGGTAGGACAACAGGACTGAAGCTTCCTAAAATTAAGGAAATATGATTATACCTGTGAAGGGATCTGATAGTTCTTGAAAAAAAGCCATAAAGAAAAATAGAAACCTAGAAGGATCAGCACGATCATGATTATAATTTACTTAGTTTCAACTGACAAGTAATAAGATATGGAGGACCTGTCTATAACCTCAACTAAATGGGCTTCACTCATTATGCATACAGATTCAGGCCTACAAAAGTTGAGCTCACCAATTTGCTGTAAGATCAACTCAAAATCAAAACAAATTTCAGCTTGGGTTCATATGGGGTTTGAGCTAAGCTGCAACCCTACAAGGCTGCAACTCAAATCAATCTCATATATCCTGTGACTCTCACTCTTTCAGCATATATACCCCATGACATCCTTATGCACAATACCTCTGGATTGATCAATACGTTGCTCTAGTCTCCCTTGTAGGAGATGCTAGACAGCGAAATTACATTGCAAATGTTTCAAAGATCATTTAGTGATCAGGACAAATAAGGTTACCATGAGTGAAAGTAAATGGTATTCATCGCAGGATATCATCCACCGTAGAAAGGAGAAACAATTTGCAATCATCACATTGTTTAAAGAGATGTGGGCTTTACCATGAGATATGACGATGGCCCATCTTTTCCTGTTCAATCTCATCCGTCTTCTTCCTGATAGCCATCTTCAAATCCTTGACAGTGGCTGTGTTCAACATTGCAACATCTTTCACACACACAAAGAAGACATTAAAACGTCATACGATTTATGCAATCTACTAGTAGATGCAAATTAACCAAACAGGCAGTGAAATGTGGCATTCGAAGGGACCAGTACCGAAGGAGGTGCCATCCAGCTTGACGACGGTTAGCCGCATGGCGCTGCCGAGCTCGAGGTTGATCAGCGTGTCGACGTCGGCGAGGGAGGGCTTCCTGGGCACGTCGGCGAGTATGGGGTCGTCGAGGAGGGCGGCGAGCATGGACTGTAGCTTCGCCTGCTTGGCCTCGCTGCTCTGGTAAGCCGCAACCTCCTCCGGCTTCGTAGAGACCGAATCCGTCGCCTCCTCCTCCGCCGCAGAGAACGATTTCCCGGGGTCCATTGCGTTTCCGCCGCCGCCGCCGCCGCCGTGGAGGACGAACTCTCGCCGGCCAGTGCTAGTTGGGCCACGAGCGTGTGGCCCATTGTAATTAATTGGGCCGTAGCGTTATTCCTGCGGCTGCGCGTTCCAGCCGTTGGATTGGATTCTTGAGCAATCTGGACGGAGATCCTCTCGTTTGATCTGTCTCTCTTCCGCTCCAAATCCCCCAAACCCTTCGTCTCCGCCGCCGCCGGAATCGGGCCTCGCCATCGGAGTGGCGGCGAGGAGTTGAAGGCCACCGACCGCCGGCTTCGACCACGCCGCCTCGTCCTCGTCGGATCCGCGACCAGAACGCCGCCACCTCGTCGTCGGTTCCTTCGCGCAGATCGCCGCCGCGTCTCATACTCTTCGGTATAGCAAGCAAGCTCTCAACGCCTCTTTTTTTGGGTTCCCTAATCTCAATCTGCTGCTTGGATTGCTGAATTAGTGAATAATGCTGGGCTTCGATGGTGGATTTTCTGTCGGTTGTCGGCTACGGGGCTGATCCAGCCCCGTTGCCATCCCCGGGGAGGGACGCGCCGAGTAGAGCAGCTTGCGAAGTGGTTGCGGCCTTGCGGGGAGGGACACCGAGCAGAGCGTTCTTGCTTGCTGGTTGGGCTGCCAATCTCTGGCTATCCGTGATCTTTGATCCATGAGATTCTGTTGCTATTCCTTCACATGGAGGTTTGTGTTGTACTTTGGGCGAATTCGGATGGATGTTGGATTAGGCAGGGTTTTAGAGAGCTTGGGTTAAGAATCCTGCTTACTGATGCACAATAGAATTAAGGTGGGGATTAGAATTTGCTAAGCTGAAGGTTTGAGATCAGGGGGCCAGCACTGCTCCTTGGTTAGCTTGTTAATTTGATGATGAACTACTAGTGATCCTGTAGCATGCATCTCTGTTTTGCTCTGTATACTCTTGTTAGTGTGATTGCAAGGTGGTTTTCTTTTGCTACTGGGCAGTGTACTGTTGATTCAAACCAACTCATGTTCAGGCCACCTTTAGCTGCTACCCCGTTGTTTAAGTCATCCCCTCCTCATGTCCAGGTTGCTCCCAGTCCGCAGCCACCTCTTCCTCCTCACTGCATTGTGTTCCCTA
This sequence comes from Oryza sativa Japonica Group, assembly GCF_034140825.1. Lineage (NCBI taxonomy): Eukaryota > Viridiplantae > Streptophyta > Magnoliopsida > Poales > Poaceae > Oryza > Oryza sativa. Next base: position 34,375,646 of record NC_089038.1, on the reverse strand, counting down.
GGTGACCTTAGGCCTTCCTTGCTGCTACCTCCACCTGTCTCTGATCCCGAGTCCTGACCACCCCCTTCCTCCTTGCATTGCCATGACACTCTTTTGAGATCATTGGCTGCATGTACATTTCTGTCTTTGGCTTTGGTGCAGCTTATCAGTAAATTCGCATGCCAAACTTGGTGGTTGCATATTGCAGCACTAGAGTCGATGGAATGACCTGGTGACAGTATGGTTAACTATATTTTAAGGTCTAACAAAACGGAGTGGTCCTATATCTAGCAGTTTCTTTCAGTTAGTAACCCATTTGTTCAACCATGAGTATTTATTGTTTTAGAAATTGTTCTGTTGATGTGCCTGTTAAGTTCTTCACTGGAAAGTCTGTAATCAGCATTGCTTCTCTTACACATACTATGCCCAAAGATCATAGAGTTGTTCGACCAACAGCTGAATAGTATACAAATGGATTTTTTTTTCTGCTTGTTTTTTCTGTTAGTGATGGACCAGCATTGCTTGTTTCTGATATATATTTGCATTCTGCTATGGTTCCACAGGTTAGCATTCGACAGCCATGGCAAAGCATCATCCTGATCTCATCATGTGCAGGAAGCAGCCTGGCATTGCTATTGGTCGTTTGTGCGAGAAATGTGATGGCAAGTGTGTCATCTGTGACTCGTATGTGCGCCCATGTACGCTTGTCCGAGTCTGTGATGAGTGCAACTATGGTTCCTTCCAGGGGAGGTGTGTCATCTGTGGGGGGGTCGGCATCTCAGATGCCTACTACTGCAAGGAGTGCACTCAGCAGGAAAAGGACCGAGATGGATGTCCCAAGATTGTCAATCTTGGAAGCGCCAAGACCGATCTCTTCTATGAACGAAAGAAGTATGGTTTTAAGAAGAGATGATCAGGAAGTTGGATTTGTCTGGTCCATTTCCTCGCTGTGTTTTCAGTCGCACTGATATGGTTGTTAAGGACTTAAGGCGGACATCTTTGTATTCTATGGAATATGGTCTAGATTCTTAAGGCTGCATGTGCAGTACGTACCTGATGTTAATGACCATGATTGTTGACATGAGATGTGAACCGAGATACTTTTAAGTCTTATAATTATGTAAGCCACTGATTGTAGGGAATAAGTGAATGCTTTAGCTGTTCGAACGACCTGATATGGTTATCAACTGGGAAGCAATGATACTTATCTAGGAGCTGAGATGCAGCTGAGGTTAGGATACAGGTTGTTGAAGTCAGGATAAATGTTGTTGAAGTCAGGATACAGGTTGCTAGGAATACCAACCTAACTCAAAATATATCCTTCAGTCATTATCCTCGTTGGATGGATGACAGAGTTCTTATCTGAAACGTCTCCTGAAACACTGATCTAATCCATTTTAAAACAACACGACGAGACGGTCACCAGAGTCCATGATTGAGTTCAAGAACGAAACCGTCAGGCACATGACCTGCCTCCGTCACGGACAAGGGTAACATGGTAAACACGCAAAGCGTTGCCTAGAAGATCCGGAGAAGTTTTTTTTTAAAAGAATAAACCGCTAAACTAAGCAGCCCAAAATAGCGCGGAAAGAGAGCAGAAATTACAAAAAAAAAAAAGAGAGAGAGAAAAGAAAAGCAAATCGACGCGAAGAAATAAGGGCAAAGCCGCCGACGCGAGAGCCAGCCCATCCGCCTCACCACCTCCCGTCCCTCTTCCGCTCCAAATCCAACCCTCCCCTCGGCCGCTCCGCTTGCGCCGCCGCCGCCGCCACCGGAGCGACGGCGAGGGAGGGAGTGGGGAGAAGCAGGAGGAAACCCCAAACCGTCCCGATCTCGGGGTCGGGAACCCGCCGCCGGCTTTTCCGCTCGTTCGTCCGTCCGTCGATCGCCCGCCCCACCCTATCTAGGGTTTCCCGCGCTGTAGATCGGATCGGTTCGGATTGGTTGCTTGGGTTTGGAGAGTAATGATGGGGTCGAGGCGATCCAGGCGCGTTTCATGGGCCTCCGGAGGCAATCTCTGCAAGGTACTGTGATAAAAACTTGCCACCGCCACGGCGAGGAGACGGATTCGCTTATCCTGTATCTCCCAGTTTTGTTGCGGAGATTTGCATCGTCTCCGTGCAGTGCATTCGTTGGAGATTGTTTTGCTCTGCTAGCTCGCTTTCTACCCTTGATTTGCTTTTTGATTTAGTCGCCTTTTGTTCAAACTCCGCGAAAAATACGATCAAATACGATCTCTCAATTTTTTTTCAGTGGTAAATGTGTGAATGCTTACAAAAAAAACGAACATGCTATTCTCAGTTTGCAAATCCATGAGCAGAAGAATCGACTGAGATGGATTTCATTCTGCCAATGATGCAGAATTTCTATGCTGAATTTGCAGCGAAAAAAAGATGGGGGAACCCCCAGCAAATATCAGTACCGAACCACAATTAATACGCAGATAATGAAACAAAAAGGACGATAACAACATGATACCTGGTGCATGTAAACTATCATTCTTTTGGGGAATATGTCCCATTGGTGTATCATTCTTTTGGGGACAAAATATGTCCCATCGGTGAAGCAAGATTTAGCCATTTGATCTTCATCTAGAAAATTATGTACCAAAGAATCTTTTTTTTTTCATATTCTTGAGTGGAAGGACTGCATGCTTTAAGATTCTATTCAAATTGTATAGCCAGATAATTTTAAATGGCATTTGTTCACAATTTTCGTCTTAGGTTTTTTATAATTTTTATTCCATAGGTCTATACCAACTTCTGTTAGTGTTCACATGTAATGCTGAATTTTATGCCCTAGCAGGCAGCAAGCACTGCCCTAAATATGAATGAATTTGGGGCTTAGATTTTCAATAGACACCGAATGAGTTTGGGGCTTAGATTTTCAATAGACACCGAATGAGATTGGGGCTTAGATTTTCAATAGACACCTGATGCAAAGCAGGTCATGTCTCTGACACATCAGTATGCATGATAGGACGTGTATTTGAGAAATGTCTCATTATTTACCCTCTATAACTCGAATACCATGAATTGTTTAGCTTGCAAAAAATGCTGGATTTTTTTTACTTTTTTTTTTACCTTTAATTGACTAGGCATTACATATATTTCAGAATTGTCATATATTGGGATGAAACACAAGCAATGTTAATTTGAAGCATGTGACTGTTGTCTAGGTTCAAATTGTTAACTTTTATATATTAAAACCTAATCTAAAGGATGTTCTAATGTGTTAATAGGATACAAACAAAAATAATTCAAAAGTATGGCTGTTTATGGTATAATATATTGGATTGTGCTTCATTTTGGGCTCAAGAATTGAACTGTAGCACTACACTCAATAGTAATGTAAACATTTAATCAGGATTGTGCTTCATTTTGGGATCAAGAATTGAACTGTAGCACTACACTTAAAAGTAATGTAAACATTTAATCAGGCTATCTCGCTTCGTCTCATTTTGACCATTTCCTGCCATTAATGACTCTAATAAACTTTGATGATTCAATTCAAAGTGTCCTATAGAACTTAATGACCAATATATCATTTTTAACATATTAAGCTATGTGGAGCTTATATCACTTGTTAACACATGACTTTAAAGGATGAAAGTAAGACATGAAACAAATATTCTATGAGTTATATGATTCATCTCAACCTTTTTTTGCTTTGAAGTACAAAGAGTGATCTCTAATTGATTCAGCAATTCACAATAATCTCTAATTTATTCAGCAATTCACAATAAGCTCATGAGATACTAAAGCATTTATTTCACCGAAACCAAGTAATCAGCATATGCAGTAAGCATCCTTCAAAGGCCACGTCTATATATATGTAATCACACATGCATGTTGCTTCCATGATTGTTATATCACCAGTATTTTTTTTAGTGATATCAATACCATGCTATGTTGTGATAAGTCCAGAGTCCAGAGTTGGCTCCTTGTTCCACTCATCCTTATGCTATGTTGTGATAAGTCCAGAGTTGACTCCTTGTTCCACTCATATCCTTTTTGTACGTATGGACGGATAACTGACAACCGTATGAAAGTGCATCCATATCACCAATACAACACTCCTTTTCCCCTTGCACGTGCACCTTTCTTTCTTCGTGCTATAATGGTATTCATTGTTGTTTTTTAAATGGATCAACAATGTGAACAAAATATTCCTACTGCCAATCCAGCTAATGAACAGCTAAATTGGTATTCATATCTTAAGTATCCTGTTTGTGAGATGACATGTTAGTTGCAGATTTACATAGGACTGAATGAAGTACTTTCCTCGAATCTTGATTGCTGGTGCCTGGTAGCTGATATGTTATGGACTGTGAAATCTAAGAAGTTAATATGGATTTGCATATACAACGTGTCAAATCATGTATATATTATCTGAAAGTTGATTTTAGCACTTCACATTGGCCTTGAGTGTTTAAATTGTACAGATTGCGGGAATAAAATTTGGCTGATGGTTTAGTAGTACTTTGAATAAATGATCAATAGTAAGATGGTATTAATTGTAAGAGATTTTTATTGGTGTTCTAGAATTTTGAAGGATGGTCATAGTCTTCTGTTAAGAAACATCTTAAAACTAGTCAGCAATTGTGTTTTGTGGATTCATACAAGCTGCAATCTGCCGGCTGTTAGAATGTATGTTAGGAAAATTAAAAGAATAAATAGTTGAACTGCTGAAGTAGCCCTGAAATGGCATTGAAGAGGAAGGGTTTAGTTCTTGTTTCTTTTCATCTTGTCTTGGATAGGCATATAAGATATATAAAAGTGGCATGAAGGTATTAAACAATCCTTTTATTTTACTGGATAATAAAGAATGGTTTTAACTATCCTGGAGGCAGGTAGGTGCTAAGCAAGTGATTGAACATTGGATGGAGTTCTTTCAAAAAAGAAAAAAGAACATTGGATAGAAACTAGCTCCTTGCTTTGTTTGAGGTTAATGTCTGTCACAAACTGTTATCATGCCTTAACATTGTGAACCCTCCTAAAAAAATTATTCTTTTTTGAGACTTCATTGAACTATACATTTTGGTAGTCAGCAGAAGATTAAATTTAATCTGAGCTGAAGTTTTTATCACCCAGCATTATAGCCCTTTTGATGATACGATGACCAAGTTCTTCAAATTTGTTATTTGGCTCACAGAATGCTTCATGATAGTGAATCATCTTATTGCCCATGTTCTTCGGACTTGATTGTCTCGTTTAATGTTTCTTGTGTCACTAAAGCATTGTAATAAATTATAAATACTGAACAACCTTGTATCATGTGTTTGTGTCAGGTAAGGCTTTTCCTGTCAGAGGATTCCCCCTCTCAAGCTGGATTAAGACCGCAGGATAATCTCCAAGCAAAAGGCTCATGGTTACTGCATGCAGCTGGCCCAAGCTCAGATGATTCCTTGCCTCCAGGCTTTGAGTCATTGCCGCCAAGCAATGACCTCAAAATTGACATGTCTCAAATCCCCCTAATTAGGTGGAAATGCCCCCCACATGTAAGGCTCACAGTTACTGTTGTGTTGGACAATAGCAAGACAAGTTCAAAGATTACTGAAATTCCCAACACTCTCTTGATTGCAGATAGTATTGGAGCAGGATTGGCATATTGTTGCTGGAGAAGAAAGTAGGGAGATTGAAATTCAAAATGAGAGAATAAATGGAGCGCTTGAGGCAATTTACCCACGTCCATCGAACATTCCGCCAAAGTAAGCAAGCTCCTTTTTTTTCATTACAAGTTCTTCAGATGTCACATACCATTTTTTATAATGATTTTTTTGTGTGCCAATCCAGCCCATTTCTTTCTCTTGATGTGAAAGATGCCCATTATGACGATTCCAAAACCCTGTTGGTTCCTTTGATCCCTCTTGAAGATGATGATGCATCTGATCAATTGGAAGGACCAACCCTTGATCTACCAAGCCATTACAACATAACAGGAGTTTCAAATACTCCTGTTTCCGCTGAGCAACAACCACCATGTGGTGGTGCTATAAGTTCTGGATTCACCATTGAGCCTCAGGCTGCAGTCTCAGCAACAGTCACTGCAATTATGCAAACCATACAGAGTAATCAAAATGGGAGCATGGCTGACCAAAACGGGAGCACGATTGACCAGGAACTACTCTTCAAAATACTAAGTGATCCTTCACAGCTTCAGAGGTTAATGAAAGAATGTGGCCCAGTCAGACATGAACAATCAGCTAGTAGTTCTGTTGTTGCCCCATTGGTATCAATCCCACCACCCCAAATAACTGCAAGCTCTCCTGCCCCCTTCTCTGATCATGTCGGAACCTTTCATGGCATGAATCCTACCCTGCCGCCTCCACCACCAATGATGAATCGGCCACCTTCAACCATTCCTTCAGTTGCTATGAATCATCCACCAAGTTCAAGCCCAGCAATGAACTTTGGAAGTGCCCTGCCAAGTTCAAGCCCATCAGTGAACTTTGGAAGTGTTCCAGGGAGGGGTGTCGGCTATTATAAAACCCTCATCCATCAGCATGGAGGGGAGAGACTGGAACAACCATTTGAGCAGCATGGAATGCAGTTTGGTATGTACCGCCAACCTGGTCCTCCACAAAATGGCGGTATTGATGCCATGAACGGTGCTGCTGCTATGGTGAGCAGAGATGGCAAGGTGAGGCCGATGAAACCGTGTGCATACTTTAACAGCCCGAAGGGTTGTCGAAATGGTGCTAGTTGCACATTCCTACATGATGCGTCAGCCCCAACAAGAAAAGATCATCAGAAGCAAAAGGGATCAAAAAGGATAAAATTAGACAACACAATGGGCGGTCGAAATTGAGCTGAAGCCGCCATTTAATTTTTGACTGTTCTTTGGTTCATCTATCATGGATCAGTAAATATTACTCCGTTAGCTCTTCCATTAGCCTCCTTTTTTATGTTCGTCGAGGAGAGGAGATGTTCTGAAAGAAAGCAAAATATTTCATGATTGATTGGTGCTCAAATTTTTACTGAATCAAGTTCGAGCTCGATATCTTGTTCTGAATTCACTAATTCTGTCTCTAGTTGTGACAGTCGGTTTGTCAGTGAAACGTCGCACTCTGCAAATACTAGTGCACGGATGAAGCGTAGTCTTCTTCGCATTCATTGTGCCAGTCTATTCTTAGGTGATTCGGTGATTTTTCGTGTATTGCTGCATGAATTACTAAGTAATTTTTAATATATTTTTTTACAACCAAGATAGAAGTAAAAAAGAAAAAATAATAAAATATAAGGTGTATCAGTACTTATCATGAAACAAACAAATGATAACCTAATATGAAACATATTGATAAATATATGTTAAACATTATAAAAATGATAGATAGATTTGTTAAAATATTATGCAAATGATGTGACGGGTGATGATTGGATATGTTTGTATGTTAATTTGTTGAATTAAATAAATTGTAGATGATGTTGTATGCTTGCATGAGGTTAAATATGTAATTATTGTTAGTGGGTGATGATGTAGCATGGTTACATGTTGAGTTTTAGACTTAGTGGGTTATAATTTTATAGATAGTATAGATACATACTCTTTTTCCATATTTCGCTAACTTGTAGTAAATTTATGATAAAACTATATCAACATCTATATAAAATGTGTGTTGATAATGTATTTTAGTTGTCGTTATAGGTGTTCATAGGTTTTTCTATAAATTTAGCTAAAATTAGAGAGATTTGACGTAGGATAAATCATATACTCATTCCGTCCCAAAACATAAGAAACTTGGACTGGAGGAGAGGAGATATTTCCTAGTTATACGAATCTTGACATACTGTAGATTCATACTATTATGAAATGTCTTATCCGATACTTAGTTATATTTTGGGACGGATAGAGTATGACACAACATTGCCTGATCGACCACCATTGGCGCGCCACCTAGTCAATCGTTTGAGCTCTCTCATCGTTGTCTTCTTAATTTTTCATTGGATCCTCCTCCTTTAATAAGAACGTGTTTTCGTTGGAGGGAATTGTTAATTCGAGGGTAGGGGTTCTTAATTACGTTGTTTGGATGGCGAAGTTTAAGAGTAAACTCTCACTTTTTCAATACCTAGGTAGGACATATAACTATGAGGGAATTTCGTCGTAAGTACGTTAAAGATAAATCTGAGCCGGACATCATCATAAAATTTAATTCTCACTCGAACTTTCCGTGATTCTCATCTCTACTACCAAATAAAGGATGATGAGAAAAATTGAAACTTTCATGACCAATCTTTCCACCAACTCTTAACATGTTGAGCATACTAAAAACTCAAGAATTTTGGATAGTTTTTTTTTTTTTGAAACAGTAGACGGTAGGAGTTCTACCGGATAATTTAGAAGAGAATTGACCCTATTTATAAGGAAAACTAGTCCCAAAAACCATACAACTGTACAGTTTGCTAAAGGGAAACCGACAAAACCTTACATTGAAAACATGAAAAACCTGTGACAAAACTACAAACCACAGTACACACCGAGGGAAGAGCAGGACCTTCAAGACGAAGCCTCCAAGGAGGTAAACAACGACAGAATCCGCTGTCGACACCCACCCAACTGAGCTGGGTTTTCACCCAAAAGGAGAGAGAGTCCACAAGGCAACACCTCCAAGGAGAAAACGGCGCCCGCAGGTGTCGATGTCGCCGATCTTAGGAGACCAGACTAGGCTTTCGTCTAAGACTTCCTCAAAAGGTGTAGAGCCTCTAGAAAATCAGAGCTGGAGTGTTGAATGTTATCGTTGCTCGGCCCAATGGCTGAATTCAATGCAACAGCTCCGACTCCATCGAAACATAAAGACTCTAGCATCGTAGAGGACAAGAATTTTGGATAGTCAATGGAGGATAACACGGCTTTGGAGAGAGGGGCTAATACGCATGTGTCCATGCACATTAGGCCCGTGAACATGTCGTGGCCCAATCCAAGTTCGAAAGCCCATGTGCATTCAGCCTACAACCACACGAGCATTCGACTTGGTTGAATTTTATTTTAAAATATAAACTTTTAGTATAGAAATTATATATATAAAAACTTTATGTGTAGAAACTTCGGTATAGAAATTTTATACATAGAACTTAGATGCAAAAACTTTGTACATAAAAGAATATTTGGTATAGAAGCTTTATACATGTATTTATGGATCAACCCGAGAAAGGAAATAGGAATGAACTAAAACCACACGCTAAGGAAGGAAATGAGCGCAAGTTGCGCAACCACCTGACCTAAGGCTATGATCTATAAATCTTTCCCAACTTCTCAACGGTGTAATTTTTAAAAAGAATTTAAAAAAATATTTATAGAAAAGTTTTTAAAAAATTATATTAATTTTTAATTTTTAAGCTAAGAATATTTAATTAATTATGCGCTAATCCGTCACATTGTTTCGCATGGGGAGGAATGGATTTGAACCCGCGTTTGCATGCCGAGCACCGTGTGGTGGTGTTGGCATTTCGTGCATTAGGAATTGGGACTGTCTGTATAACTTTGTGGGCCACATTTGGATCGTTGATGTCAGAAATTTAAATGGACTTTCCTCGCAAAAAATGCTTCAGTTCGTAACTCCATTTGATTTTGTTGGCCAGACATGATTGTGCGTCTCTTTGGACTGGGCCTAGCGGGTTCATTGGTTTGTTTTTTTTTCTTTCCCTGCGCACTGACACACGGGAGTAGAAGACAAAAGATAGAGCAAGTCAATTTCTTGTCGACAGAACCTCATACAGCGGTCAGGCATTTCTCACTCCACACCAACATGAACATCAATATTGGCAAATATAACAGACCGCTGTTGCATTACAAGTCAAGATATATTACACACACAAATCATTCATTCATTCATTACCAGTCAAATAACAACAAACCAAGAACCAACAAATGTACATTATAGGAAAGCTGTTGCTGTTCTTCTCCCAAGTTCCAACCATACCGAGTATTCCAACAAAGAATAAAAAAACTGACGAATTAGATGGTGGTGTGCGGTGGGAAAACAAGCACAAATCTGAGTCATCTCATCAAATGCTTCTATGGCACCTCGCTAAAAACTCTTGCTAGGCGCACTCATCATATATGCCATCTCCTATCTGCAAACCAGAAGTTCTTGTTTAGATATATGTGCATCATGGATGGAAATACAGTCTATCGTATTATTCTATACTGTTCAATAGATGGTAACACAAACATAGCAACAGCACTGGTAGATGATCATACTGAGCAAGCACAAAACCACACTGAAGAGAGTAAAAATATAAGTACATGATAATATTCAGGGATTAGTGCATTACCATTTATCAGTAATATAGCCAGTAATAAACTGAAAACAATGAACATTACATATAAAGGACGAAAATGTTCTGAGGCGACACTAAAAGCACCACTGAAGAGATCACAGGTCGCTGGGAATGTTCAGGGAAGGCGGATTACCGGTAATGCCCAAACACTACATTTCTATGTTCATCTTAATTTTAATGTTATGCAGTTCCCTGAAATAGCTTGTGTATGCAAGTGGGTGCTTCACAAAAGTGGACCTCACAAATTAGAGTAGAGTTTAATGACCTAAACTGCATATCGAGGCTACAAGATATTTGTTGCTACAGTGATCCAGAGAAAAACAGGTAATCATTACAAATCATCTTCGTAAACTAAGCTTTCAAGTGCAAACTGATCATACTAAGATCATAGGATGATAGTAGCAACTAGCAAAGGAATAGACTTGTGCGCACTTAGTCACTTACCAGATGAATTGGGAGGAACAGGAACAGCACCATTGCTTTTCACATTCTGCTGAGCTTGGGATGATGATCGTTGCATGCGAGGAGATGAATCTTGCTTACCGTTAGTCATGGGCAAAGAGTGCCTTTTCCTTGGATTGTTGTCTTGCACATCCGGGCTTAACTTTGGTGATACACTAGCAGATGCCTTTGCCCTTGCAGATTCTGTAAACTGCATATAACTTGGCAATGGAGTGCTGTTGCTTATGCGAGGTTCTTGATCAACATGATCAGATTTAACCTTGCCTGAGCTCTCTCGCCTCCCAAGTCTGTAATCCTTTGACAGATTATCCATGCTGCTCCGTCCCACAGAATCGCTGCTTGGACTAGTTAGTGATCTCTTGCTTACATGAGACTTGGGCCTTTTGCTCTTGCTTTTTTTGGTGTTAACAGAGACCTCACTTGATGGTGTCCCATGAGATTCAGCAAAGGTAGTTCGGCTCAAGGGAGTACCTTCAGGTGTCTTCACATAAGATCCTACAGATTTTTCCAGTTCATCATGTAAATCAGGCTTTTCCTGTCCCAGATGTGGTTGTTCAACAGGCACAGGATCAATTGCATTGGCAGCGATAGCAGTGTCATCAGTTTGTACTTCCTTTTCTGGCTCGATAGCTCCTCCAGAAGTGTTCACTTCAGAATGCAAAACACTGTTATCCTTTTCAGCATTATCACCAACATGGTTCCTATCTTCCAGGGATCCAATCTCCAGTACAATCTCGCCACCATCAGCTTCTGATCTATCCGGTGAGTCAAGTGTAGAGGAGATTGATATCTCAGTTCCACATTCTGAAGCAGCAACTACGATTTTAGGATCATGCCCCACTGAGCTCTCTGGTATGCTTGTGTCATTACTTTGCTTGGGTGAGACATTGTCTTGTGAACGAGGAGTATGTACCTTTGGTTTGTTTGCCCCATCCAGACTGTTGGACCTACTGACCGTCAAATTGGAAGTCAACTCTTCAAATTTTAACTGTGCAGCAGCAAATGCAGGATTGCATGACTTTCTAGCCATAAACTTTTTACCTTCCATCTCCGAAGTCTGCTCAGTTTTATATGCATCCATAGTATCATCAAAGGAAGATTCAGGTTTTTCAGGAAGAGGAATGGGTTCCCTTGATGTATCAGTTTGAGTAGATTGTTCAACTGAGACCTCCAAAGGTTGTTCCGCAACATTCTCAGTCTCCGGTTCAGTCAATTTTTCAACATCTTCCTTGAACTTTTCAATCAAATCTGGTTCAGGAACATCTTCAATTTCCATTCCAGAAGTTCTATCTGGAATGCATGCAGAAACCTCCAGGGGATGAGAATCAGATGGCCTTAGTGTCTCTTCCGCATCATCAGGCACCAACTTCAGGAAAGAGATGTCAGAATCCAAAGGAAGGGTATTTTCCTCATGTTGAGCATCTCCTTTTATTTTCTCATCCACCGACTCGTTATTCTCTCTATCCTCTAGCAAGTGTCCCCCAGTGTTTGGTGGAATCATGGATGTCCATCTCTCCATCCATTTCCATGCAACATCAGGTTCAGAAGGATCACATTTTATGTGAATGGATTTTGAAGTCGACATGCTGTCCATGAGCTGACAGAAGGTAACAAACATGAGAAAATCCAACCAAGAACTAACGTATGATAATCTTAGTTAATAAGGGTTCTTTCATCTAACCTTCAGAGCAAATCCATTATTGAGTAATTTCTCACTTGAAGAACAGATCAAAGAGTCCTGCAAAAAGAAATGTAAAATCATGAACAAACAAGCAAAATGTTCAAGCAAGGCTACTATTCAGTATTGTCACACAGAAACAAGAATTATATACGTGTTAAGTGCAGCAGATAAGGTTTTGATCCAAAATTAATGATTGTGCGTGCATGGAATTCAACATCGAGATGCGAGATATCCAATCAATGTAGCAACTAAAGTGGATTGCCTCCGCACATACTAAACCTTAAGATCAATTGCCAACAAGAGGTTGACAGCTTTCAGGTTACTAGAAGAAGGAACTTGGCGAAGGAAGGATAAGAAGATCATAGACTTCACATAGCATATTAAACTTATATTGAATAATATTAAACCAAGCTTAACTGACTGGCAGCAAAAGAGTTTATACTGTCTAGATACAATGATACCATACGTGTCTAAATGAGAGTGCCTTGAATACCTGAAACTTTCCTCCATATTGCTGTGCTTGATGAACCCGGACAAGTCCTTGCATTTTAACAATAGCAAGCAAGCATTGTAATGATTCTGCAGCCTGCCTCCTAACAAGATGCCCACGTATCACAGCTTGCAGTTTCACAAGGTCCTTATCATTTGGTAGTTCTTGCTCTTCCTATAGTCATGTAAATGACAATAATGTAATAACACTAACAGAAAAATAATTAATAAATATAAATAGTGGGAAATACTGCAACATACAGTGTGCACTCTGATGCCAGACTGAATGACAGCAGCAGCAGTCTCCGCACAATCTTCCTGATGGTCTTCACTGCTTCCATCAAAGAGAGAGACGGTTTCCTCCTGCTTCACCTCAGTTGATGAAACAAAAATACTTTCATCCGTCTTATCAGTGTGTTCCTCAACATCATTATCATTTGGCTTTACTATTGGAGTTTCAGTTACCCTTTCAGTTGGTTCTTGGATTGGCACTTCAGTTACTCTTTCAGCTGGCTGCTCAATTGACCTTTCAGTTATCTGGTCAGCTGACTTTTCAATTGGTTCATCAGCTGGCTTTTCAATTGATTCATCACCTGGCTGATCAATTGGCTTCTCTATCAGTTTTTCATCAGGCATCTCTTCATTCAAAGGCCCCTCATCTGGTTTATCTTGCTGCAAAATTTTCTCGTCCGGTTTCTCTTGCTGCAGAATTTTCTCAGCTGGTTCGTCTTGCTGCAGAATTTTCTCATCTGATTTCTCTTGCTGCAGAATTTTCTCATCTGGTTTCTCTTGCTGTAGAGGTTTTTCTGAGGCATAGGAGTAAGTTGAAGAATAGATGTTGCTTGGAGCAATTTCAGCTTTTGCTTTGCTCGAACTAAGAGTTTCAGGTTCAGATATATCAGAATTCTTCAAAACACGATGCCTTGTAGACCTCCTACGAAAGCTCCACCTACTTTTATCTGATATGGCCTTGTTCTGTAAAAGCCAACATTTAACAGCCATTAGCATGATTCATCTACTTGATATAAGGAAGAGAAGACAGATATTCTGTGGTAGCTTTTTCACCCGAGACGAACTAGAAGAGATGTTACAAGCAAAATGCAGGTAATGAGGGCTAGTTTCGTGTATCTGAAATGTAGGCAACCAACATACTTCTCATTTAATGAAGCAAAATGTCGTTGACCAGGAAGGGAAACAACACAAAAAGAAAGGAAGTGGCAGATAAACTCTATTAGTTTTGAAATTAATGTACCAGTTCCTAATAAATCTCCCCAAAGTTTTCCTCGCAAAAAAAGACCCAAAGTTTGTTAATGCCTTACTGGCGTGATATATCCATCAATAATCAATTTATTTCCAAAAATACCAGTTCAGTAAATAAACTATAAAAGGAGGTAAGCTAACATGATTCAGGTAATACCTTGGTGAAATTATGCACTACTTAATCAGGAGTATTTTTAATTTGCCAACTTCTAATAATTGCAGGTGGAGGCATAGAATCCTAGCAAAAATACATTTGGTTTGCTGTCAGCTATCACCACTGATCCAGCAAGAAAAAATTTGTCCTTTTGCAATTATATCAATGAAAGAGAGCTAACTACTCTCTCTTTTCCCTGAACATCAAAAAGAGCTAACTACTCTCAGTCACTCACTATAGTTGGTACAGATCCTCTAGGCTGTCCCGTGAAAATTCCAGATCCCATTTCACCAACACTATGGTGCGGCTGTCTCCTACGATTAGAGGATTTTTCTCGATTCAACATAGAGATTTTATACGATGAGCGTCCAGCCAATTAGTGAAAAATGAGCTGCTCCAGAGTCCAGTGAACTCCTCCCCACACTGAGATTCTTGGTAGGGAAAAACAGTAATCAACAGCGCAACATTACAACCAAAGTGTCAAATCATGGGGGACAAGGCTAGCAACACTCAGCTCCGAGGAAGAGAATGACAGATGCCAATCATGCAACAAGACGAGAGACACCATACACAGTGAGTAGCACTTTGAGCAGCAGATAAACACCAGATCCCTTCCTGACATCTTGCATGGACTCAGGGCGGCAAGAGTAGCAGCCATAATATTCCAGCTGCTGCAGCTAGAGCCATGCAGCAACAGAAGAGAAGGGGTAAAAAAAAGGAAGGAAATTGAAATCAAAATTGAGCCTTTGAATGAACTCATAGGACGTGCGGGAACAGCACGGGATCACCAGCCAAAAAAAAAAAAAAGCTCTCATTTTGCTGGCTGCGTCTTGCTCGCCGCCACGAATCAACCCCAGATCTAACTAAAACAACACGCGCCCGCACCTCGACCCCACGCATCCCACTGAGATCTGCTGAAAACAAACGCACCAGCTCGAGAGAACCCCCCCAAAAGAACAAAAAAAAACGGCTTCGGCGAGCAAGGCCGGCGCGGCGGCGCATTCAAGCGGAGGTGCGGCGCGCGAGTACCTCGTCGACGTGGTCATCCGCGTCGCCGTCGGAGCCGGCGGACGGGTCGGATCCGCCGCCGGCGCAGGCGAGGATCTTGAGGCAGCCGTTCTTGGGCTTCGTCATCGGGGTCGCTTTCGCCGCCGCCGCTGCCGCCGCCGCCGCCGCGTCGGCCTCAGTCAGTGCAGCGCGTGCGTGCGTGCGTCTGGAGCGGAACAGGATAGGGAGCTGCGTTCCTCTGACTTGTTTCTTCTCTGGCTTTGCGTTGGTTTTGCTTTGCGTTTAGCTGCGGCTCTGCTTGTTTGCTTGCAGTTTTTATATTCCGGAGGATTCGGGCCCTCCGCTATCTCTACCTTGCCGCTGTTCCTTTCTCCTCCCTTTTTTTTTCCCCTTCTCCAATGCAGCTTTATATGCTTTGTTTATTTCTTTTCCTTTTATTAATTAAGGTTAATTAATTAATACGTAATTGAGGTTTTAAAAAAGTTTTGCGAGTGATTTTATATTTGTTTCTTTTACCTTTGCATTTCATCCGGGAGAAGATACACACGGAAGACGGTATACGCGCAAGACGGCGAGACACATAGTTTTCGTGATTGTACATACGCAAGAGTACTAGACACATGATATACGTGGGTATAGGATTTATAAGCCTCTAGTATATTAAGTCAGTAAATGGGTTATCATATGAGTGCTTAGATGTTCTATAGCCCAACCATATTGGATCTTTAAGGCCGTGTTCTAGCTTTCGAAGGGGTCAGAAACATCTTCCCCGTGCACATAAAACGGAGTGATATATTAACTCATGATTAAATAAGTATTAGCTATAAAAAAACTTAAAAATAGATTAATATGATTTTTTTAAGTAACTTTCCTATAGAATTTTTTTTATAAAACGCGTACCGTTTAATAGTTTGTAAAGCGTGCGCGTGGAAAATAAAGAAGATAAGTTGGGAAGAAAAGTACTCGTACTAAATAGGCCACTCAGGTTTTACATTTTCTTTTTTTCCCATCGAGAAGGATGTGTATGGGGGTTGGGATCATTTCCTCCCTAAGGGCAAGTATAATGGGAGGTTCTAAGTCGGCTAAATGCTCAAGTGGAGGAGAGATATGAGAAGCAGGCTGTAAACTTACATCTGGCTTGGACACAAGAACCAAAAAATTTTGTGAGAGAGGCAAGTGGGCCATATATATTAATTATAAATAGCTAACTATTGTATGTGTAGACTAAGAGAAGGCTGTAAAGAACCTTATATGCAACAATTCGGCTATATTATTAGCCTTGCTCTAATTGATCTGCACCTTGATTTGAGGGTTGGCAAGAGAGGAGAAGGGAATCGGTGAGAAGGTAATTCATAGATTTAAAAGATAGCGAGATAAATTCGACTTGTTTCTTAAAAATAACGCTAGCACGTGTGACACACCACATGACAATCTAATTTAATTGTGACAAAATTAGTCCCTCTAATTCCGTGGGACAGTGTCTCGTCGCTGCATAGCTCGATCTATTGGAATATACCGCAATATATGTGGGGAGTTAGCATCTCTCATTCGATCGTTGTCTTGTACCACATCACTCGTACCGTCCTTGGACCGACCATTAACAAGCCTAGGCCTAGGGGTGCAAACAAATGTTGTTCTTCTTCATGGCGCTGGTACCGTCCCGTCCGGCCACGATCCGGTCAGTTGTGATTGCAAGTCCACGGCGCCTTTAAGTTCGCAATAACAAGGCCATTAATGCAAGCAACAATCTAACTCCGACGAGCCTAGCCATGGCAAGAGCGTACTTTGGTGGGGCTTCCGTTTCTCCGGCCGCGGCCAGCCTATTGTTACCAAGTACAGTACACAGGTCAGCACTTGTTCTTCCCATAGTCGTTTTTACTCCTAAATTCTCAGTACTGATGCTACTATTAATTAATTGTAAAGCCGATCCTGACCCTGTCACTGTTGGTAAAGAGCGAGAGGCCAGCCAGCTGCATGCATGCGGCGAAGGCGATACCCCTGCAATTAAGCGGCTGGTAAGTACAGCGACCTTCGTAACCAACAAACGATCGAGATGACACGGTACCGGCACTAAATCGCGGCAAAAAACGGTACGGGCGTCGACGTGACGGCCCGGCGGAATGCTCGCGCGCGCGCGGCCGCGCGGGGCGGGGGCGAGCACGAGAAAGTGCGTGGCCGCATGCGGCCGCGGTTGCTGCTTGCATTGGGCGGCGTTGGGTTGTTGGTGGTGGCGGTGTGGCGGTGGTGGCGCGGTGATCGCGCGAGCTTTGCTCGCTGGCCGCGCGCCGCCCAAGCGCGGGATGGGGCCCGTGGTTCGGTTGGTTGGTTGGCGTTTCACGTGAGACACAGTGATCGCGTTCGAGAAAAACGGGAGAGCGGAGCGGAGAATTCATCGCCTCCACGGCCTTTTTCACTGTGTTAACTCTCACGAGCTGCACCGGCCAGACCAGTCACTGACACTACTGAGTTTCTGGCACGGTCGTTTCGGTCCACACGCGGTCAAGCGCTCGACAGCTAGACCGTCAAATGGGGTTAGTAATTTATGGTGGTTAAGTGGTCACCACGCGAGCGGTTTTGCACGCAACAACGGTGTGGCAATTAAGCTCGTTACGAGTGTTTATTAACGGTGGTGAGTGAGTGCATGTGAAAACAAAGTGGGGCCACGTGCGCAACGAGGGGTGTCCGAGCCACTACGAGCAGCTGCGAGTGGGGCCACCCCGAGACCACCGGGCACGTGCCAGCCTTTCGCACATGGACACGTAGCGCGCTGCTCGCCACGTTACAGCCACGTGCGATGCCACCGTAAACGTTATCTCCTACAGCTCCTGCCTTTGTTCTACTCTCTCCCCCTCTCTCTCTCTCTCAGGACCAGAAAGAAACAGGCAGAAAGAATTCAAAGGAAGCATCATCTAATCACCTAGTTAACAACGGTGTCGTGGCACAGTAATTAACGGCCTAAGCAAGCGTCAGATGCATAAAACCATAATAAGAGATACTACTATATCCAAACAACAAGGTGCTTTTTGGCAGCGTGCAATGATGCTTACACTAAAGGCATCCTACGCGAAAAGAACGACCGGTAGTGTGGATTAGATTAGGGCAGAGCATGAGCATATATGGAGGGATGGACCAGGATCCAAAAGCAGCCATGATTCTTCATGTAGTGGTGGTGCTACCTTTTGTTTTCATTCTTAATATCAATTGTTGTTTCCTTCCTACTACCTTGATCTTAGGTTCTTAGCAGGCCAACATTTGTTCTGACCATGAGTTGATGATCAGTGGTAGAGTCACCACCTAGCTAGATAGTACTATATTCTAGCATAATGCCAATAGCATTGAGGAAGAATTAATGCTGAATTTGATATGTGCCATGAACTATATGTAGCAGAATAATTTGGTAGGAGTAAGTAGAGGTGAAAAATACAGTTCCAGTGACTGTGATCATAGAGACCAAATGTCTAGAGCTGTGATAGTTTCTGAAATTGTGATATGGGATCAGCTAATGTGAGGATTAAACTAAGAAAGAACGAAAGGTCATTGCTCTCTTATTTCCTCCCCACTTGTTGAACTTAACACAAAGATGTGAGAAACTAAAGCAAGAAAGCAGCAAGCACATCTTATCCCATGGTCCCTGGATAGCCCAAAAGTCGTGCATGCCCAACACAAAGGGGGCACACACACTACCTTTCTTTTTTCTCTGCTCACTCACTGAAACATATATATGGGTTGCATGTTTCAGAAGTAGACAAGAGTGATTGGAGGCACACAAATTGGCCTGCATTGCACCAGCTCACATGTATTAGGTCAGGGTTTGTTGTGACAGTTCGTTTATTCTTGTTAATTTGGGAGGTGATTAATTAGGGGCCACATGAAAGGTCACTGTCAGAGAGTTGGGAGGCAGTGACAGGCTACTCCATGTTGCTTGTGGAGGAAAAAGAGCAAGTTTGAGGGCACAGGCCATCTGAGAGGACTGGAGACTACTGCCATCTATCTATCTGAAGATGAAGACGAGATCCAACGGGGTTCTCTGCTTTTTATTATTGTCTCCACCAGTTTGGACAGTACATACACAGATTCAGTATCAATCATAACCTTCTTTCATTTCTCTCTTTATTATAACTCCGGCTAATGTTTTGTACTATATATGAAGCTTTCATATATATGTAATAATAAGAAATTAAATAAAAACAATGAAGATCGAATTAATAGGTAAAATAATAAATGCGGTTATGACAAAGAACAGGTACACCATTTCCGTATTGACATGATCTACTGTGGTTAAGGTTATGTGTTAATGATGCTCACTCTTGAAAGGCTGTATTATTATTGGTTTTGGGGGGCCTAAACGGCTAAACCCCATCCTAATCAAACGAGCTGTACGTGGTACGTGCACTAATCTGGATCCTTTTTGGTAATGATGGATTGATGGGATAGCGATGCTATCCAATATGTATTCCTATGCAGCGGCGTTCGCGAAAAAAAAAATATTCCTATGCAGTGGAACTGATGTGGTTGCCATATCATTTCTTAGAAGACTTTACAGATGCACAACTGGGATTTTTTCTACTATTCTAGCCTTCTCGCAATTGGAACAGAGGAAATTGGGTCCAGTTAATTGGCTAATTGCGTTGTTATAAAATAAAATGAAGTGATTGGAATAAATTGTCAGCAATGTTGAAATCTTAACGGATAAAGGATAAAATAGTTAAGGAAAGGTCAGGCTTCGATATCAAATGAGATTTGCCTGTTTATCAGGAAATTAAGCCAAGCTGTACCTGTCTGAAGTCTAGACAAGCTTTTGGTGGTATGTTCTATCTACCGGTAGAGGAAAATTCAAAGAAATTTAATTAATGTTTGCCCATATGCTGGCTGTACCAGGAATATTCTTATGTACATAATAGAATAATTAATTAGTCCATGGATTTAGAAAATTTCTAGATAGAAGAGAAAATTGTTCACAGAATTTTTCTGCTTATACAAGTCATATACATTTGTTGGAATTAAATTCTGTGCAGTGATGGATGACAGCACTATATATTTAGGTTTCAGGAGATACACATCAATGGGACAGTTTCATGCATGCAATTCTAAGCTACATACTCAACCAACACTAGTCTTTGATGCATTATATGGCAGATTAGTGAATCAATCGCAGGCTACGCCGAGGATGAAGCAACAATGACAAGATAACCCAGCTGATATTGAAACCTTGAAGAGAGGGGGAAACTGAAAATGACAAGGAGAGTTAGCTGATGAGTAGCTCTATAACCCAACTTTGTCCTCATAAACTAGCTAGCACTCAGGACAAGGAAGCTTCACCTAACTGGTTGTGGTGGTATTGAGGCGATTTCCATTCACGTTTCTTCTTCGTCGTCGCCTTCTTCTTCTTTCTGTTGTAGTAGATAGGAGAGCGCCATCGTCTATCTTTCCATGTTTCCTGTCTGTGCTACCTACTCCTTTGACAACGCCTAAACACGCTGCACTGCAGTCAGATACAATCTAGAACGCTGTTAGCAACGGATGAATGTACATTTCGTTGCCGTGACATGACCAATTTGATGAGTCCTGTCCACCAGAGACTAGAAGATATATCAAATTAACCGTGTGTATATCTGCCTCAGTTGGTGTAGAGATCGGAAGTTAATTAGCTATGTTTTGTTTTTGAGAAATTAAATGAAATGTAAGAGTACGTGATCAAGAAAATTATTCACATTTTGATTTAGTTAGAAGAAATTATCGAAAATAATCAGTGCTTAAAAGTATCTTTCACTTGTTACCATGCATAGATGAAAATTTCCAGTTTCCAATAACCACCAAAACATCAGCGCAGGTGAAGTTTCCTTTTGTCTGTTTCGAAGACAGAGTATGAAGAAGAATTTTTACGGCCACCTACTACAGTAGATATATACTATCGTCAGTAACCAACAAGTGACAAGTATTCAGTAGGCAGCAGCAGCACCAGTAGATAATGCTCCAAAATTCCAATCAGCACCGAAGAATCTCCCTGTGAAATCCGGCCAAATTACGCAGGTGACGTCGTCGTGGACAGCTTCGTTGCAGCCGCGCGCGACTGATGGAAGCTGTGAACCTGCACACTGTAGCTGCTGCTGCTGCTGGTGGATGCTCGTGGTCAATCATGTACTCGACCGGATCGGACGCCCACATGCTGCTGCCAATGGATCACGGAGAGGAGGAGGACAACGCCGCATGATGCATGTTACCCCTACTATACTCGTATAGATTATTGTCTCTCCAGCCGCTATACTCGAATTATAATCAATCTAGCACCGTTATACTATTCATTAGCGCGAGCTGTTTGATGATTTTACAGTTAACTGCAGATCAGCAGATCGGATGTCTTGAGAGCCGGAAGTGAAGTCAGCGTGCTGCCACCTGCAAATGATCTGTACAAGTGTATACTTAGAGCCAGTTTAATAGTATAGCCTACTATTAACTTTAATTCATTTATAGCCGATCTAATAGCCAATTCATACAATAGTTGCTTACTATACTATTAATATATTGTCATACCTATTATACACACATTGCGTCTTAGAGTCCGTGTTGTAGGTAGCTACAAATTTATAGCCCGCTGCTTTTCTCTCTCATCTTTTATCTCATGAAAATATATTTATAGCTGGCTAATAGTGCAACTGCTCTTATCTCAGTAGCTCAGATCAGTATCACACAGCTCATTGCCTCACTGGTAGCTCGTGGAGTGAGTGCCGCATTTTTCTTGCGAGTATTACTACCACTTCATTCACATGCCCGTAGATCCGTATATAGCCACGGTACAGTTCAAATTTATCCTATCCAGTAGTAAGTAACTAGTAACTACAAATAAATATACCTGTCACTCACTATAGTAGAGATAGGATTAGATCTAGTCGAATCTCTCCCGTTCTGAGGTTCACCTCATTCTTTATGTGGCTTAAAAGAGTGGTCGGTTTTCGACTCTTCTTGTTTTAGCATGACAAACATGGCTGTCCTCGTCGGCGTTCTTCTTGATGTCTCCTTTCTGTCCTTTGGATGGTGGGTTCACCTTCAAACCCTTCAGTTGTAAGTTGAAAGGACTTGATTGCTTTTTCTATATCTTTTTATGTCTTTCTTCGCATATGCTATGCTCGAAGTGTAATTTGCCCAACCATTGCTTTTATGTAAAACAAGCTGTTCTCTCAGCTTTGCCTCCCTGGTACACAACTCATGTGTTTTGTCCTGAATCAATAAAACACATGAGTGCAAAAAAATACTCACCTGTCAACATACAGCATCTATATGCAAACTCTGACAAACATTATCTTAGCAAAGAATTTCAAAATGTTTAAGAATACGACATGTAATCGTTGCATGTTAAACAGAACCATACAATTTTCGTTCACTAAAATATAATATAGTTTTTAGTTATTTGCTATATTATTTTAGTTAATGTTGACAAGTACTACATTGGAAGTGAGGGAGTATAATAAATACGAAATGAATGACATCAGAGAGTACTGTACTGTACAGGGAGTTTAAATTAGGGCCTGTATTTGTAGCCTGATTATAGACAATAAAGTTGGCGACGTTCCACGTCCATAGGCCCATTTAGGCCCATATTACTCCTGCTGGGACCATCACGGTCCATGGGCTCCGGCTCCCTCTCCTCGCCGCCGCTCTAGCTCCAGAGCAGGAGCCGCTCCCCCTGGCTGGCTGCCTGCCACGTACTCCAGCTCCGGACAAAATCGAATCCGGAGCCGCGAGCTCGCTTCTGCCATTCTGCTTCCCCTTCTCCAACCACCCTGCTCTCTCCTCTCCCCCTTCACAGTTCACACCTGCGACCACGAGGCGGTGGCGGAGGAGACGAGGCGCGCCGGGGAGATCCGAGGCACTCGTTGACCCTGCGCTCCGGCGGCCGATTCGCTGCCGGGGACGCCGTCTTCTCCGTCAACTCCGGCGAACGGCTGCCGCGCTCCGATCTGCACGTCGCCGACGTCGGTGAGTCCACTTCCTCGTCGGCTAATCCTCCTCCAAACCCCCTCTACCGACCCCGTGTTCCGACCGGTCCCGCCCCTCTCCGGCCACCGCACGCCCCGTCGTCGTCGCCGGTGACCATGCGCGGCGCCTCTGGGTCACGTGAGGCCCGCGTGAGGGAGCGGAGCGATCCCGTGCGGGGCGTGATGGTACAGCATCTGGTAGGAATATTCCGAAAAAAAAAAGGAAAAAAATCCTCATCCTCATCCTGTGGCTTGGTAGCCATATTATCGCTTAAACTAGACTAGACACGGGTCCGACTCCGAGGGCAATATCCCCCACCACCCATCTCATCCAGAGACGAGCTCCTCGAATTTGAGGGAGTCCGGGGAGAAACCTACGGGGTGATCTTCTGGTCCGCATCGGGTCCCCTCCCATTGCATGATGCCTTCTGTTCCTTTTCGTTATCTGCCTGGTGATTGTTCGGTGGGTCATCCTGTCCATGTTTGTTTAATTCGATGCTGGTACGAGTACGATGCTAGTGGAGATGGAACCGCGCGCTCGCGTGTAATGTGCAAACACGGTGAAATTGGTCTGCACATTTTGAGAGCGTAGTGTGTGTTGATCGGGTTTTTTATGTGCGAGTTTTAGTGGGATAGGATTCTAGGAGAAAGGAATGAAGAAGTGACTTTATATGGCATCTGCCATTGTTCGCTGATAACATTGATGCCACCTGTTAGTTCCTGATGCCACCTTGTCCACCCGCTTGCTGAAGTCTAAAATTCTTGTGTTTATACACTCTTGCTGATCTTGGCCTCTTGGCCCCTTAGCCCCCAACTAACTACTACTGATGCAACCAAGTTTGTTTCCTGAGCCTCCATGACCAACCTGATAATGCCAGTAATTTAACAGAAAATACGTTGAAGTGTTGTTCATAGTTTCTCTAAGGACAGCTAGTGTTGGGTATAATTTTTTGTTATAGTTAGTTTTTCCTTTATTTCTTGCCATGTTGAGTTTCTATGTATTAATGTCTAATCTTTGGCATTCTATGCAGCTGAGCTTTTGATCTCGCCTTCTCGAGACACATCTGATATCGCTGTTCTTTTTATGAGTTCACAAGACACTCAACATGAAGTTTTTAGAATACACCCCCTTCGACAGGTAATAGTTCTATCCTTTGTTTCTTCTTATTGATGTACTCTTGGTAGCATGCAAATTTTACACAAACTTATTAACTCTACTGTTTGATTCGTTTTGTTTCAGTATAAATCTGTTCCTTGATAATCTTGACCTTGGTGATTGTACGATAAGAGGAAACCTTGAAGCCTTCTCATGTAGGAATATTCCCTGCCAAGTCTCTTATTGAGTATATGACTTTAATGACAATGAAGACCAACCTTCTAATATTGATTTGTAGGCAAGCACACTGGTAATGACCGTCGACTTTCAATAAGTCTAGAACATGAGGTAAATATTTAACATTTTTCCCTCCATGCATTATCACCATTGAGACCGCTTTAGGATAAATTACCATGTCTTATTTAGAAAATTGTATGTCTGTTCATGCAAATCATATGAAAACCGAAGCAAAGTGAATACTATCAAATATGTTTGTGATTATACCGATTTCTTAAAAAAGATTGTCGTGTCCTCAGATTCTTGATTGCCTCAGTAAGTCTTCTGATAGTGATCATTCATCACCAGTGGAGCATTTGTCATGTCGGTCAAGGTAATCACGTTTAGATTACTTATGTTGCGGAATTTCTATTATACAATACTAACTGCCTTTTGTGTTTGCTGCTCATTCCAGTCGGAAAACATTGATCTATCTAGTTCTCACCCTTAGCCACATGTATCCAGATTATGATTTCAGGTAAATTTCTTTCATTTTACAGGAAGGTAGTTTTTGTCTTCTTAACTAGTGTGTTCTAAAACCATCTGGGAGGAAGGATATTGGGTAATGTCATAGTCAGCCTATTTTGGCGATTTGGCAACCCGCTTTTGTCCTTCCTGCCAGCCTAAGGGGGTGTTGTCAAATGGTATGACAGACGGATTGATATCCGTTGCTCTTTGAGCTGAGAGTTCAATTCTCTCCATTACCCTTGCCCTTTGTGTATTTGACTGAGCTGTAACTTTCTTAAAGGTCTTCTTGCTGTTATGTGACACATGCATGACAGGATGACCTTTAGATAACATCCTTTTGTCAACATTTTTTCACTTACCAGTGCTGTTCGGGCACACCTGTTCTTCAAAGAAGAGGAGTGGGAAAGCTTTAAGGAGATGACAGACACCTACTTATCTGAGGCTTCAAAGGTAACAACTTGAACTCTCTTTTTTATGCATCTACTCTTAATCCAAAGATAGGTGTGTTTGTAAACATGCATGCTATCAGAATTTAGAAATAGGTACGGTATGACTGCAAAAGCAAAAATGTATATATTAACACATAGCTAATTTTTTCCATCATGATTGTCCTACTTATTTATTTTCATTTTCACTGGTGTGATTTGCTTAACCTAAAATTGGACTATCTTTCAGCAATGGGCAGCAACAAATGAGGGCACTTCTCTTCTAGACAGTATGACTAATGTCATTGATGAGGTTTGCACTTACATGATGCTTAATTCAGAGAACTTGGATATTCATATATTTTATACTGTCAAACATTACTTTGTAGGTTATCAAAATCGGAGAGTCTGACATCTACAGCTATAATCCAGACCAAGATGGAGATCCATTTCTTGAAAAGGGGGTCATGTAAGTTAAGCTGTGATAACCATGCTTTTAACTTAGCAATCAAATGAATGTTACATGAATATGGTATACTGTTTTCTTTTAGATGGTCGATCAACTTTTTCTTCTACAATCGGAAGCTAAAGCGAGTTGTGAGCTTTCGTTGCAGTTGTATAAGGTAGACACTTGCTATGCAGTTCTGCATTCTTTTGCAGGAAACACGATGCGCGATGTTTTGAATCACTCACAAGTTTCTGTTATATTACAGCAAAATATCAGGAGATGACTTCCTTACCAGTGCACCATCCGATGGTGAAGAGGAAGATGCACTGATAGACATGGACATATAATTGACACCTTTCTGGCAGGAAAATGACCAACCAGTGTGGCATCCAGTTGTGTAGTACCAGTATATATCATGTATGGCAGTTTGGCAGTTGCCAGTAGGAACTACAACCAGAATTTTCTTAGCAGACTTCACCTGTACCGAGGCCTGCATAATATTATGATTTGACAGCAGGAAATTCTGCGTTTCTAGCCTGAGACTTGAATTGGCATTTTACTTGGTGACCTAAGCTAGTGTTTGTTGAGATCGAAATTCTCGTTCTATGCAGTTGAATAATGTATATTTAACAATGTTATGTTATGCTTGTAACTTGATTTGCAAATTTGCTATGCTGTTGTTTGAACGAGGCAGTGCCGACTCCTGAATGAGTTAAGCATTACGCGAGTTTGATATGGAGAATTTGTCTGCCGTTGGCTATCAAGGTTCGCCGCACTCTGTTTGCGACGATTCTGTAAGCTCATTACACGCATGCACAAAATTGATGCCAACGGCAACCAGCAATAATTTTCATCGAGTTCACAAGGGAATTTTACGGCCGAGCTCCACGCCCCCAACTTCCTAAGCTTGTCAGACAAGAATTTACACAACTTCCTAAGCAAAAGCTTCTAATGGCTATAGAAGCTGCGGTGTGGATAAAATCTTTTGAGCCCTGGGCTCTACGAGAGCTAACTTATCTCATGCTCTTGGAGGCTAACTAAACAGAGCTTTTCAGGTTCAAATCAGACAAGTCTTCAATACCAGAGGTAATTCCACTCAAAAAACAGGCTCAACAATGTAAGGCGGGCAAGAGTAAGAAACCATTGCTAAGAAAACAAATGCCCTTGAATGGCTGGGTTGGATCGCATCAGGAGTTAGACAATCACACGATCTGAGTTCAACAATGCCCTACTTGGTTTAAACTCACTTCCGAGCTCTTCCTCGCTTCCCCCTCTTCCCGCCTCGCCCCAAGCTCCCAGTTTTCTGAGCAGGAGACTCGGTTTTCTTCGGGCGGCCTCTGCCCCTTGCAGATGGCTTTGGCTCAGGAGTTGCCTTTTTAGCTCCCCTGCCTCTCCCTCTGTTTGAAGGTTTGCGGCCACGTCTACCCTTACCACCTTTTATTTCACCATTTTCATCGTCGTCGCTATCATCTTCCTCATCATCATCCTCTTCTGATTCGGAAACATCCTTGGTTTTCTTGCGCTTGTTAGATCGTGCATTGGTGCTAGCAGATGCCTTCTTGGCAACCTGGACCTCCACTCTGTCTTCTACTGCAGTGAAGAGTTCCAATCATGCATGAGTCGATGCAAAATAATAAAATGGTAAATGATATGAGAAGCATTTCAGCAGCCTGCATGATTACAATACCAGTCCATTCAAATTTCAGACAATACGCTCACAGCAAAATGTAAAGTAACAGCAGGATATAGAAATGGCATGTAAAGCCAAAAGTTGCTCACATACTTGACTACTTGAGTTACACCAACAATCACACTGGCACTATTAAGCGATTTTCCCTCCACAAGCGGAGCAGCCTCCCCGCACAAGGGCATAACCACATTAGCTCATAGAACTAAGCACATAAAAACTATTGACTGTAAACAAAAGGAACCATGGTGGTAGGGGACTATCCAATTATATACAATTGGAGACAATAATTTATTCTGCACATATCAAACCAAACTAAGGATGATATTCATACAACGTTAAATTTCTTGAAG
This sequence comes from Oryza sativa Japonica Group, assembly GCF_034140825.1. NCBI lineage: Eukaryota > Viridiplantae > Streptophyta > Magnoliopsida > Poales > Poaceae > Oryza > Oryza sativa. The sequence continues at coordinate 34,347,607 of NC_089038.1, read as the reverse complement.
CTTGCATACATAATTTAACAATGTGATTGTAAAACAAAATAAAGAGGACATGCAAAATACAAACCTTCAGTGGAGGTATCACCGTCATAAATATCCAGCTGAGAAAAAAAAACATTTATTATAAGATAACCAATAATAATCCAAAAACCTAGGGTAACGAGAGAATGCAAGAAATTAGCATACATCTGTACAGTTTGTACTGCGACTACTAAAAGAGATGCTAGATGATAAAACAAAATTATTAGTCTAAGCAATATAAGAGACGAAATAAGATAAGTGAATAAGGTAGCTCATTAAAGAACACCTTGGTAACAGATAAACTATCTTGATCAAAGCTGTGCTTTTAAAAGACTGTAAGGACAAATGTAGCCATTTTTAACATTAGTGTAGCTCCATTTCAAGGGTAGATAGCCTAATGCAAGTCTTTAAACCTAAAAGTTATAGCATAACATCCGTTGGTAAATCTAATGTGCCTTATTCGAGATAGAGACTATGATACCGCATAACACCTAACATAGCTGCTAACTCGAGCAACTCATTTTCTTTGTTGAACATCTCAAGTAAATGTTGCAACATATTGTAATCTCTTGGTAGCATCAAGCAGATGGCCTGTGAATTGGAGCACATTCAGTTACCTGATTAAGCCGGTCACTAGCAATTGATCTGTCTACAACAATCGCAGACAACCCATATCCACAACCAACACTGCAGAATGTGTCAGCAATTTAGTTGATTATACAGGAGCTGCAACTATATAAACATTTTGATTTAGTGTAGTTACCTTATAACATGCATTCCTTCAAGGATGTCAACCTTTTTAGGATTAGCAGATGACCTGCATTACAAGTTCAATGACTGTAAGAGGAATTCTATGGTTTTAACAATTGCTAGCCTAGTATTAAAATGATATTAACAGTATTCAATAGGCGTACTTTTGCCCATTAGGGCCATAGCCAAGCTCTCCATTTTGGGCTGTTCCCCAGCTTATGCAAGAATCATCTGCACCAACAACGTGGTGCATGTTACCAGAAGCCATGCAACGAATGTTCCAACCACTGAACAATAAAATCACCAGTTAAACAGATAACTTTGGATAACATCATTTGAACAGGCAGCTAATCACGATTTATCAACAGAAAGAATAGCCAAGGACGGAACTATTCATCACTATATGGTATCTACAGTTAAGTTTGTCCGCAAGTAACCTTAAATCCAATAATGGCTTTGGATACATCCAGTCGTCGCCTGTATTCTTTAACTTTCCCCACATGTACAACTGTCCTCCACCTAATAAACAAAGCAAATACCCAAAAATTAATAATAATGTGGTGTTCATTCTTATCTTTTTATGCAACACTATCAACATCATTTTGGTTAGCAGAATCCAAGTCTCCAAGGTTCAAGTATGATATTCTTAACAGGACATAAATAATACTACACAACATGAATCTCCATCTAACTAGCAGGAAACACATAGAGTGGGAAAAAAATAAACCTGATGCATGCTCATATCGGCCTATCAGAAGGCCAGAAAAAAATGAGCAGGCTTACGCTATAAGATGCTTAGTGTACATGCTAAAGCATTTAAAAACACTCAACTGGCTCCTCGACTACATAGGATCCCCTTTGCCTATAGCACCTCGCTACTCAATCATCAAAGCAAAGAGGTTGTAACAGCAAATTAGAGCAAAGCCAATAGTATCAACATTTCAGCAGACACAAAACCCTGATGACAATTGTTCACATAATAACACATGGGAGGATCAATAAAACGGCAATAAGTTGATAATAACTTGACAGATTTGTTGGCAGAGATAATGCACAGGAATTCCATAAGACAATAAAATAATGTCTTCCCGATTTTGAAAAAGTTAGCATGCGACATGCTGAATTTCATGTCTCATTTATTAGTCCATGCCATTTAACTGAATACATGAATAACAGTACAATCATCGAATTTCAGAAATACAACCAAAATGCTCTATAATATTATAATTACAAACAAAACAAAATATAAACTTACATCACAAATAGCTTATTTTCCATGTATGATACTCAGCTAATTGCCTAATTTACAGGCCCAAAGTGGTTTTTATTAAGTATTTCTTTATGATTGAGCCAAATAATAACAGAACTACTCTATCGATGTCCAAATATCAGAAAAGGAAACATACCGGCAGTGCATGCAGAACTTGCCGCACCAGCTGATATAATAGCATTGGGTGGCAGAACATTATGCTTCTGGAAGACTTCAACAAGGCGAGGCTGCCACTCATCCTTTTGTTCTCTATGGCCCAACCTATGCAAATAACAAGTGGATGGGGATCAGACCAACGATGCTATCCTGATTATAGTGGGATATTGGGTTATATGACATCAGTGTCTCACCTTCCATATCCACCAAAGCCCCATCTGCCAGGGCCAAAAGAAAAGAGAAACGATATTAGAAACCATAAACAGGGAACTGAAGAAAACATGTATTATTAGATATTGCAGATAGGAAACGGCTTGATAGCTGATACAGGACAGATGGATACTATCATACTAGCAAGTCAAAATAATTTAAAGTTGGTAATTGCATAAAAAATTGATGAATAAATAACATACGTGTAAACATAGCCACTTGAATCAACTGCAACTGCAGCACACAAGTAAATGAACAGTGTGAGATTGGTGTTAATCCTGAAAGGTTAGAATAACCAAAATATATATCTGTAAATATAACAGAAACCTGTATGATTTGTTCCACATGCAGCTTTGACGATAGTTTTCCCAGATAATGAAGCTATTGCCCTGGGACGGGGCTGGGGATCATATGCCAGCTTTACAGATGAGTCTTTAATATTGTACTGCAACAGCACAAATCAATTATCAGTGCATTGATATGAAATAAATGAACAGGTTATCTGTGTTAATAGAGTAGCAAACAACCTCATTGTCGGTTCCATGACCAAGCTGACCGTACTGGGGAAGACCTGCTGTACTGAATAGCACAGAAGAATAAAATACTGCCTCAAAAAAGTTCACGAACAACACTCACTAACAAGAGCACAAGCAGATATAATTAAAAGGGTTGAAAATATATTAGTGTCGTATTATAAGCAAGACATACAGTATAGTAGAGCCCTCCACTGATGACAGCCAGACAGTAAAATCAGCACCACAAACAGCATTAGTTGCTTCAGTAACAAGACAGGGCATTGGTGATGTCTCAATTTCTGCAGCAATTTTTGAACCAAAGGAACAAGAATCAAATAATGTAATAAATAAAGGGGAAATAAGCTGCCCAAAACAAGTAAAATAAGTTTATCAGTTATCACACATTGTGTCGCAGAGCTAGGAAGAATTTACGAAATGTCCAACATTTGTTAGCATATATTATAAGAATATGAAAAACTCCCCGTGAAACACTGCATTGCAGCATCAATGTCTAAACAGACAGATCACACATGGAAGCATTACCAAAAAAGAATCAACCATCCGCGAAGCAGATATATCCAGACTTTTCCAAAGACAGAATGATTTGTCTGCAGGACATGTATTTGGTGTACTACTGATGTCAGTGAGTTAAAAATGAACCAAAGGTACATACCATTCCTTAGGGAGCCTGTACCCAACTGTCCGTGTTTATTGTGACCAAATGAGAATGACTTCCCGTCATCGGTTACAACCACTGTGTGATTTCTTCCAACACTTGCTTTAATGACTTTGTACCTGAAAACATTTAGCACCCATAAATAATTCATCTCAACCAGTGCACCTGGTCAATTCATGAATTTAGCATACCAAGAGCTATTGTTAACAATTGAAGTACAAACAAATAGTTAGTTCCTACTTTGATAGTTCAGAAACAACAGTCGGCAGGTTACGCTGAAGAGTATCCCCATGCCCCAACTGCCCCTTCTGCTAGAAAGTAACAGTGTTAAAAAATATAGTGAAGAAAGGTGGCGTCAAGTAAATTTCGTACCTCATTTCGACCCCATGTATAGCAACGTCCTTCAGCATCCAAGGCAACACAATGGCAAGCCGCTGGATAAATGATGTTATAGAGTTATTACAGGAGTACTGAGGATCACCAGAAGATCGAATTTGCTTGTGGATTACAGGAAATAAATTAGGAAACTTAATCAACCAAGCCTAAATGCTTATGACAGAATGCCCTAAAGTTGAACTCTTACCACTCCTAGAGTTAAACTCCGTCCGATCACCCAAAACCAAAATTAGGAAAACGACAACCTCGTATTAAGTCCGTCTTAAAAGCACACATACTCGCTGGATGGTTGCATCAGCAGTCTATCTAGACCATTAAGTCCACTGCATTGTATGTTTCTCACACGTGTCTGAATCGCTAAAATCCAATCAACCAGCACCCCCGCGTTAGAACTTTCCATATGTACTATCTGTCTCGATGCTATCAATCTAATAGGTCATGACAGCATTTTGCAACATTAAGCAGTAAGCACACGTGTCTAAATCGCTAAAATCCAATCAACCAGCGCCTTCGCGTTAGAATTTTCCATATGTGTTATCTGTCGCAATACGGTCAATTTAATAGGTCAGGAAAACATTTTCCAGCATTAACTTGATAGTACTAAACAGAGTGGCGCCGTTTCGGCATTAGCTCATCCAGCCACTGGAAGAGCCCGCGAACTTTAAACCTGACCAATTCCACCTGACCTGGTTTCACGCATCCAACGAATAAATATAAACTAAACCAGCGGCAGTTCTCATCCCTCCGTGACTTGACTCTAGGAGACCATCTGAAACTGACAGAAGGACGAGGGGACTCACTGCACCCGGAGGCAACGAATCGTATGTCGACGCCCATGAGCGACCGCATCCGCGTCGGCGACACTAGGTTACCCTGCGCCCCGCCCACCACCTTCCGCCCCATGGTCTCGAAGTTGGTCGCGCCGCAGTACAGCAGCTCTCCCCCGGAGCCCGCGGCATCCTTCGCGCCGTCCGCCTTCTCCTCTCCCTCGGCGGCGGCGGGGACCTTCTCGGGCTCGCCGCTGGCCGACATTATCGCCGGTAGTAACGCCGGCGGCGGTGGAGGATTCCGATCCGAAACCCTAGATTTGTTCGGGGGTAGCGGAGAGGAGAAGCAACGAATGGGGGAGATTTGAAATTAGAGATTGCAGATAGAAACTCTTTTTATGTGCGGGTTAGTTATTTATGAGCCAGTGCGGATTCATAGTACGCAGTGGGTTCGGCTAGTGGGTCGACTAATCAAAGCGGACCAGGAGATATTTCCTATCACGTCAAATGTGGCACTGACCAGTGGGACCGGGAAAAGTGGGGCCCATTTGTCAGTGATGATCAGTTCGTGGTCCAAGTGGCACTGGGTTTAGTTAAGGCCGTGGTTTTAACTTCAGCCTTTTCCCGGGCTTCGTTCCTATGGACAGGCCAAGAGGCCCAAGACGACGTCGATGGGTCGTACTTTGCGAGGTGATGAGTTACTGACTTGTGGTCCATCGTCATCGTAGGGTCCACTTGTCGGTAGATTTGAGCATGGAGTAATAAAACTGTAAGTACGAGCAAATGTTGTGGTCATAACTAATTTTTGCTGGCTGGCCAGGCGAGGGCAAGGATGTCAGAAGTCATGGATTGAGGGCAACTCCAGTGTATGTTCGATTACTATATGTGTTAGTTCGTGAATGGCGAATGCAACTTTGGTTTGGTGGCTGCAGTGTGCACATCTATTTATGTGACCCGTTTACAATAAGAAAAGTTGAGAGAAATTGTAAATTATTTGATTTGGCTTGGATGTGTTCAACCCCGTCAGCAACAATTAAGGCCCTATTTAGATCCCCTAGTAAAATTATACACCCTATCACATCGAATGTTTTGACATATGCATAGAATATTAAATATATATGAAAAAATAACTAATTACACAGATTGTGTGTAAATTACGAGACGAGTCTTTTAAACCTAATAGCGCTATGATTTAATAATGTGGTGCTACGGTAAACATTTGCTAGTGATGGATTAATTAGGCTTAATAAATTCGTCTCGCGATTTACAAAAGCGGATTCTGTAATTTGTTTTGTTATTAGACTACGTTAAATACTTTAAACGTGTGTCCGTATATCTGATGGGACACGTCAAAACTATACACCCTTGGATCTAAACACGGCCTAATACTTTAATTGTCTAACATCGACTCAAGTTTGGAGGTCGATTCTGCTATCTCACACAACGATCGACTCTCTCAGCGTGATGTGTTCGATACTTTTGGCTCACGATTCGATTTCTCCACACACTGGAGCTGCTCTAAGAGGATAGATTTCCTTGTGAGGCTAGGTCATGAAGTAATATGGCGAGTGGTTTCGGGCCTTCACCTTGCTAAGCCTCAACCTTAGCTAAGAGAGTGGCTTCATTGAGCATAGATGTCTAGCGGAGGATATAGGAGTATGGAAAGGGAAGGTGGATGTGGAGCGGGATATGAAATTATAGGAGGAAAGTGATAAAGAGGATGTCATTTGAAGAACAAATATTGAGCTGAGCACCACGACGAGCCATGTGTGCGAAGAAGAAAGCTAGCCACATGATGATGGCCTTGACAACTCTAGCAATAAGGAGACCAAATGAGTATAGCTATATCGCAGTGGCTCATGAAGGAATCAAAGGTCAGTAGACACGGGCTGCACATCATCTGCCCTCGTCGGTCGGTCGTGTCATATACTTTACGAACAACCTAACAATCGACTCATTGGGTGGATAACAAAAACTAGCGCTGTCAGCTAGAGGGGTGCGAGGAATGATGATGACTGGAGAGGAGAGGGGGCAAGGACAACTGAACAGCAGATGAATGGTAGTAACTAGAGTGAGGGATTTGGAGGCTTCGACGTCAAGATGATAAAAAAGGCGGAGAAGAGATTGGAGATAGGATGACATCTGGGGCTATATGAAATACCATCTCTCTTAAAACCGCACCACGAGAACGCCTGCATTGTAAATTTATGAAGCGTATAAATTTATTGTATGTGACTATTATATGTATGAGTTTATTTTGTGAGATATTATTTAACAAAAGTAATATTTTAGTTTCGCCTCGCGAAGGGAAAACAAAAATAATTTTTATCTATGACAACCCTTTGGTATCAATAAAAATATAAATTTATGAAGTATATTGATGGAGTGTATAAATTTATTGTATACGACTATCATATTTATGAGTTTATTTTGTGAGATATTATTTAACAAAAATAATTTTTATCTCGCATAGCAAGATTTATCTTATAAAAATTTCCGTACAACTATAACAAAATATGCAGTTTTTAATGGTAAAAAAAAACTACGTTTTGTTTTATCTAAAATAAATTTTGCCATAGATAAAAATTATTTTGTTTTCCCTTCGCAAGGCGTAAAATATTACTTTTGTTAAAAATATCTCACAAAATAAACTCATAAATATGACAGTCACACACAATAAATTTATACACTCCATCAATATACTTCATAAATTTATATTTTCTTGATACCAAAGGGTAAAATGGACTTTATGATATGAATTTAACGGTCAACTGACAAAAGGGGTATATAAGAGATCCAAATTGAAATTTAGGGGTATGGAAGTGAATGCGCAAATCTCAGGGATATAAAAAGGATTGGATGAACTTTCAGGGGTACACAGGGAATTTTCTCTAAATGTTTCTAGTGATAGCGTTTTCAAAGTAAATTTGGCCATATATTGCTTTAGGAAACAAGTGTGACAAGGAAGCATAAATATGTGCTAATAGGTTCCTTGTGGTGGAATATGTTCACTCGAGTTTAACCTAACATGGATGCTCCCATATGATGTTATTTCAGTGGTAGGCGATATATATGTCAATAACGGAACGTTGTGGTGACTTCATTAATTTTATGATACACCGGTCCAATTTTTTTAGATACACATGAGGATCGAGTGTGTGTATGTATTTATAGAGGTGAGCTCATGTTGTTAGAATCCGCATTTATACGTACTCCATCCGTCCAAAAAAAAAGACAAACCCTAGGTTTTCGTGTCCAGCGTTCGATTGTCCGTCTTATATAAATTTTTTTTATAATTAGTATTTTCATTGTTGTTAGATGATAAAACATGATTAATACTTTATGCGTGACTTGTCTTTTTAATTTTTTAATAATTTTTTTTAAATAAGACGGACGGTCAAACGTTGGACACGGAAACTCAGGGTTTATCTTTTTTTAAGGACGGAGGAAGTATCTCTTAAAGAGATTCAATTCCAAAAAAATTATCCGGTATAAAAGCAGAGATAAACGGAAGAATATACCCACCTATCATTTTTATTATCTTTTCTACTAGGAGAATCATTTTTATTCTCTCGTTGAAATGCGGGGATGGATATAGCTTGCAGCCACGGGCAACCACAAAAAATGTCAAATTTCAACGAAAGCCCGACCCTCCCACTGACCCTGTTACCGCACGTTTGAGTAACCCGACCGCAACGAAACACACGCCCCAATTTTCTTGGTTCGTGATGACTCTCCCATAGGTTGATCCGATCCGTAGGTTCTCGATCCAACGGTCACCGTGACGCGCAGCTCCCTGCAGCCGACCTGGCCACCCACACCTTCGTGGTCGTGGCTTACCAGCACCACCCACCTACCGCTCGTAAAGCAACCGCCCCCCACCTCACCAAACACCGCATCCGGTGCACGAGACGGCGACCGGTCGACCACCCCCGCCTCACCGCGAGTCGTGAGACTGGAGCCGCACTTTTTTTCTTTCCGGCTTGTGGGCCCCACAAATCCTCAAACCCCCATCGTAACGCGTGCCACTGGAGAGCGGGGCCCACCGCCCCACTTTATATAAGCCTTTTGGAATTCGGCCCGGTCCAAAAATTCCGGGACGCGCTGAGGCCTGTGAAAGGAAAGGAAAGGAAAGGAGAGGAGTGGAGGCGAGGCGGCGGCGGCGGCGAGATCCACACATGACACATCTCGAGGCGCGCGGTGGGCATCAATTCTCCTCCACTCCACCGCGTTTTTTTATTATTTATCTATTTTTGCGCGGCCGCAAGCTCGCGCACCTTGTGCTATCTCTCGCCGCCGCCTAATAATAGCTCGAGTGACCAGGCACCACCACCGCCATGGGAGCGCTCGAGGAGGCCCACCTCGCCGCCGCCATCTCCGCGTGCGAGTGCGAGTGCTACGAGGAGGAGGAGGAGGATGACCTCGTCGAGGGGGACGGCGAGGCGGCGGCCGCCGACGCCATGGAGCCGGCGGTGCGCGCGCTGCTGCTGGGGCTCGGCGAGGACGCGCGCCGGGAGGGGCTGCGGAGGACGCCCAAGCGCGTCGCCAAGGCCTTCCGCGACGGCACCCGAGGTACGGCCCAGACTCCCTCCTCCGGCCTCCGGAGTTCGTGGATCCGTTTTTGTGTGTGTGTGTGTGCTGTTTGTGGAGTCCATGGCATAATTTTTTGATCCGTGATTTGCGAGCTGCGGGCCGCAGCTGTCTCTCTTGCTTGTCTAGCACCGAACCTGGTGAAGCAGAACAAAGCCGTGGGGCATTTGAACTCGTGTGGTGTTGTTTGGATCTCAGGACGATGGGTCGGGTTGTCTGGGAATTATTCCTGAATGATTGAATTCTATCTCGGTAGCCCATCATAGAAGTGATAACTTGATGTAAATGGTTTTGCCCATCGGTCATAATCATTGCTGTTATGGTGGTGTTAGGCTATTACAGCGCTATTATGCTTGTAGTTTCAGCAATTAACTCCCCTCTCTTTAAAAATTTAGCAACTGGCCACCAAACAGACTTTGATGCAAGCATGAATGACCAAAGTATGCAGCAGGATTGTGCAAAGAGAAGTTGGATTCGGATGGTTACAACGAGGATCCGTTGTATGTAGTTACTAGGAGTCTTATGATTGGATTGCATACTTGCAATAAGCCATTCCACAGTTTCTTATGGTTATGAAAATTGTTTATTTCAGTCTGCAATACTGGGAATTCCTGTAGTAATCACAATGGCTGTCCTTTATTTATTAGTCTACTTTTGCCTTATGGGCTGCAGCAGCAGGATAATGCTGTGCCATGTGCTTGGGTTTGTCTTTTTGGATTATTTAAATTATGTTAATCTATTATTACCTTCCAAAGTTCCTGCTCCGTACAGACTAATTGCAACTTCAACCGGCAGCTCTTCTACTTAGTACTTAAAATGTAATCTATTTTCTTTTAGTTCTCATCCTAGCCACACTTTTTACACAAACTCGCCTGCTCCTTGATTAAATTAGAAATATGTTCTTTGTTTCATTATGAAATGTAACGTTGGATCGTAGTTATGTACTGTTCCGCTGTTTTGACTTTTGATACATTACTACTACGATTTCAAAGAGAAAATTTGGAAATAAAAGTTACTTTAATTATTTCATAGCTGATGCCATGCCAACTTGCCAAGCATTAGTATCCTTTTTTGTGACCAGCTGGCAGTTACCATATTCTTGGAGAGCTTTCTGTATCAATCTGTCTTACGCAACCATTTTTTAATTTAATTGTGTCTACTTGTCCATAAAACAGTGCTTCTCATTTAGTTTGAGTACCAATTCATGGGATTTGGGGGGCATTGGAATTGATTACATTGTTCTTATATTTGTTTTATCAAATGGTTGTACTCTGGAAACTAGCCACAAAAAATGACTGTTTTTTCATCATTGCTTGTTTGATAAATTACTGCTGTCAATGAGAGACCGTAGTCTACATAAAGCTTAGGGGCAACTGAGAAGTGAGAACTAACCACCAAATTTTATTTGTTTCTCGGAGCATTCTTTTGGCCACAATCAACACTTAACAATGATACTCTTACAATATTTCCAAGAAGGGAACCCTTTATTGCTGGTTGGTTTACAGCATAAATTATACCATGAAAAGCCTGTTCTTGTACATTTATTCCATACTCGTATTACTTTAGAACACAATGCCATTTTTACCTGTGATGGTAAAGAGGACTGCTGATGTTCTGTGGTATTACTGGATTACTGGACCATTGTCAGCGTTGGAGCGTTGTTTGAGTATGCTGTTTCTCTTATAATCTCTTTTGAAAGAAAACTGTTATTTTATATTTATTTTAGTGGCTTAACTCACAAGAACAGAACCCTTACAACAGTAGCATGGTAATAGCAACTTTGAATACTCAAACTGGTAGGGCTAGGGAGCTTGTGGTTCTTGTCTTCTCCCAAGTTGTGCATGCATAGATGACAAAATAACAAGTCAACTTTTTTGGCTACTTTGTTGCAGCTGATAATGGTCTTGTAGAACTTAATCAAGTGCTGGAGTTATACAGTATAGCCAATCAGCGAACATTTGCTAACTCTTACCATTGCTTTGGAGTCGAATAAATATAATATTTTTCCGTATCATCTATAGGACCATTTTACACTAGACTGCTAGTTTACCTGAACAGGACAGTTTTGAGCTTGATGTGTGCAACTTGCAGCATCCCAATCCAAGCTACATCATGCTGGGTCTAATCTTGAAAGGTTTGTGTGAAGTCATGGATAGTCAGCACATGCGTTCATGTGCACAATCTGTGGTCATGTTATTCTTATGCAAGGCAAAGAATCCTTTCAGCCCCATCAGCAGGCAGTGGTGCCAATATATTTACTTTGTTGTATCAGCGTCTCTTCTTTGTTGTTACAATGTTTGGGCTGCTAACAATTATTTGTTTGTAAAAAAAAAACTGTAATGCAGTTGCTTTATGAGCTTTATTTGACATATAGTTAAAACTAATATTACAGGTTACAAGCAAAAAGTAAAGGACATTGTGCAGGGGGCTCTCTTTCCTGAGGTTGGTGTTGACAAGAGGACTGGTTCTGCTGGAGGAACTGGAGGGCAAGTTGTTGTTCGTGATATTGATCTTTTCTCATACTGTGAGTCATGCTTACTTCCATTCAGCATACAATTCCATGTTGGCTATGTGCCCTCTGGTGGAAGGGTTGTTGGGTTAAGCAAGCTTTCGAGAGTAGCTGATGTCTTCGCCAAGAGGTTGCAGAATCCTCAAAGACTGGCTAGTGAAGTTTGTGGTGCATTGCATGCTAGCATACAACCTGCTGGTGTGGCTGTTGCTCTGCAATGTTGGCACATACCTTTGCCAGAAAACTTGAAATGCAAGACTTTGCAAGGTTGGATTAGCACTTCACATTCATCTCGCTCTGGAGTTTTTGAGGGTGAGAGCAGCTCTTTTTGGAATGACTTCTCAGCCCTTCTTAAGCTTAGGGGCATAGACATGGAGAGGGACAGCCATTCTGCCTCCATAGCTTGGTGCCCTTTAAGGTCTCATGATGTCCCAGTCTGCAATGGGCACTGCAAGAAGGCTACAACCAACGGTGCAATTTCACCCAAATCAGTACCAGCTCCCTCTAATATGGTTTCTGCTGTTAGCTCAATGCTCTTATCCCTTGGAGAGGATCCCTTCAGGAAAGAACTTGTAGGTACTCCTCAGCGTTACGTGCAATGGCTGATGAAGTTCAGAGCATGTAACCTAGATGTGAAGCTGAATGGCTTTACACTCAATAATTTGAGTGTATACCAGAGTCCAGCTGGAGATGCTGCTGACCATCGAGCAATCCATTCTGAGCTGCATTTGCCATTTTGTGCGCAGTGCGAGCACCATCTTCTGCCGTTCTATGGAGTAGTGCATATTGGCTACCTTGACGGCGGAGATGGTGAAGTGATTGATCGATCTCATTTTCAGGCCTTGGTTCATTTTTATGGATGCAAGCTTCAGGTTCAAGAGAGAATGACAAGGCAGATAGCTGAAGCAGTTTATTCTGTTTCGCATTGTGGGGCCATAGTTGTTGTAGAAGCTAACCACATTTGCATGATATCAAGGGGAATAGAGAAAATCAGGAGTAGCACTGCAACGATTGCAGTTCTGGGTCAGTTTTTGACGGACCCTTCTGCCAAGGCACGCTTTCTGCAGAACGTAGTAGATACAACTGGTTTGGCAGTATGAATCACTTAGATCATACAAACTAGAATATCAGCTAAGAATACATGATTCAGAGAAGTACCGCAGCCACTTTAATATGGTTGAAAGTTGGTACCCAGTTCGGTGTGTTACCGGCAAACATTGCCCATTGGTTCGAGACCGGGGCTGGTGCCACGTCTCTCTGGAAGGAAAATGTCCATTTGCTTGGTGAGGGAAAATTTTCGTCACATGGAAGATTATATTGAAGCTGTCACTGGAAGCACCAAAAGGGTTTGGTTTTCTCTGTGTTGTACCATTTTTCATTTGCACGGCACTTGAAATCTATACTGCACTAATTGCAGATGTGCCGAGAAAGATATATACACAGAAGCAATGTTTGTCACATCATTTTTCACTGTAGCAAATTTTGATGAGATCAATGGCTCCAGCTCCTGTGAAATGAATGTGATTGTTCTCTTGAGTGTTGACCCGCCAATGCACTCGCTGTCTTCTTCTCTCTTTTTTTCCTGAGGGCATCATATGCATATTTTTGGCTCGTGGGGTTTGCACCAACTGGCATTTTGCCCTTTTGGTGCTTGTAGATTGCAGATACGCGGGGCTAGCGATTTACTGGTATTTTGACGGGCTGTTGCGACAGGTTGGTGGAGCACGCGACGTCTCCCTCCCCGCCGGGAGAACGCGCGCCACGGCTACCCGCCCGCTCACCACCAATCGTTCAAAGCGGCCGCGCGAACTAAGCAGCGGGACCGGATCTTACATCACTGTTCACTCATCGCGTGCCATGCAGACAAACGAGACGTGGTACTATACTACCTCATTCCTAACCGATCCCAGTCGAACAGTTGTTAGTTCATGGTAGCATGATGTGATCATCCCAGAAGAGTGTGTTTTTCCTCGCGTAGTTGCGGATAATGCTTCTCCTCGAACGTCTGAAGTAAGGAGAAAAGTCGGACAGGCAGCCTCTGACACACGTACACCTATTCAAGACTATATCTCTATCTCCAACCATATAACATACACTTTTAACGATATTTAAAACGAATTTTTTTCTTAAATTACTTAGCTGATCTACAATTCGATCACACCGTTATATTCGTTATAATTAAATCTTTACAACAAGATATCGCTTGATTATATTCCGATACAAAATAATCATATGTTTTAATCCATTAACATTTTTTTTCTTACGTGATAGGGACATGTTTCAATATGTGTCTTCAGCGTGTTTCACAAAATTCACTCACAAAACTAACTGTTACTACTCTCTCCTCTCTCTCTCCACCTCATGCATGCATGCATGCATTTTAACTAGTTTCAAAACGATTTTTCTCTTAAACTAATTATTCAACCTACGATCTGATCACACCGTTGTATTCTTTGTAATTAAATCTTTAAAACAAGATATCGCATGATTATATTTTGATGAAAGAAAAACATATGTTTCGATCCATTAACATTGGTTGTTTTATATGTGATAGTGATATGTTTCAACGTGTATCTTCATCATGTTTCATAAACTTTTTAAATGTTTCAGTTGCTGATATTTTTGTTTCACCATATATAACTTGATGTTTCACTTGTTAGTTAACTGGAACATTTGACTGACCGATTTTTTTTTGCATGCTGCATACACAGGTGGTGTGATGACGTGTAAACAGTCGGGCGTCCGATATTTGGTGGAATATCGGACGTCCGATGCGGAGTCATCTCCCGTAGTTGCCCGTTGCCAATTTTTTTCTACAGTAACTACAACTTCTCTGATATGGACAAAAATCCAAACTATTTAGGTGAGTTTCTGTTTATGGAAGAAGCTGCAGCTGTTAAAAACTCTCCCAAACATATCCAAAGATATTTCCTACGCTCATCTCTAGGATATTTGTAGGTATTGTAGGGCTAGTTTAGCTCCCATAGTCCCATTGAAGCGTACGTGCACACAACCAAAAATGTTTGCTGGAGCAGTGGAGAGCACGGAATGTTAGATAGCACCTACCCTTCACCGTCAAATCGGAACTACCTAAGCTTATCGATCGGGTGATCAGTTATGCTAAAGGCCTGCAGCTAGCTAGAGAACACAAACGCATCGATGAGTAGTAGTTGGAACGTGCCACTGCCCACTGCACGACTTTAGTTCTTCGACCCTGTGTGAGTAGTAGCGAACCCAGCCTCTCTATGTAGCGTGCTCCACCCGTACAGTACGCCCCTCCCTATATACGGATGATCACGCAGTACACGCTCTCCCTATCGTAAAACCCGCGAAAACCACAACCGAAACGCAAGGGTCGATCCATCCACGCCTATCGCGCGCGCGTGCATCGGGTCGATCGATCGAGATGGCGCCGGTGGCCACGACGTTCCTCCCGACGGCGTCGAACGAGGCGACGCTGCGGCCGTCGTTCGTGCGCGACGAGGACGAGCGCCCCAGGGTGGCGTACAACCAGTTCAGCGACGCGGTCCCGGTGATCTCGCTCCAGGGGATCGACGAAGCGGCGCGGGCGGAGATCCGTGCCCGCGTGGCCGGCGCGTGCGAGGAGTGGGGCATCTTCCAGGTGGTGGACCACGGCGTGGACGCGGGGCTCGTCGCCGACATGGCGCGCCTCGCCCGCGACTTCTTCGCGCTGCCGCCGGAGGACAAGCTCCGGTTCGACATGTCCGGCGGCAAGAAGGGCGGATTCATCGTCTCCAGCCACCTCCAGGTACGTCACGTCACGTCACTTCACGTCGTTACGTTCCTAGAGCACTCGAAGTCGACGCACGCGCGGGAACGGCGACATGTCGATCACCATGTCTGCTCTGTTGCTTCGTCAGAGCAGTGATCACCGAAGATATTCCTATGCCAATGTTGACTAGGTTGCAATTCCAATGGTTTGTCGTATTGGCCTCGGCTGCTATATTTTCAAAAGAAAAGAAAACGAATGGAATCCTTACACAATCCTGAATTCTCCAAAAGGATCTGGTAAAATATTCTTGTGTTATATTTCCCTTCATTAGCCGACGAACAGTTTGGAGAGACGAACTAGTCATGAAGGACGAAGACAACAGGAGTATTTTTTTTTTTAGAAAATAGGAGTAGATTACTGTCTTCAATTCAACAAACAAATTGACAGATCCCATGTTGCACTCTAAACTTCAAATTAATCTCATTTATACTGTTTCTGTACAGTCTTTGTGAATGGACAGACCCGTACGACCAATGAGAGGCCAAGAACCTTAACCTTTCAAACTTCCAATTGTTTACCACCGTTTCTATAGCTGCATAACTTCCTATTCTTTGTGCACCAACGTTTCTGTAGCTATCATCTTCGTTGAAACAATTAAATATATTTCGGTAAATCTAACTCAAGAGCATCTCGATTTAGTCCTAACCAGCGACACGACATTGACCGGAAGAATTTACTTAACTATAGTAATACTAGTCCAACAAGTAAGTAGAGAAATATATTTCTATCACCTATGTTTCAAATAAAATTTTCTCTTAGATTACTCATCGAATTTACGATCCGATTACACTGTTGTGTTCATAACAATTAAATCTTTATAACAATATCTCACATGATTATATTTTTGATAAAAAAATACAAATTACTTTTATAATATATCTAAATTACTTTTAGATTTTATTAAATTACCTTTTAGACATATAAAAGTAAATTCAATAAAGCCTAAAAGTAATATATATATATATATATATATATATATATATATATATATATATATATATATATATATATATATATATATATATATATATATATATATATATATATATATATATAAAGTAACTTAAAACAAAACGAAAGTAACTTGTCACGACATTAGAAGTAAATCCGTTGTGGGGGGTAAAAACATGAGTCTATCTAAAAATTAAATGTAATTAGCATACATTATGGAATTGATTAAAAATGGTAATAAAACAAACAACTCACAAAAGTATTTTTTTATATATGATAAAAGTAACTTACATATTAATAAAAGTAATTCATAGATATTTTTTAATAAAAAAAATATAATTATGTAAGGTTTTGTTGTAAATATTTAATTGCAACGAATACAATAGTTTAATCGGATTATAGATCGGATAAGTAATTTAAGAGAAAATTTTATAAGAATAAAAAAAGGCATACATTGTTAGGTATAGACGTAAAGGTCTCTCATTAAAACAATACAGTGTACAGTCTCTGTGTAGTCACGTCCAATATATTTGTCAGTTTCAATTTACAGTTTTACACGTTTAGAGTTTACTGTAACGTGCAGGGTGAAGCGGTGAAAGACTGGCGGGAGATCGTGACCTACTTCTCGTACCCGGTGAAGTCCCGCGACTACTCGCGGTGGCCCGACAAGCCGGCGGGGTGGCGCGCAGTGGTGGAGCAGTACAGCGAGCGGCTCATGGGCCTCGCCTGCAAGCTGCTGGGCGTGCTCTCCGAGGCCATGGGCCTCGACACCAACGCGCTGGCCGATGCCTGCGTCGACATGGACCAGAAGGTTGTCGTCAACTTCTACCCCAAGTGCCCCCAGCCCGACCTCACCCTTGGCCTCAAGCGCCACACCGACCCCGGTACCATCACGCTCCTCCTCCAGGACCTCGTCGGCGGCCTCCAGGCCACCCGCGACGCCGGCAAGACGTGGATCACCGTCCAGCCCATCCCCGGCTCCTTCGTCGTCAACCTCGGTGACCATGCTCACGTGAGTACTACGGCCACACTGTATCCTTGGTGATTTTGTTTTAGATCATGCATCTCTTAGGCAATGTGAACTTGCAGTATCTGAGCAATGGGAGGTTCAAGAACGCGGATCACCAGGCGGTGGTGAACTCCGACTGCTGCCGGCTGTCGATCGCGACGTTCCAGAACCCGGCGCCGGACGCGATGGTGTACCCGCTGGCGGTGCGCGACGGGGAGGAGCCCATACTGGAGGAGCCGATCACGTTCGCGGAGATGTACCGGCGCAAGATGGCACGCGACCTCGAGCTCGCCAAGCTCAAGAAGAAGGCCAAGGAGCAGCGGCAGCTGCAGCAGGCGGCGCTGCCGCCGCCGCCGCCGACGCAGGTCGCCGCGGAGTTGGCAGCACAGAAGCCCAAGTCTCTCGACGAGATTCTTGCCTAGATCGCCATGGACGCAGCGCGATCGATGTGTGGAGTACTGTGGACTAGATATAAGTATAACTATGCTGTCTATGCATTTGCAGCACGAATGCTTGAAGACTGAAATAATGTGTATCTTCCGTCGAAAATCGAAGCAGTCGTAATACTACTAATATAGTAGTAAACGAAGTAAGGACTCTTTACATGAGACCTTCTTTACATTTTCAGAGTTGTCTTTTCTCTATATCGGCTAAGTAATAGCTAGGGACAGACCTCCCGCCTCCCTTTGTCAAAGAGAGCAAAAGGGGGAGAACTTTATATGAAACATGACCAAATTCACTTATGAACTGAAAAATATCTCACGCTCATGACCTTTAAATTTTGATAAGGAACAGGGCAAACATATGCAGACGTGATAATTAACTGGCCAATTGCCTACCACTCGGCAAGAAATGCAGGCTAAATGGTCCTCATCATGCGGCCCAATCACTTGGTGCATGCAAGTGGAACAAGTTGGCCCACGAGCACAAGCATAGATCGCTGCCATTGGTAGAGATCCAACCTGGGCCGTCCATCCCAACGCCCGATCCGTTCGTTCGCCGCTCACGAACCCAACCCCATATTCCGTGATCTTTTCGATCTGGGTGACCTGAGCACTATCGGACGGCTGTCATGAACCAACCCCATGTCAGCTTGTCAGGGGCCACAAAATAAAAATTACACTGTCCCGTTCTTGAGGACGCGATCATTGCGACAACTCAAATCACTTCATCCTCCCATGCTTTGCAGTTTAAGTACACACGACAAAAGAAGAGATAAAAAACCAAGCTGATTACTGAAGCCTCTATCAGTCTGTCACCCCACCGTGCACCAGCCAGCAGTAATAAATCAAAAACCGGCAGACGAGCCCCCGGTTTCGAGGTGCACGAGCCAGCCAGGATCCCCGGAAATGTGGGGCGGCTCAGGTGAGGCACGCGACGACGACGCGATCGATCGATCACACGTACGCGCGGTGGGCGCCGTCCCCGTTGCGCTTGTGCAGTGCCCTCCCGCGCAGGCAAACCATCGCATCGCACAGGGCAGCGTACGCGCGCAACGCCCGCAATCTCGCACCCGTACGTCGCGGTCGCTTGCTCGCCATGCACGGCGCGCGTCGATCTCCTCCGGAAAGGCGGCCGCCCCGCGCCCGCTCACGCGCGCGAGCCCGTGACAAGATCGAGCAGGAGTAGTACGCTCCCATGCCGCAGCGCTGTTCCATCCGCGCGCCCGCAGCAAAAAGGCAAAGGCGCCCCGCGCCCGTCCCGACTCTGTGTGCGCGAGCCGAAACCGGGCAAAACTTTCCAATATCCCTTAATTATACATTTTATACGGTGTGCTATGTGTGTGTGTGTGTGTATGTCGTGTGTATCCGTCGTCGATGAACTCCGTTGATCTTAATTTAAATATTGTGGTTTTGCATGCACGCATGGATGTGCAGGCGGCAAGTTGCAAGGCGTGACGAAATAATTCGGCAGCTGATATGCTGTAACGTGGTTCCTGTAGAATATGTCATCGATTTCAGTTTGGAGGCTCCAAATTAATGGGTGATCGTACTGCCACACCTGCAAAACCGTGAGCATAGCATAGCAGCAGACGCCCGGTATTTTGCAATCTGTTGGCTGAACAGTATTGTCGCGCTTGTCATCACGGAGAAGCCAGAATTATTCCGGCCCAGTAGAGATTATGGACGTACAGGTTTCAGTTTCACTGCTGAAGTGCTCATGTGTGCCGGTGATGGCGAGGGCCCAACGGTATGAGATGGTGAATCCTCGTATCGTATCGTCACATGCAGCTAGCCAGCTACGCCGAAAAAAAAAAGAAGCCTCTCTTTATCGGAAAAGAATCAACATAGTACTACTCCACTTCCTAGTGTCAAATCATCGTGCATGGTGACAGATTACCTGTGGTGAGAACTCAATGACCTGTTAAACTCGACACGATGCAAATAAGGCCGATGTTTAGTTACCCAAATTACCAACTTTTCATCACATCACATTACATTAAAAACTTTTCTACCCACATAAATTACTAACTTTTTCCTCTAAACTATCAACTTTTTTCTAACTTCTAACTTTTCCACCATCTAAACACAGCCTAAACCGAGTTACGGCGTACTCTGGATTTAGAACCCGTTCACAAGTGGGCGACCTCACCATCAAAGGCTTATCCTGAATAATCCATACACCAGCCTGTTCTGGGGCCACGTACGTGCCCAGTTGAGATCAGTAGATCACCTCGCAAGGGTGCATGCTCTGCATGACAGATCAGGGTGCACATCCACCGGGCAGACACGCCGCCGGCAGCACGTACGAGCTGCGAGGAAAGCAAAATAAATGTGGTGTACCCCTCGCCCGACGACATAAGAAACGCATGTTTCAACACTGCAGGTCTCACGCGAACGCATCCATGTATGCGTGGTGCAGGCTGCAGCCGTGCAGCTGGTGGGGAATCGAAGCCAACGGGAGGACTACGTCGCAGCCGCCTTCTTTATAAAAAAGAAAAAGAAAACAAGATTTGAAAGGAGATATATCCCTAAATTACGAGAGTGTTAAGATAGTATTGAAACTAAATATTACTTATCACTGCACTATCAAGTACATCTCGATGTAGTCGTCATCTCGCTGGTAGCGAGGAAGATTTTGCAGGGCACGCCGGTGTGAATATTTTACATTTTAATCATTTTTAAAAACTTTGTAAATATATAAAAAAAAACTTATTTTAAAATGGTTCTTTTTCTCAGCATTAGTGACCTTCATGTTCAACGTCTTGGTACCAACAACACTAATGTTAATACCCTCATTTTCTTAAAATACTTATGTCATCGATGTAAAGGGGATCGATGCTAATGATAATGGCAGGATCTATTTGTCAGTCCTGGAATCTAGCACACCGATGATGACTGTGTCTTAATTCTGAGTTCGGCGCACGAGCTGATATGCACGCCAGCTTCGCGAAGGTTCGGCAGAGTCCTCCTGCCGTCCTGCGTGGTGAACGTGCGCGTTTGAGCGGTTGAGCCGGATTTAACGGTGAACAGGCAGTCGGTGCTATACCTGTATAGCTATGTACTCCTAGCTGAATAGCTGCGTCCAGTTTCGGGGAAAGATTGTTGATCAGTTTGGGAACTCTCCGCATGTACCTGCCCATTGAACCAGGGGTAAGCTATTTTTACGTTTGATTCCAACCTCCAGAACTGAGAATACTGGAACAAAAATGATCTATAGTAAAAGATCCAGACTAGTAAGAGAAGACTGTAAGAAGGCTAAATGCTGATATGGATGAGAGAGGAGAGGAAAGAGAGGAGAAACGGGTAATAAGCTTACAGCCGGCTTAGATACATAAAAATAAAGGGCTTGTTTGGTTTGGTGCCAAATTATGCCCTACCAATTCATTGGTAATTTTGAATAGTGCTTCTATATGTTTGGATTGGTGCCAAATTTTACCAACACCATTTATTAGGTAGTACAAAATCTGTCCACCCAAATTTGGTAGTGCCAAAAGTTGCCTAAACTTTGGTACTACCAAGATTTTGGTAGGGCACCAAACCAAACTGGCTCAAAAATTTGTGAGAGAGATAGGTGGACATATATTAATAGTTAAGAGCTAATCACTATGTGAGTTGGTTAAGAGGTAAACTGTAAAGATCTACTAGTATACAGTAAACAACTATTTACTGGCTATATTATTAGCCATGTTCTAACTCGATACGTTGATTATGCTCCAGGAACTGAGACAAACAATATCTTTTGCTTTTGTTTCAGACTTTCAGGTGTGCTAATGACCAGGTTAGCATCCCTGTAACATGTGAAAGTGAAACATGGGATTGTAAGCATTCCCAATCTCGTGTTTTCACTTTACACTCAGCAGTCAGGACTAGAGCAGTACTCGTACGGTGGTAGCACAGCAATCAGCAGCACCCAGACTTCGAGAAACGACACAAACCGCTTACCGATGCCAAAGTATCGCCTCACCTGCGAAACATACACGCACAGTCACACACTGACACACACAAAAGAAAGAAAAACAAAAGGTGACACATGTCGATGCCATTCCTGCAATTTTCGCCCAACTCCAGTGGCCAACACCTAACCAAACTGCTATATATTCCAAGTCCGTCTTGCCCTCCTCCAACCAACAGCTCGCGCGCCAAGCAAAGAGCCAAAGAGAGATCGAAAAGCCACCGCCGAGCAACAAACACAGCTCGCTCGTTCCGCCATTGGCCGCCGCTCAATCGATCGTTCGATCAGCCTCATTCTCGCCGTCAACCATGTGCAAGGTCATCACGATCCAGTCGCTCGTCTGGCTGCGCCGCACGGTGCGGCGGTGGCGCTCCCGCGCCGCGGCGCGCCCGGCCGGCAGCAAGATGGAGCGGGACGGCGACGCGGTTCCGGCGGGTCACGTGGCCGTGCGGGTGGGAGGCGGCGGGGAGGACGCGAGGCGGTTCGTGGTGCGGGTGGCGCACTTGAACCACCCGGCGTTCCGGGAGCTGCTCCGCCAGGCGGAGGAGGAGTACGGCTTCCCGTCCGGCGCCTCCGGCCCCGTCGCGCTCCCCTGCGACGAGGACCACTTCCGCGACGTCCTCCGCCGCGTGTCCTCCGACGAGCGCCACGACCTGGCCTTCTGCCGGCCCGCCGCCACCTGCGGCGTCACGAAGCGCCGCGCCGAGTCGTCTTCGTCGTCGTCGTCGCGGGCGCCGCTGCTTCAAGGGATGGACAGCCTCGTCTGGTGATCCGCGCCAATCCGAAAGCCTCGTACCTAAGCCACCGATAAGCAAAAGCAGCTGCAAACCGTGCACGCGCGTCCATGTCGTCGATCGGCGGCATTGCAGCTGGTCGTTCGGGCGCGCGTGGCGACCGCGGGACAAGAAGGCCGTGCACGACACGTACGCACGCGGGCACATGCAAGAACGCGCGCTGGGGCATGCATGCGACGTCTAAAGGGCGCCCTCCCGTGCTCGGCGTAATGGCGGCGCGCGCAACTGGGGCAGGCGGCCGGCACACAGTACTGTAGCTAGCTAAGCTAGCTAGCATAGCAAGTAGGCTATAGCTATCTGCCATGGGCTGACAGCTACTACAAGATATACTAATCTGATTGAGAGGGTGGTGATGATTTTAGGTATTCTTCTCCCTGTAATTCTACTCGGAAATTAATAAAGAATCGATATATGGCTTATTGTGTAGTGCATGTATGCGTTTTGTCGTCGTTTGTCATGTGCTCGTGATGTTGATGTGGCAAACTTGTCTCAACCCAAAATGGTTTGGATCTTTGGATATGCCATGTATTAGCCTTTAAACTAGTGGCATGCCTTTGTCCTAGCTTCTAGCAGCCGGAAGTCCGGCACCAGTCGATAATACAGGAAAAAATAACAGCAAAACAAGAGCTGCAGTGAACACGATGGACGACGGATGAACAGTTAATGCGGATAGTTTAGCTAGATCAAAGTCAAGGCATATGGACACATATGGTTCAATATCAATGCTAGTGGATACTCACGCGTTGCAACAGGCCATTAGAACTTCTTTTCTTTACCGAGAATTGATTTGATGATTGATGTTTTACATACACTTTGATAAAATGGTTAGTATAGTTTGATGGCTAAAAATGTGAAAGCTGCTTTATAACAATCAATAATGCAGTTAGTATGTTGTAACGATGTAGGAAAAAAAATATCTTCATTCCAAAATATAACAACATATGATCAGATTTAAAGTTTAGAAAAGAGGAAGTAAAAAATACAAGCGGCGGAGCTAGGGGCCGGTAACCATGGGCAATTGCCCGGGCTCCACCGCCGCACACATCATTAAAGCAAGTTTAATAGTATAGCCAACTATTGGCTTCAAATTATCTATAGTCAATTTAATAGCCAGTTCATACGATAGTTACCTATAAATATATATTACACAATTAATATCTAGTCCCACATGTCATACACACATATATGTTGGAGTCCGTGCTGCAGCTGGCTACAAATCTGTAGCTCGTTGTTCTTCTCTCTCCTCTTTTATCTTCTTAAAATGTGTTTATAGCTGGCTTATAGTCTGCTATTGTACCTGCTCTTAGAGTAGTCTTAAATCATGGTGCTTAACCACAACATACAGCAGTATAAGCACACTACTTGGTTGGGACACTTTAATAATTTGTATAAGTATTAGAGAGCATGCTTAGCCACAACATGCAGCAGTATAAGTACGTTTTAATAATCTGTTAATAGATGTTAGACACACAATCATCTAGAGTAACCTGAAGCACCATGAATGTTTACTAGATCGTTGTACCTATTACTTGAGTGCAAGTTATTAGATGTCTACAACCTGAAAGCAAAGTAAATTTTCTAGCGTCCATTATATTTTTTTTCATTTTCAAGATAATAAATTACTAAGTCCCATAGTCTGCAAAAACACAACCATCGTTTTCCTCTAAATTAGAATACGGTAAAAAAAATTGTTGTATGGTGCATAGTCTATGGAGTTATATGAGATTTGTTATATATTTGTTGGCGTTGTTAATAAGGCTTGCCCAGGCTAACAAAAGTTTCTAGATCCGCCACTGCAAAATACATATGTGCATATGCATACCTACACTCCATTCTTAGTCTCTCCGCTCTCATCTTTTGCTATTGCTGTCTAAGGGCAGCCACAATGTGAACATAAGGGTGGGTTTTAAGACTCTAAAGTGAACCTTATATATTGTGAGAGTAGTCTTTATAGGTGGCATTTATTTGAGCTAGCCATATGTATAAAGACCACCCACAAGGAGTAAAAAAAATATATTATTCTTTCCTCTCTCATAATAGTGATACTCTCTCTCCCTCTCTCAATGGCTAATCTTGGGTTTGTGGGGTCCACCTTAATATCCACTCTTTCCATATACATTGTGGACATGATAATATATTTTAGTGTGATCCACCATAATAGCAATGTAGTTCATATACATTGAGCATGCCCTAAGACGTGTAAGCTAGCATAGTAAATAAGTAATCCCTCCTATTCTAAATATTAAATATTTATAAAAAATTGATTAAATTTAAAATTCTGTCCATCAGTTATATAGTACAAAATCTAATAAGTTTATGAATTATGATAATATTTGTGAGATAAATCTACATGTATCATTTCTTTTATTTTGAGACTAAGTATTTAAGAAATTATCGATCGATAGTAAGTTGGTCTTGGAGGAGACGAAATACCGTTTATTTGAGTTGCTTCGTATGTGAGACTAGGGTTCAATTTGTTGGTCCACCACAAAGTGTGTTTCCACCCTCTTGCCAACTTGTATATAAGATCTGAGGTTGATAACGCTGGAGTCACATAATAGCAGAGTTGGTATGACAATTCAATTTGTAGGGACCAGATTAAACTTTAAAGCATGCAATTCGAACCACGTATACGCTTGGATTCGGACGTGGCAGGTTCCTGTCTTTCCGATCCGGATACGGATTAATGGTCTCTCCATCCAGGCATCCATTTCGGCAAATATCAAGCTCGTCCGCAGCAAATAAGCGGATGTGCTGCAGCTGTCCAACTCCCAAACGAACTGCACGCCTGAGAAATAGCAGGGCTACTGCCTCATGAAATTAATCAGCTAATTTCAACAGTTGGTTTAACTGGTTTGATGTAATTTTGGAGTTCTTAGGCCTGTAGTCTCACAACCTTGTTTGTTGTACGTAATCTATATTCAAACTCTTCTTTGTCTTAATGAAGTTGGCCGTCGTTTCGTCGCTGGCCTAGCGGAAAATAAAAACAAAAATCAAGCTAATGCCATCATCTAGGACATGCATCCTGCCACCGTGTCACTGTCAATTCCACACTGGATTGATCAGAGTACTCTGGGAACAGTGTCGCATACGCCCCCTCGTTGCACATTTCAGCTGCACAAAGTTGAGTACATGCATCTTATTATGCTCCTAATTACTAACACCTGTCGATAGGGACTTCTAGTACAATACATTTAACTGATTAAAGCTTGGTCTGATCATCCAGGGTAAGGCAGATCTGGTTCAGCTGAGGATTCATAGGACAAAACCTCGTTCCAGACAAGATTTGAAGTCTGGGCTCTGGACCAACTGATCATTCAGAATGCTGTAGGATTCATGGGACAAAATCTCGTTCCAGACAAGATTTGACAATGCTGAAAACTTCACTGCATGCATGTTTGCGACCTCTGCACCCTGCACCGGATATCACTATACTAACATGTGTCACCTAAATAGAACAACATAACAAAATTATAAACCATAAATTTCTGCACTTGCCATGTCTATATACTACTACTAGCACATGGATCTTTTTGTTTCAAGATAAAACTAATAATTAGCTAATTGACCATCGTATCGTAGCCACGTAGCGAGCTGAATCGTGTGTACCCCAGGGCAATTCCAGGATGGATTTCAGCCAGTTACACTGCACTTTCAGGTTCGTTATCTCTGAAGATTATATCCTTCGCTGCCGCCAAGCATCTGCGCTCGTGCACGACGCCTAAGGCTCAGCGCACGATCACGAAGGCCGTGTACGTGTCAGCTCGCCAAGGCGGTGAACATGCACAACCCCCAGAATCTTTGTGAAATGATGAAGAACCCCCGTGGATTGAGCGACTGTTCCAACCGAAATTGGTTTTTGTCCTTTTGGTTGCGAGATCACATCATCTAGCTACACGCAATATTATCATCTAATAAAATGCAAATGCATTATGCATGAGCTAGATAGGAGCTAGCTGAGTGCTGAGAGGCTGAGACAAGAGAGAGAAAAAAGGTTCTTATTTTTAGAGTGTTCCGGAATAAATTAACTCGTCACTCATAGATGTATGCATACACATGAATGACCAGATGCATGAACCGGGCATTCTGGTGCTTAGTTGTACTAATCGTGACTAACAATTACCAGTGCATTCCTGCATTGAGTATTGTTCTTCAGATTAATTAGGAAAGACCCTGAGTTTCTGCGTGTTCGCTAGTGATTCTTTCATATTGGAAGTCTATGTGCTATCCAGCTGAGCTGAAAAAGAAATGAGTTTTTTTCTAGGCATGTTTTATATATGTAGTATATATAGATTACTTTGAAATTAGCTACGAGTCACAAGAATCTAGTAGTTAAATTGCTATGCAGAGTCAGCCACATGCTCCCATGACACACATGGCACCACCACATGTATCACCATGGTCATGGAGAATCATCATTTGCAAGGCATCCAGTATGCTACTTAACAAATTGCAAGGACGTCAAGTGCGTACTTAGCGTTGGTGGTTGACACGTAGAGCATCTGTGAAGCACAGGACAAAGGTTGATTTGGTGACATATGATTAGCGAATTAGGAAAAGGACGAATAGACTCATTTGGCTTATAAGCCTACATATAAATCTCCTCCTCGCAATGTTCCCTTCACACCCTTTTCTATTGGCGAGATCATAAAAGAGAATCTCTGTTCGGTGAAGCGATTTAGAAAGGGGAAAACGGATGAAAAATATGATTATATTTTGGTACGCTTAATCATTTGGCTAATCATTTATCGTCAAACAAGGTTGATAGTTAAAGACGTCTAATACCATTTTCAAATGTGTACCTGCAGCTAATCATGCTACTCCACACACAATAAGATTCAGTCAGAACTGGGTAGTTTTAACTAAAAGTGCAAAACATGTCAACCGATCATGCAACCAACTATCCTACAGTAGTTTATACTCTGCTAAATATTCAGGCTTCTTTATACTCTCTAAATATTTGTATTCGATCCTTGCACGCAATAATTTTTTTCAGTAAAAATATATTTTTTGTTATTACATAGAAGCTATGCATGTGTACATCGTTGTTTATAACCACGCACACCCAACTCACACAAGCAAAAACATTTCTCGAGAAACAATATGGTGATACTGTAATCGCACCAGCAGTCGACAGTAGACCAAAATTAAAAATTTGTTCACAGAAAAGTAATAGTTCACGTCAAATCGTTTGGATATTGTGGAGGCTAAGCCTTTTATGCGGTACAGCGAGAATGCTGAATGCATCTAGACAAATGACACTCTGTCTAAAGTTAGAAATTTGAACCGTTCTTTCCAATGCATGGGCACTACTTAGGCTCTGTTCGTTACAGAGTGACAGGGGAGATATGTCTCATTTTCCACGCGCACGTTTTTTAAACTACTAAACGATGTGTTTTTTATAAAAAAAAATTCTATAGTAAAGTTGCTTTAAAAATCATATTAATCTATTTTTGAAATTTAAAATAGTTAATACTTAATTAATCATGAGCTAATGGCTCACCTCGTTTTACGTATCTTCTCAATCTCCTCAATCCCCTTCTCCTTAAACACACCCTTAGAGTACAATATAACGCAATGTACGACGTTGCACTTAAATTGATGTGAAACATATACAATGTTTCTGTTCTATCTCTCTTTTTTCGCAGCTTCGCTGGCGCAAATAGCAAAAGATGAAAAGGCTATGTCTGCTCCTTTTTTTTTTTGGTTGCACGCCCTGCTGATTCTTTCTTCTTTGGCGCTTTATGACGAGACAGTCCTATGATAATATTATCAGGAAAGGTTGGAGGATGCACTACTAGTGCGTAAAAAATGTATGATAGTTTATGCCTGCAAATATATATTCTTTTGTTTGATACTTAGTGCTCGCAATCTTCCTGAATCACTGGCTCGATCGAGAGAAGCAAAATGCAGTAGCAGATAATGATCCTGCAGGCCAGAAATGAAAAAAATCGAACTGACAAGTTACTAGTACACCGGTGTTTGGTCAGGTATTGTCTGCTACGTTGCATATACGTCAAATTTCGATTCGTTTTGCTTTGGCTGTTTACGATAAGTGCCATGTTAATAAGCGAAAATTAAACATACTAGTCATGAACAGAGAAAAACAAAAACAGTGGTTAGCCTTAGTTTGTTTCATCAGCATGATTACCGGCTAGAGCTAAATAACTACTCCCTCCGTACTAAAATATAACAACTTTTGTTTGGATGGGATATATTCTAGTATTATAAATCTAGATAGGAGGCACTATGATGCATTCCATTCAACCAAAAATTGCTATATTCTGGAACGGAGGGAGTAGCTAGCTTACTTCACCAGTTGATTTTCTAAACCTTACATAATCTTTTTTTAGATAATCTTAATTTAGCAATTTAGAAGTATGTACCAATACATTACATTCCTTGGTGTTGACACTTGACATTTCAGACTGAAAGCAAACGATATATCCTACTTATTGCGGCCACTCTGCATGCTAATTAAGCTCATATACTTTGAGCAGTTCTTATTTTTATGGTACACTTTGTAGCACGTCATCGTGGTCCTTTGATCGTTTCCCGTGCATCTATGGCGATCATCACTTGGTTGACAACAGTTAACACGAATTTTAAAAATAAATGGAAGTTAAGGGTGTCATATAGTTAGTCATAGGATGCAAAAGAGAGGATGGCATGGAAAGTAAACCGTCATCCTCATCATTCTGGGCTGCAACAACCGTTGTAGACAGCAGCCAAGTATGAAATTCCTAAACAAATTACTAGTAGAAGAGAATCCTTACTTTAGTGGTTCAGACTTCAGACCATTTCTCCTTTTGTTGTTGTTTTATAGCTTTAGAAAACTAGAGATCCAGCCTGAAAAGGCAGAGGTGTGAGTACTTTTTTTGGACCTCTTTTGTTAAACTTTCACCGGCCGGAATGGATCAGGATTTATTCTTTAAAGCAAGTTATCCTTACTGCTACTAAATTTGTAATAACTCCAAATTAATTATGCAAGCCTCAAAACCACCGGACCAAAGTACACTGTATGTCCTTCCAAGTACACCCACTTGGTTGCCACTTGCCCCGGTGGTTATGCCAAAACAATACGACTTCAGACCATTAGACGCTAACCAAGTTTGGCGTTCACATTCTTATGCCCTCTGTGACCTGTGGAATGGAACATCACCTCAGCTTTCCTCTAGGGTCTAGGCTCAACTGGCTGAAAGAGCACCAATGCAGCCAGTCAACGTGATGACGTAGGCAGGAAACTTGAACATATGCGGATGGGTTTTTAATTGGATTTAGTGAGATTAAAGAAATAGCACTGATATAATCGTGTGTTAATTGATGTATTCGTAGGTGTGTCAGTGGTGCTGTGTACAAGGTGGTGCATGTACTTATGCAGTCCTGTGATCGAAAAAAATAGTGAATTTAATAAAACTAAAAGTACTTTGATCAAATTATTATAAAACTATAGATTTGACACTAAATTTACCATAAAACTAAAATATCACAAAACTACATATTTAGTAACAAATTTTGTTATCACAAAACTATAAGTTTTGGTGACAATTTAATCACAAAACATGAACAATTATAAGTCCAACATAACATTAGTGCTAAAGATTTAAGCCCCATAATTTTGTGATAATTTTATTATTAAACATGTAGTTTATGATGCTTAGCCTTAAACCTATAGTTTTATGATAAATTTATCGTTAAATCTATAGTTCTGTTATATATTAACTTAAATATATAGTTTTATGATGATTTGACCAAAGTACCTGTACTTTCGTAAAATTTACTAAGGCCCTATTTAGATCCCTCTTCAAAAATTTTCACCTTGTCACATCGAACGTTTTAACACTTGCATGAAATATTAAATATAGGCTAAAAAATAACTAGTTGCACAGATTGCGACTAATTTGCGAGACGAATCTTTTAAGCCTAATTGCTTCATGATTTGACAACGTGGTGCTAGAGTAAACATTTGCTAATGATGGGTTAATTAGGCTTAATAAATTCATTTCGCGGTTTACTGATAGATCCTATAATTAGTTTTTTTTATTATTGTCCGAACACTCTACGTGACATCTATATAATAACTGATGTGACACGTCAAAACTTTACCCCTAGACCTACACACCCCCTATGTGTTGACGTAGCAGGCATGTGACTGACAAGACGGACGAGCAGCTATCTCGCTCAAACTCTGAGGAGATGGAGGCGGTTAGTTTGCGACGAAAAGACCAACTGGTGGCGCATGGGCGAGCCACCGTTTTTCCAATGCTCGTCGCGCAATCGGCGTGCCCACTGCCCAGCTAGCGGCCAAGCACGCGGCTGCCTCCCGCCGCACCGAAGCGCAAAGGAAATTCGCGGCCCGGCTGCGCCGCGCGCGCCGCAACTCGCGACGCGAGCCTCTCCGTTCATTGGCCACCGATCCTCCATCATCCATGCGTATTCCTGCGTGACAACTTGCGGTTCGTTTTTGTTTAATCTATCGCGGAATCTGTGGGGGAAAAGACACGGTACGGACCACACGTCTCGTGGTACTTCCTGTCCTTTCTTTTTGGGGGGGTATGGAACACCGTTATTTGGCGCGTACTAGTACGTGACAAAGTGACATGCCCGTCTCGATGTAACCCCGTTTGGTGCGTGTGTGCACGTACGAGTGAGTGTATCACTTCACACGTACGCGCCGCCCGTGGTTCGAACAGAGGATGTTGTCCTGATCGACGCATATGCAGTATCTCTATGAATTGTTATTCTTGGTATTTTCTGGGGCGTCTGGTTGGTTGGTCGACAGAAGCATCAACCATGATGAAAGTTTTTTGCTCTCTTTTGGTGTACGTCCATGCGATCGAAGGTGCGTACGATTCGGGTGTACGATGAGAAAGGAACCGTTGGCTTGTCGCGCTAGTTTAATTACTCCTTTGCTAATTTATGCATAACAACAAATACGTACGTGCATTAAGCTGTGAATTTGCACGTATGCTCCCTTTTGTTGTCAGTGGAACGTGCTAGACGAAGACGAGTATTATGTTCGTAGGCTAGTTGCTGGTTGAGTCAATCGGTAACCTCTGCCCTCTCGTGGCAACTGGCAGTGCGAGATGTGGACTTGGCAACCAAAACAAAACAAAGCCCAACTAGCTCGTGAACTACTATGGCCAACGCAAAATGTGACCCCATATGATCATCAAAATTACTGCAGTATTAAACTTTGCACTGCATTGGTTGGCAGCTAGCGCTGCTCCAGCGACGTTGCCTGTACGACACCACTACCTAGGCGCCCAGGCTCAGGACCAGCACGCACGAACCAGGGGACAGGCCACATTCCACGAGGTGCACGTAATGCACGGCAGGGCGATGCTACTGGATCGCGCAATAGATGACCGGGCGAACGTACGTACCGACCGACGTACGCTCGTACCCTGCGACCAACCACACCCAAACCGGCCGGCGAAAACTGCCACAAACGCCGTAGCATGCCGGCTCGCGCGGCCTCCTCCCCGCCGCCTGCACATTTACTTCGCGCGCCTACTACGGCGTGCCGCGGCAACAGCCACGGCACATGGGTGTTGGTCGCGCGCGCGGTGTGTGGGGATCACTTGCGCGGCGCGGCGTTTACCCGGGGCCAAATCAAACGCGCGGCGCGGCGCGCCGCGCCGTGCCGTGCCGTGCCGCGAGCCGCGACGCGAGCATATTCCAACTGCCCGCGCGCGCGCGGGCGCAACGGCGACGGGCTAACGAACGACGACGTACGCGGCGCGGCCCAATCCGGCACGAAATCCTCCTCTCGTCGCCGCGCGCGCGGCGGCATGCACGTGGAGAGCGCGCCGCGGCCACACTCTCTCCACTGCACCTGGGCGAGCATGCATGCGGGGCATCTTGCTGGTATTCGTATCGCGTTATCTACCTAGCGAATCGTGGAGTCCGCGGCGGCCGGTCGGCCCAGCCGGGAGCGTGTACGACGCCAGTTTTATCGGAGTTCTTTTTGCATGCAAGGGCGAGCTTAGCTAGTCTTTTGGACCATATGTACGCACGCAGAGCAGGTACACGCATCTGCGTGATTTCAGTGTGGCACGTGCAACAGTAGACGCTGCATGCTGCGATCAGTGACTGACGACTGACGAGACGACTTGGGTTAACTTAATTAGCCGAGGTCTTAGCTAGGAAAAGGGAACGGAAGCATGCATGTGTAGTCTCTAGTTGCTTACCTGGGAAGCATGTCGATGCTTCAGGACAGTTAACCGGTATCACGGCTTTTGACAGGGATCAGATTCTGGACGGACGCACGACTGAACCGCCCGGATCGATGCTTAATTTTGTCAAAGAAGATGTACCAGCGCTATAGCTAGTAAGAATGGAACACCCTATATAGTATAACAAATCCTTACTCGACAAAAGGCTTAATTAGTTACACTAGTAGAGTGCACATGGCGGTTAGGGATCGTTAAAATGTCGTAATGCACTTCCTACCCACTATGGATGGCATTGCCAAACAATTGTTTATCGTACTGCAAACTTACTGAACTTTTTAATTGAAGAAGGAAGAGCATGGCAACCAGTTAGTAAGGGCCCGTTTAGTTCACAAATTTTTTTTCCCAAAAACATCACATTAAATCTTTAGACATATGCATGGAGTATTAAATATAGATAAAAATAAAAACTAATTGTACAGTTAGGGGGGAAATCGCGAGACGAATCTTTTGAGACTAATTAGTCCGTGATTAGCCATAAGTGGTACAGTAACCCACATGTGCTAATGACGGCTTAATTAGGCTCAAAAGATTCGTCTCACGGTTTCCCGATGAGTTCTGAAATTAGTTTTTTCATTCGTGTCCGAAAACCCCTTCCGACATCCGGTCAAATGTCCGATGTGACATCTAAAAATTTTCTTTTTCCCAACTTAAACAAGCCAAGATGAATCATCCTCATTTTAGCCAAAATGAAATGCAGTATCAAAAAGGGTGGAGGCGTGTGCAAATAATTAAGCTCGTTAGGTGCGAGAGGCATGCATGGCCTGAAATCTGCGGTGGAGATCTTTGACAGGTACAGGACCGGCAGGGATTTTTTCCATCACGCAGGCGCAAAATCTGATGAGAGATCAGGAATTCAGACAGACCAAATTCGGGCACATGTAGCCCGATTGACTGCCCGCTCAGCCCCGGACACAGCCGGGTCACATGCACGAGCACACCAGTACACCACCAAGCTAAGCTACCCTGCATGCTCATGAGTTGCTTGGCCACCCTGACCACCTCACTGTCACTGGCCGCAGGGATCCACCACTTGAGCAAGCTGATCTTTTTAGTTCCCAAAAACATTTTCCTAAAAACATCTATCAAATGTTTAGATACATATATAGAGTATTAAATATAAATAAAAAAAAATTAATTTCACAGTTTACATGTAAATCGCGAGATGAATCTTTTAAGCCTAATTAGGTCATGATTAGCCATAAATGCTACAGTAACCCACATGTACTAATGACGAATTAATTAGGCTCGAAAAATTCGTCTCGTGATTTTCAAGCGAGGTATGGAATTAGTTTTTTTATTCGTATCTGAAAACCCCTTCCGTCATCCGGTAAAACGTTCAATATGACACCTAAAAATTTTCATTCCACCAACTTAAACAGGCCCAAAGTAAACGATTCCTCCTAGCTCGTCTCTCTGCTCGACACAGGGACACCGCCGATGTGATGGGACTTCGCGATGATGTGAGATTGTGCGCCCAGTTAAGCTTAAGCTACAGCTTAGCTACAGCGACCCACGTTACTATGTACGACGCCGCTACGCTAGCTTGCGCGAGTCGAGTCACCGATGCAGCACGACAAATGCGCCTCCTGTTTCAGATTTGTAGCGGCGAAATAGGAAGTGAGCTTTGCTATAGTGGCCCTGAATGCGACGGGCATTCGGCTACACGTCTGCAAGATGCCAAAATGTGCTAGACACTGCCTTGTGGTGCACTCTGCAATTCCTGTTTCAGAAAGTTCACAAGCAGTCCGTGGTTTGTCCTTGCATCTCCACCATTTTTCAATGTGTGTGATGAGCTTATTAGAAAACATAAGAAATATTAAGTTTTGATCCTTATAATTGGGCTCATGTTATCCACGCGAAAAGGGAGTTTGTTGATAAGTTGGAGATGGAATGCCGTGGTGCATGAGTAGGATTTCTTGCGAGACAGCCAATTCGTTAGTACAAAAAAAAGAAAGACAATATGTACACATGACATTTGGCGCCCTGTTTCATCATGTTTTAAAAATTAAAACACACTGAAAATGCAAGTGAAGTCATCAATTCGTTTTTATGCATACTATCATGCATGTATGATGTATCGCTGTGAACATAAACTAAAAAGTGACACACAAAATTTAATGGCTAGTCCAAGGTACAAACAAGAACTATATCATGGCTACAGTTTTCGGATCCTATTCTTAGACAAAATAGCTACAGCACTCTAGAAGAAAACGTTCAGATCACAGATCGACCTTCATTGGAGCGTTGTGAAAGAGGAGTAATGAGCAATATTTATAGATGACTTACAAAATTTTGAAATGAAAAAAACAGCACGGCTATATCATCAACCACATGTCCTTTTCCGATCCTTTTCTTCTAATATGTTGTACACTTTTTTCCAGCTGGAATTATTTCATCCAACCAAAAGCTCCTCCCTCCACATATAAATCAAACCTCTTCTTAGACCCAACTCTTGCAAATTATGGGAAGAATGACAAAAAGACATGCGTGAATGTGCTGACCCCGTGCATGCAAACGTGTCCTATTCCCTTTTGCAAGCGATTTTAAGCTTTAACTTTCAGCATATATATTTTTATAGGTAGAAAATTTTGTTATATAAACTTTATATTTTTATAGTATAAACTTTCTACAAATAAGATTTTAAAGAAATTATAAAAAATCAAAACATTTCTACTCAAAATCATGAAAGTTTATTTGAATAGTTGAAAGTTTCTACTAAAAAAATCAATAACTTTCAACCAAACTAAAAAAAATCTACTCAAAATCATGAAACTTTCATATGAATATTTGAAAGTTTTTACTTAAAAAAATCAGAAACCTTCAACCTAAAATAGAAGGGTGCTAAGCTTATATGTGGGCCAGATCTAAGGAAGAAGGATGTAAGGAACCTCATCGGGGTTGCGATCATGAAGCACAAGTCTAGTTCGAAAAGGAGGTAGAAGCAAATGCTTGGGATCTTTATCTTGGAGGAAGATGAAGAGGACCTCAGGCTAGTCGTTGTCTCGCCAAAGACGACGAGAACCTCTAATGTGTTGTGGCCTACAAGGCGTAAACCTGGTTGACGACAGTGAAGAAGGGGATGCAACGGGAAGGATGAAGGGGGAATAATGGGAGAGGCTAGATTTGGTTTCACTCTCTTGTGTTCACGGAGAGGAACAAATAGAAAGAGAAGAGGAATATGAATATCAAAGACTCTAGCCTTAATAGATCACAAGTTGGAAGTTAATAGATCACCAAGTTGGAACGTGTTCGCTCGTTAAAGTGACTTGGGTAAGTTCGGCAATTAGCTATCCCAAAGAATGGTGCATCTGTGGGAGGCTAAAAAAGAATTTGATTGTTAGATGTGACTTAAGTGTTATAGAGAAAAAATTTATTGACCGACATTGCGAGTCAGTCTCTAGGAAATACAAACTTCCAATTTAACAAGCAGCAAATCCATACACATCAACATTCCATTCCGTCACTTGAATAATTTGGTATGTACAAACGAATATCAAAGGAGGGTCCAACAAAAAAATGAATATCAAAGGAGGGAGTGAACTAAGGTTCATTGTGACACATGTTACACATAATTATTATGTGAGTGGTAAATTATATGCACATTGATGGTGATATACATGTGATAGCTTCGTCTCAAGATACATTGTCCTAGTTCCTCAAAGATAGTTATAAGGACATGGTATAAAAGTGTATGTTCATAAGACTAACATATATATAAGTGTCTGTGTTTATACTATGTATCGAAAAAAAGGAAATGATAAAAATGAACAAGAAAGCTTACATTTTTTTCACCTATGGAGGAATGGAGCATACCGTAGAACTCAATTGAAATTATTTTCCTTACAAATGGGCTTCCCTACCATAGATAGACAACATATGCATGCATGGGCAAACTACTAATCCAAATGAATTTTCCAATGTTTGTTTCCTATACATACCAAACGATGATTCAAAAATCCCAAGATAAAAAAAGATTAAATACAGTTTTCACTTTATAGTAATATATCATGTGTTACATCACTATTAAATTAATTTATTTTAGGGACGAAAGGAGTATAAAATAGGAGAATAAAGTCACATCTCGCCGTAGTATTAAAAAACTTTGCGAGCCAACTGGACGACCCAAAAACATTTTCCCAGTTCGTCTGTCCCGTCCTATAAAACGTCCCGCCCCGCCCACTCGAAAAGCCAGCTCCTCCATTTCACCAACTCACACCCCCACACACGCCATTAACTCACCCAACAGCAGCTAGCCGAGCCGAGCCAACCAACGGACGAACACCTCTCTGGCTCTCTCCCCCACCGCGTCGTCGTCGTCGTCGTCGCCGATGGCCAAATGCAGCAAGATCCGCTACATCGTCTGGCTCCGGCAGACGCTGCGGCGGTGGCGGTCCCGGGCCGCGGCGCGCGCGGCGGCGGAGGCGGTGCCGGCGGGGCACGTGGCGGTGTGCGTGGGCGGGGCGTCGCGGCGGTTCGTGGTGCGGGCGGCGCACCTGAACCACCCGGTGTTCAGGGAGCTGCTCCGGCAGGCGGAGGAGGAGTACGGCTTCCCGTCGGGCGCCTACTGTGGCCCCATCGCGCTCCCCTGCGACGAGGGCCTCTTCGAGCACGTCCTCCGGCACCTCTCCTCGCCGTCCTCCGCCGCGCGGTTCGTCACCCTCGAGGACATCCAGAGCGGCGCCCTCTCCTGCTGCTGCGCCGCCGCCGGCGACGCCCTCCCGCTCCTCCGCGGCATTGCCACCGACAAGGCCGTGTGGTGAATGCGATGTGTGATCCCACCCCTAGCTAGCCGCTCCGCTCGCCATTGCGCGTGCGTGCATGCGCGCGACCGTTCTTGCCACCATTTTTTTTTTCTCTTCTCTTCTTGTCCTCTTTTTTCCCCTCTCCCTCCATGGCCATTTGAGAGGAGCTGAGACTCGCCGGAGCAAGAGAAAGAGAGAGAAATCGGCGACCGGCCGGCGGTGGCGGTGAAGTGAGATGGCTGAGAAAGTCTTAGGATTTTGAGACGGCCAAGTCTAGTCATCCATTCCCTTGTCAAATCCGGGAAAATTATTTAGCACCGGAGATTTTTATTCTTTCTTCTTCTTCTTCTTATTTTCACTTAATAATTCGCCAGTGTAAATAACTGTACTACTGCGATTATTCTGCCACCATTTCAAGTGAATTGAAACATTCTTTCTTTACAAAGCCTCACTGTCTCTTAATTTTCTTTCTACTGTACGGTCCTGTATGTACTTGCTGCTACTACTACTACATTTCTGTGTGAGCTGAAGCTTCTTACTATTTGGACCGTACGGATTATTAGGGGGCTTAATTAAAGGTAGCTTAATTAGAAAAGGATTTGACACGGTATCTTCTCCTTTTGTGGGAAAATTAAGAATGGAGCAGGAGTAGTGCAAGCTTAGTACTGGAGTAGAATATATGTTCAAGCTGTCGCTAGGCTGTTTGCAATGGTTTAGGTATGCATTATCATGGATGCATCGACCAGCTACCGATCGGAATTATGGGCTGATAATTGATACTGCAACTTAAGTATTCCTAGCTACTGCTATCAATGTTGTGTGCGGTAGTCAACTATTTTCTGTTCTTTTCTCTGGGACTGAAAATTAAGCGACTTAAATTATCCCTGAAGCCTGAAGATATCGTCAAGCTCTTAGCAACAGCCATAGTTCAGAAAAGCTGTTTTTTTAGAAAAAAAAAAACATTTTGATCTACTACTTTCTAGTCGAATCTCAACACATAACGGTATGGCCGTCCACTTTGCACCGAACAGGCGAAACACTGAACCTGAAGAGAGCAGCTTATCATTTAGTGGTAGTCAGTAAACGACTTTGTATATTGCACTATTGCTCCTAGAGAAGATCAGGTTAATTATGCAGTGGTAGTATGCAAACACCTCTCAAAGATTCCCCTTTCGAATGTTCTTCCTCCTCTCTCTGGATGATTATTTTTGTCCGTCTCTCCTTAAGATTACTAGATTTTCAGCAGGTTAGCCTGCAAAAATTCGGCAATCAGGGAGGAAACCGTTTTATCCAGTACTGGCCCCCGGCTAATCCAGTCCAATTATTACGTGGACGAAAAAAAATATCGTAAAGTTATGAGCTACTCCTGTATGTGGGGATGGAGAGAGAGAGAGAGAGAGTGTGTGTGTATTCAGTATTCTACTGTGTAGGCTCCGATTGTTCGAGCTATAAGCCACAGAAAAATAAACATGGTAATATAAATAATATATGAAATACAATTTATATTTGTGCGATCCAAAAGTAATGTCAAAATTAGATTATTGTAAGACAACTTTCAAACTAACTTTATAGTTAAATTTTAAAATTGAAATTTTGGTTGTAATTGACAATAAACTAATAACGAGACCAGAAGGAGAGGGTCACTTCAGTACTGTTAATACGGTAGTAAAAACACTGATGTGTGGATCCGGAGTGGAGAGGATCTGCATCCCACTTGGTCTACGTACTCCAGTAGTACTCCTATTTTTTACTGTGCTGCCGCTGCCGCTGAAATGGATGGGTGCGATTCGGTGGTGGGGGAGGGGAGGTTGAGAGGGAGGGAGGGGCGCGCATGTGGGCCGTGGGCCCCGCTGCATGTGTGATGATACCCCGGCCCGGGACGGCGCGGTGTGGACCAGCAGCCGCACGCCGTTGCCCCATCATCACCTGCTTCTGCTTGCCTCCGAGTCCGTAGTCCTTTGCGGCCTTTTCTTTTTTGCGGTTTAGTCCTTTCTCCTCCGCCTTTTTGTGCCCCGTCCTTTCTCCCGTCCTCCCTTCTTCTTCTCCGTTGCCCGATCCGTTCCGTTCCGTTCTCGCGAAGCAAAAATGCAAAACTGCAAGAGTCGGGGCGGCAGCCGGTACGCCTGCGGCGCTACACGTGCGGCTCTGGACACGTGGGGGTAGGACATACAGGCGGCGACGTTCCTCTCCGGGTAAATACGGATTTACGGGCGGTGAAATCCTGTATGACGTCAAATTTATTTATTTACTCCCTCCGTCCGAAATACTCCCTCCTTTCAAAATGTTTGATACCGTTGAGTTTTTAATACGTGTTTGACCATTCGTTTTATTCAAAAAATTTAAATAATTATTTATTCTTTTCATATCATTTGATTCATTGTTAAATATACTTTCATATGCACATATAGTTTTACATATTTCACAATTTTTTTAGAATAAGACTAACGGTCAAACATGTGCTAAAAAGTCAACGGTGTCAAACATTTTAAAACGGAGGGAGTATAAGGGATTTTAGGTGGATGTAAAATCCCTTATATTTCGGGACGGATGAAGTATTTGTTATGGCAAATTTTATCAAAATGTACTCAAAATTTATATAATTTATCCGTGGACATCTAAAAACCTGACACGGTTAGAGGACACCATATAAAATTAAAAACTAGTAATTTGATGGAGAATATCATAATCATTATTCTATTATTGAGTAAAGCACATGAACGATATCTAAACTTGTACGGATGTATTATGTAGATCCCTCAACTTTCAAAACGTATTTTTGGTACCGAACTTGTTTTGGGTGTCATATAATTCTAAACGGGTTCCAACCCACTCTATGTACTAACGTGACATGCCATAGCGGTTTCTAAATGACATTTTTTTTGATAGATTAGGAATCTAAATGACATACCCGCATAATTTTAAGAACCGTCCGTGCACTTCACTCTTTACTATTTTTATCCAATTGGAGAGAGATTTTTAAAATACAAAAAACACCCTTGATCCATGAGCTTCTAACCTGTCACAAGCAATATGATATAGTTGGGGTGATCACAGGTTGCGAATTGCATAATGTACGGTTTGAAATTTTTGGGAAAAAAAAGAAAATTTCAAAAAAAATTTGAAAATATAGATAATTATGCTAATATTTTAAGAAAAAAACTTTTCATCCTGCTTTTGATTGAAAGCAAATAAGTATGATATAGTTATATTTAAAAGGTTTGAAAAAAACTGTGGAAAGTTGTATAGCTAATCCCACATTAAAACCGGCATAGGATTCCACTAAAAAGACCGACGTAGGAAAAGAAACAGAAATCTAGCAAAACAGAACTGAAAAAAAAAATTCAGGCTCACACACGGGGCCCACAAGGCACGCAACGTCACGGCCCACAAGGCCCACTCAGCCCACGCCACAACACACACAAGCTCCCACAAGTCCCAACCAACCCTAGAGCCGCGCCGCCTCGCTTCTCCCCGACTCCCGCGTGCTCGCCGCGCCGCCCACCGTCACCGCCTGGAGCGTGCGAAAGCTCGCCGGTGCGGTTTCTCCGCTCAGGTAAGTCCACCTGCTGCTTCCGCCCGCACCCTGTAATCTTCGTCTCCGTCGGTTCTTGCTGAATCGCCGGCCCTGCCTTGCAGCGTGAAGGATGAGGAAGCTCAGGTTCCACGAGCAGAAGCTACTCAAGAAGACCAACTTCCTCGACTTCAAGAGGGAGAAAGGCCACCGCGACGCCATCGTCACGCAGCGCTACCTCCTCGTCGAGAGAGACGACTACAAGAAGTACTAACTCATCTCTCTCTCCAGAGTATCAACTCGTACCTTATCGGTTGGTTAAAGGATTATCTGTGTGTTCTTTCGCGTTTTACTGTTCATCCTGTCCATGGACATGGATTTGCTGCAAATTTGTGATTTTGTTTTTGGGTGGTGGCAGGTACAATGGCATATGCCTGATGGTGCAAAAGCTCGTCAACATTATAAAGCAAATGGACCCGAGAGACCCTTACAGAGCGGAGATGACAGACATGTTGCTCGATAAGCTGTAAGTAGCCTGTTGCGTGGTCTGCATACAAATTTAGAGCTGGACAGTTACGATCTACAATTCCACATGACCCATCAAACACGTTAGGCACACAAATTTGCTGTTTGCTGAATTGTCATAGAGTCAGAATCGAGATTGCTCAGGGAAATTCAGTTCCTGTATATAATGTTTCAGAGAATTTTATAGCATGTCAACTAATTCGTGTGTTTGAGGAGGGGCTGTGTGCCTGTGTCTATTTTTGAATTACCAAATTGATTGGATTTGCAATCGAGGCTATAAAGTATATACACATGACTAGTTTCTCAGTAGTTCATCTGCTTCTTGTCCAGGGACATAATTGTTTCGATAATCCTGCCAAAGATTTTTCGAATAATTCTCGCTCTTATGTTTGGATACGAACCTCGGTAGTCCTCTTCTTTTTTACTCCCAACATTTTGAGCTTGGACTGGACTAAAAGATTGATAGACTTGTGCTAAGCAGAACTTATAATCTAATGTTACTTTCTGCAATGGATTGCCTATGCTTGGGTACTTCATATAGAACTGTGCACTCTTAATTTTGTATGCTTTTCTTGTTTCCAGTTGTCTAGCCATTTCCAGATTTTGTACTACTCATGTGTAGTTTGATGAAGTTCATGAAATTTCAGGTACAACATGGGTGTAATTCCAACAAAAAAGAGCCTGTTAACATGTGAAAAACTTTCAGTGAGCTCCTTTTGCAGGTCCTTTCTCTCTCTCTCTCTCTCTCTCCATGTATATGTGCTGTGTAGCCATCTTTTACCATTTAGTGGCAAATGTTTACTCATCTCAGTTCAACAATTGTTAAATTGCACGTTTCATTGGTCAGCTGTATGTTAAAGTGTTGTTGTACCACTGCTTCAACATAAATGAGACTTACCATGGCTAACCACTTAACAAACACTATAACCTCGATTAGCACACAAGACTAAAGTTGTAGGAGATCAGACATATCGTACATCACTTATTGCGTGTATTGGCAAATTATTGCAGGCGGAGGCTTGCAACAGTCATGGTGAAGCTCAAGTTCGCGGAGCACCTTAAAGAGGCCGTGACATACATACAGCAGGGTCATGTGCGTGTAGGCCCAGAGACAGTCACCGATCCAGCCTTTCTTGTAACCAGGAACATGGAGGATTTCATC
The DNA here is from genome assembly GCF_034140825.1 of Oryza sativa Japonica Group. NCBI lineage: Eukaryota > Viridiplantae > Streptophyta > Magnoliopsida > Poales > Poaceae > Oryza > Oryza sativa. The sequence continues at coordinate 34,304,630 of NC_089038.1, read as the reverse complement.
ACCTGGGTTGACTCCTCAAAGATCAAGAGAAAGGTCCAGGAGTATAATGGTGAATTGGACGATTTTGATGCTATGGCTTGAGAATATCGTTGAGCAGAATTTCTGGGTCCATCGGTGTAGCTACTCGTGTATGATTTTTTTTTTGGAACTTTTTAAGGTGAGGTCGTGATTTGCTGCAGAGCTACTTGCATGTGCATTGTTGTTGTCAATGTTGTGTAATGCAGCTCAACGCCTATGACAGTTCATTCACTTACTAATACAATTTTGTAGCCGTTTCTCTATTACAGTAGCGCTTTGCTTATGTTCTTGAGTGTATTTTCCTGTCACATTACAACCTGATTATGCAGGATAATTCTCATGGTCAGATTCATCGACTTTCATGTCAGTGCGTGGCCAATCTAGGCTACGGATTACGGATAGATGGCCCTTGCTTACTCTTTGATGTTCTCTTAGTTGTGTTCGTTGGGATGTGTTGCCTATGTGCACTATAGTTGTGTGCACAATTTTTTCGCTGAGTTCAAAAAAGCTTTCATTATCTTAAAAAAGTATGTGGAGACTGAGTATTATACGCTATATGAACCAGTAGCAGATGGCGCATACTGCAAAAAAAGAACCGTACTTGATTCCAATCTTCAGTATTTGTTTACTGCACATTCAGGCACTATAAATTTACAATGGTGCACGTTATGCCATTCAGCAAGAAGCTGCATGCACATTCAGGCCATGCATAGGTGTTACTTCTAATACAGTTTTCAAGCCGACATTCAACTGGAAGCATGAGACCCAAAGAAAGAATAGATAGCTCCTCACACACAAAATGGATTTTATACTACCATCATGTCCTAAATTTCAGTTCACAACACTAACTATGAATCTTGAGATTCTTCATCACCTGGTAACGTTTGAGAATCCCTACTGCATTTTGATTCTTGCATCTCGACCTCAACAGTAGTCACATCTTTTGCCTTCCCATTTTCTGTCTCCATCCTTCTTACCTTCTCCTTTTGTATGGCTCGTAGCTCATACCTACAAATAAAAAAAAAAACAGAACATATGTTTCAAATGTTGATGCTGTTAAATTGTCTATGGTAATAGGGACTAGGAGAACATGTAAATATGAAATTCATAGACTTCTGCGGATAACATTTGAAATAGCAGCCTAAATCTATGAGGTCTTTGCACATCAAATATCAGCCTATCTCGATTGCATAGGTGGAAGCAGATAATGAGCAAAGCTGATTGCAAAGTCTCACGAGGCTACAGAGGAGTTAACTGTATATTTGGTCTAGTGTTTACATGCCTGTCTATAATTTTAGCCTGGATCCTGTAACTTCAGCACTCGCAAGGATGAATAATTCATTTTACCTATAATTTCACCTATTTGAAGTATATGCCTACAATACCTCTAAATCTTAGGACATATAATTCAGACCAAACAAGGATGAATAATTCCTTTTTTTCAGGATAGGTCATTTAGGTAACTTAAGTTAGTGAGGTACAATGGAGAACAATAACCTTCCAACATTCCATGATAATTAACAAAATCACAGGATGTAAACGGCAATTATATCTGGCAGAAGCACTACTTCACCAAGAAGATAGCAATTAATGGGCAATCTCATGTTTTTGCATACTCATCACTTCATCAGGTACAGCAAACCCAACTTCTTAAATATGTACAAGGGCTCACATTTGATGTAACTTATCTGATGAGATATAAATTGGTTGTGCGTAATGTTAAGTGCAAGGTAATGTAATGTCCATAGTTTATAATTATGTACTGTATTAAATTGGATTAGAAGGTAATGCATAACTCATTGAATTATGAAGGAAAAAGTGAGATGCTACTCTGATGTTAGCTTGTGTTGCATATCAATACTCAGAAACTAAATTTACATGACGATAATCGAAATAATTTCAGAATGGAAGCTTACGGAGAAGTGTAACTCTTAGCGAGCAGAAAGTATATCCTCCAGAACTGCTTATCCTTCATGTGGCGCGGGCACAGATCGTACCGGATCTTGGCCAATTCCTGCGCATCAAGCACGCATGCGTTTGCTCAAACTTCCACAACATCCTCATCACAGACAGAGAGAAGCGAGCGATACAGAACCGAGATCCGCCGGGAAGCGTACCTTGGCTTTGGAGAGCACGAGCACGGCGTGCCGCTCCTGCCAGCCGGTGAGGTCGCCAGCTTCCACCCCTGCGAGAAGCACGCACGGACATCACGATCGAGCCCGGATCGGAGTGGGAAGGATGAAATCGAGATGGAGATGGCGAGTGTGTGGCTGTTGCCTTGGAGCTGGAGCGCGGAGGACTTGAAGGAGTCCGGGGAGAGCGTCCGGAGGAAGTCGAGCAGCTGCGGCGTCACGCCCAGCTCCTCCTCCTCGTTCCCGGCCGCGGCGGCGGCGGCGGCGGCGGCGGAGGAGGCGGAGGGTTTGCTCGGGCCGCCTCCGCCTCCGCCGCCTCGGCGGCGGAACGGCCACGAGAAAGAGGAGAAGGCCATAGGGGGGACGAGCTGCGTTTGCGCCTCGCGATGGTGAATTCGGCGATGGGTTGGAGAGGATGGCCGCGACCGCGACGATTCGATTCGCTACGGCTTACGAATTCGCCGAGTCGTAATCAGCAGACGCACACACCACGCAAACCGTTCTGGAATCTGGAGGATGATTTCGACGAATTTTGTCTTGTGCCTTGTGCCGATGGAGTTTGGAACGGGTTTATTATTATTATTATTATTATTATTATTATTATTATTATTATTATTATTATTATTATTATTATTATTATTATTATTATTATTATTATTATTATTATTATTATTATTATTATTATTATTATTATTATTATTATTATTATTATTATTATTATTATTATTATTATTATTATTATTATTATTATTATTATTATTATTATTATTATTATTATTATTATTATTATTATTATTATTATTATTATTATTATTATTATTATTATTATTATTATTATTATTATTATTATTATTATTATTATTATTATTATTATTATTATTATTATTATTATTATTATTATTATTATTATTTATTTTACGAATTTGGCCGTGTGCTTTTATTTTTCAGAGAACAGTAACAGTTTCAAAGTAGGAATTGGGAAAAACGTTCGACTGCAATTCATTTCGAGGTAGATTTACAACGAGGTTCAGTAAGTTTCAAAGTAGGAATTAGGAAAAACCTGCAACTCCAATTCAGCCGCTACATCAAGGTTCCAAAACCGTTCGCTGATCAAGTACTCAACGGTTGTCCATTTTTATGAAAACGATTTGAAAATTGCAAAAATAGATGAAAGATAATCCAGGGCAGTTTAGTTTGACGTCATGAATTGAATTAGTTCACCAGGGTAGTTTTTGAACTCGAGCCGAAGCGAAAACCACCTGTGTGCACCCATCAGCGCTCCATTGACAGCCGCCAACTAGAGAACACATACGATAAGCCTCGCCAAGAAAACCTGTCCTAGCAACTTGTTAGGTATCAATTACAATGTTGCCACAAGCCGAACAAACTAATGGTTTTGCGTCAAGTAAACATTTACTAGAAGTTAATCGTACGACAATCCGCATCACAAAACATGATGCACCCCATGAAACATTGTATATAAGATCAAGATGAAAGCTCAAGAGGTAGTATGACCTAAGCTCACAGAATGTAAAGTTTGCCGTTGACCTTATCGTACATGAAATAAACATCGAAAGTGTAAAACCAAGGTCAAAGACAATTGGTTCAAACGCCATCATGCTAACATGTCACAATTCTTTTGGCTTCCACTGGGTCCAAAATCTAAGGCAAATAAAGCACATTCAGCTCCCAGCAGCACTAGGTATGGCGGTTGGCTTCGAATCCTCGGCTTTCTCATGCTCCTTGTTTAGCATCTGGAATCAAATAAAAGGAAGTCTTACAATAAATGACAAGTATCTCCTAACTCCCGCATCTTCTATATTCAATAGATAAGACAGAAACAATTTACCTTGTTATTGATCAAGTTATGGAGTGCGATGACACTCCGGATAAGAGAAGACAAGTATATGACCAACATCATATCGTTTGTTTTAACTGCAGGAAAGAACATTAGCATCGAACCATTTTAAGATAAGAAACCCAGACGACAGGTTCAGCTCAATTATAGTAAATTGGTGAGAACATGTGTTATTACCTGCAAAGGCTTTAATAAGCTCGTTTACATTGAGATTGGGGAGCAGATTAAACACATCCTGTGATTTTTTTAAAAAATAAACAGGTTATTAACTGCATCAGTAAAATTGTTTCAGCAACAGAACTTTGAATTATATTTAAATTTTGTTTGGCAAGTTACATGTAGTAAACTGTCATGACCTTCATTAGTTTTTTTAGACATGTTGTGTCACAGTTTTCTTATTAAGGTAGTGACAAGCTGAGTAAAAATATTAGACAAAAAACCAACAAATCATAAAAAACATACATAAAACAAATTTGGCCATCCAAAAGATCCCTTATATCTCGCGTCCAATGTATTGTGAAAACTACCAGTAGCATCACAGGGAATTACCAGTGGCAGCATATTCCACTTTGTAAGCAACTTTTAAGCACTTTTTTTATTTGATTTGGGAGTGATATTTAGTGATACTGAATTCCGAACAACCACAATAATGGAGGTGTATATCTCAAAGGCACAAATATTCCATAAAACCAAACGGCGGTAGCATGAGATAGCTTTCAAGTGCTGACCTCAATAATATAGCAAATGCAAGAGAATTGGAGGTATATGTAACTCCTAAGAATACCATACAGAAAGCAATGAGTAGAAGGCGAACCTGCAAGTGGTACAAAATCTCATGATTCAGTGGGAGCTTCCCTTCAATTACAAGATCTAAGTACCCACGGATCTCCCTGAGCCTTGCGTCCAGTCCTTTCAAGGCTGCAAGCTTGCTGGTTACCTTTAATGACAACAATGATAAAGGATATATTAGGGCATAATAAAGCAACTTGTAGGCTGAAAATGCATATTCTTGTGAAATATTACCTCTGTCGCAAGCGTGCTTATTGTTGTGTCCTTGACATCCCTCAGAAGATGCTCAACTCCTATAAGTAGGATGAACATACATCAGTCAACAATCCTTTCTGAAGGAAAAAGACTTCACCACAAAAATATTCTTTCCTCTTGGTGAAGAAACCTCACTAGCATCAACAACTTAATATATTTACCGCTCAAACAAGCTAACTATTATCTGTAACTTGCAAAATACATAAAGCATCCCTTTTTCCTAGTAAAAACAGATGAGACAGACATACCGATTTCCTCAACCTCGTGGGCAGCTATTTCTGAAGGAACATGAACAAACACCTTTTGACTTTTTTGAGTAGCATTCTGTAAAAGACAACATGTACATTAATGAAACAGAACAAGACAATGGACAAGCACAATAAACCTCCAGCTTCTTAGATCACATGCTAACCTCTTTAACCTCCTCCACAGCATAGTATGCTTTGGTGGGTATTCCTAACTCCTTGGGTTGAACATCAATAATCACCAGGACAGGGTTAGGAACATAGCTACAATTGAGAAGCACAAGAACTAAGTTAGCTACTATGAAGGGTAAGCACCAAAATAAATATGGCACAAGCATCCAGGGACAAAAACAAAAAGGAAAAAAAATACTTTGAAGGGGGGAAACTACTTCCACTTTCATTAACAAAAATTACAAGCACACTTAATAAAAAGATACAGAAGGTAATGTTTCAGGTATACTAACATCACCTATTAAACTCCCATGCCACCAATATGTGCGAATGACTTTCCAAACACATAAATTAATTTGAGGGAACAAATTAACTACAAAACTGCTTTTAGTTAGGATGATGCTTTAGTTAGCACCAAGCTGTTCATATCAGTTCATTATGTTCGTAACCAAAACTGATCAGGAAATTTCCATCGGCCAGGGTAGCAGATAAGGTTCCAGCAAGAAAGAAAAAAAGGGGGGAAAGATAAAAGGTGTTATCTATGATGCGGGACTAGCTATGCACTTCTGAGGAGCTTACAGTCCAGTGCAGTAGGGCCACAGTTTTATGCACAGACAACATTCGACTTGCTCTCATGTTAACAGTAGGAAGTCAAACAGCAATTGAATCTAGGTTATATATAAAACAGTTCCTTCTGTTATACTAGCAAGCTGAAAAGTCTACAGTGCTTTATAACTTGGGTGCCAGACAATTTAATAAAGATTACTTGCACCAAAACAACATATCTAGTCAAGAATATAACTTCATGAACAATACAGGATATAAAGCTTCGGTACATCACATACTTATTGAATAGTGCGTGTATATCCAAGTCGTTCTCCCTGAGTTTTGGACCGGTGCTGTACCAGCCAACAACATGCTCCTTGGCTACACGAAGAACAGCTCGTCAGTACAACACAATCAGTTACACAGGGCAGGTCAAACAAATGGAAGACTTGCAAACTGCATACCGTTGATCCTCTTGAACATGGAAAACATCGATTCGTGGTAATTATGATCGAGGAACCAGATCCTCGGATCCTTGTCATCCTCTTCAAACGGCACTGCAAAACCAAGTGCCATAGCATGCTATAAATACAGTAAATCGTCACTGGAATAGAACTCCACAGATCTAATTGTGCAGGTTCAACGCAATTCACGCCAATAGATCTAACTATACCCACAACCGCCACCAGTTGCGCGAACCCTAAGGCGAACTAGCAGCGCAGATCCCTTGGAAACAGAAGGGGGCTGATCCGAGACACGCAAACCCTAGTACTGGGGGAAGGTTTACCGGCGTAGGAGTTGGTGACATCGACGGAACCGCGGGAGGAGGTGCCGAGGAGCACGCCGACGACGCGCTTGCGGGTGTCGCGGGCGACGCGGTTGTAGTGGTCGACGATGCTGAGCAGCACCAGCGGGTGCACCACCACCTTCTCCAGCGTCCGCCCCGAGAGCTGCGCCGCCTTCACCACGTCCATCTCCGCCGCCGCCGCCTCCTACTCGTCGCCCTCCTCCTCCTCCTCCTCTCCCTCCTACTTCCTCGCTCGATTCCGGCGAAGAAACCCTAACGCGGCCACAGATCTGCGGCGGCGCGGCCTCTCTCTCCTCCCCTGACTTGTGTTGCTGCTGCGACGGCCGCCTCTGCGCTTTGCTTCCCCTCTTTTTCTTTCTTTCTTGCGGAGGCGGAAGGTAGGGGTGCGCCTCTTCGAAAAAAGGATTTAATAGAGGGACGGAAACGGAAAAGAACTCGGATTGAAGCCTCGTAAACCGTTCGATCTCAAGTGGACGGTCCAGATGAAGCTCACTGGATCGAGTTGGGCTTTTTGGCCCATGACCACCAACCCAACCCTGGTTCGCCTTCGGCTTCGGGTCGGTTCGGTCGCTCGTCTCCGTCTCCGTCTCCGCCACCGCCACCGCCGCCGCCGCTCGCCGGAGGCTCTCGCGCCCTTCCTCGAGGTTGGCATCCCCATCTGTGCTTCGTCCAAACAACTGTTCATGTTTTTCCCATTCCGGGTATAGATTCTCACCTCTAACTCTGGTTCATTCTGCACCCTAAATTTCCCCAATTTGCATCTCGATTGGTTGAATCAATGCCCAGATCTCTCGCCGGTTTGTTGAAATTTAGTTCGTATTATTGCCGCGATATCTTTAACACGATAGCCATCTCAATCAGGCCGGTAGGCGCTTGCTTGGCGGGGCCAGAAATTTTTCTGAGCCTGGGCAAGTCTACCGATGAACACAACTTAACAAGTGCTTGCAAAGACCACTCACACAAGATTCGCCATGGTCCCTTTCATATCAACTTCTCAGTATGAAATTTGAGCAAAGTGTTAGCACAGGTGAAAAATCCAGTTCAGTTTGTCCAAGTATTTTGCTCCTGCTGGTATGCCTTTGCATCTGCCTGCTAATTAAGTAGCCAAGCGCCCAAATAAGATAGTCTAAGCATAGAGTCATGTACCATGTGCCTGTTGTGTACTTGTGTTGCTGCACGCCCTGCTACTCTGCTAGACACCTGCTGCCCGCGCCATTGCGCCAACGTTTGCTGCTCAACCGTCGGACGCACGCAGAGCAGTGCAATGCATTCACTGCTGCAAGCGAATGAGCCATTTACCCTGGGCAGCTGCCCAGGGTGGTCGGGCGCGAAATCCGCTCCGCTTCTTCCCCCTGTTCCACTCCCTCTGCTTCCTTCTTCCTTGGCATCATCTCTATGGTCCTTTCATCTATGGGATTGATGTCCTGTGGGTAGGCGTGGGGGTTGTGAAGTGTGGGTAATGGTCTCGTGGGCGTGTTCAACATTGAATTGGTGCGACTGTACTAGTCGACTTGTCTGGGTTTTATATCGTGGTAAGTGATCACGTGGTAATCAGTCAAATCGGTGCGAGTTGTCCTTGCATTTGTTTTGGTTTGCAATTTGCATCTGTAAATTGGTAGTAATGGGAGTAACTGATTAGTTTTGCTTTTTGATGATTCAGTGAGTCAAATTATAATCTCTTAAATGTAATGTTTGTATTATGTTGCAAGAACTGCAACTGCAATACCTACCCAGAAGATTTGACCACAGATTCTTAAAACAAAGTATAAATCTGAATGAAAGGGGACTGGTTTTCTAGCGTGAAGATGATTTGGTTTCCATTTTACATGTAAACAATAGTTTCAAATTAGATTCAGTTTATTGAGCTTAAGGAAACATAGGCCACATCAAAAGTTGTGATTCTCAGATTCTGTGATGTGACAGCTTGGAAGTTGAGTTGGTTCCGTACCTGGCATGGCCACATCATCAGCATATCCTCCACCTCCTCCATATTACCGACTATACAAGGATTACGAAAAGGATCCTTCATCTGCACCTGAACCTCCACCGCCAGTTGATGGACCATATCAACTCTTCGGTGCTACCTACACAGTATGTTGCTTATTGTACTCTTCTTTATATTATGTTGTTACATGTGTTAAACTGACTATGCCTTTGCCTATATGCTCTCTAGACAGATGTGGTGCTCCCAAGCTTAGAGGATCAAGGTGTTCGTCAGCTTTATCCGAAGAGCCCAGATATCGGTATGTGCAACTCCTGACTGCATATTTAGTTCAATAGTTACATTGTGACTTGTTAAAATTATTCGGGCTTCTATGGTAAGCTTCCTACACTTCTGGCCATACTGAACAAATGGTTTGTGTTGTTACTTTCAGCACTAAACAACTTTTGTATTCTTTGATTTAACGAGCTGGCTTTTTGAATAACTGATTATCTGCAGATTTCAAAAAGGAGCTAAGGACCCTGAACAGAGAGCTTCAGCTCCATATTTTGGAGCTAGCAGATATTTTAGTGGAAAGACCATCACAGTATGCTCGTAGGGTAGAGGATATTTCACTCATTTTCAAGAACTTGCACCACCTTCTTAATTCCTTACGACCTCACCAAGTAAGAGACTCAGTTTTTATCCCACAGTATGAATGATTGTCTCTATATTCGCCAAAATGATTTCCCTTTTCAAAATACTTTGTAGGCCAGAGCCACTCTGATTCACATGCTTGAGAACCAAATTCAGCGTCGGAAACAAGCAATTGAAGATATAAAGCAGTAAGTATCTTTAGCTTGAAACCTTGAATAGGGCTGCTAACTAAGAATGGCTGTTGAACTTCAATGATCATGCATGCTGTTTTAGAACAAATGCCGACTTTTAGGCTCAGATCAATTTTGACCTCCAACCCTTATATTATTTGCGAATTGTGCAACTTACATTCCTCATTGAAAACCACTCCAGTTTTCATCCTATGTATCACTGATTTGGATCCCTATTGGCACAAAGCACGTGAATCACTTTCCTGAGATTTATACCTTTCTTGCTATTGTTTCGCAGGAGGAGAGAGGAGGCACAAAAGCTACTTGGGGAATCACTGCTAATCTTAGATGGAAACCAGCCGAGTTTGCCTGCAATGTGAAGACATGTGATGTATCTGCTTCCCTGCTTCCTAACGTGCCAAGTTGGCTAGCTAGAGAGTGCACTTGGCAGTTCACCTGTAGAAATAGTCTAGTGAGTAGTGTGACCGTGGGAGATACTTCTGGCTTTTGTGCAAACTCCTTATTTATTGCCTGTTTGTGTGTTGTGATTTGTGAAACTTTAAACATTGAACCTATCCTGGACTTGACGGTAGAAAAGCTTCAATGTTCTCCTGTAATGCATACAGTTTCATGATGTTTAGAACCTATAGTTCTGTTTAATTGCTTGACAGTTCCATTATTATTTTTTATCTACTCTACTAGTAGAAGACTGGAAGATTTTTTTTTAGTGGGGGAAATCCAAATACATGGGTGAATAGCCAAAGTGGTCCTCCAAGTTTCATCTAAGGCTCAGTTTAGTCCTTGATATTTCAATCTATCCATATTAGTCCTTCAAGTTTTCATTTTAGTTCAAATATCCTCGAACCAACAACTCTCTTGATAAATGACACTTATACCCCCATCATTCACATATATAAGAGAAAAATTGTATGCTTGATTTTTTTATTGATAATATATAGTAAATTATGTAAAACGAAAATAAATTAAGTACTAGCAAGTGTATACGATAGTAATTGCTTATGTTTTATGTGCACATGTTGAAATAATGGGAAGTATATCTGCAATGTTGTTTATTCATCTTGGTTTCTCCCTTCTAGTATATAGTTGTATATAAATTAAGGGCAAAAGGGACATTTTCTAATAGAAATATTGACTTAAAAATAGCCATATGGCATATTAAGTGGGCCCAAGGATGATGTCAAGCCAAAACAAATATTTAGATGAGCTATATGAACAAAATGAAACGTGAATGACCAAATTGAGCCTTCGGTGAAACTTGAGGGGCTTAATTAGCTATTCACCCCAAATACACCCCTATAAGTAACTGATCTTTCCAATCTCCCACCTACAACTTAATTGATAGAGAACACTCCTTACAAGTTTATTAGTTTCTTCCAACTTCCCACCTCTATTAGCTTTCAGCAACTTCTTGCGCTCCATAGGCCTCCATTTGGTGATTGAAGTTATCCCTTGCCACAAAAGGTGTGTGTATTTCGGTCTCCTTTCACCTTATGCTTTTGTACTCTTTAATTCCATAGTGGTACGGTGGTAAAACCATGGCGGCAAACACATGCTACTATAGAAGTGGTGTATAAAATCTCAAGCCTAATAAGAAAAGACATAGGGGCAACTTTGCTCACCACGCCGGAGCCCCACATGCTGTGAGAAGTTGATCAGTACAACGAGAAATTATTGAAAACTAGATAAAGGTGGAGGTTAGAAGAGAAAATAAACTTCATGGAGAGTGTTCTCTACCAAATTAAGTTGTATGTGAGAGATTATAAAAGACAGTGACGTGTTGGAGTTATTTGGAGAGACCAATTTATAGAGCTAGAAAAAAAAAGGATTCGCAATCATTGTGTCAACATATTTTTCCCGTCAAAAACAGCCATTTTTTGTTCTGTGATGTGGGTTGAGATTCGTGCTTCTTTTACACGGGTCCAACTTATTCATACATGTCACTGCCAGGCTGCTGTCTACTTCTTCCGTCTCATAAAGAATCAATCTAGTACTGAATGTGACATATCGTAGTAATATGGACAGGTAATCTATCTCCTTAATTTTTCATTGCTCAACAAACTCATGTCACGTCATCCAGGGACAGAGAAGTCGGAGAGGAGAAAGAAAACATTGGAAGGTGAATATGAGAATTACTAGTATCTAATCACACAATAGTTACTCCCCCCTCCCCCCCTGTGTCCTTAAAAAAGTATTTAATCACACAATAGTTACTCCCCCCATCCCAAAAAACCAACCTAGGACCGAATGTGACACATCCTAGTACTACGAATCTAGACATACATATGTTCAGGTTTATCGTACTAGAATATGTCACATCCGGTCCTGATTCGTTTTTTATGGGACTGAGGGAGTACATTATAGTTACGTTGTAGTTATATATTGTAGTTACACTGTAGCTATATAAAAGTTACAAGATAAATACAGGGTAATTACAATGTACATGAATGCAATTATGGAGTGAAAATATTTTGACTATTTTCTAGTGAAAAATATGATGTCATAAATATTGCTACTCCCAAGAAGATAAGTTACTTTATGTGTTCTGGCTTGGGCCTTCCGTGTGAAACTGGGTCCATAACATGATAACGTGGACGTGCAGGCGGCCCATAGACACGGGAGCCCAGAGCTCAGACAGAAGGCCGACCAAACCGAGCCGGGTAAAAGCCCCTCGCCGAGCTCCGCTGCGCGTGTCCGTGTCTCTCTTGACTCTCCTCCGCCTCCCCTCCCGTCCCTCCGCCTCCATGGACGCCTACCCCCACCACCGCCGCTTCGCCGTCTCCGGCGACGCCCCCCCGCCGCCGCCGCCGCCGCAGCCGCAGCCTCCACCTCCCTCCCACGCGAGCCCGCACTGGTACCCCGGGCCGTCCCCACCGCCGTACCCTCCCCACGCCAACCACCCTTTCCCTCCCCAGCACCACCAGTGGGGACCACCCCACCCTCCGCCGCCGCTGCCGCAGCAGCCGCCGCCGTATGGGTACCATCCCTCCCTCCCTCCGATGCCGATGCAGCCGCCGCCTCCTGCGGCGGGGAATCCCTGGCCTCCTCACCACGCCGCTGCCCAGCCACCGCCGCCCAGCTACCCGCCGCCGCCTCCGGGCCAGGTATGTCGGGGGCTATCCTGTTTCGTTTTGGAGTCGCCGTTGGAGACTATAGTAAATTTTCTGTTAGGGTTTGTAGTTCAGGATCGCTGTTGGCTGTAGGGTTTCTGGGAAGGGTGTGATACGGTGTTTGATTAGGGTGAGGTGACTATAACTCTAGGGTGGTTTTGTGACTGTGTGAAACTGGTCTGATGAGTCACTGAGGGATGATTGTGTGAATAGTGTTGTCCTTGTACAGTTCTCACTTATTCACAATGGAGACTTTCATATGGATAGATCATCTAGGGTGAAGGTCTAAATCATCTTTTAGAATGCATTCAATAAACCTCCTGCACTTGTTGTATTTTCTTTACTTCATTTTGGTACATATTCTTTGTGGCAAATCCTTAGTGCCTTGGAACAATTTGGTTCCCTTTAGATATGATGCCACTCCTTCATGAGCTTTGGTTAGGTGCTCTTGGTGAGGTTACATTCAGTTGGCTTCAACATCCAATCTAAATGACATAATGTTTCCCATGACCCTGTTTTCTTATCTGTTCTTTTGTTGAATTCAAATAATGTTTTGTTAGTTGACATTGCTTATTTCCTAGGGCTGGGCCAATCATTCGTGGGCTCAAAGTCATGGATACGCAGGTTTGTCATTAGATCTAAGCTTTATGTTCATTTGGATCTAATTTTATTGGTCCAGTATGCTTGACAACCGGATGTTAATGAAACTTGTGTTGTTACTGATGCACAGCACTGGTTGATCATTATGATGCAGCATGCATCTTTCAATGTTTAAGCTCATAACACTATGCATAGGGACAAATGTTTATTGAATGTACATGCGTTTCAAGAATTTTGGGGAGTGTAAGTTGCCTTTAAGTTTTTACTAAAGTAGTCATCGGCTCATCGCTAGCGGTGATCAAACAAGTATCCACTATGCCATCTGGAGCTATTTTCTGCCCATTCCCAGTATGTATTAGTAAATTTACATGAGAACTAGCGTGTATGATGCACATGTTTCCCATTATCCCTTTTTTCTGAACTTTTGCTTATAAATAATTCCTTTTCTGATTCACCAAATGCATAGGCTTATTAGATGTATTTATGGTCTGTGCTTCAAAAGAATTCTTACATATGTTTGATAATAAGATGGTACTAATTGATAATAAGATAGTACTAAGCTTTCTTGGAGCAGACAAATCCCTTACAGTAAGAATGTAGTTACTGATGATGGTTCAGGATTGACCTTTTCAATTTGTTTTTTCTCCCCATCTGGAAGGGCATGGAAATGAGGAAGATTGGGCTACAAAGGCGAAGGCATGGGCTGCTGCTAAATCTGTTACAGAAAACCATCATATTCAACAGCATGCCATATCCGCAAATAGGCCAGAAGTTCATAATTACGGTTACCAGGATCAGTATCAGCAACCAGCTGGTCTGCCCGCAGAACCTTTACGCCCGCCAATCCCTCAGTCAAGTAATGACCAGTTGCCATTTCAAATGACAGGACAGCACAGGGAAACAAACTATCTGCCAGGTACCATATCTTATTACTATTGCTCAATATATGTTATATATGGATATGTCAGTTCCAGAGTGGAGCTGAAGATAATATTGCAGATGGAGGTCCATTGGCGCCACCAGCAAAGAACTTTGGTTCATTTCCATCCGCCTATGAGCAGGAGGTATCTTATAATTATCCTTCTACTCCAGGTATGCTTGCTTGGCAATATAACTTACTGTGTAGCCTGAATCATATTAAGGCTGGTCCCTCCTGGTAATACCTTCAGATTCAAATATGGAAAGACTTGCAAGTCTACAGAGCTATTTATTTAAGAAAAAAGAGCATATGACACACGTTACCTTCTAAAAACATTTGAGCTAGCGTTATTGTTTGTGTATGCTCCACTCTTCCTATATTTGAGGCGATTGCTTGGTGGGTTTCACCACCTTCAAAAGGAGGAATACGCAGATATCTACTCAGAATCACTTTCTCAGTGACTATGCCATTTTATCATGGATTCAATAATTACCTCTGATATATCATGAATGTAATTGAATGTTTGGTTGAGCCCTTTTTACTTTGAAGCACTGAAAATCTTCATTTCTCTTGCTGCCAGTCCTGGAAATTAGATGGAAATCACATTTTAGAAAAGCTAATTACTGGCTGGCTGTGCTCAATGTATATAACTCAGTGTTTGGATGGGGTAACCTGCATTTTTTATCCAGGCTTAATGCTGACTATGCAATGTAATAACAGGTGTTGGGAATGCTATGATTCAATATCCAAGCTCGCAGACTCAGCTACCTCCAACTGCCTCAGCAATGCAAGACGGATTTCCACAAGCGCCTTCCAGTATGCATATTGCTCCCTCACTGGAACAACCTCATTTTGGGCATGATGGGCAGTCTTCCAAGATTGCAGTTGATCCCAGTGATCAACCTTTAGAATTTAATAGTAGGAAAGCTCCTGATATGGCAGTGCACAGAACAGCAAATTTCAATTCTAATATTCCAGCAGCTCCAATAGCAGCATCTGATCATGATGCACATTCAGCACCAGCGCAATCATGGATTCCATCTACTACAGTACTTTTTCCTCAAGCTTCAGTACCACCACAAGCAGCACAGGTTCAATTCTATTATTTTATTACTCCATATGATTCCTCTGCACCATAGATATGATAATTAACTTTTACCTTACAGATGGACCCTTCAGTTCATGCTGCACCACTCTTTGGAGCAGTTTCTGGTTCAAGCTATATTCCACCTGCAGCATTTGGAGTTGGTAATGTGACAGAAGCATTCCCTGTGGATGCAAACACTCCTTTTAATGTCACAGAAAGATCAAAGAAAGTAAGTTTTGTTCTTCTCTTCCTTTTTTCTTCCACCCTTATTTTTGAGATTCCTGCGTGTGTCTGCTCATGTGCCTAAGTACTTTGACTGATTCCCGCGCTCTATTATGGCCAGCCTCCAGTGCCTAACTGGCTTCGCGAAGAACTTTTGAAGAAGAAATCTACATCAGTGAGTGCTTCGGTGCAACACTCAACAGAGTTCCACTCCAAGGGATCTGAAGATGCTGAAAAAACACTTAAAAGTTCTGATCAGGCTGACAGCAGAAGCGTAGATTCAGCTAAATCTACTGATGATGATGAAGAAGATGAGGTGCAGTTTGCTATTCTATTACTAAAAACTACTTATATGACTTCATTTTGGTCACAAGATAATTCACTAATTTGTTAAAAAAAAAAGATTCATGGCCTTTTGGAGCATATAGAAATGTTGGGGCCATATGCTAGCTACTGAGAAGCTATTTGCACTTACAGCAACTCCATTTTAAAGGAAAGCTACCTTTAGTTCTTTTTTAGGTGGATAATTAGACAACGTATTTGAACAATGTGCTGGTTTTATCCCCTTCTATTTTCTTTTATCTATTTTATAGTCTAGTATAGCCGCCTTTATTTGTAATAATTTTACTGGACTAAAATTATTTGCAGGACGAAATTGAAGCAGCCCGGATGGCAGCAATGAACCAGGAAATTAAGCGTGTATTAACTGAAGTTCTCTTAAAGGTCTTGTTTTTAACATGGAACTGGAAGTTACTTTGCTAGGTCTGACAAGGTCCTGTCATTTCTTTAGTTTTTGATCCTCTTGTCACTTTCCAGGTTACTGATGATCTTTTTGATGAGATCGCGACAAAAGTATTGAATGAAGATGATCCATCAGCTGAACGTGAGTGATGTGCTAAATTGTAAATTTAAATAGACATTCTGCATTTCTGATAATTTCTTCTACATTGTAGCAAATGAGCCCACTAGAGTTTCTAGTGTGAAGGGGCCTGGTCTGGGAGAATCAAAACCAAAGGTCTCAGCTAAAGTTGTTGTCCCTGCTAAGCCAACTAATGTTAGCTCAGCTGATCATTCTGATGGTACTGGGTTAAGTTCCCCTAAAGGCGCTCTTCTTGGCCTTGCTAGTTATGATTCAGATGATGAGGACGATGAGGGTGATAATGAGGATAAGGTTCCAGTTTCAAACTTATCGTCTGAAACTAAAGCTGGCGCAGCTCGTCCAGGAGAAGGTAAGTTCTTAAAATAAATACCTGCAGAGCATTACTTGTCCATTTAAATATATTAACTCGAGTAAATAATCAATAGGTGAAAAAGCCACTGATGGTGAACAGCATGGAAATCATAATGAAAGAAATTCTGTGGTCCAAAATGCTTCATTAGGCGAAGATCGTAAATTTAATGATGAAATGTCTCATAGGAACTCAAGTGCAGAACTTAAACAAGAGCTACGTGTTCATGACACACATAGTAGGGAATTTCCTTCAGATGCCAAAATATCAAGTCAGCCGAAGGATGTGGCTCCTACCCTGGATGAGAAGGCACATGGATATTCCCAAAATGGAAAAGTTCCACCTTCAGGCAATAATGTTGAAAATTTTAGCAATATGGAGAGCAGTCAAGGGCATTTAGGGAAGAGCAGCAATGAGGAAGATTTTGTAAAGGAGCCAAAGGCTGTTCGAAGAAAAGAATCCGAATCTTCTTCCAAAAGATATAATGATGATGATAAATCTAGCATGTATGGAAATATTGATAAAAAGGGTAGCTTCAAGGAGGAAAAAGGATCTGACAGGAGTGTGAGACATGGAGCTGATACAAGGGAACCCCGTTCCAGAGGAAACTCTAAGCAGGATGATGCAAAAGGAGAGAGAAAAGATTATCAAAAGGACGTAAGAGAGAAAAGCAGGGATTCTGCAGATAGAAGAGAGAAAGGGAAACATGAAAAGGAGGATAGGTCGAGGCAAACTACAAAGGGCTCAAGTAGTCATAGCAGTAGAAGGTCAAGATCACCAAGTGCGAGAAGTCGGACCAAGAAGGAGAGTTCTTCACATCGAGAGAGTGTCTCAAGTGATGAGCCTTCTGATAATTCGAAAAGGAGGTATATGCCATTCTTAAATTCTCATAATGTGTATTGTATTAATTGTTATCCCTGCGTGGTAATTTGTCCATTACTTTTTTTTTCTGTTACAGAAAACTTCATTCATGTAAAAGCAGCATGTCCCCCTCACCCCCAAAATCTAGGAACAGGTAACTATATGTTTACAGCATATTTATAATGTAGATTAATGCTGTTAAAAATGTGCGAATTAGCAGTTAGCTTCAACATGTTTGTAGATGGTATTGTTTTATGGCTGGCATCATTAGTTAATCCTAAAAGTTGTTTTTATGTTTGGCATCAATAATGTGGCTGACATACTTACTCTGTTCTGGTTATCTGGAAGCCACAAATTGCTTAGCATTTGATGTTTTTTAAATCATGAATACGGCTAGTCATGCCATGGTTTTTCTATGATTTCCATCCTTTCTCCCCATGCGAGGATAAGAGATTTTTGTTTTTGTGTGTGTGTTGGGGTGGGGGGGAGGGGATGTATTGGTTGAACTATTTTGTACTATCTGTCTGGATTCATGTTCTTTGAGGCAGTGCCTCAAGGACACTGCTTTCGCATATCTGCTATGGTAAGTCTTGTATAGGAATGCTTTTATTCTATGCCTTGTGAATTTGATATGAGTGTGCAGGTATCTTCTGAGTGAAGAAACATCAGGTTCATATATCTCTTATCCTTTCACTTACCCATTTAGTTATGTTTCATCTCTAGACGAGTTTCGCGGTCTCCACATAGCAAGCATTCTCACCGCAGGCATTCGCCTTATTCATCTGCGGAAAGGTAAGAGATTAATCAGTTCTTCCTTTATCATTATGTTACTCCAGGTGGTATTTCCACATGAATTTTTCAGGAGTTCTCAGCTTCAGTAATATGGTCGATCTTACTGTAGCTGATTATAGGAATTTGATTAGATGCAGAAAAATATATTAACGAGTTTGAGAAAATAGAAGTCAACCTTTAGGTGTCTTAAGAACATGTACCCGATTAAAAAATGTGTTCTGGGTTTACATGAAACCTTTGTGTTTTAAATTCAAATTTACATAAGTTGTTATTGCATGGACTTCCATCTCAGCTTGAGAAATTGAAGACCCTTGGTACAAAATTTTTCCTAGAACTAGAATATATTTGTCATGCATAACACTTATGGGCTGCTTGGTTTTAGGAATAGGACAGGTTGGTTCTTCATGGATCATTCGATGATTTTGGTGGAACAACTGTCACTTTATTTTGTACTACGCTTGTGCTTTGAGTGATAAAAATATTGGTGTATCAACCCACTACATTGCCCAAAGTCAAACCAAACTAGACATCAAAGTTCGCAGTTAGGATCGGCAGATGCCCAATTCAGCATCCATTCGTCCAAAGCAAACAACCCTAGTAATATTACTAATGTTAAAAAACCACTGAAAACAGAGAGGCCACCAATTCAGGTTTTATTGGGACAGAGCTGATATGCTGGCCTGCCTCCAATCCTAGACACTGAAGCAAATGCGTGAACTCCTATAAATCTGGAACCCTGTCTGCCCTATGCCACTTGTGTAGTAACTGTGTTACTTTGTGTTATATTGGTGGTGTCTTTAAATCTGTGTCTAATCATTTCAGGAAGAAGCGTTCCAGATCCAGAACTCCAGTCAAAAGAAGATAGAAGATACTTTTGATTTCAAGATGCCTCGACATCCTTGTGAGGCGATGTGTGGCATATCGCTGCATCTTCTACTGATTCATTGAACAACGCATTCCCACGGTAGCAAGATGCCCGCGGATCACCAGTGTAGATAAGCTGGAGGTTTGCCCATACAGAGGATATTAAATCTTCTGTGCTAGCAGCCTAGCAGAGAGCAATGTACTTAATTATTTTGTAGGCCTAGCGACCCACGCAAATATGACATGTACCACCTTTCGATTTCATGTATTCCATCTTGATTGTGGAAAATTGGCAACGCCAACGCCCAGTAGGTGTGTACTGGCTTGCGATTATTTTTGTAGTTTTGAAGATTACTGTTATGTTTTTTTCTTGAAACGCAGATTGTTCGTATTATTCTATTTGGCTCGCCTATCCATCTTGCTTACCGCTACTCCATTGTTGTTCTTCATTATGATTCGAGCGTGGTAGGCAGCTGAACTGTACTAAAAAAATTTAAGTAACTCGCCACAATAGAACCCACCCTATGACGCTGTAAAATCAGGTGCCGTGTATACAAAAGTTTGAAGGGCCTGTTTAGTTGGTGAAATGAAAATATGTTATATCGGACGTTTGACCTGATATCGTAAAGGTTTTCAGACACGAATGAAAAAACTAATTTCATAACTCACCTTGAAACCGCGAGACGAATCTTTTAAGCCTAATTAAGCTATCATTAACACATTTGGGTTACTATAGCACTTATAGCTAGTCATGGACTAATTAGACTCAAAAGATTCGTCTCGCGATTTATATGCTAACTGTGCAATTAATTTTTCTTTTTATCTGCAATTAATTTTTCTTTTTATCTATATTTAATGCTTGTGTTCAAAAATTCAATGTAATGCTTTTGCAAAAAGTTTTTGGTAACTAAACGGGCCGAAGTTACAAGATCAAATATACTGTAACCACTTTATTTGTCACACTGGTGTTCGTAAGGTTCGGGTGAAGTGAAAACAAAACAGTGAGCAGAACCAAAATCGTCACTGCTTAGCTCCGAGCTGAACGCGGCTGGGCTAACGAAGGAACTGACAAGCTGACGAAGTGAACGCCGATAGCCCGCGAGGACCAAATTCTCATCGGCCCCGATCATGGCTCGCACGAGCATCCCCTGCCGGACGACGCGGCTCGGAAACTCCGATCCCACTGGTCCACAGGCGCAGCTTCAGCGTGAGGGACATGGCGCGGGTGCTTCTCCCTCTTATCACCCTTTATCTGCTTCAGGGCGTGTTTCAGTGCTGGAAGAAGCGCCTCCATGCACTCCGCAACGGCGTTCGGGTTCCCGGGCATGTTGATGATCTGAAAAGATATATCAACAGGTTTGATAAACATGTGAACGTTTCAGAGTGAGGTGAGAAATTGCCAAGTTTGAGCTATGGTGTGTACAAGTGTTGATCCTCTGATCCCCGCAGTGGCTCTAGATAGCATTGCGAATGGTGTCACCTGTACCACAGATAAGTTCAATAGCTCAGATTAAAGGAAAGTTAGGGTACTAAAATCTATTGAAATGAAATGCCACTAAAGTTTAGCCCTAGTGTCATATGCATGGTTAGTTGTTATCTCTTATCTCTAGAAAAAGTTGATGATAATGGATTTCCATGTTAAACCAAAGAACAAGGGGATATAGAAAAATGTCAGTCATCACCTTCAAACTTTCCTGAAGCATGACATATGTGAGGCCAGGTGCTTCTTTCTCTATGACAGATTTTGTTGCCTCTGGTGTGACATCTCTAGGTGTGAAACCAGTACCACCTGCATATCCATTATAAAAAGTAAGTTGATGCTCATCTCACTGTAAAAATAAGGATTGTGCAATTTGCTAACTTAAAGAATGAAAACATTTTCACCTAGTGTCAAGATGAGGCTGACACGATCAATGTCACTCCACTTCACCAAAATGTTCTTGATTTTTTCCACATCGTCTGGAACAACAGCAGTAGCAACAACAGTCGCTCCACCCAATTTCTCTGATGAAGAATTCACTACAGATATTGCCCTTGGCCCACTACAGATGATATTGTATTACAGAGAAGAAACAACAGTGATTTAAGTATTCATGAAAAAGTAGTCACATGTGTTTTATAAAAATGCTAAGCTGACAGCATAAGGAATTAAAGCTTTTGGTTGATCCACTGTTCCGATGGAAAAAATAACAGCCTTGTGAAATGTGGAGCCCTTACTGAGATGCATCACCATCTTATGTGAAGAAAAAACAGTAATTCGACTCTTTAGTTTTGCATCATGGTGTGACCCCTTTGCAACTCAACACAAAGAGGTGTATCAGGATGCGTGCACTTCAAAAGGTAAGACTTTATATTGGTTCATTATCTTTTCTGATTCAATCTGGAACCCAATCACAAGCAAAAGTACAGCAGCTTTTCAGCAACAATCACGAGGAAAAAGGCGCTTAATGAAATACCTCCTGTCAGGGCCTGCACCCAATGAAACAGTGTCGCTCACTGTCAGAATTGCTACTTTAACTTCAGTATTCTGTGAGGCTGGAACCTGAGACAAATCTGTGGAAACACTTTTTGCAGAAGGAAATAAATGAGATGGCAACGGATTTGAAGCAGTGGGTAGCTTGTCAAAAGGTGAACTGGTCATATCAGAAATAAGTATAGCTTGCATAGATGTTCCAGCCTCCAACATCTGCCCCACTAATGGTACTTCCAGTAAAGCATTCGCAGATTTCATACTTAGGAGGCGGCTACTAGCTTGTTGGCCCGTGCTTTCAGCAACATATCTGCCAAGACCAATTTCATCAGCCGGTATCACCTACAGTATTGCCAAATATAAGGCATCATATTAAAATATAGCTCTTACCCAGGTCTACCAGATCCATCATCAGGCACCCATCTGATCACTGCACGATGGAACTCTTGACGATGTGGGTCTCCTCTTAAAGGATGCAGTAGACGTGCGTGCACTCTGTAGAAAGTCATGTCAGTGAAGACAATATGCTCAATGATATATAATGGGAATAAAGAACTTAATAACAATGCTAACCACTTATGCATGACAATAACTACCTTGGTAGATGAGGATTTGACCAGCCAGAGAGTGAACGTATTGCAGGAACAACAAAGAGATTGAAGCAAACAACACAACTCACTGGGTTTCCAGGCAACCCAAATGCAAGAACCTTTTTAGATGGTTTTGATGAATCTTCTGTTACGATCTCAGCAAATGTTAATGGTTTCCCTGGTTTCATCCGAATCTGTACATGCAAACACAGCAAACTGTTAGAATTACTGGAATTGTACAAATATATTAGTGCCAAAGACTAAAAGAATTTTCCATCAATAACTGTTTTAATTGGTTATCCAGCTGGAAACAAGAAAAGCATATCATAACTCCTGGTTTGTACTTCCATACAACTGCATGGTGCACGCCTAATTTTGGAGGAATTTCCAAGATACCTTTTCAAAGTGAATTTTCCCCATGCTTGCCAAACAAGGTTTGACAAGATCCCTATCGCCCATGGAAACACCACCAGAAGTAAGAATGATATCAGCATCAGAACTTAGAGCTGCATCCATATGCTCCTTAAGACTTTCCTCAGTGTCTTTTGCAATACCCAAGTCAACTACCTTGCACTTGTGCTGAATAGCAGCAGCAATTAACATAGCCCGGTTGGAATCACGAATCTGCAAAGCAAGTACACATTTCGGTGAATATGAAATGCAGATAAAGGTGAGGGATGCAAACATTGTGAAATAGTGGGAATAACCTGACCACGACTGAGAGATGCTGTGGCTGGCTCCACTAATTCATCCCCTGTAGAAAATACAGCAATGGTTGGTCGACGATATACCTGCAGATTCATACTCAAAATGATCAGTTGTGCGAGATTCTCTTCTGCACTCAGTGACAGGGTAACTGAAAGACTTATTCACCTTGACAGTAGTCACTCCCACGGTTGCAAGTAACCCAATTTCTGCAGGACCTATGTGCTCACTAGACTTCAGCACTACCGAATCCTTTTGTATGTCACATCCCTATGGATTATTTATTCAAATAACTAACTCATCAGTTACCAGATGAAGTAATACTGTACCAAATGCTCTGCATGAACTATAGAAGTACATAGTAATTGAGAACTACAGTACACAGCTAATAGCGCAATAATAACAAACAAGAATGTTGCTTCCACTGAAGGACATAAACAAGTAAATCCACTCAAATACATCAACAATTTAAACTGAATTAAGATGCAATTGACATAGCAGAAGAGCAGAGCATGGATAGTAGCTTTTTTGTTTCAATCAAATCGTCGCACAAACGCAAGTAGGAGGGAATAAAGCAAGTAAGGATAAGCATTAAGCAAAGCAACGAAACCTATTAGCAATACCACATTGCGTATATCCTGCCCCTGAGTTGGCCGCACCAATATCCTAACCCTCTTCGACCCATCCGGCGCGCCGGCGAGCTGCTCCGTGTCCTCCACTTGCACGACGGCGTCAGCACCATCCGGAATCGGCCCTGCCCGAGAAACCACGGTCAGTAACCGATCACCGCCGCATCATCGGAAGGAACAGAGCGAGCCACCTCACCTCCGGTCGTGACATACGCCACCGTGCCGGGGGTGACGACCACGCCGAGGGCGTCGTCGCCGGCCCTCGACTCCGTAATCACCGGGTACTCCCCGGGCCCGTCGGAGGCCACGACGGCGTACCCATCCTGCAGAGGGTTTCAACCCAAGCACCCTCAGGCGCGGCGGCAAGGAGGGGGAGCAGAAGAGAGGGGGAGGAAGGTGTTGACCTTGATGGAGGCGCGGAAGGGAGGGAGGGGGTCGGGCGCGCGGACGTCCTCCGCGAGGACGAGCCCGAGCGCGTCGTGCAGCGGCACGGCCTCGGCGGCGCGCGCCGCCGCGCTCGCCGCCGCCGCGGACAGCACGGCCGCCAGCGCCTCCTCCACCTGCAACATTTTTTTTCCTTTTTTGCTGTTCTTCTTCTACTCCTATTTTGGTCGGTTTATCTCGGGCGGCGGCGTCCGGCGGCTGAGGCTGCCCATCTCCATTGACGAGAGAGTATCGACTACCTACTCACTTTGAGCCCTTGATTTAAAACCCAACGCACAGGATACGTTTGGGAGCATGGAAGTATGCTCCTGTACCGTAGCACTCGATATATTCCTCCTGACTCCGTCCCATAAAAAAAACCGTAGTACTAGTGTGTCACCTCCTATCCTATACTCGTTTTTTATGTGACATATTAAGTACTACCTCCATCCCAAAATGTTTGACGTCGTTGACTTTTTTAAAAATATTTGATCGTTCGTCTTATTTAAAAAATTTAAATAATTGTTAATTCTTTTCCTCTCATTTGATTTATTGTTAAATATACTTTTATGTATACATATAGTTTTACACATTTTACAAAAGTTTTTGAATAAGACGAACGGTCAAACATATTTAAAAAAGTCAACGGCGTCAATCATTTAGGGAAGGAGGGAGTATTACTCAACTTCACGAGTTGCGAATCGAATCCTATTTAAATGGCAGCCTGCCACAAGTCGTGCGACGGATGCTTTTCGGTGGATGGTGGTGCCGCAATCAAAATAAGTCGAAAGTCCAAATCACGTTTCATTTAGAAAAACTGTAAAACCTAACCGAAAAGTTACTTTGTTGCAAATGATCATCTCCTAACTAGTTTATTGTAAAAAAGCTCAGTATACACATGCTTAACGAAATCAGTCTGTTATCATTGATGTAGAGCTACCATATGCTAAACTAGTGTTTGTGTTGAACTCTTTTTTACGGATATAGCGAAACTCAGTACGACCATTTCTATCCGTGGATTTTTCCAAAAAAAAAAAGGTGTCCAGACTATACTCTAGAAATACTTAATTTTGGTAAAGACCACATCAATAGCTCATAATTTATGAAACATGTTGATTCCGTAAAACGACGTCTTGGCTGGGATGGGTTTTGCAGTAAAATTAAATAGGGGATTAGTATTTACAACAAAATGACCTATGAGGTATAATACCAAATTTCAAGTGATTTATGGGGTGGTTTTTAAAATTTCCCTTAGAAAAATGAACTGGCCTTTTGAAATCGAGAGGAAAAAAAAAGGCTTGAACTAACGTTTGGTCGCGGGTAAAGGTGGCGAACGTCGGTCCGCGCGTATCCCTGCCATTCGCACGCCGGATTTGCCCGCCGTTGCGCGTCCCTGTCAGAACCACGAAGCGGCCCATCCTACATCCCGCATGCCCATCGCTTCGACCGCTCAAAGAGCCAAGAGGCAATGCTGCAGCGGCACGCTGCCAGCGCGAACGAGCGAGCTAGGAAAAGATGCTGATCGAAGGCTTCGAAGCTACTAGTTCATGTACACGGCAATCACAGGACACGCATGCCCTTCTTGCAACGCGATAGCCTCTCCCAAATTCTCTTCAAAACTAGTACTGTAGTATTTCTCATTTCATCGTGTTCCTAGGAGTGTCTGAATGCTCGACCTGTCGATATGTCATATAGCTGCCATTGCCGCCTATACTTGCCAGTTACTCCCTCCGTCCCAAAAAAAAAAAAAAGACAAATCCCGAGTTTCCGTATACAACGTTTGACCATACATCTTATTTGAAAAAAAATATTAAAAAAATTAAAAAGACAAGTCACGCATAAAGTATTAATCATGTTTTATCATCTAACAACAATAAAAATATTAGTTATAAAAAAAATTCATATAAGACAGACAGTCAACCGTTGGACACGAAAACCCAAGGTTTGTCTTTTTTTTTTTGAACGGAGGGGTACCACTCCTAGGATATTGCAAAGAAGTACTCCCTCCGTCCCAAAAAAAACAAATCTAGTACCGGATGTGACATATTCTAGTATAATGAATCTGGATAGAGATATGTCCAGATTCGTAGTCCTAGGATGTGTCACATCCGGTACGAGGTTGATTTTTTATGGGACGGAGGGAGTAATCGACACAGAAGCAGCAGTAGGTTATTTTACCAGCTGGATGTTTGAGGAACACTGCATGTTCTCATTGCTGCACCCTCAGGATTCTCAGTTATAGCTATGCCTGAAGATGTTCGATCACCTTCTTTCTAGCCAACAGAAAATTCACTGTATGAAGATCTAAAAAGTTCTAAATGAGATGGTAGACGACCCAGTATTTTGAATCAAGTAATTCCATACTTCCGCTCAAGCAAGTAGCTGTTTTACCAGTAAAATCCACTAAGACGAACCAGATAAACAATACCTAACTCAGCTTGGCACAACAGCGGGGTTCAGGGAATTTTGATAAGTAGAGACGTTCTGCAAAATAAGAAGAGAAAAAAAAAGAGTTTCAGTTAAGCTGCTGAAGATGCACAAAAATTTACTGCCCATACTAATATACTATTCCATCCAGAAACTAACACTAGATCAATTTCTTAATTTTATTTTTTGAACTTTTTAATTTTAAAAATGAACCCTTTCAAAACTTATTTCCAGAATCTAAATCTTTTGGTCACGCCAGCACGCTTGGTGTAGAAAAACATCACTGACACACCACCTGCAGCCAGTGTAACCAAATAACGTTGCCTAGCTAGACCGGCGTGGCCAAATAACTGCCACGCCAGGCGGCTGGTTTGGCTAAAAGGTTCAGATTCTGGAAATAATTTTTGAAAGGATTTATTTTAAAATTAAAAATTAAAAAGATTTAAAAGATAAAATAATTCCACTAGATCAACCCCAAGTTTTGAAGCCCCAAAATCTCTTTTAAGTCTTATCTGGCCAAAGTGACACTAGACAAAAGGTACACCTGACAACATACTTATCATAAAGGTAAAATATATTTGCCTTACACAGCTCAAACCTAAGCTGATGCAAGCTACAACTTACAGCAAGTAACACTTTTTGGCTGTATGAATCAAAGTTATACACACACAGACCCAAACAAAAAAAAATCGAAAAGATGGGCCTATGACATCTGCGGCTGTATAAAAGTAAAACACATTAAAAAAACATGGGCACTAAGGAGGAGCTTAGTGTCAATGAAAGAAAAAAGGTGAGCACGTTCGGGGAGAATCGAACGTGGACTGTTGAGCAGCATGTTGGCTGCCCTTGCCATATGTGCAGTTTCAAAGTAAAACACTCTGATAACTGTCATGTTAAAGCAGGTAGTGTACATTGTTTTGCAACAACAAAGTGATTGTTGCCAGAATTACCTACACTATATGTAGCAGACTTACCAGTTACATGTTGTATAACTAATAACTTGAAAATGCACCAATCGAGTTAGCACCTGGTGGGCAGGGGATGGGAGTTGGATGAACTACATGTCTACGTGGGAGTAGATAAAGAATAAAACGAAGAGGATCAGTGGACCAGACAGCATAAACATAAACACTCTGAAAGCTCTCAAAATGTTTGCCCATTCACAATTTCACATGCTACTCTTCACGCAATCTTAACAAAAAAAGGTATTACTTACAACTAGTGGCGGAGCTAGAAATTATTGAAGAGTAGGGCTAAAATAGTGCTTAACTAGTGAGTTGTTTATTTTTTTTCTTAAATTTACATGGTGATGTAAGATAATTTAGCCATGATTTTGGAGGCACGCCCATGCTTACAACCATCCAATTAAACCCCACTCCCTATCTACTATCAACAGTTGTCCGCAGCAGAAAAAATATCCTCGTTAAATTGGTGCTCAGGCTTCAAGAGTAGAAAAAAGGGCTCTTCATGTTTGAGGTGATTCCAGAGTGCACTTTGAAAGGCCATTTATACAGCCTAATGAAATGGAGCAGCATGGATAAATGCTCTGGAGATAGATTGCCCTGGTGTAATTCCCAGTGGCGTAGCTAGGATTTAAAGTAAAAGTGGTCCATCTATATATAATATGTCAATTAAAAGGGTGGTCCACTATACAATTTTTATTATATTAACTAGCACATATACTATAATTTTAATTTTTTAGGTGGTCCGTGGACCACGGTGCCACCTAGCTGGCTACGCCCCTGGTAATTCCCAACGACAAGCCATAATATGTGACCAATGGTTGGTGTTTCACAAAAAAGTCAATGAAGATTCAGCCATAGAGGGAGAGAAATATGTAGAAATTTCATCGGTCCACATTGCAGTTTTACCAGTAGTCCAGTACAACAGCTGAAACAAAACTGGATAATGCCTCATTCTGTTTAGACTTTATAGCAGTATACTGCTGAAACAGAACTAGATAGTGCCTACCAAAATGAATGCCATTATTTTACCATATAGGAATCAGGGTTTATGTAATTGTCCAGAATCGGAGCTCTGACCTGACAGAACTCTTCCCGTATTAGCATAAGCAAAACTTCTTAAAATCAATTATGTCAGTATTTTTTCGGTTTCAGCTGCGAATTAGGAGCCGAATGAACCCAGATTCACAGTTGAGCTTCACAATCACCGCACGAGAAAAGCAAATCCTATAACATGATTCTTGAATACTGAACTTAACGGTGCAGGAATGATACACAACACAGTTCAATCGACCAATGGGGGAGAAAAATACCTGTTCTACTCATCGTCTTTCAGGACACGCTCGCCGGAGGCCATGGGGGCGGCGGCTGCTGCTGCTTCGTCTTCCTCCTGGAGGATCTTCTGCATATCATTGACGCGCGTCCGGACGACATTGGTAATCATAACTGCGGACGAAAATTCATCAGATCAGAGTGCAGTCTGTGGTACTATGTGCGATTGGAGAGACGAGAGTTGAGGAATATGGCGGGATTGCTTACTTCCAGCGGTTCCCAGGGTCCAGATCCACAGGATCTTGAGGCCGGGGCCCTTCTCGCTCCATCTGGTCACCATCGGAGGAGCAGAGCTCGAGCGCGGCGGGAGCGCCGCCGGCGTTCAGGCTGATTTCCTTTTTGTTTTTTTTTTTTGGGAAATCGGTCAGGCTGGTTTCGTCTGCACTCGGGGTTGGGGATGGAGAACGACGAGGTGCGGAGGGGTGTCCTTTTCTTATCGCATTTTTTTAAAAGGAATCATTGTGAGATTGTGCTATTAGTAAGTTATTAGGGTATAGTTCAAGAAATACTTTCACTTATTCTTTTATTTATCACTTAACGGTTCAGATTATCCCTAAGAGATCTGACGTCTAGAATAGCATCCGCCTTCCCACACCCCTGCGCCTCGGAAATAGTCGCACTTTCCTTCTGATCGCGAAATCCATCTCCTCCGCCAGTTCTCTCGCCCATCGCGCCTATGCACGTCGCCGCCCCCGTCATCTCCCGGCGCTCGCGCCCCCACCCGCCGTCCAGACCGCATCGCCCACTCCGCCGTCGCGCGCCGCACACCGTACCCGCCCTCCCACCCCGCCAGTTGTCTCCTCCACTCGCCACTCCGCCATTCATCGCCCTTCTCGCCGGTCTCCTCCGCACCGCCCCCGATCTCCACCAGGAACTCCGCCTCGCCGGTCTCCTCCGTGCCGCCCCCAATCTCCGGCTCGTCGACCGTCTCCGTGCAACCACCGATCTCTGCTTTCAGAACAGTGTCACCACATCCTCGATCTGATTCGCCGAAATTAAGGTACAGTAATCATCCTTCCTCCCCTTTTTTTTAATCCACAATGCAGTATTATATATATTTCCTCTCTCCCCATCAGTCGCCGCTGATTTGATCATACGGTTCTTAATATAATCCAGAATCAATCAAAAGAAAAAAACCGAAAGCATCGCTTTGGTATCTAAAGAATTCATGTTTTTAGATAATGATAACTAAAGTATCCATGTCTATGAACAACGCATAACTGTCTGCACATGTCTAAACATCTCCAAAGAACAATATATAGTATCTGGTTATTTAAGATTTTACACATTTCAGAAATCAAACCTTAAAATTCGATTTTCACTGGCAGTGACAGAATATTTAAGATGATGCACCATCTATATCAATTATCAGTATAGTAGAGATTCATTCCTTGATTAATGAAATCACCATCTCCATGCATATGTTAGGACAATCCAACTGTTTCTGGATTCTTGACAGATTTGGTCAAGGTGAACTTATGACTTCAGTAAGCTTTTGACTAATTCTGTACCAAGATGGTTCATTTTTAAGCAAAGTGCAATAAGCTTCATGAAACATTGCACCACCGTAATCTTCCTCCTGATTTTCTTATTTTGCTGTATAGGATTAGGGATTATTGATACAACATCCGGCAACATCCACCTCGGGGGACCACACCGGCGCCGCTGAAGCCTACCCTCGACATCTCCGTGCCGCCACCGACCATCGAGGACAACACCAGTGACACCACGCCGATCTCCTCCGTGGCCACTACCAACCGGCGCTGCCACACGCACCGCCACCACCACATCACGGCGGCATCTCCCAACCCTAACTGCCGCCACTCCGTAGGTTGCCATGCATCTACCCATGTTCGTCTCATCTCCGCCGTCTATCCCCGAAGTGTATGAAAGCATTGGTAAAAAGAAAAGAATATAAGATAAAATTTTACAATTTTAAAGCATGAATACAAATGGAAGGGTGATTTTTCTGAAGTTTGAATCCTTCTTACAACTGGAAGTGTAGGACTACTTAGGGAAAACATTTTTTTTCTCTATAAATGCGGTGCTGCTTCATTTACTTTGGTATTATCGGATGATTCATTTCAGGAGACTGCATAATGTTTGCATAACATTCATTATTCCAATGCAAAACAATTATGTTAATATTAAAACTCATGGTAGGTTCCTGGTCCAGGTTAGAATACCAATTTACAAACCGGAAAAAAAACATGAACATGTTTATAAGCCATAGCCCTTATCCGTACATAGAAACTTTTCTTGAGGTCTTCTGTGTCACATATTTCATTACATACAAACAACAGAAGGTAACCTCCAGTCTTCCAGTATTATTTTGCTCCATAGCGAATTAGCCATCTACTCATATTTGCCTTGTACTTATGGATAACCGTGAGATGTTCAGGTGGATCAAACAAGAACCGTGGTTTCAAGTTCAGTTTCTAAACACATCACCTCAAGTTCAGTTTCTAAACTTCAAGTAGCAGAAAAGTTGGTTTCTTATATTATAGTGTAAATTATTTTCTTTATTGTAGGATCAGTTTCCATATGCTATAACCATGGGAGCTCTCTCAGTTTGCCCAAGTTGTTTGTCTAGAAGTATGTCACTGCTTTGGTTCATCAATTCTTTTGTCAATTCTTTTGTCAGTTCATTGGCAGTAGTACTTTGGATGACAATGAGATTGGCTTAGAAAATTCTGCCTTTGAGTAGGCAGCACAGAACAGATTTCCCCTGCAATGTATTAGGGATCACAAATAATCGCACACGCGGTCACCGATCGGTTTCCTTTCCCCTCCGTCAAATCGCCAACCACTGCAGCCTCTCTCCTGCACCTCCTCCAGATCGCAAATAATGCTTTATTTTGTTCCCGCAACAAATAATGAAATAACTCACTTTTTTAACATAATAGCGTACTATATACTGAAGTGATTATATATACTTAATTCTTGTAAAGATTTATTGTGCCCATGCAGTATCATATTATTATATTTTACGTTAAATAAATATATTTAATGTACGACATGAATTGAATTAAAGTTCAAATGCACATATCATACAAAAAAATTTCCGCTAACATGAAATTTTAACAATTATTAAAGACAAATCGAATTGCACCGTAGCATTTAGCACGGGCATATTACTAGTAAAAATAGTATAGGAAATTTTTCCATCATTAACCATGTTCATATAACATAGAGTCCAATACTTATTACAGTAGTTTTAAAATATGTTATCGACGTACCTCATGCTTGGCCAATGTACATTGAGCCACCATCGCTAACGAGGACGCTCTTCGGTGTCTAGTAAGAGCTGCTAGGCTCCGTGGTATCTTTACTATGACTGTGCTGCTAATGCAATAGTTTATTTTTTTTCCATTGGTTGTGTGGTGTTCTGTTGTATCCTTAGTGGGCGAGTGTCGAGTCTTTCTCTAACACCATATACATTTTCTTCTATGTCTTAGTGGAATGATACGCAGATCTCCTGCGTGTTAAAAAAACATGTTATTGGCATAACCCAAGTTCTGTACACTCTTTTAATTCAAAGGCTGCGTGAAGCGGGTTTAGAGCAATACTAGTAGCACCGGTAGTCAGATCAAAAAATATCCACGTCATATGTATAGCAAATTAGTCGAAGATATCGAGTGCAATAACACGTTATTAAATTAGCTATGTATAGGATTTTTTATAGTCCAACTTTCCCGAAACCACCATAGTTTTGTGATATTTCAACATTGGCAGTAGCATGGATCCAACAATCCTCGTAGGTTGCCATTGGCATGTCAACAAAGTGGGATGTAGGGTCTCACTTTTTTTTTGCTACCACCCGACGATAGATGAAGTACCTCCTTCCCCACACACCCCTCCCCGTTCCTCTATCTTCTTCTCTTGCTCTTCCATCTAAGGTTGAGATTATGTGGATTAACATGTATCCTCATACTTAATTGTTGATTGCTTTTAGCAACATTATCAATGTGTTATATTCTATTTTTACATGTTAGTGAGTAAAAAAATTGATGATTGGTTGTCAATGTTCTAGCTTTGTTGGGAAAGTCATGTGCGCAAGGATTGACCCTGACCTAGACCAACTATGATAAGGCAGAGGCCAATGGGGCTTTTCTTGTAATAGTTATGTGTTTGTGAAGGATCACAGTACACCTTTATATGGCGACTAATATCCATGTTTTCTCTTAGAAGCACTTCAAGCAAACTCAATGATTCATTTCATTTTATTTGGATGTTGATCCTTCCAATAGAGTATTCTTTGTTTAAGTTTTCTTTTTCTTATTGAACCTTCCAATTCCCCAACATTATAGTAGACTAATTTTTTTAATCGGGCTTGTGTACCCATCTTTTAAATGCTAGCTTTACAAAATAAATATTATGATATCTCATTTGGGCTACTTGGATGCTAAAATTTTTAGTCCGCGGTGTGAATGGGCTGGGATTGAGGCCCACCAAATAAGGCTCTAATGGATCTTGTGCCGCATATAACTCATATATAATCACTTCCCTTCCAAACCCTAGCTATTCCCTTCCTTGTCCCGAACCCGCCGCCTAGAGCTTGTCTTGCTCTCCTTCCTTGTATATGATGGTTGCCACTACTAGATCCGTTGTTGTTTCCTGCCTCCTTCTAGATCTCTTGCTCGTGTTGCCCTTGCTTCCATCCCTCGACTCTATGGGCAAAGCACCGCCACTCATCGCCGGTCCTCCACCAACCACCCTTCCTCCCAAAAAAGTGAGGTCTTCTAATAGTATCGAGATAGAGTGACTCTAGATCTAAACCTAAATACAAACCATGGTGCTTGAGAGAAGATGCTCGCCTTGAAGTAGCTAGGATCATTGTTGAAGTCCCCGCGCTTTTTTAGAATAAAACTTCGTTGCGGATCGAAGGTTAGAAATTTGGATATATCTTATTTTTGCGCTTTTTGTTTATGCTTGTAAAAAGTACGTGTAGTGAAAGTATTGATTACTAGCCCAACTCCCACTTTTGATAATTGGTTGCAAGTTCACGTTATTTATTTATTCATCTTAGAGTCATTTATTTAAAGTTTTTTTTACTAACCAATTGGTACCCGTAGAACAACATGGACAATGTGTAGCTAAACGTTGACACCCTTCAAGTTATTCAGGTGACTAACCTACCCAGGCAATTATTTTGATTTGTTGTGATAATATCATTTTCCTATCCACCTAGTTTTCAGCTTGCACACATCTTTAAATTCAAAATGTTCCAAGGGAGGGGCAACAACATTGTGCTTTGAAAGATAGTGTTTCAAAAATACTTCCTCCTGGTATTCTTTACCTTACGTCAAAAGAGTTGAGTAGTTAAGTTTAGTTGCATCAAATAAAAATGACCAGATGCATGTACATTACAACAACAACTCTAACTTTAGACATGCTTAGCAAAACATAATCAATATTAGCCTCTCATATCATATCATATGATAAGCAAAACATAATCGATTTTAGCTTATCATGTATGATAGCAATCCCCTTTACCTCCCCGGCCAGGGAGCCCCTAGGACTTCGTCGATGAGTTGATATCTATATGATCTTCCCCTGCAAAGTAAAGTAAAGTACCCAGCGGATGTTAGAGTCAAAGGAGGAGCCACCATAGTCAAAGCCCCACAGACAGGTAAAGTTGAATGCAGTTGCCGAAAGCAGGCAGAGTGAATTCAAGGGTCTGCCCTTTAGACGAATGCACCTACAGTTTTGATGGACCTCAGTCACCCGTATAGTACCACCCACCAACAAAATTCTGAAATAGGCCTTACCCACCGCCCTATTTCCTTTCCAACTCTCAAAGCTAAACTCCTCCTCGCCGCGAGTAATTCGCTGACTTAAGTCAATATGAAAAAGTGTGGAAAATGGGTGGTTGTACTTTCATCGACGAAAGGAACAAATAACTACAGCAATAATACCGATCAATAGTTTTTCTTTCAATATCTATTGGTGCTTCCATGTCTCATTAGCCAAAATTTAGATTTCAAAAGTTAATTTTTGATTTGATTTTGGTTCTTTTTATCATAGTGCACTTTTAGCATTGGCTATTGGCTTTTAAACTGCTAATGGTGTAGATATGAAGTGGCTATTCGGATTGATGCTAAAATGAACCTTACCAAATTTTGGCGAATTGGCAACATTGCCAAATTTTTTGTAGGATTGGCTTAATAATGTTGCCAAAATTCTATATGCATTACCAATATTTGGTAACAAACTAAACATAGCCACATAATTATCAATTTTACTAAATAATGGTATGGTTGAAAATGCCATCAATCTGAATAGGCCCGAAGTCTTACTCAACATTTTTAGATAGGAAAAAGTATACTTTGACTCCCTCAACTATCGTCCGAGTATGATTCATAACCTCAAACCATAAAACCGGGTATATCGACTCCTCCAACTATCAAAAACGGTGCAAACAATGTCCCTCAGTGGTTTTGGCTGACGTGGCGCCCACGTGGCAGTCTTGACCGAGTTTTTGTCCTACGTGGCGCTTACGTGGCATTAGAATAAAAACAAAAATAAAAAATATGTAGGACCCATATGTCATTAAAAAAAAGTGGGACCCACTATTCATGTGGGACCCACATGTCATCCTCCCTCTCTCTCCCTCCCTTATCTCTCTCACTTCAGGAGCGGCGGCGGTGGCGGCAGTGACGGTGGGGAACGCACGGTGGAGGTGACGGCTATAGCCCGCGGCCGTCGGGAGGGAGGGAGGGGTACGAGAGGGGAGCCGCCCCGGTGGGGGGGTCGGAGTCGCCGACGACTGGCTAGCGCGGCGGCGGGGGTGGCACGAAGTGGCAGCGGCGGTGGTCGGGACGAGGTGGTGGGGAGCGGCGGCGGCGGAGCCGGTGGTGGTGGCGACGGGGAGCGGTCGGGACGACGGCGGTGGGGAGCGACGGGGCGGTGGTCGTGAGCGGCGGCGATTGCGGTGGGGACGAGGCTTGCCGCCTCGAGAACTCCATCCGCCTGCTCTCCTCGATGCTCGCCGCGCCGCTCGTCCATGGCGTCATCTCCGGGGCAGCCGCCGCCGGCTGCGCCGACCTCGCCCTCTAGTTCTTCCGCTTCGCCTACCGCCGCACCGGCTTTAGCCCCGAGCCGTCCACCTTCGCCCTCGCCAAGGCAGAAAAATTCTTGGCTAGGCGCCGAACAATCCAAGAACGCACACCCCACACATCGTCGATGACATTGATCGCGCAAAAGAAAAAGACAAAGAGCGCGGTGGCCGGTGGATTGGATATATAACTTAGCCTCGTCGTCTCCAGATGACGGAGTGTCGCCCGCCTTGAAGCAGACGATGCCGCGGCGAAGGCATGCGCCGGCCGGCCCCCCACCACCGCCCTGGTGCAGCGCGACGCTGGGCGCCGCGGCCAGCACCATGCGCCTCGCGGTCGTCGTCATCGCACAAGCACCACCGCCCGGCGCCACCATGGCGACGAACGTGGCACCGGGGACGCCGACGAGCGCTCCGGCGGGGAGAGCCAGCATGGAGATGGGGAAGAGAAACATGGGGCTGCACTGTACCTCCATGAGGATTTCACGAGACGAGACGAGAAGCCCTTGAAGATATTCTCTCCTCCTACACGAACGAAACGAACTAACCAAAGCTAACACCAGGTTCGAGTTGGTGAGCTAGCTAAGGTCCTTTATATAGCCCAGCGATGCATATGCGTGGTCTACCGTCGTGGACTCATGGGGAACAGGTTCTGGGCGTATTCCGACCGCCGCCGCCGCCGTTCCCACCGCCGCCGCTGCCGCTCCCCATCGCCGTCCATGCCGCCGCTCCGGCCAAGAGAAAGGCCGAGAGGAGAGAGAAATAAGGGAGAGAGAGGGGAGAGGAAGAAAGGAAGGAGAGGGAGGATGACATGTGGGTCCCACATGTTAGTGGTCCCACAACACTTTTTTTTTGTGTGAATGATATATGGGTCCCACATATTTTTTTTATTTTGTTTTTATTCTAATGCCACGTAAGCGCCACATAGGACAAAGAATCGGTCAAGACTGCCACGTGGGCGTCACGTCAGACAAAACCACCTCTAAAACCACCGAGGGACATTGTTTGCACCGGTTTCGATAGTTGGAGGATTCGATATTCCCGGTTTTGTGGTTGGAGGTTATGAATGATACTCAGGCGATAGTTGAGGGAGTCAAAGTGTACTTTTTCCTTTTAGATATAAACTGCTACTAGTAGTTAGTACTGTATTACTGTAAGCCCAAAAGTAATAATATAACGATTTTGCTATATCTCATTTGAAAGATTTTTTCTTATCTCTCACTCGATTTTCTCACTCAAATTTACAGTGTATTTTCTTGTAAGTTACAGTGTAATTTATGAAACTTACACTGTAACTTTTGTAAGTTACACTGTAATTTTTGAATCTTCACATGTAAATTTTAAATTTTGTATTTGATTTGGTCTTTTTCTTGAGGATATGGTAATTTAATGTTCATTATGGTGTTTCTTAATTGCTTTTTTCTTTTTATTATATCTATCGGATTTTAATACAAAGATTAAAAATCTGTGTGATACGATTATAAAAATCTTTCGAAAGATGTATAGGTACTCTCATAATATAATGTGCAGTAGTTCATGCAGAGGCCCGACAGCCCAACACGGCCCATGGAGGCATCCACGTTTTGAACGAGCCTGGTGGTCCCACATGTCATGGCACTAGCAATTTTGTTTTGCTTTCCACTTCCCCACGGGGCCCACACTGGTCGTCGACCATCTCGCCCTCTCTGGACCATCACACCTACCCTGAAATCCGACGGCTCAGAACCATCTTCCAAAACGGATCGGACGGTCCTCGAAGCCCTCAAGACAGCCACGCACGCGGCCCGCGCCGCCCACCATTTTCCTCCTCCCCCGCCCCCACCCCACGCAGTCCCCTTCTCCAACCCCGCTTCAAATTTGGATCGCGTCGATTTCACGCGCCGATTCCCCCAAATCGCACACACCCCCACCCCTCGAACGCATAAATACTGATCCCCAATCGAAACGGCTGCTGAAACCCTAGCCCTAGCAATCGAGAGAGAGGGAGAAGATGGCGCGTCCGAGAGGCAGGAAGCGTGCGGCGGCGGCGGCGGCGGTGGCGGAGGAGGACTCCAGCAAGCCGGAGGCTGCAGAGGCGAAGAAGCCGGCCGCGCGGGGGCGGGGGAAGCGTGCCAAGGCGTCACCCAAGCCCAAGCCGGAGACGGAGTACTTCCCCGAGAAGCGGAATCTGGTGAGGAGGAGGCTTCCCCGATTACCTGTCTCGGATGCGTGCTTCGCTTCGCTTCGTTATGCCCCGATTAGGTTGGGGGGTTTGATTGGTCTGGATTCGTTTTGGCGTTGTGGACCGCGTGGTGTATTTGGTTGCTGCTTCTGCGGCGAGATTCGTAGTGGTCGGATTAGTCCAAATGATGGTAATGGTGGTTGATGTTGAAATACGAATGGTTAATATGTGACTGGATTTGGCTGGACTATAGGGGCTCCCCATTTCATTAGGAATAGTTTTTGTGTTGAATGTTATGTTGTAGAGTTTGAGCCACATCTGCGTGGGACTGAATTGTACAGTTTATGTTCTTCTAAGTCAGTGTTAGGAATAGTTTTTTTATTGTGAAGTGCTTTGCTATATGAAACGATTACTTGAATTTGTTATCGTGAAGTTTGAGCTATTATTGGAACAATGAAAACTCACATGGGTTTATTTAAGCAGTTCTAGGGCAATTAATTGTTTGGAAATGTGTTTGATGGATATAAAAGGAACGTTTGAGCATAATCAGTTTGTCTTTGCAAACAGGCAAAATGATTACTTATAGTTTTATGGCTAATATTGTGTTACTGTGTTCAGGAGGATCTTTGGCTATCAGCATTTCCGGTTGGGACCGAGGTTTGTTACTTTCTATGGGCCTATCTATTTCTTTCTTTTTTATTTATGGCTGAGTCAATTAGTGATGCATGTTTTGACATACTTTCAACTGTGTACTATGGATATTTGCTCCGCTAACTATTATCCATATCCGGGCCTCTCATCTGCAGTGGGAAAACATTGATAAGATAAAGGAGTTCAACTGGAACTTTGAAAATTTGGAGGTACGATGGGCAGATAGTATTCCAATACTACTCTTTTTTTATTATCACACTTGCTTTCAGCATGACATAAGGTTTCCTGTTGGTGAGCAGAAAGCACTAGAAGAAGGAGGGGAGCTTTATGGGAAAACAGTTTACTTGTTTGGAAGCACGGAGCGTAAGTTTTCATACTCGTGCTAGTTTTAAAATTAAATCTCCAGTTCGTGATACATATATTCTCCTACTGGCTTGCTAGCATTTAGTAACTGAACTAAACTGATTATATTAGCTTGTTTTTTTGTGTACTTTATGACATATAACTTGAAGGCCTGTTTTGAATGGTTTAATTTCACAGAAATAGTTATTCCCACAAGAACCATGTTATTTTTCTTTTTTGACGTTCCTGACAGGCCTAAATATCAAATCTATCAGTTTGTTTGTTCCCCTGAAATTCACTAATTATGACTGCAGTAGCACCCTGAGAAAATTATATATTTCTCTGAACTTAGATGCACATTGTTGTAGATATACACTTGCATGTTTTTGTCATTACTGAAAGATTCTCTGGACATTTCCAACAATGAAATTGTCCCCTTTAGGACCATACTTCTATTTATTTCTTATGCTGTTTTTCCATGTCAATGTTCGAGTTGCTACTGCCTTTCCTAAGTTGATTGGTATCAGCATTTATTTGTTTTACCATGTGCACTTTAGATATGTTGGGTGTTGTCGTGGAAAAATGTTTTCTTGTCTCTGATATTTTCATTTGTTCTTGGGATGTGCCAGATTGTTTAATAATCATCGATACAGTTTATCTGATTAAATTGTTTTTGCTGACATGCAGCTCAACTATTGGAGGTTAATGGTGAATCAAAGATAGTGCTTATTCCTATAGTTGTTGCTGTAAGTTCGCTTCCATTCTCTTGATATGGAAATTTGCATGAGGAAACAGTCCACTTTAGCAAATACTCTTAAATCTGAACATTTATCTCATGCTTATGCCAACTCAACATCTTATCCCGTTTATGCACCATCGCTAACAAGTTGATTTTACTAAGGTGACTATGTTTGTACTTCCTACCTCTGTCATTTTTGAAAGATGCCAGTACAAACATAGTCACCTTAGTTTCATAAAAGCCAATGGGACTAATTTCCTTGGCGCTGTTTGGAAGAGCTAGCTGCAGCTAGCCAGCCAGCAGCTACAGGTGCTGCAGCCTGCCAGCAGTAAGCGGCTGCTTCCTGCAGCAGCCAAATACGCTGTGCCGCAGGGCTGGGCAGGGCAGCACAGCATAGCCTAGAACACTGCAGTAATGGCCTACCCAATGCCCCCTTTTTTTTTTATCACACTATTTTACTCTGGAATTTGTTTGTTTGCTCTTTAACCCTAACCTCTTTAAAATTGAGTATACAGTGCAATTTGGAAAACATTGTTTGGATACTTTATGGTTACAACGTCATTGGCAGTTGACTTGTTTATATATTACTGATTTTACTATTTACTTGCCTCATGTTGAATCTCATTTAGCACTTGCTACCTTTTCTGTGCTGCAGGTTGACTGCCCTTTTCCTCCCTCAGACAAAATTGGCATAAATTCTGTCCAAAGGGAAAATGAAGAGATAGTGCCAATGAAGGCCATGAAGATGGCCTGGGTGCCTTATGTTCCGCTGGAGGATCGGTACTCCCATACTATTAATTCTGAACAATATTTCTTACCATTTCTTTTGAGAACCTGTATCCTTACCTTGCTCCCTCATTAATGGCTTCTGTTTTTACCAATCATCATATGCAGCTTTGTGTTTTACTCATTCTTTTTTGTTGGTCTACAGGCTTAGTAGGATTGACAGTTTGAAAACAAAAATATTTACTCTTGGCTGCACCCAGCGGAGGTTAGTAATTCATGCTTTTTCCCTCCTTACTCGCGATTAATGCTTTATGGCATTTCTGGTTCTATTTTATTTTTGTTTGTTTGTTGGAACGTTATCATCCAGAAGCATGCAACATAAATTCACTGTTAACATCTTTCCCTAGATTTTTTTCTGACTAATTCTAGAGTATCCTCATTTGTATGTTTTGCAGGTCTGCGCTGAGGCACCTCAAAACTGAGAGAGTCAAATTGTTTGACTACTGCATGCCATGTAAGCTGACTTGGGATTATTTCTGTTGGCCTGTTTTGTGTGTACAAATATCTGTTTTCATAGGATTCTTTGAGTGCCTGTTAACTTGAGTGTGGTTCCTTGGCTTGGTCCAGTCCAATTGCAAAATATCCTGCAAGACATCGATGATGTCTTAGTTAAATGGTTGCAATGTCAGTATGCCATGGGATAAGAAGCTTTTTACTAGTCATTCTTTAATTCATTTCCATTCTGTTTCTGTATGACAATTTGTTAATTTCATTGGAATGGGTGAACGCTAGATATATTTACATGCTATTGCTGCCATGCCTTTTGACTTTGATAAGCTTTTTAGCTGGCTTATTTGCCTGCGTTGGATGGTTAGTACTTAATTTTAATATAATAATTTGATGCCATTTACATATCCTGTGTTAACTTAGGAAGGCACTTCTTTCCAGCTATGTAACATTGTCTGTAGTGAGCCAGTTTTCAGTGTTGTTTGTTCCTTTAATGTTAGCAATTGTGGCACAAACATAGGCACACTGTGTAAGTCTTGTTATAAAGTGTGTGAGCATGGCGCAAGGTCAACAATCATGCTCAACTGGTTGATCAGATCATTTTATTTACATTGTTACACTTATATGATGCAGAGTGTTTTATGAAAATGGCTGAGAGTGATGTAGTCTGCAAATGAATCTCGTTTAATGTTGTTGCAGATTATATGCCACTGAACCCTCCCGAAGACGAAGATGATACAGTTGTCAACATCATATATCCCCTAGAACCCCCGGTAATCTTCTCTTAGTGTTTTTTGTTATTCCAGTATTGCCTAATAAATTTTCCTCAACATAAGCTATTAGTTTATTTTATGGAGGTATCTTATTAGTGCAAACCTAAAATATTATGTGTAATGGGCAAAACTAAAATAAATTTCTTGGATTGTGATCTTAATTAGGCCTATATTTGGGATTCATTAAGTCAGCTAGTCATTTTAGGGAAGAGCCCAGATGCAGCTGTATCTTCTCCACTGCTATAAACTGCATTGTTAACCTGGGCACCTGGCCTATGTGAGAAGATAAAATTTATCGTGTTTCACTGTTTCCTGCAGCTAAGAATTGATCTTCTCTTATTTGTATGCATCTCTAGGCTGCTTGCATCCATGTCATGATTGCCAGTTATGAATTTGTGTTCTTTTGTCTGTGGTGCTTCATTTGCCTTAGCTTGTGAGGTCAAAACCAACCCACATGCTGCTGGTTCCCCTTGCCTACTTCTATGAAATCGTGACTTTTGCTGCTGTCATTTCTCGCACTAGCACTCCTGCAATGTTGTATTGTTGTCACCCTCACTATTTTCAGTTGGATGCTTCTGAAGTTTGGTGTCTTGTGTCTGTTGAGTCAGGAGATGTGTACTTCTTTATGCTTCATTAATCTGAAAAAATATTTCCTATTTTGGTTTATTTATGTGTGCTTCTAGTTGCCTCTGCATGCGGACTATTTTCATCTTTAATTGCTTCTGTGTGCTGATTGTTTTCCTCTACGATTGCTGCTCCAGGATGATTATTTCCTAACTGCTGCCACATGCTTATAAATTCCCTCTTAATTGCTGTTGCATAGACGTACTGATTGTTTCCCTCTAAATCGAATAATTGCTGCTTGCTGGGCTGGCGTTATGGCATTGCTTAGTCTGTCAGCATAATTGCATAGGTGTACATGTGGTGTTTTCATGCCACCTACACTCAAGTTTGACCGGTAGGCAGTTGTGCAATCATGTCAGTCTTGATCTTTCAGGCTGGTCACTTACAGGTTGTTTTGGTTTGAGGAATCACCACATGAAAACCATCTTGGACAGGACGATCCATCATAGGATCATCCCACAAAATCTGAGGAATGGCTCCATTCCTCATCCAATAGCTTAGCATTTGCTTTTGAGGAATGAGGTGATGGACAAACCCATTTCATTCCTCGAACCAAACAGGATCACTATTGAGTCACTGGATGGAAGCTTAGTTGCAGTGTTTATTTCCTGCTATTGATACAAACATTTCATTGTTCTGAAGCGATAATGTAGCCTGAGTCACTTGGTTCTTAGCTGATATAAACACTGAAGTTATTATGTTCACGTAGATGCCTCCAATGTTGATATTTATTAGATTTACTTGTATTGCTTATGTTCACCTAGATGCCTCCAATGTTGATAACGTAGCAGTCATCAAATTATTTTGTATTCACATTGTACTGCTTATTGCAGATAGTATGTGACTTCGACTGGGA
The DNA here is from genome assembly GCF_034140825.1 of Oryza sativa Japonica Group. NCBI lineage: Eukaryota > Viridiplantae > Streptophyta > Magnoliopsida > Poales > Poaceae > Oryza > Oryza sativa. Next base: position 34,261,384 of record NC_089038.1, on the reverse strand, counting down.
GATGGATGATTACGAGGTTTGTACTAATTTGGTTGTTTTGCTTGATGCTTCCTATGAAAGGCACCTGCATTGAGTCATTCTGTTGCAATGCAGGACTTTGCTGATGAGAAAGTTAAAGATGAGGTGCTACCAGAGGATGAGAAAGAAAAATTTAAGGTGCATCTTAATTTTTTGCTTAAGCTGTCAGAAGAATAGTCAGTCTATAATAATTACCTCACTGAGTACTCCTTCCTAACTGCTGACACATTTCTTTTAACAGGAATTCATAAAGGAGAGGGTTAGAGAAAGGAAAAGAGAGCTAAAACAGGTCATAGTCAAACGAAATGTTAATTGCCTTCACCAGATACTTTAATGCATTCAAGTACTAACTGTTTCTCCAAATCTTATGCAGGCTAAGGAAGCAAGAAAGAAAGCTATTGATGATATGGACCCTAAGGTCAAAGAGGCATTTGAAAATATCAAATTTTACAAATTTTATCCTGTAAAAACTCCAGACACCCCTGATGTAAGCAACGTAAAGGTATGTGACATTGCAGCTCAGGTGTATCTTGGAACAGTTGATTATGCATATAGTTGTCTTGGCTTTAACTCCTGTATCTACTGTATTGCAGGCAAAGTACATCAATAGATATTACAGGCATGCACATCATCTGATGTAATTGCATCCTATCTTGAAATGAGCTATCCAACTTGGAGAGCTGACACCGAAATTTTGAAAGCCGTGGGAGAGATTCCTGGCGACATCTTCAAATTGGGTCTCTTATAGACCCGGGGTGAAAACTTGTTGCACCTTAACTCTGTACTGCAGTTTTCGTCAGATCCTGCCATTCCTTAGAGTATCGCTTCCTTCGGCATTCTTTTTTGTTGTGCGTCGTGTAACATTCTGGGAATAGATTATGTAACCATCAGGCCGTACATCTTGTAAGAGCAAAACAATTGGTTTAGGAAAAATGCTGATTCCTTTCACCGTCCTGTGAAGGTTGCTTGGGTGCAAACCCCTTGATTTTGTCTTAACTGGTCTTGCTTGACATGCTATATTGCTGTTTGTAGTATCCGTGGCCTGTCGAGCACCGATCTTCCTCAGCTTCGACCTCGCCTCCCCTCGTCTAACTTCATTGTTCTTTTTTTTTTCAGATAATGTTTGCATTGTTCTTTTGAAATGTTACATTCGAGTGTCTTTTCAAATATTCCTATGTAAGGGGATCAATTAGTCCACGTAAAATGTTGAATCTGACTCGGCAGTGTAGGTTCCGGCGTTTTTTTCGTTCGATGTTGGTTTGGCGTTGAAATCGCATGATTTTATGATTATGATTATTATCAGAGAGATAAAGCTTTCTCATCCAAGTAGAAACTTAGAATTTGCCAGGGTTGAGCCGAATGGGCCGGTGAAACCCAAGTTAGCAAGCTACAGGCCCATCAACATTCGGCCGATACCATCACCACCACCACCGTTACTCTCTCCCCCAAATCCCCAAATCTTCCTCTTGACTCGTCGGCGCGGAAGGGCCTGGCCTGGCCGGGATGGGCGGCCGGCGGCGAGGCTGAGCGTCGGGCGTGGCCCCGCGGTGGAGCGGCGCGTCGCGTCGAGGCGTCGGGCGGTGTCTAGCAGCCGGTCTCGCGGCGCATTGGGCCGGCCCCGCGCGGTGGAGCGGCGCGTGGCGTCGCGGCGTCGGGCGGGGCTAGAAGCCGGTCTCGCCGCGGCGCACCGGGTGGCCGGCCCCGCAGGTCTCGGCGGCGCATCGGGCCGCGCGCGCGAGCCACCAGGAGCCCCGGCGACATGCACTGGGTGGCGCATCGCCGCGTCGTCGCGGCGGCGGGCGGCGGGGCGGCGACGCGCCGCCCCGGGTTCAAGCGGGGATGCGCCCATCGCCGTTCGTTGCTCGAACAGATCGACGGCGAGGATCGAAGCGTGTGGTGGCGTAGCCGATACGCGTCGTGAGCTGGCGAGCCACGTGGGCCCGCACCGCGTCCACGTGGCTTCCACTTTCCCTCCACGTCTCCTCCTGCCCCTTGCTAATCCTTCCTTGCAGGGGAGGGGAATCTGCCGCTTTCCTCATCGTCGGCTCCACTTCCACTTCCTCTTCCTCCTCCTCGAGGACGAGGAGGAAATTGGCAGCTGGAGGCTTGGAGCGCGCTGCATCATCCCGCCCGCCCTGCTGCTGCGGCGATCGCCGGAGCAGGGCTGCAGGGGATCCCCACGGCCGCAGCAGCTGTTGTTATCTGGTAAGCAACTAAAGCTCGCTATCTGCTCGACGGAATGCCGCACCGACCAGGAACCAAGTGTTGCTTCTTTCTCGCTTGATCTTCTCTTTGGTAGATGAGTAAATGAATGCACCTGCACTTGGACTCGAGTTTGCTGTGTTACTCGGCGTTAAGCAGCAATTTTCTGTTCCTCCTACTTCGTTTTTCGCCTACTATTCCTCCTTACTTATTTTGAATAATAGACCTTGAACTCATACTTGGAAGCCTGCAGATTCTGTGTGGGGATGGAGGTGGTTCTGCATGAGGGGGATGCCAAAGATTGGGTTTACAAAGGAGAAGGTGCAGCGAATCTAATCCTCAGCTACACTGGCTCGTCACCTTCTATGGTATGCATCGAATAGGTTCTGCTTGTGTCATTATTGGTTACTGACCTATAGTCTCCCGTAAATCGGCGAATTTGATGCATGTGCTTCAAGAAGGATGTTTTACTTTTGATGTTCTGATGATTATAGCTATGAATGTTTGGGTGTCTGGGAGGCGACAGTAGTTCAAGCTCTTTTCATGAGATGTTTTGGATGGTGTTTTATGAGGTGATCTGGAGATGTAGCCTTGTGCTTGATCTAGCTAGGACCCAGCAGTTGGTGTCTAGTCGTTTCTGTCCTAGTTTAGCTAGCTGTTTTTATTTTCCTATAAGACTCTGTTTGTTTGGCTTTCCTCACAAAGCCGGTTTAATGAATGCCTGATTTCCCCCCAAAAAGATGTTTTACCAACTTTGATGCAACGCCCAGGGATGCATGTCCTATGGCCAGAGCTGCACTCTTGAAATGGCAAATGTTTGTATATGTAAATTAGAAAATCCCATACAGCTTTCATGTAGTCAAATAGTTTCACTTTAATATTATATAATTCAAAAGAAAATAATCTTAGTTGTGTGATCACACAAAAAGAAGGGGTGGTGGCGGCGCCATCTTAGTTGTGTGATCTGCCTGCCCGGTCTAGTTTTGTTTTTTTGTTCAATTCCTTTTGCTGTATTGCTACAACATTGTTGTTTCCTGTAATGGAAAGAGGGAGAGCAAGGTTCTTCTGTTTTTTAAAAGAAGAGAGGAAAAAGAGAAAATAATCTTATCTTGACTTGGTTGACTAAAATTTTTAGTTTGTGACCAAAGTATTATGTTTCCCTCGTATGATATGTTTACAGGAAAAATGTTTTGATGATGTTTTCTTGAACAGCTTGGCAAGGTTCTGCGAGTCAAAAAGATTCTAAAAGACAAGGGACAACCGGCACCAAACTGTATAGTCTTCTCAAGTCATGAGGAACATCTGTGGGGCAAGATCCCAGGATTGTTGGAATCTGTTAAAAATGATTGCTTGCCACAAGCCTATGCTACAATTGTTATGAGCCAACATTTGGGTGCCAATCATGTTGATGGCGGGGTATGTTTTAAATCCAATTATTTAATGTTGTTACGGTGATATTTATTAGAAATAAATCAACCAACGTTTTCCAATTTAAAATTCTTTTGCTCTATAATTAATGGAAAATTCGGGTTATTTGAAAATACATCCTTGATTAGATAATTGGATCCACTTGACTAAAATGAATAAACGTGGTCTCTTTTTCATGTTCAGGTCCGTGTACGTGTGTCTAAGAACTTTTTCGAGCTTGCTGGAAAGAATGTGCTTGACAACCGTCCTGCATGGAGAGTGAATGCTAGTGCAATTGATGCTGGAGCTGATTCTGCTCTTCTAATTTCTGACCACACATTATTTTCCGGTAAAGTCTTGGCGTTTCAATGTTATTTGAACGCTTCATCTCTTTCCCTTTTGAGTATAATGTGACTCTTGTTTGTACTAAGAAAGAGCAAATATCAGTTAGGTCTGGTGATCTATTAACTCTTTATGATATAACATTTGCAGCAACACTGTTACTCAGTTTATTATTTCTATTTGCATCACATGCTTTAACCTTATTTGTTTGTTAAGAGTGGCAAGTTTGTAATTTATGGTTTTCTAGTCTACAACCAAATAGATAGGATCAAGATTGGTAAGCCCAACTTTCTCCATGACACTTGTGAAACTTGGGATATGTTTGGAAGGATTCATACAATTTATATTTCTCAAGATTCTCCATTATTCTGAAACATGGAAAGAATGAAAGAACCTGCTTGTTTTTTCGAATTTCTAGCTTAACTCTGATCTGTTCCATCCGCAAGAGCTTGTTTCCGTCCTAAAATTGGTAGTTGGTCCAAAATTGATTAGTTTGAATGATTAAAGATGATTCGGTAGTTTTTTACATTGCGCCATTGCTAAATTATTATTCGTAACTCGCTGCTAGATTTTGTTTTTTAACACTATGTTTGTTTTTGGTAATTTTTCTAAACCTCAGGTAATCCTAGAGGAAGCAGTTGCATAGCAGTGGAGATAAAGGTACATTTTGAGCTTTATTTATTTCTTCACTGTTCATCTTTTGTACACATTTCTTTTAACATGCTTTGCCTTCCAGGCAAAATGTGGATTTCTTCCGTCATCTGAATACATATCGAAGGAGAATTCTATCAAGAAACAAGTAACACGGTATAAGATGCATCAGCACCTAAAATTTCATCTGGGAGAGGTATGTTGGTTTTGGGTACCAGATTTTGATTTCACCGCAGCCATAATTTTGAGTACTAAATATATAATAGCACACTACTCTTTTGCTCACTGAAAGACAACAAACTACTCTTCTAGCTGAAACAGATATTAATAGATGCTTCATATTCATTCTGTCACTCTTGGAAGTTGCAATGCTATATCATCCCTTTTGCTTTTCAAATCAGCTTGGTTCTAAACATATTTTTAAACACATTTCAGATATCGAAGACAAGTGAATACGATCCCCTAGATTTATTTTCTGGATCAAAAGAAAGAATACATATGGCTATCAAGTCATTTTTTTCAACTCCTCAGAACAACTTTAGAATTTTTGTGGATGGTTCTTTAGTTTTTGGTGGCATGGGAGGTGGCGCAGATAGTGTTCATCCTAATGAAACAGAGAAATGTCTTGAAGATCTGAGCAAGGTTACTGGCTTACAACTATCTGACTTTATTGAGCTCCTGTCAGAGGCAATCTTTAAGTCTGGAGTGTTGGGTAAACTTTTAGCCACTCAAAAACTGGATGATCATGACATCGAAGGGGCGATTCATCTGTACTATAACATCATTTCTCAGCCTTGTTTGGTATGCAAAAGTATAACTGATACAGAACTTCTGCGCAAGTACTCCACCTTGCATTCTCTTCCATTGGACAAGAGTGAGAAGATTGTCAGGGACTTTCTTATCTCTGCTACTGCAAAAGATTGTAGCCTAATGATCAGCTTTCGACCAAGACAGAGTGGAACAACAGATTCTGAGTACGATTCTGTATTTCTTGATTCAGTGAACCAAAGCTATGATTACAAGGTATTGATGTGATATGTTTCTTGTTTGAGAAGTTCGATAAGTCATCTAGTTCCTTGTGGAACAATTGTTTTTTTCTTTCTAAAAACTCTTTTTATTAATGTTTCTTTCCCACCAACCCATTGATTTGCACATTTGTTGTTGCAGGCATATTTTATTGATCTGGATGTGAAACCCTTGGATAAGATGGTACATTACTTTAAATTGGATCAAAAGATAGTCAATTTCTACACTAGAAATGGAGAAGTTGGGGGAGATCCACGTGATCCTCCAAAGGGATGTGGCCCTAGGTGACACAAAGGTTCAGCTCCAAAGGTTCAGCTCCAACATTGACGACCTTGAAATATAAAGGGCATAGGACAAGTGTCTGTTGTATCTTGGTGATTGTTGTGTTTCTACAAGTGTGCATGTCCAATGTGCAGGTTCTCCTCCCTTCTAGGGAAAACGTGTAAGAGAGTGGTAGTTGTTGTAGTACATCCTGTATACCGTGTGGTTTGCCTCAGCAGTAGGCCGAATTTTCAGTAGACAAACATTAAGAAGAGTTAATAAACTGTATACTGAGGCATCCACGTTTACCTTGGAAATCTATGATAAATTCCCGTATACTCAGCTTGCTGTGAATCTGTGATCTGAGTTCTGACATCCTAGTGCGGCCTGGCAAGTTAGTCGTTTCTGTACTTTCTTTTCCGGAGTATTTTCAGTGTAGGCGTATTGTGATTTTGTTGCGCTAAATGTCTAAAATGAGGTCATCCGAATGCAGAAAGTGTTTCTTATTCTTCTGATATTGCTTGTCTATATATGCAATATCTAGGCTCTAGAATGCTAAAGGCTGTTAATTATGTATAGGTATAGCCCATGGAGTCATGGATAGGTTAAAGTTGTTCTAACCACCAACATCCACAGAGGAGACGTGGCTGCGTATTGCGAGCGCAACACTAACCTACAAGTACGAACAGTTAGGAATTGCAGTTAAGGTTCGTTGCCTACTTGCCTACTACCAACCAGCCGTTAATCTTGAAGAAATGTCCATATATGACTATACTGAAGGACACGGGACACCTGCTTGGCATCACCAGACACCAAGTGAAAAATGTGAACCGTGTTCTATAAATGTAGAGTAGCGTGAAAAATGTGAACCGTGTTCTAGAAATGTAGAGTAGCGAGCTAGAGAGTTGTTGATGACAAATTGGTAGAGCTAGCCAATGAAGAGACGCATCAAGGAGATACTTCTACTCGAGGAGTTGAGCTACCATTCACTGCCACCTGAAAGGCTGAAAGGCAGCAGTATAAAAGCCAAGCAAGATATTTGTAGGCTGTAGTTAGTTAGCTCGATCAAGGACCGCGGCAGCAGAGCACCCGCTACACCGGCATGCACGGCTCTGCCGTCGTGGAAGACTCGATCTACACGGATACGTAGCAGCTAGGGGAGAGCTGAGCTCTCTCGCACCAGTCCGTCCATGTCGAAGAAGACGGTGCTCAGGGTGGACACCTCCTGCGACAAATGCAAGCGCAAGATCCTGCAAACCGTCTCCGGCCTCCAAGGTACTTTTTTATCATCAAAGAAAATACTATAATTTTAACTTATATCTAATTGTATTTATATTATTCTTTAAATATGACGAGTAGTCAAATATTATGTGATAAGTCAACGATATCATATATATATTTTTAAACAAATATACTAATATGAAGCATTAACAGATCGAAGAAACAAGCAAATGAACTGTTGATTCTAAATTACAAAGTGCAAAAAGAATGTGAAGCATAGTGTGACATGTGTCCATGTTGATCAGGTGTTGACAAGATCGATATCGACTCGGAGAAGGGAACGATGACGGTGACCGGCAGCGCGGACCCGGTGGACGTGATCGAGCGGACGAGGAAGGCCGGGAAGCGCGCGGAAGTCGTGACCATCGGGCCGCCGCCGGCGTCGTCGTCGTCGTCGTCGTCCAACCCGTCGACGGAGCAGCAGCAGATCAAGAAGCAGGCGCCGGCGGCCGAGGAGAAGGTGTACACGGCGGCCGCGGAGAAGAGGGCGCCTGAGCCGCCGGCCACCGTGTACGTCCACTACATCCCCGCCTCGACGTGGTCGGCTCCGGCGTGGCCATCCTACGAGTACGACCAGAGCGTAGTCTACCACCAGCAGGATCCCCCTCCAGCTTGCTCCATCATGTAACTAACTAAATAACTATATACTCATCGTTTCATCATGTAACTAGATCGATCTCGTGTGTATCCTCATTAGTGATAGCTTCTTATGTCGATCACATCTACTGGAAATTTAGAAATTAATTAATTATATCATGATCAAGATTCAAGAGCATGAAGCCATCTTGCTAGATAGTGCTTCAGGAGGACGGACGGCCTCCTGCAGCTGGCATCTCACTCTGACAGGCCGGCGCTGGAGACGAATGGAGCCGGTGACATCGACCCAGACGCCGTTGGGTGCACCGTACCTCAGCATGGACGGCCGGGATGCGGCCAGCTCTCATCATTCTGATCGATCTTGCAAGAGCATCTTCATTACTAAACTTAATCACCGCGGACGCGGACGACTGCAGACTGCAACCAATCGGCGTCGGCGCCGTCCACGCCGGCGGAGCAGCAAGAGATGCCGCCGGCGGCCATCGTGCACGTCCACGATGTCCCTTCGTGGTCGGCGCCGGCGAGGCCATCCGCCATCCAACGAGCTGACCCGTACTCGATCATCATCTTATCATCAGAGATATTCAGATCATGCATGCCATTTATGATGTGAAGTAAATCTCGCATGCATCCTCATTACTCACCAGTGAAGTCCTTGCATCTGTCGTTTTTCAGATGGTGTTCTTGGGGTCATCGTTTCAAACTCCGACCCTCCTTGGGACATCTGACAGCCGTTGGATCATGCCATTTGCGGCCCAGATAAACGGAAAATTATTCAGGGCCACAGCCTCCGGCTCGGTCAGTCACGATATTATTGCTGGTTTGAGGATTCGGAGAGTAAATCTCCGAACCCTCTTGGGATATATGGCTACGGTTCGATCAAGCTTATGCGTCCCAGATCGAACACAGGAAGTCGATCCCCTTCAGCTCCATGCCTCCATCGTACAGCAGACTACGAAGTACTCATCAGATCATAGTATCATCATACAAGGCATCTGATAGCCGTTCGATCACGGCCTTTGCGGCTCATATAAGCGGTCCATTTGTGGGTACTGGGACTACTGGGTAGCCATGTCAGGCACGTGACAGGTTGTATGGGCTTTTTTTTATATGGGCCGTAAACGCGATGCGTCCAGTAGTGGCAACTTTATTATTAATCACACCAATAATAAATCGAATTAATTGATCATAGAGTGATCTACCGTAACCAATCTTGCTAGCTACTGGCTAGTGCTTCAGGAGGACGGCCTCTGGAGTGGCCGGTGGCGAGTCCTCGGCCGCCACCTCTGGCTCGCCCTTGTAGCGGTAGAAGTAGGAGCAGACGAGGAAGTAGACGAAGTTGATCGCCGCGAACACGGCCATGGCGTAGTAGAAGTGGTCCAGCTTCCCGGCGTTGATGTCCTCGGCGACCCAGCCCTGCCCGCCGCCGCGCCGCCTCGTCCTCGCGTTCACGACGTTCACAACCGCCGTGGCCAGGTAGCTGCTCGCCCCCTGCGCGCAGTAGAACGCCGCGTTGGCGAGCGTGCGCATCTGGTCCGGGAACTCCGTGTTGTAGAACTCCATCTGCCCGATCATGTTGAACGCCGCCGAGACGCCCATCACGGCGAGCTGCGGCGCGAGCACGAACACCGACATCGGCGACGTCCCGCCGTTGTCCAAGGCGGAGGCCCGGCGCCTGCGCTCGACGACGGCCGCGACCACGAGCGCCAGGCCGCTGATCGCCACGCCGACGCCCTGCCTCTGCAGCACCGTGATGCCGCCCTCCACCCCGGTGACGCGCTGCGCTGCGCGGGCGACGAGCAGATCGTAGACCGGCACGAAGAGCACGATGGCGAGGTTGAATATGGCGGCGATCGACACGGGCGGGATGGTGAAGCTCCTGCCCATGTGGAGGTCCATGGTCAGGGCCTGCAGGAACGTGTAGTTGGTCAGCTCCGCCACCGAGATGAACCACATCACGCCGGAGATCCACACGGGGACGATCTTGACGAGGCACTTCACCTCCTCCACCTGCTGCACGCTGCACAGGCTCCACGGCCTCGCCGGAGATCCGTCCGGCCGTATCTCGTCGGCGTCGGCGGTTACAATGGCCGCCTTGTTCAGAAAGCTCAGCTGCAACGTGAGTGGGAGCTTGAAGACGCGGCTGGTTCCCGTTCCAGCTGCGACGACGACGGGAGGATTGTACAGAACGGCCTCCTGCTGCCGCGCGTCGCGCGGGTGAGGCAGCGTGAGCCTCCGCTTCCGGCACGACGCGACGACCACCCGCGCGACGCTCGAGAAGATGCTGCCCTCGGCCGGCACGCGGACGTACAGCGGCGTGCCGGCGAGGAACACGGCGAAGGTGGCGGCCACGAGCGCCGTGGGGATGCCGAAGCCGAGGCCCCAGCTCACCTTGTCCTGGATGTACGCGATGAAGGTGAGCGCCATGAACGAGGCCATCATGGTGACCACGTAGTACCAGTTGTAGAAGCGCTTGAGCCCCGCGGGCTCCTCGGCGCGCCGTCGTCGCTCGTCGGCTTCGTTGCTGCTGCTGCCGCTGCTCGCGTCGTCGTGGTCGAACTGGTCCGCGCCGAACGGCAGGCTGGTCGGGTTCGCGCCGCCCGTGGCCACGACGAGCAGCGCCATGCCGATGTAGAGCACGGCGCGGTGGAGGCCCGACGGCCCCGCGCACGTGCCGGCTTGCCGTGCCACGTCGCTGCACGACGGTGGCTTGAGCTGACGGATCGTCGCCGATAGCGTGATGACCACCATTGCCTGCATGGGCGAGAGGAGATCACGGATAAGCAGCCATTAATTTCGTCTCTTAACCTGATAAGCGAGAGATGGATGATGAGAGGGGACTCCAAACTCTCCAGAACATTCCCTCGTTAATTATTCGCATATTATCCGAATAGTTATGAAAATATTTTTAAAAAAATCAATAAAATTGATTATGACAAATTAACCTATATTCATTGCATCTTATATTTAAATTAAATTAAATTTTATATGTTTCTAAATAAATTTATCTTGTTTATTTAAAAAATCATAATTATTTGAATGACATGTATAAATAACAAGATATATCTTTCGAGAATTTTTAAATAGTTTTCTGATGGGTCATGGATGCAATGCTGATCACTTACAACAAAGGCGGCGACGGCTCCGAACAAGAGGGTCCAGAACCTGCCGCAGAACGCATCGGCGACGAAGGCTCCGACCACCGGCGAGAAGCTGTAGGTGCCACTGAAGACGTTGGCCACGTTTGTTGCGGCATTCGGCTTCATGTTGTAACGTTTGATGAGGTAGTTGGTGACGGGCTGGGCGAACGCGTTCAACGCCATGGCGATTGCCAGGTAGAGCCCTGCTTCCACGCACACCAAAAAGCATTTGGTCATTAGCTCACAAAGCAGCACTCTTAAATTGTTCTTGCTTTTTTAAAAAACAAAACAGTGGCTCAAATTTTGAACTTATCATGAACTGTAGTACTACCTCTGTAAAAAAACAATTTAGTATTGAATGAAACATTTTTTATATTCAGATTTATTGCAATAGAAAATATCTCGTTCAATACTAGGTGGGTTTTTTCGAGATGGAGGGAGTACGAATTCATGAGCAGACAGGAAGGAGAGAGAGACCGATCATGAACCCGACGGCTTTCCATCCTCTCGGCCTCCGCGACGCCCTGCCTCCGGCCTCATCCACGGCGAGGCTGGTCGTCTCCGGCTGTCGCCGGGACGCGCTCGCCGTGCGAGCCATGGATGCTGCTGCCCTTCCGCCCTCACACATTTCCAGTTGCCAATGTGGCTGATTACTTCTGTTGACGTGGGTGATTTGAATTGAGAGATGGACAGATACAGCGGGCGCTGATCCCAGTATTTGTACCCGCGAGCCGCGAGAAAAAGTAATCAGGTGTGGTTTTCCCTTGTTTCTCCTGGGCTAGATCGGCACTGTCTCGTGTAATCCTCTGTTTCGTTGACAGAAAAATGAGCCGGGTGACTTTGTGAAAGAGTCAAATGTCGTCAAATTTCACTTGGTTGGTACTGTTGCATGCAGTTGTGCATGAATGATTTTTTTTTCCTTTTATTGATCGGAAAACAGCTGAATAAACTATCTTTCCTTTTGCGGCATGTGGATGTGTACCTTTTTTCCCGGAAGAAGGCTGTTAGCAGTATAATATGAAGGTTTAAGTTAGCCTTCAACCTGAAGAATTCTGTTAGGACATGTCATGTAATTAAGTATAGGAACTAGAAGCAGCCCCATCTCCTTCGAGGAACTAACGTACGTTCACTCAGATACATAGAACGAGTCTTGGTAATTATTAACACGAATCCCATATTACCATTCGTCTTCTGGAACGTGTTCGGAATGGATATGTATAAACGTACTTGTGACTTGTGAGTGCGTATGCACTGTAAAGTCCAGCGGGATCAATTTTAAACCCCCAAATATCACGTCCCTAACGAGCCGGTCTATATTCAAATGGGATGATACATCAGGGAAGACGTATCTGTGAACGGAGCAACAAACGTCAATGCTTTTGTCTTCTCTCTTCTTCGCGTGTGAACGTGTGATCCGAACTCCGAAGAAACACGCCTTGCGCACGACGGTTTCGCCGGCCGCGCGTTCAGGAGTCACGAATTCACGATCATCATCTAGCGAAAGCCGAAAAGCTGCTTGGTCCTGGGAACTACTGGAATGTGACAGCAAGCGGCGCATTTTGTTAATGTGAGATGTGAACCATATCCTCCTTATCTGTCTTTATTTAATAAAATTGCTTAAGTTTCAAAAAATAAGAAGAAGATGTGAACCATGTCATGTGAAATCAGTGATCCCCCGAAGCAGGACTGCAGGAAGAACAGTGAGTGCAGAGAGCCGCGCAGCCACTGCTAATGGGCGCGCCCAGCCGCCCCCGCGGTCTCCTCCTATAGTACAGTACTAGTACCACCTACTACTACTATAATTACTAGTAGTACTACTACCCTATTTTACACAAATTTTACATACATGTACATAAATTAAATTTTATGTACAACAGTGTAGTATTACTACTAGTAACAGTATAGTTGTAGTAGTACTACTACTAGTAGTATAAAAGTAGTAGTAGAGGTAGTAGGCAGTCCTAGTAGTAATAGGTGGTACGTATGTAAAGTATGCATATTTAAAAAACCGAAAACAAAAAAAAAACACCACGTGTATATAAAGTTTGTTGTATACACGTATACAAAGTTTATATATATAAATACATACATATTTAAAAAACCGAAAACCAAGAAAAAAACACCACGTATACAATTTTTTTATTCGTATGTATACAAACTTTGTATACGCATGAATACAAAATTTATATATATGTATATGTTAAAAATCGAAAGAAATAAGGGGAAAAACCAGGAAAAAACAAAAAGAAAAACTGAAAATAAAAAACGAGAAATGCACCCTTAGACTAGAGGCTTGATCTACTAGCGCTTGCCCGAATCCGCTGGGGTCGCTAATTTTTTTTAGATAATGGGAATTTATAAAACCCGGCTTCTACACCAACGGGGGTGTATACAGCCACAGAAAATCTGACCAAACAAGCTCAGTTCATACACACATGTTCACAAACAAAAGGATCACAAAGGCTCAAGCACCTTACATAAAACTAAAAGAGCACAAAGACTTCCAACGCCTTTCAAAGTGAAAAGACCTTCCAAACAAACTAACGACCACATTACTCCTTTAACCGCTTTCTCATGTTCCATCCATCTTTACCAAAGAAGTGCATGATAGATGTCTCTAACAGTTTGCATCCTTCTTTCATCACATCGCGCTAATCTTCTTTAAGCAGCAAGGACCATTGTCGAGCCCAATACGTCCCCCTGAAAATAACCTGCAAGTAAGAGTTAAAATTGGAGCCATTGAAGACCACATCATTTCTACAAATCCACATTACCCACAACAACGCCGCAATCCCTATAAAAATTTGGTGCTTTAGCCTAGATTGCAAACCCTTTAGCCAAATCCCAAACATATTAGCAACATTGTTAGGCGGATTTATCCCAAATGTTATAAAAAGGGTACTCCAAACAAATCTAGCAACATGACAATCAAAGAAGAGATGTTGTATCGTTTCATTGTGGTTACAAAAACAACACTTAGTGTTGCCCTTCCAATTTCTTTTTGCTAGATTGTCCTTAGTGAGAATCACTCTCTTCTTTAAAGTGGGGGACCTCCACCTCCCCCACTTTCACCCGGCCTGCACCACCATTCCTCTCCGAGCTAGCAGCTCCCCCCTTCTCCTCTCCCTTTCTTCCCATATCATCCATTTTCCTATCAAAAGCTGGACGTTGTGACCTGAATCCTCTTGCTGACCCTCTCCCTGGTCTTCCTGCAAAACTGCTGCGCCTTGGGCCAAAACCACGAGCCCCTCTCAGGCGGTAACCATGCCTCTACCACCTCTGACCGAAGCTACCCTGCTGCCCAAAACCATAGCCCGGATCAAACCCCATGCGACTTCCCTGAAAGCCTGTTCCAAAACCTTCCTCCTCCTCCTCCCTGAAGCTACCTCTTTGCCCCCAATCTTTGTTGCTGCACCCATTGTAATCATCTTTCCTCCTTGCCATCCCTCCCTTCCGAACCTCCTTCTTCTCCTCTTCGGCTCTAACCTGCAGCTCGCCGCCTACACACAGACCCCCTTCTTCGCCGCCTCTTTGCCTCCCTAATGGGGAAACTGTTATAATCAATCGAGTAAATGTTTATTTGATTATTCTATGTTAATTAAAGGATTATAAAAAAATATTAAAAATATTTTACAAGATGATTAATATATAATATATCACTTTACAAATATGTAGGCTCAAATTCAACTTCTATAAATTATAACAAACATAACAAATTAACACAAACCGTATATACAACTTGTAGAGGTGAAGTGATATATTATATATTAATTCATATTGTCATCATTTTTAACAACATAGGGATTCTAACAATAAAACAACTCACGTCATATCATAATTTGAGTTATTTTGAGATAGAGAAAGTATATATATATATATATATATATATATATATATATATATATATATATATATATATATATATATATATATATATATATATATATATATATATATAACTGCTTGATATCTTAAGGGTTTCAAAAGTGTTTTTGAAAGACCAAATTAACCCCAAAGTTCTTATCTTTCTTTGACGTACGTAACAAATTAAGCTCGATCTTATGCTTAACGGTCAGAATAATATTCAACTGAGATCATCAAGGAAAACGTGTATATTAGAACAGCGCAACGAATTAACGTCAATGCTTAGTCGTCTTAGCATGTCACGAAGTCATCCATCGCGCAAAAACGTTTAGGAACAGCAAGCGCATGCAGAGATCGGCGTTTTTTCTTGCGTGTCGCCCGATCGAAGCAGGAAGTCCAGTGTAGTCCGTGCGCAGAGCCACCGCGACTGGATGGTAATAAGGAGAAAGAATGATCTAACTTAACGGAAAAAATCAGATTCTGGTTTCTAGATGGTAGTACAGGTCGATCAATTGTAATTACCTCTATGAGATTTTGTGGAGTTGAATGTTCTAGCTCCACAAACCTATAAATCTGGATGTTTAATTTCATTAATATCATTTAAATGAATCATCTTATTTTCATGATGAAATATAAAATTTTAAAACACTATAATTTAACACATAAATTTCAAATCAACTGTGGATTTAAAATATGAAGCTACACCAAACAGAATAGCTATGGTCGCAACCGTGATCACAACCGGTCTTTTACAAAATTGGTGTGCATGCACACACGCACGAACTGATGCACTTTCTCGTATTTGGTACTCCCTTTCAGATTATAAATCTTTTTGATTTTTTTTGAAATTAAACTATTTCAAGTTCGATTAAGTTTGTAGACAAATATTGTATTATTTACAATATCCAATTAGCTTCATTAAATCTGTAGTTGAATATATTTGTCTTGGTTTAAAAATATTATTATTATTTTATATAATATGAAACAAATGGAGTAGTGAATTTGATGCCAAAAATGAGCAACAATTCAACCCCACACCGAGAGAATACTTCATCAGCATAATTCATCACCGGTCACTTCTTGTTGGTTAGGCTCCTCGACCCGTGGAACAGACCATCCGAATTTCTTGTGATGCTCCCAAATTCCAAACGCGGCGCCTACCAAGAAAATCCCCGAAAGCTGCACACCGAAGGCCCTGTACTCCCATGATACGCCGGGCGAGAGGATGCTGAGGAGCGCACACACGATCCCCTGGGAGAGCGTGGTGCCTACGAAGACGACGGAATCCTCGAACGCCATATACTTTGCGATGACCTCCGCACGATCACGATCAGAATCCGGCGCTGCCGCCGCCGCCTGCATCGTCTTCGGTTGGTAAGGCTCCTCGATCTGGGAGACGCAGACAGACCATCCAAATTTTCTGTAATGATCCCAAGCTGGAACCACGGCTCCGATCAGGAAAATGACCGAGAACAACAATCCCAAGGTCCGGTGATCCACTGATATGCTGGGCCAGAGGAAACTGAGGAGCGCACACAAGATGCCCAGAGAGAGGGAGATGACTGTCAAGACGACGGAACACGTCAGTTTCCCACGCATTGCTCCGCAGCTTGCATCAAACTCCATTGTCTTTTCTCCTCCCTGCAGATCAGTCATAATAACACCAGTCAGTACAGTACGTCCTCCAAGTTCGCCTAGTATACATTGACGGGCCGGGAGCCGGATATATCGAATCCGACACGGCTGGGAACCGCATCGACTCCGACACGGATGCGGTGCGGCTGGAAAAGGAATTTCGTGTAGATGGGCAGCAAATCACCACGCCGCTGTATGAGAGCAAGTATAATACGTAGTAAGAAAGTTTAGCCGACCGTAGTGTGCCTATAGTGGCAAAAGTAGTGAGGTGGCAGGAAAATGAGTGGAGAGAGGGAGGGAGCAGGTGGCTAAATAGTCGACGACACACTCCCTCCCAGGCGTAAGAGGCAGCACATGATTAATTGAGTGTTCGAGAAGGACGGGATTGAGGAGACTGAGAAGATGCGTAAAATGAGGTGAGCTATTAGTACATGATTAATTAAGTATTAATTATTTTAAACTTTAAAAATGGATTAATATGATTTTTTAAAGCAACTTTTTTATAGAAATTTTTTACAAAAAACACACCGTTTAGTAGTTCGGAAAGCGTGCGTGTGGAAAACAAAACTATCTTTCTCTCTTTCTCCTGCGCTCGAACGCAGCCTCGTCAACATGATTGTGGGGTCCACGTGAGGTCAGACTAGTTGCTTTCTTATGAAAACGAGTGGACATGAAGAAAGAGGCAGAAAATTAGAAGAAGAAGATAAAAAAAAGCATTTAAATCTGTGGGTAGATGATGTAGGCCGTGTTTAGATTTAAACTTTTTTTCTTCAAACTTTCAACTTTTTCGTCACATCAAATATTTAGACATATGCATGGAGCATTAAATGTGGACGAAAAAAATCCAATTGCACAGTTTGCATGTAAATTGCAAGACAAATCTTTTGAGCCTAATTACGTCATGATTTAACAATGTGGTGCTACAGTAAACATTTAATAATGATGAAATAATTAGGCTTAATAGATTTATCTCGCAGTTTATAGGTGGAATCTGTAATTTGTTTTGTTATTAGTCTACGTTTAATACTTTAAATGTATGTCCGTATATTTAAAAAAAATTTAGCACACGAACTAAACACAGCCAAAATAGCTAACTATTGTACACAATAAACCCTCGTTAACCTAAATCTAGCTTATCCTGACTCCCCCAAATGTGCTTGTTCACATGGCGTTGTCCTAAGTGATCATCTTTGGCGTAATGACATCCAAATGAGCAACTTTCTGCTTGTCCATGGCGGCAGCCGGAGGAGCCACGGCTTGTGTGTCGGTGGCTTGAGGAGCCACTCTGCTCGGCATGTCGGTGTCCACAGCAGCCATTTTCTTCTCGCTCACAGCCGGAATGGTGGCGGCCGGAGCGATCACGACCAACTTCTTCTCGACGGGCATGGACGCATGGTGATGTCCAAAGCCAAAGGCACCTCCTTTTCATCGTCCTTCATCGGCAAGTCGGCGCCCGGAGCGAAGCAGAGCTACTCGATCTCAACATGAGAGACCTAAACTAAACTTATTCCGTACAACACCGGTGCGCACCCCATCACATGGGCCCACTTGTTCTTTACAGTTTTGTGGGCCCAAACTTATTAACAGGCCAAGGCCCAGATAAGGAGCCCGGGCCCAATTCATCGTGTCGTCTTCTCTACCCCTAAACCGACTACACGTCTGACCCCTGTTCCTCTTCGCTCCGTCTCTCCCCACCCCACCTCCGCCCCGAGACGACGAGACCCAGCGAGCGATCCCGAGGGAAGAAAGAGATCGAGAGGGAAGGGAAGGGAGAGGATCGGAGAGCTTTCCGCCGGCCATGGGGTTCTGGGTGACCACGCTCATCTTCCTCCTCGCCGGCTTCGTCGCCTCCCTCTTCTCGCTGCTCTGCTGCAACCGCGGGCCGTCGACCAACCTGTACGCTCTTCCCCCCCGCTGATTCTCTTCAGATAGCTGCTGATCTGGTGTGGTGTGATTGGGATCGCCTGTATGCCGCCTGGAGCTTTCGGATCGGGGCGGGCGCGATTCGGGCGGATTTGACCCGCCGGATGGTGGTTTTGATCTAGATTTGGGCGTATTGTGTAGGGCTAAGGATTTCCTCTATTGGTAGATTTCTCGTTGAGATTGCGTCGTCTTTTCGATCGGATAACGGTTGAAACGGTTGGATCGATGGGGGTAGCGGCTGATCTTAGCCCATGTTCAGTAAAAGAAGTGACTTCGTGCGAAAACCCCCAAATTTGTTCAATCTTTACCCTATGTTCCTCTCTTAAGATGAAATTGGTAGGCTGTAACCAGGTTTGGCTTTTCAGAGCTAATTCGAGTGGTTCAATTACTCTAATAATATGCCAATTAGATTTTTCTTCAAAAAGATTCTGACACATGCTGCCGTAGGATGATATTGTTTCAGTGCATATTACGAGGTTCTAATGGACAAAATTACCGGAGCCGGGAAAACATGGGTCATTAGATCACACAGTCACACTCACGCATTATTTTCGACTGGAAACTACAATGCCAGTTTAAAGTCAGATGCATTAAGAATGGCCTCTTTTTAGTATGGACTTATTTTCATTGTGAATGAGAGAACAGGAAGACGTTACTTTGCCCTTTTGACTTCTGAGTATGGACTTTTCAATAGCTATGTATAATGCATAGAAAAGAAAAAAGGGGCATAAATGACATTGAATATTGTAGAGGGTCAATACGATGCATAGAACTACAATTTAGGGTAATATATGTAGACTGAACGATTTATAACTGATCTTGGGAGAACTATGGCATAATGTCATGGTATAGTCCTGCCTCAATTTCTGTGGGTTAGTATAAAGTTTGTGCTGATTTGTTATCCTGTCTTTCAAGTCTTCAAGGATTGGTTCAAGAAAAGAGTCCGAATATACTACTGTGTTTTTTTAATTATTGTATCGTGACTAAGAGTATTTGTATCTCTAGCCTGTGTTCTTAATTATTTGATCGTGACTAAGAGTATTTGTATCTCTAGCCTACTATGTTCATGTGACGAATATCGTCATCGTTCATATCCATTATTGGTACTGTATCACACACTTTCTTTTATTAATATTCTTCTCAAAGCATGGTGACTCTATCTAAATTGTGTGGCTGTGTTTCTATCATATTACTACCGTCTTCTTATCATTACCTTGTCTTGAGAAAATACTGGGATGTTTGAAATATGGCAGTTAGCTGTTGAGCTTTGTCTACATGCATGTGGTTATTTTGCTAACCTATTAAATTAACTTATGTTTAATTTGTGCAGATTCCATTTGACCTTGGTTATTACAGCAACGGTTTGCTGTTGGATGATGTAAGTTCTGATCCATTTGTTCACTTACACTTTCTGGTTTGTCTATCCAAACTGGATTGCTCAGAAAATATGATTTTAACAGTAGGCTGATTGATTAATTGAAACCCAAAAGTATTGCTGGCAAACATGAAAAGCACACTACCAGCAAAACTTGGCATCTTATGGTCTACATGTAGTCTACTTTGAATCGCACAATGGTGACATTATTTTATTGACTAGTAGGTAATCTTGCAAGGTCTAAATTTCTAGGAGCAATATGAACTGATGATTAACTCTTGTTAAAGTAGAACAGGTGGTATTAGTTGTACGCTGAAACTCAATCTGATTCTGACTTATAGTTTCACTCCATTGGTTCTTGTAACCTGCATGTGCTCAATATAAGTCTGTTTATTCTTTGGTTGTGGGTCCATGAGAGCCAGATATCCTGGATAGTTTATTGAAGGAGTAATGTCACTCATATTTCTTATGGCTTCTTTTTTAAGATTTGATATCTGATTGTCGTTGTATTGCCGCCTTGCTTACATGATGGTTCCATCATTGATCTTCCCTCTTTTGCTTGATAAGCTCCATACTGGGTGTGACAATCCGGATGCCAATTTTTCTGGTAGTAATTTGTTAATGCTTATCTGCAGGTGGGCAATCGTCTATCTTGCGCAGCTGAAGCCACTGATCAACCCTATCCTAAGCGGCGAGTGAGCTGTGTTACAATTTGAAGTCTGCTCATGCTGTATCACTATTTAGTTGAGGATTTCTATTCATTTTGGCACGACTGAAATAAAGAATTGTTGTGAGATTTTGGAACACTTCCTCTAGACACTAGAGGATGCCCACTGTGATTAGTGTATGCAATTATATTATATACACAATAATCGGATCAATGACCTTGTCCATTCAAACTTCCAAAGTTTACCCAAGATAAATTTCTGCTTCCAGCTCTAGAGAGCAAAAGTACTTTCTTGAATGTTTCTTGTCAGTGTACGTATGTTCTTGAATCTTTGTGCATGTCTTTAAGTTGCAAACTGCATTGCCATCAATATTGAAGAAAAATAGCCAATTCTCTATAAAATGTTCAAGTTCACTCACAAGGACAAGAATAACATGTTCAAGTGGCAGCCACATTGTGGGTGGCAACCAACTGACCTGACTGCGTCGTATATTCGTATCCATGATTAGGGTTACTTCTATCGTACAATTAGCGTGCTGTGATGGTATGGTATGGTAGCTGTTGGCGCGCGCCGACACGTAGTCGGCAGTGCCATGATGGGTGTTCCACCGCGTTGCTGAGAAAAAGAGAAGAAGCTGCTTGCTGAGTGAAAGGTTTTGCTACACAAGCGAATATGTTGTTTGGTCGTCAGTTTATGAGAGTCTAGAGAAGCTGCTAAATAGAGCTTATGATTAAACCTAGCTTATGAATTATACAACTATAGTTTCTTATAATCTGATGATAATCTATTCTAGGATAAATTATAGTTATTAGAAGCTCACATATTAACTGCTCACATGTACCCGCAAGAAATCTTCCAAAATACGCTTAAAGAGACAAAGATCAACAACTGAACTATGATCTTGCTAAAATCCTATCAAAAAGACGAAATTAGCGGCAACTCTATAATCTTACTAAAATCCAATCGAAAGCATACCCATGAGTGCGCCGTGTCTCTATCGCTGTATCATTGGTGCTTCCCCTCCCTGCCTTCATTTCCTACCAACATCATCCAATTGTAAAATCGTCCAGATTATTTCTTAAGCTCTATGCTGCCATTATTGTTACATTGGTGATTTGGTGTGATGATAAATATATATTGTTGCCTATAGGTTATCATGGAAGTTGAACACTCCGTTAATTTTTAGTTGATTTCTTCCAAACTATAGACATGTAAATTTTCTTTATTGAGTCACATAATTAATAAAAATGCCATTTATTTTGAATTTCGAGGCAGAGATGATTGTGAAAGCAACCAACATCATTTTATTGTTGGAAGCTTAGATATGGAGAGAATGAGCTAGGATGCGGAAAACAAATAAAGAGAGTTACCAGCTACTTATCTAATAATGCTTTATTAACAATGATTCTATATAGTACACAACTACTCACCATCTTTTTATCAGTCGACCATATATATATATTAATCATTATCTATTATTTTAATAATTATTCTATAGTCTTTGTGGTCCTTAAGGTTGTTCTTGTGCACAAGGACACTGTTGCAACGCCGACGACAGAAACCAGCCTAGTAGAACCAAATAAATATAAAAATCTCCTTACACGCCACTAGAGAATGACCGGAAAAGAAAGCCATGGAAGAAATGACGCAAGCAGCGGACAAAAATGGTCTATTTTTTCCTTTGGAAAGAAAAATCGAGGGGGCCCCGGATGATGTGCTACAAAATCGCGGATGCTAGTTGAGGACAGCTAATTGACAGTGGTTTCCTCCGCTTATCTCTCAATATCCTCGTTGGCTTCCGCCCACTTCAAAAGTACACCCCCGAGTATAAAAGCCGCCCTCTCATTCCGTTAGATTCCCACGCCCCCCGAAAACAAAATAATTACGGAAAAGCCCCCCATCTCTCCTCCCCTTCTCTCTCTCTTCCATCGCCTCCGTCTTCTTCTTCTTCCTCCTGCTTCCGCCTCGACCTCCAATTCCCTTCCCACCCAAACCCTAAAACCTAAATGGCCCTCGCGGCGGGCTCGCCGGAGCCGTTCCCGTGCCGCCAGTGACCCCCGATCCGCCCGCCCCCGCCGCGGACGGCGGCGTCCGGGGCCCGATCTCGGGGTGGGTGTGTGTGGGGGGCGGGGCGAGATGGCGTCGCGGCAGCACAATGCGCAGTTCCACAAGAACAAGACGCTCGACAACAAATATGTGAGTGTTCCGGAGCCTACCGCCTCGGATCCGGGTGGAATTCGTGTTCTGGTGGTGTTAATTTTGGGTTTGGTTTCGCTCACTGACTGTGTGCATGGTGGGGGGGGGGGGGGGGGTGG
Source organism: Oryza sativa Japonica Group (assembly GCF_034140825.1). Lineage (NCBI taxonomy): Eukaryota > Viridiplantae > Streptophyta > Magnoliopsida > Poales > Poaceae > Oryza > Oryza sativa. The sequence goes on along the minus strand of NC_089038.1, from coordinate 34,238,679 downwards.
GGGCCGGTGCAGATGCTCGGAGATGAAATAGGGAAGGGAGCATATGGGCGAGTGTACAAGGGGCTTGACCTGGAAAATGGAGACTTCGTGGCCATCAAGCAAGTATCGTTGGAGAACATCCCGCAGGAGGATCTCAACATCATCATGGTGAGGTTTTCTTTTTGGGCCTTTCTTATGATGCATAACGTGTGCCAAAGGAAAAAAGATGATGTATGCGATTACGTGAAATGTGGCTGTCGGGAGTTGATAAACGGGCAGCAGCGACCTCAACAGGGATAAGTGCGTCTGGAAATTGGGGAAATACTGCTTGTTGTTTGCTATATCGATTTGTTCGGTAGCGTGACGTGGAACTAAATCATAGAGTGGAGTTCTGTTAGCTCAGTTATTCACTAGTCAGCTTCCTAAGCCTATCCAGGCATGTAATAGAAGTCCTGAACACATGGCCAGATACGCTAGGGTGATACTACCTCTGATTCAGGTTATAAGACTTTCTAGCATTGCCCACATTCATATAGATGTTAATGAATCTAGGCACATATATATGTTTAGATTCATTAACATATATATGAATGTAGGCAATGCTAGAAAGTCTTATAATATGAAACGGAGGAAGTATAAAATAGCTGGTTTAATTGTGTGGTAGGTTATATGTTTATCGAATGCAATAGTATGGAGCTCATGTTCTAGTTACTTCCGTTTGTGTCCAGATCATAATTACCAGATTTGCGGCAATGACTGTGAGCCACGATAACCCTGCAGTGAAGTGATTCAGGCCAAAACTTAGTATGATTCACTATCTGGTTGTGAACCCATCAACGCTCACACTGACACCTTATCCTTGCTGTTGTCCTCCGGTCCTGTGTTCATGGGGGCTTTTGGTCTCCATAGCCACCTCTGTTTCTCCCCTTCATTGCTATGACCACTGCTGTCACTCATCCATTTTGCTGCCCAGTGAAGTTGTCACCCTTGTTCCTTTTTAATTTTTTATTCCCGCACACATTGTCGCAGCTGGCTTGCTGCTTGCTGAAGCCATCGCCATTGCTACACTCACCAATGTCTACTTCAGTTTTTTTTTGTGACTTCTCTTGTTTATCAGTCTACCTTCATGTGGTGGACAGAGAGAAGAATTTTCAGTGGGCAGGTAAGGACAGAGGGAGATGACTGCCTTGGGTTTGAAGGGTAGGAGGCAATAACTATTCATTTCCCTTTTCTCCTTTTTATCATTAACCCACGGAAAGCTGTAATACAGCTTGACCTTTTTATACAACATTTTGTACTAGAGTTGGGTGTCGATGTTGGGTTCACGGACCCCATTTCTGATTTCTTAGCTAGAGTGGTATTCACTCTGCTGGAACCCTAAATGTGAATCATCGAATTGTCAACTTGAACCATGAACCAAAATCTGGCCACGGTAGGTTCAACTACAGATACACATTTTGGTGAAAATATTGAAACACTATTTGACTTAGGAAAGAAACTTGAAAAAGTCAGTGAAAAATCTACATGATTAATGTTTATTTGTGCCAACATGTGCTAAGCTAAAATTTACAAAGGAGCTGTTGGTGTTGAGGTTCATAAAGGAGTCCAAACCAAAAAATTTTAGAAGTTTAATCTGTTGGTGTTACTTTTTGCTAAAGTGAACTAATTGCACGAGCTATTGTTTATTTTTGTCATTTGGTGCATGCATGGTTTAGTGCTTGGAGTTGACATTTAGCACAACCTGATAAATCCTATACTTTTTTTATCCTACCACCATATTGTGCTATCTTATTCAGTGCTTTCATTGTCAAGATTTTATTTGAATATCACCATTTTATAATTTCTATTGTATTGCTGTAGTCTGCTGTTCTAATAAATTGTTTTTTATTGTGACTTTTCCGTTCATGGTATGCTGCTGTGGCTGATTCAGCAAGAAATTGATCTCTTGAAAGTAAGTCTTCATTTTCTTTCACATTATTTACTTATCATATTTGTACTTGACAAAAAACTAAATAACACATCTTACTGGTTAAATAATCTCTTATCCCCGCCTATCCTTGTTTTTGTTGCATCTGTTCCCCTTTATCTTTGGATGTAAGTGTTGCTGTTATCATTATGCTTCTATAGCTATAGCCTTACATGAACAAATTTATGAAGAAAATTTTGGAGTTCCATCAATGTATACTTATTTTTATACACCCAACAAGCTTCTATTTAAATGTTTAGCTACATGTTCCTATGGATGCCCTGATGCCCAAAATTTAATGAAAAATGATACCGTTCCTTCTTCTGTGGTTAGTGGTCATGTCTATAATCTATTGTACTTGAAATTAAATGGTTCTTGATATCTGAAATGTATATACGTTCGCAAGAAAATTGTATTGCTGCGAATTCTAAGTTCTGCCACTTTACGCAGAATCTGAATCACAAAAATATTGTGAAGTATCTTGGATCATTGAAGACAAGGAGTCACCTCCATATCATTCTAGAGTAAGCAGTTCACAATCCTCATGACAGTTTCTTGATATGATTATACCTATTAGGCTATTAGTTTTTTTTTTTTTTTAGCTTGGAAGTTTTAATCCTCATGGGATGATTGCAGGTATGTGGAGAATGGATCACTTGCCAATATTATCAAGCCAAACAAATTTGGGCCATTCCCTGAATCATTGGTGGCCGTCTACATTGCTCAGGTGAATATGATGATTACCTGCAACTTTCCTGTTTTTGCTATGTCCGGTATTAATTTTTTTACATATCGAACCAGGTGCTGGAAGGACTTGTTTATCTTCACGAGCAAGGTGTCATACATAGAGATATCAAGGGCGCAAATATATTGACTACCAAAGAGGTTTATTGCTGCATCACATCCATATTTACCCCTTTTGTGATGACTTGAGATAATTGCAAAGGGAATATCTTAAGTATACAAATTTTGGAAAAATGTTTTGAATAACATCCTTGTAAGCTGTCGTCTTCATGCACTTCTGTTAACATGAGAACACAAATTAAATACTATGCAGGAGTTAGGAAAGGGTACACTGAGATGAGCTCATTCACATATATAGCAATCTAGCAGAAATTATGGAAACAGAGAACTGCTGGAATGAATACCTCATAGGCAGTTATGTACCAAATTTGTCTACATGTTCTCATTAATGTACAATCTCTTGTTTAGGGCCTTGTCAAACTTGCTGATTTTGGAGTTGCTACTAAATTAACTGAAGCTGATATCAACACACATTCAGTGGTTGGAACTCCATACTGGATGGCCCCTGAGGTTTGCTAATTATCTTCACTTATGCTGTTTCAATGAATCAATCGATTAGGTTTAACTCCTAATTCTACTAGTACTATCAACATAAAAGCTAATTACTACTGCCAACAGGATAGAACTTATTGCTATTTTCCATGCCAGCATTACACCAAGCGTTATCAACCAAAATTATTTGCATCTTGTGATTCTGAAACATACTTTTTCTTGCGAGATGCTAATGTATTTGTTCATTATTTATATTGTGCATTAGGTCATCGAAATGTCAGGTGTTTGTGCTGCATCAGATATCTGGAGTGTTGGTTGTACTGTTATTGAGCTACTCACCTGTGCCCCACCATATTATGACCTTCAGCCCATGCCTGCGCTGTTTCGCATTGTTCAGGTTGATTACTTGCAGCTGTTTACTTCCCCTACATTTTCAAAAGTCACAATATCCATTCACACATGAGACTATGATTACATAGAAAGTTTTTATCTATGGACAATAGGATGTGCATCCACCAATACCAGAAGGCTTATCTCCTGAGATTACTGATTTTCTTCGACAATGTTTTCAAAAGGTTCTGTGTCGTTTCTGGCTATATCTTTGAGAATTTAATGATTATTTTATCAAATTGTTTGCTGTTCTGACTTCAAGAAGCACCTGTAGGATTCAATACAAAGACCTGATGCAAAGACATTATTGATGCACCCATGGTTGCAAAACTCAAGGCGAGCTTTGCCATCTCTTCGACAACCTGTTCAATCACCAAGGTAGCTCACATTTACTGCCTCCTTCTTTTCAATTGCTATTCATTGTAAATGATAAACCAACAATAATAGCCATAAAGATACAAACAGGACGGAAAACAGAAAAATATAGCTCCATAGCTTGTCATTTTTCAGTCACCTGATCACTATAAGTCTATAATAATGGTTGTATATTCTGCATATTAAACCTGTACTGGTCAATTTTATTCAAGCATTGCTAGAGTTATTCGTTTAGCAAGTAGGATGTGTACACAACTACACATGTCCAGGGGTTAATTGCAGTACTAGTGGGTTTAAGTTAGTTATAGATGCAACTTCCTGTGAGAGATGTTCCTTCTGGAGGTTTGCCACTGGAATTTCTTATAGTTTTACTCTCTCTGCTTTTACATAGTACATATACGTATAATCCCATTTTTTTCTTTATGTGCCTGTTTAAATTTTGTGGTTAGCTAAGTAGCATTTTGCCACTTGCATCTTTTAACTTTTTAAGTAGTGTTATTTTATTTGACATAGGCGGCATATCTCGGTCTGTTGCTGATTTTGGTTGTTGGTTGTTCACATGGATTTTGCATAGCCTTGTATTGTAGTCTACCAGGAATTACAACTGCATAGTAATTGCCCAACAAAATCATAGTTTAAAATCTCAGCAAAATTGATCTCTCAAATAGCTGGCACCAAAATTATTTTGAACCGTCTTTCGAAAGTGACCTTGATAAGCCATTGCTAAGTTCCTGGTTTGTTAGTACTGTCAGGGATATTGATGAGGACGATGAAGGATCAAGTGGTGACAATCACTCTGGATTTTCTGGCCCACCACGAGATACACAAACACCTACTGCTTCTGGCCTTGAACAGGTATATATGCCTTTCAGGGTTCTTGGCATGCCATATTCTACTCATATTTTGAAATTAGTCCAAAATTGTGGACTCACAAGATTATTACGCTATCATAATGTGAACTTTTTTATTAACATTGCTTTAGGAGGATGGAAGAAAAGATTTGGTTTCTGAATCTGCCAGGCAAGATATACCTGATGAGTTTCATGATGGAATGTTAAAAACTACTGGGAGTAGTAGTTCGAATGATGTGGAACTTATGAAAGATAACGTGGTTCTTAATAAAGATCCTACATTAGTTTTCCATGAGAAGCTATCATTGGAATCTTCACTAGGCGCAACTGATTTAAATGGTAAACTAACTCATGAGGTATCACAAGATGGTCCACCAAACAAGTTAACTAGCAGCGGCCAAGAATCAAGAAAGAGTGATGGTAAATATGTAGAAGATGAAAGTAAAGATGGTTCAAGTCTTGAGGATGGTGATGCTTTCAGCTTCCAGGCTGGAGGACAAAATATCAACTTCCAAAAGGTGATAATTTTATGCACATCATTTTGACCTTGCACATAAGTTTTTTTTTTTTGGGGGGGGGGTCAAAGATGTACATTTTAACATTTCTAAATGCAGCACATTGAATATTTTATACTTCCTCTGTTTCACAATGTAAGTCATTCTAGCATTTCCCACATTCACAGTGATGTTCTATCTAGATTCATTAACATCACTGTGAATGTGGGAAATGTATATCTAGATTCATTAACATCACTGTGAATGTGGGAAATGCTAGAATGACTTACATTGTGAAACAGAGGGAGTATTAAGACATGCATGACTAGAGTGGCGCAATGTTTCTATGAGAACATTTTTTATCCAATGTATGATAGATCATATTTTTGATCTGCAGCTTGTCAGTTATCGCCTTTCCCCCCCAAAGGCTTCACTGTCAAAGCCTTGAGCATATCTGTGACCTCTGCATATTCTCATTTGTAGCTGTTTTTAGCTAATTAATTGCCGTTGAATGTTTCATGTCTTGACAGGAAGCTAAAACTTCAGTTGAGATGGCTAACGAGCTAAGTAGATTCAGTGACACACCTGGAGATGCCTCCTTTGATGATTTATTCCCACCTAAGAAGCGAGGAGATCATGGGGCTGAAGCTTCAACATCCACTACTGGTGAAGAGCTTCAATACAATGGTGCACAAAATGATCTCGCGAAGGAACTCAAGACTAGGATGGCTCAGAAGCAGAAGGAAAATGATACTGAGCACATGAATGGTGGAAAACTTCTTGAATATGTCATGCGTTTGAGGGAAGAAGATATTGATGGAACGGTATTGCTTTCACTAATATAGTTATAGTACTATGTATTTTATTTTGCCTGTACCTTTGAGAATATAAAATAAGTGACACAACTCTGATGATTTCAGGCATTTGATGAGACTATTCCTGGAGAGAGTCTTTTTCCTTTGCAGGTATGCGATGCCCTAAAGCTCTGATGTTTCTGTGACTGATGTGTACCTTTATCATAATGTAGCAATGCTCTTGCTTAACCTTTTCTTTTTAAGTTTGAGTATGTATTTGTCTTATATATGGATCAAGTGTCCAGCTACGCAACCAAGAAGTGACATTTGCCATGGACTTTGGCAGCACTCATTTGCCTTCTCATGTATTCAAATATTGCATTAGGTGTCATTTCATGTGCATGCTAGCACCAAGGTCCAGCAGAAGCATCCAGAGTACTGCAGAAGTTTTAGAATCCAACTGCATCTGCTGGCAAACTGTCTACGTAGGAGGATAGATTGTGCTAGTTAACACTTTATTCATCTTTTTTGAAAGCAGGTTTTCTGTGCCTAAAATGTATGGAAAGGTTTTTTGTATTTTCCTTCCCCAAAACAATCATAATTATTGTGTATGTTTGAAATTGCAGTAATATTTGCTGCTTAGGTTTTGATACATTTATAGTTATCATGTCTTGATCATGAAGTATTTTTCCTTGTCTGTTTTTTTTTTTGTAGTCTGTGGAATACAGCAAAATAGTAGCACAGCTGAAACCTGGGGAAAGTGAGGACGTGATATTATCAGCTTGCCAAAAGCTTGTGTCAATCTTCAATCAACGGCCTGAGCAAAAACAGATTTATGTGTCACAAAATGGTTTCCTTCCGCTGATGGAGCTTCTTGAACTTCCCAAAAACCGTGTATGAAGTTTAACTTTTGTTTGAGAGAACCTTTTTACTGGATCTTCACGCTGAAAAGTTGATTGTTTTCCCTGCAGATTATTACTTCTGTTCTGCAACTCATCAACCAAATAGTAAAAGATAATACGACCTTCCTAGAAAATGCTTGCCTTGTTGGCCTTGTAAGACCATTTATTCAGATAACTATTTACGACTTATAAATTCTGTTGACGTGGAATTGATATGTGCTGTTTAAAATTTATTTGCAGATTCCGGTGGTTATGAATTTTGCCGTGCCAGATCGTGCAAAGGAAGTTCGGGTGCAAGCATCTAGGTTCCTTCAGCAGCTTTGTCAAGCCAGGTTTGTTCTTTGACTTAATTGTTAGTGTCTAACTATATTTAGATACAAATAAAAGGAATTAAACGTTGTGGGCTAATTTTCAAATTTGCATCCTCAGCACCTTGACATTGCAAATGTTCATTGCATGCCAAGGGATCCCTGTATTGGTGAGTTTTCTGGAGCCTGATTATGCAAAATACAGGTGAGTCCACTCTTCTCTTAACACTCCCTTTGGAATTTTGTGGTGTAATTTAATGATTATATCTAATTAGTGTATTCCATATATTTTAAATTAGCAGGGAAATGGTTCATCTTGCAATCGATGGCATATGGCAGGTCTTCAAACTCCAGCATTCGACTCCAAGAAATGACTTCTGTCGCATAGCGGCAAAAAACGGGATACTTCTTAGGCTGGTCAATACTCTTCATAGCTTGAATGAAGCAACAAGGTTTGCTTCCATCTCCGGGTCTGGTGCTTCAGTAACACAGAATGGCTCCACCCCCAGGCGAAGGTCTGGTCAATTAGATCCGCCAATGCTAGAAATTTCCAAAACGAGGCTGGATCATCACCATTCATCTGGTTCACTGCAATCTTTACAAGCAGATGCAGATAGGCATCATATCATAATGGATCCTTCAGCATCGCCTAGATTCACCGATATGGCGGCTGCTGGTCACATGGAGAGAAATGATAATGATCCCATTAGGCCACAACGGCTTAGTGTTTCTGCAGGAAGGACATCAACAGATAGATCACCAAAGCATATAGAGCTAGTATCAAATGGGCATAGTAGTGGTCAAAATGATCAAATTCGTCCCCTACTGAGCCTGTTGGAGAAAGAACCACCCTCTCGGCATGTATCTGGACAACTTGATTATGTTCGCCACTTATCTGGTCTAGAAAGGCATGAAAGTATTTTGCCATTACTGCATGCTTCAACAGAGAGGAAAACTAACGGCGAACTTGACTTGTTAATGGCAGAATTTGCTGGTATGCTTAATTCCTCTCTCTTCATCACTCAGCAGTTATGATTACCATGTCTTGGGTCATGTGGGCTATTTATTCATCTGCCTTTTATGAACCCAATATACACAGTTTTTGTTTTGACTGTTCTAAACTCTGTTTGTAGAATTCGTATAGCAGTATTTAGGACTATAGAATACTGTGTGTAGTTAGTGCGAGGTGGTTAGGTACGAGGGAACAACCTTTCTTTATGCACTTATTGTTCTTTCTATTTCATGCAGAGGTCTCTAGACAGGGAAGAGAAAATGGTAACCTTGATTCCAACATAAAAACTTCAAATAGGGTTCCAAGCATGAAATATGCACCATCATCAGGTCCAACAACTTCTAATGAGGGAGCATCAACATCTGGAGCTGCATCACAGACAGCATCTGGTGTGTTATCTGGATCAGGGGTGTTAAATGCAAGACCGGGAAGTACAACATCATCTGGCCTATTAGCTCAGATGGTATCTATGAGTGCTGACGTGGCACGTGAGTACCTTGAGAAAGTTGCTGATCTTCTTTTGGAGTTTGCACAAGCAGACACTGTCGTAAAATCTCTCATGTCTAGCCAAAGCCTTCTTGCACGGCTTTTCCAGATGTTTAACAAGATAGAACCGCCTATTCTTCTTAAGGTAAAACTTCAAGCATTTTAGTGACTTAGTGTTGCTACTTTGTGACTGATTTGTTTGTGTTTCTGTTTCTGTTCTTGAACCATCTTTCCTTTTCTGCAGATTCTTAGGTGCATTAATCATTTGTCGGGTGATCCTAATTGTCTCGAGACACTCCAGCGCACAGATGCAATCAAGCATCTGATACCGATTCTTGAACTTCATGATGGCCCTCTAGTTTATCAAATACATAGTGAGGTGGGTAGTTTCTTTTTAAAGGCTTTTCTTATGCTATGTGCTTTAAACATACGGAGTTGGCTGCACATGTGATTATATCCTGTTGCTTTGGATGAATTTTTAGATGCTTACTCGTTTTCTTTTTTTTAAAAAAAAATGTTTTTTATCCTGGTTTTCTCCCTCTTTTGAATAGTAAAATTTCTGTTGCTTTTTAAAGAAGAGTTTATGTTATCTCTGGCAGACAAACAGAGTCTAGATGAGCAAACTAGTGAACTTATGCTTGCATTTTATTCAACCATATCATTATTCATTAGGTACAGTGTACTGGAATCAAATAGACAAAACCATGATATTATAAAGTAAATATGGTACTCCCTCTGATTCCAAATGTCAGTGATTTTAGACTTCTGCACAAGAATTAAGAAAAGAACTCAAAATGACTTTGATGCCCTTCATTTATACATTGGAAAAGATGAATCATTTGTTTGTAAAACGGGTAGTAGCATTTATTTAACAATGACAAACATGTAAGAACAGATGAAAAATTGCATAGAAGTTCTAAAACAGCTTATGTGTAGGAAAGAGTTGAGAAGGCTCAAACAACTTACATTGGGATCGTAGGAGTAGAAAAACGAATGGTGACATCGCAAAATTACAATGGCTTGTGCAACTGCACTTTTTCTGGAATTCGCAAACTTTGTGTTAGGGACAAATGTCAAGACAGTTGGCTATTCAGAATTTGAAATAGGTCTGCACGATTTCTCAGCACATTATAACTCTATGCAATTTTTTGCTGTTTTAGGTCCTCAATGCTCTGTTCAATCTTTGCAAGATCAATAAAAGAAGACAGGAACAAGCAGCTGAAAATGGGATCATCCCTCACTTAATGAATTTTGTCATGTCAGACTCACCTCTCAGGCAATATGCTTTACCTCTGCTGTGTGATATGGCTCACGCTTCTCGCAACTCTAGAGAGCAGTTGAGGGCTCATGGAGGATTGGATGTGTACTTGAACTTATTGGAGGATGATGCATGGGCGTGTACTGCGTTAGATTCAATTGCTGTTTGCTTGTCCCATGACAATGATCACAGAAAAGTGGAACAAGCCTTGTTGAAGAAAGATGCCATTCAGAAATTAGTGAAGTTTTTTCAAGACTGCCCTGAACAATATTTTGTTCATATATTGGATGCTTTTTTGAAGATAATCACGTAAGACCAAAGAGTTACCTTCCTTTTTGATGACATTATATAATATGAACATGACAGGATACAGAATATTGAGACATGCAATTGCATTGACTTGACTACAGGAAATCTTCTCGGATAAATACAGCAATGGCTACCAATGGTTTAACGACACTGCTTATTGCAAGGCTTGACCACCGAGAAGCTATTGCCCGTTTGACACTGCTAAAATTAATAAAGGTTTGCATTCCTCGCTTTAAATTTCTGGTTACATGGTTTTAATATATCAACCTTCTACTAGCAGTGATCAAATAAGTCTAGAATTTCATTTTACTCAATATCAACGATATGTTTAATGTACCTTTGTAAAGTTTGAACTCCATGATTTAACGTTCGATTGTTTGGAATTGCTTTCAGGTTGTCTATGAGCATCATCCTCGACCAAAGCAGCTCATAGTTGAGAATGATCTTCCTCAAAAGCTACAAAACCTGATCGAAGAACGAAGGGATGGGCAACGTGGCGGTCAACAGGTATTGGTGAAACAAATGGCCACCTCGTTGTTGAAAGCACTGCACATCAATACAGTACTGTGATTTGTCTCTCGGCCATTGTGTATTTTTCCTCTCAAGTTGTATATGTTCGCCCCGGAGGAAAAGTTTTGTTTCTTCTTTCGCTGCCTCTTTTGTACCTGTGGTTTCCCTGGCGTGAGAGCCAGTCTGTTGCACGCCTGATCCCTCTTTTATCGGGAGAAAGGTTCAACGTTCGGGTGCTAGATACAAAATGGGTTCCTAGAGCCCTTCTTGGTCGTTTATATTTAGTGTACTATTAGTGATAATTGGTGTAAATTAGTTTTCCCCAGTTTCCTTTTTAGAACTCATGTAGACTTTCTTGCATCTGATGTTAGTAAAATTTTGCTCTAGGTGTGCTGGCTATTCTTATCCTTAGCCTGACTTCATGATGTTTCTTTCTTTGTGAGCATGTTTCCACCGGTATGTTTATGACTCTGTGTGAATTACTGAACAACGAACAGGAAAAGAATTCATTCATCCCAAACGGGACAAGTAAAATTATTTCAGGCGCAGCCATGGGCGCATTTCATATGAAAAAAGTCATTCCCACGAACGTGTGACGGAAACAGATGTCTGAAAACTATGAACGAAATCACCATTAAAAAAAACTCCTGATGTAACACACAAGATACACAGCATTGCTTTGCATATCACTGCTTGTCTTTGAAAACGGCACGAGTATTGGAGCGTACACTAACGAGAAAATTCCCAGCATACAGGAATGCGGTTTATTCAGTTTCATAACAGTGGGTATCGAAATCAGATATGCTCATAACAGATAACCAAATTTCAGCCTAAGCGCTTTGAGCTCCGTGAGATTTCCAGAGTTTGGTCCATTCCTCCATTGCATCAGCAGCTTTAGCGAAGATTGCATTCTGCGGTCCCAGTTTCTCCTTGACAATGCTGGTTAGTTCCTTAACACAGTCTTCAACAGTAACTGAAGTACTCGATAGCTTCAGAGATTCGAAGAAGGGAAGAACGACGTCCATGACTTTCACCCCTTCCCATTCTTTCAAGCTCTCGAGAGCCTTACCTGCTTCTGCATCACTTCTCATCACATAAGGAAGACCTGTCTTCACGCCATACCGTAAGCGATCACACACCACTTTAGCACACAAGCCATTCCAAACGTCTTCAAGTGTATCCCATCTGTGCTTTCCTTCCTTGCGCAGCCGCAGAGCAGGGAACATTACAGGTCCCAGCACCTCACGGTTGAATGCAACATTTATCCCGCTCACAGGCATCATCGCACCAAGTGGAACTGTCATCACAGCATCCACATACGTTGTGTTGCGTTGATTTCTCTTCACAACATGAGTCATTGGGTCATAGTCTGCATTGTGAAGCCACAGCCCACAAGAGAGCATGCACTCAACCCCCTCGCGCAGACTAAATGGGTATCCACGGACAAAGTCAGCCCCTTTGCGGAATGGATCATACAATGTGTTGAAAAAGAAAGGTGTAGCAGGTGTCTTCAGATTGGACATATGCTGTGCAACTGCATCAACAGTCAACCCACCATTGTCCTTCGCTGGGAGGCAATTGTCATCAATTGAGATGACATACTTCTTGCGTGAGACAAGGTACCCAAAGTAACGGCATGAGTGACCAGAGAAGTCGATGGATGTGGCTCCAAGCACTCCCATATCTGACTTCGTATAAACCTTGAGATCAAAACCTGTAGGGATTTGAAGCTCCTCAGCCATATCTGGATCTTTGACAACAATGATGTGGAACCGAGAGAAAAATGGCCTCCATGCCTCAAAGAAAGTAGTCAGGTTGGGCTGGAGTGCTGCAATCACAATGTCGACCTCACTGTCCTGAATTTCCAAAGACATCTTTTCTCAGGTAACCAAGACTGACCTAATCAGTGTCACTTCTAGAACTTCTCAGAGCACCCTACAGCCAAGAGGATAGCGTGTCAAAAACCAAGATCTTTTGACATAAATCACATGACAATCAAATAGACAGAGATAAGCTGATGAATAACATACTCGTGGGAAGGACCGGTACAAGCGGCTGCTTAATGTTGAGCAACTGAACAAGCAAGGCGATTTCCTCGCAATCCGTTGCCAGAAACAACTTCAGGACTTTTTCTGTCAGCTTACCGGCAGCTATAGTTCTCTGCCAACAAAGATGCCTTCAGAGATTAACAAAATATAATAGCAAAACTATTACTTTCAGTTTGATCTATCATAATAATAAAAAAAAAAGTGAGTAGGATCACAACTACGAGTCTAAACCCCAGCTCATGGCCAAATGTTCATAAACCCCCATCCATCCTCTCAGCAAAATTGACAGGTTCAACGTAGCATCATCAGACCACTTGGTAATCAAACATGGGCCGCATTGGGCACCTCGTGTGATATGATCTAAATCTAAACACAAAACAGGTGGTGCAAATCACCTCTTCCCATTTCCCAATCCGATAAGTTCCACTAATTGCGCGCACGATGTACCACATATATAACCTAGTCTCATTAATCTCATCAATCTAAGCAGCCAATTGCCACAGATCAGCCAAACCAACCAACATAAACAATAATAGGAAATACCACAACACAACACTGCATCCGAGCATCGGGACGAGAGGGGCAAAGGGGGGATCAATCGAGCGAGCGATGGTGTGGGGGTACCTACACGGAAGAGGTCGATGAGGAGGTGGTCGGGGAGGCGGGAGAGGTCGTGGAGGTGGGCGATGCGGAGGAGCGCGGAGTCGAGGGTGAGGGAGAGCAGGGAGGGGGGGCGCATCGGCGCCAGATCTGGATCTCGCGCCCCCTCTTTTATAATCCCCACGCTTCCGTTGCAAGCAAAGCGCGCGCCACGTTGCGCCCGCTGCCTCGATCCTCCTCCTCCTCGCTTCCGCTCTCCCTCTTCCGCTTGCCGGCAATCGAGGAGGAAACGGATCGGCGACTTTTTTTTTTTCCTTCCCTTGTCCTTTTTGGCCCCCCCAACTCTTGTGGAATTTTTCCACCGTCCTCCACTTCCTGTAACCGTACGAGCGCTGGGTCGCGGGCTGCGTGGGCGTGGTCACCGACAGACAGCCCACAGACGGCCCAGCGTGATGGATTGATGGATGGGGCCTAGGATGATCTCACCAGGCCGTCCCGCGTCGATGGGTCCGTGTCATGTCTGCATTCTTCGCCTACTATAGAAAATGGGAATACTATAATACTAAAAAAATCTAGATAAAAGTTATAGTATTAGTATGTGCTATATTATAATTTATTTATTTTAGGACTAGTTATAATAACTATTTTTTCGTTCAAAAATAAATAAACTTATGATAAGAATATAGATATATAACTATTCAGCATTTTATTTTATGTTTGTTTGTTTTAGAACGGAAGAAATGTTACCTTGACAGTTGCTATTCGGATTGGTCATTTGAATTACCCATTATCTGCTGGGTGCCACGTTACGGTAGAACTTCGTAGATATTTTCCTTTTAAGCACAAATAATCGAAGCTGATGCAGAGCCTACTAGTACACGAATATACACGTGTGAATGCTCTCAGTTGATGATCGTGACTTATCGACAAAAGGACGCTGAATTTCCTCGAGCATTCATACCATCTACCGACATTTCTGTCGAACCGGTGGAGTAGATTAACAAAGCTATTAACGAACGAGTTAAGCATGGACAGCTTTTCTAAAACAGCAGGGATTGCTGGAAATGGATTCAATTTTTGCCAAAAAGAAAGGAGCCACCTTTTATTATCAATATTTTATTTTAGATCGTCCTTTAACTAATATTATTTTAATTAGACGGAGTAGACTTATCTATGTTTCACTTTGAAACATCAGACTCTTTTCTCAGGTATATGAACAATCTTGATTATGTTGGCTCTTATTTATCAATGAACTTTCACACATGTATACGTAAGACTATTTCTTTGGTTTATAATAAGTTGAATGTAGATGAATAAAAAAGTTAAATATGGTCTAGAGTACTTAAAAAAAATAAAAAAATCTGATTCAAAGTACTATTAAGAAAAGATGGTTTAAAGCGAAATAACCTAAAGTAAAATTTACTTAAAAGTATTGGTAAACCCAGAAAAGTTTGGAAAGACGGCGCAGCGCAAGCAGGCCCGCGTGCGTGCCCAAGAGTACAGGCCCGGTCCACGGAGGCCGGAACAGAAGGAAAGCACAGCCGTCGTCTTCTCGCCTCCGCTGTCCGCTCCCCCCCCCCCCCCCCCCCCCCTCCTTCCAGCCAGGCTGCCGCCCGTCCGTCCGCCCCCGCGCACCACGCGGCGTCTCGTCCTCCTCTCATCGGACCACCAAATTTGCAGCTCGCCTCCACCTCCACCTCCACCTCCACCTCCTCCGCCTCCGCCTCCGCCTCCAAACCCTAGCGCCTCGCCGCCCACCGACCCCCGCGCTTCTCCTCCATCCATGCGCCCCCGTCTCGTCGCCGCCGCCGCCGCCGCCGATCATGGCTGCCTCTAGGGTTTCCCGGGCCCAGCCATGGTGATCTCATCCCCGCCAACGAACCACTCTTCTGCATCGGTAAGTCCCCGTTGGCCCCCCACCCCCGCCCACCTCTCGCTCGCTTCTATGACCTCGAGGGGATTCGATCTCCTCGCCCCTCGCTCGCGGATGCGCGGAGCCCAATCGCGTTGCTAAATCCGAACCTCTAATGTGAGTGTCTCTCCAGCTTTGTACGATTCGCCCGAGCCTGGATCCCGCCTTCATTGACGCGCCCGCTGTCCGGGAACACCATGATGTCGAGGTCAGCTCCGCAGCTCAAAATCTACTGAGCTTATTGGTGCTTAATTTGGTGCAATGTAGAAGTGTAAATGGTTTTCCTGTTGCTTCCAGGTTTATGCAAATAGGGAAGAGCAGAAAACTAGTTCATGATGTATTGGTTAACTCGAAACCCAATAGTTTCACTGCACATAACATTGGATCCAACTTTGCGTTCGGTTTGGCACATACAGGCAGGGCCTGTTTGCACGGGAAGGTTCCGCATGGACCGGGCACGTCATCCATGCTTGGAAGAGCAAAGGAGAGTTTATACCGGAATCCAGCTGCAAGAAACTTTTCAGTTCTCTCAACATGTAGCCAGAATGCATTTCATGGTCAACTTGCTTGGAAGCAACTCATGACAATCGGTTCTCATGTACCAAAGGCATCTCCGATTTTAAGTAGGGTTGCTTGTGCCATTAGCTTGGCTGCCACTAGATCTAATTTAGTTCCTTACCTCTTTGCTTTCGTTGCTGGGGAGATAATGCTAGCTCAGAAGACCAGTGCAGACGGAGAGTACTTACCAATTCGTGATAGTCTTTACACGCGTGCTCAAGATGGTCGTATCTATGTCACCTCCTTGATATTTTCAGCAGTAGAGCTGGTCATCATAATCTTCAGATCAATATATTTGGCATTGTTGTTCACTCCAAGTATACTCATGGCCCCATTTGCAGATACTCTTGGCAGTAAGTACAGGAAAACATGGCTCCGTCTTGTGCATCGTACCCTGGAGAAAGCAGGTCCTGCATTTATTAAATGGGGCCAATGGGCTGCTACTCGCCCTGATTTATTTGAAAGTGACCTCTGTGCTGAATTGTCAAAACTACACACAAAAGCACCTGCTCACAGCTTTGCTTATACCAAGAAGACTGTTGAGAAAGCTTTTGGTCGAAAGCTATCTGATCTTTTTGAGAATTTTGAAGAAGAGCCTGTTGCTTCTGGAAGTGTTGCTCAAGTGCACCGAGCTGGTTTGAGATTCCGGTATCCTGGCCAGCATATAAAGCGTGTAACAGTTGCTGTAAAAGTAAGACATCCTGGCGTAGGAGAATCAATACGGAGGGATTTCACTATCATTAATGCAGTAGCTAAAATTTCTAGATATATTCCTACATTGAATTGGTTGCGGCTGGATGAGAGTGTGCAACAGTTTGCTGTCTTTATGATGTCTCAAGTTGACCTTGCAAGGGAAGCTGCTCATTTGAGCCGGTTTATCTACAACTTCCGAAGGTGGAAGGATGTGTCTTTTCCAAAACCTCTTTACCCACTTGTTCATCCTGCTGTATTGGTTGAAACTTATGAGCAAGGTGAGAGTGTTGCACACTATGTCGATGACCTCGATGGACATGATCGAATTAAAAGCGCCCTTGCACATATTGGCACTCATGCTCTCCTGAAAATGCTTCTGGTAATGCTTTCAGCCATCTCTTAGAATTGTCATTATTGTTTTGCGTTTGGAGATGAGAGCATGTATTTCATTTGAGTGAAACAATGAAATGTTATAGCATACCCTTTTGATGAATGATGACTCTTGTGTCTTATGGTCTATTTCTGGGTTACTGTTTATGCTGTGAGCCCGTGAGTTCAATTGAGCATTGTTGCATTTAACCTCTAAATTGAACTGCCTGTTTATAAAAGTTCAGTGCTTGTTTAGAAACATCTCTGGTTCATATTGATATAGGTTAGCAAAGACATTCAGCACAACTGTCACTTCACTTCTCTAGACAAAACTAATCCAAATATATCTTTACACAAGTTTGAAACCAAGGATTTGAAAATATGCAAAATGTGACATATTTTGGAAAGATAAAGGGTTTCAATATTTTGTTTTATGCATATAATATCACTTTAGCTCCTTCGTTCTTAGTTTCTTACAGAACTATTGTGTATGCAATTCAACACAATATTAAAAGATCATTATTTTTATTATTATTTTGGTCCAAATTGATGAACCTCACTGGACCTTGACCATCTCTCTTTAGTACATTCTATTTGCTAGTTACACATAGGCACTTAACATTTTAGGGCTTTTAATTATGGTTAGTTTTCACCACGTTGCAGCATTGTTAACATCCACCTTTTGCAGGTTGATAACTTTGTTCATGCGGATATGCACCCTGGAAATATTTTGGTCCGTGTTATACAACCAAGGAATTCAAATAACACCCTTTTGAAGTCTAGGCCACATGTAGTATTCCTTGATGTAGGAATGACTGCTGAACTTTCAAGTAATGATCGTGTGAATTTACTGGAATTTTTCAAGGCTGTTGCACGCCGAGATGGTCGTACAGCTGCAGAACGTACACTGAGGTTATCAAAACAGCAAAACTGCCCAAATCCAAAAGCCTTCATTGAGGTAATTATTATTTCTTGTCACTGGTCTGTTTCTTGGCAGTAACACCTCTGCTTTTCCTTGTTGAGGTCCTCGGTGCACCCTTTAGTCAAGATAATTATATTGCTGCTATAATAGGTGGTATATGCATCTTTAAGATATGAATTGATGGCAAGATGTATTTGGGCACTGTACCTTGCTGGAAAGCACCTGGGATGTTTAAATTTTGAGTAAATTTCATAAAACCCCATCTATATGGTCCAAGATGCAGAAAACTATAGTGCTTTTGACAAGTGGCACATAACCTCGTGTAGGTACTAAAGTTTCACAAAACCACACCGTTAACCATTTTGGCATACTCCTATATCAAAATTTTAAAAACCGGATATAACAGTTATACGATGGATTAAAAAACTCATAAATTTGAGATGTGATTGTATAACCCCATCAAGTGTGGTTTTGTGAAACTTTAGGACCATAATACCTGGGGTTACATGCCACGTGCCAAAATCACTGTGGTTTTGTGCAACTTGGACAATATTATGTGGGATTTTATGAAATTTACTCTTAAATCTTAGGTGTTCTCTTTACTCTCTTGTTGACAAATTGCGCCACTACATTAAATTGAATTGTTATAATACCTGATATTAATTAATTTGCTGATGCATTATGGGTTTGTGCTTATATTTAATGTGAGTCCTGTGAGTTTTTGGTCAACTATTTGGTGGTTTGATACTAACATGAAATATAGTTACCTTATATTTGGTGTTAGTAAAGTATACATTTTAGATGCATGCATTTCTAGGTCCAAACTTTCGGTGCACTTGAATATTTGCCTCAACTCATCAACATGAACTAATCTATCACAAGTTCACAATGTCACATTTTATGTAAATGCATTTAGCTACAAATTAATTAAAACAATGTTGTGTTGGTACAATGCCTTTTTATATATTTGATAGTTACAAATTACGACAAGTCCTACATGTCTTGTTTTTGTCAACAGGAAGTTGAACGGTCGTTTTCCTTTTGGGGAACCTCTGAAGGTGATGCTGTCCACCCAGCTGAGTGTATGCACCAGTTGCTTGAGCAAGTACGGCGCCATAAAGTAAACATTGATGGGAACGTTTGTACTGTTATGGTCACTACATTAGTTCTTGAGGTATGCTTCAACTGCTTGTCTCATGCTCCAGTCAGTCACTTATTATGGTGTAACTTAGGCCCTGTTTGTTTCAACTTAAGATTATTGTAATCTAGATTATTGAACCAGATTACTATAAGCTGGATTATAATAAGCCGGCATAGAATAAGCTGTTAGCTGTTTGTTTCTCTGGATTATTAGTTGTTAGCCGCCCAATAATCTAAAAAAGCACCTTTAGAGTGGATTACCAGATTATAGTAATCTGGTTTATAGATTGTAATACAGTATTATCTATCATAATAAGTTATATGTTTGTTTCAGCTTACTCCTAATAATCCAGATTATAATAATCCTAAGCTGAATCAAACAGGGCCTTAGATGTCTCTGTCATATGTCCAATAGATCACGATGAGCTGTTTCTCAAGATTATAGTATGTGCTGTATTGCCAACGAGAAAGGTATATGGAGATGTATTTAGGACCTAGGAGTTAGGAGAACTCGACCCCTAGAATTCAGTCACAACGTTTTCTAATGGCATAGTCAGATGACTGAACATGCACTCCCTAGATGTCACAATATGACAAAAGACTTCAGGGGTATTAGGTTTATGCATATTTGTACCCTGACCTTAGACCTTGATGGAAATGCATGAATATGAGAATTTTCATCTTCATTGAATGGTCTCAAGAGCTTCGGATTCGTTGATAATGCCTACTAGTTGCCTAAGGATAAAAGTGTCTTGACATAGTAGGTCACAGTTAAAGTGATTCTTTGTTGGTTGCAGAATTGTTTTCAAAAAAAGTAGTGGGAAAAGGTGCTTTATAGCAGAACATCTTTAGCAACATATTTAAAACTGGAGAAATGGTGTAAATAACCAAACTACCATAGCGGAACCTCATGAAATATCATATATATGACTCTTATAGCTTACTTTTAGTCAGTGTTCTGGAAATCTGGCTCTGTAATTCAAAGTACATGTGCCTCTGTACTGCTTTGTGTTCCTACCTATTTCTGCTTCTGCGTTAGTTTCCTTTTGTTAAAAGGGAAATAATTGTCATGAACTTTTGTTTCTTTCTCATTCTCTCATACTATCTATAGCCTATTGCTTATTGCTCCATTACAGATCCTTGAGTTTGTTTTTTATTTTACAGGGCTGGCAGCGCAAGTTGGATCCAGATTACAATGTTATGAAAACATTACAAACTTTACTTTTTAAGGAAGACTGGGCCAAGTCTCTTCAGTACACAATCGAAGGGCTTATGGCACCTTAGGGATGCATTGGAATCCACTAAAAAATTTTGACCCCTTTTTTGCGCAGTTGATGAGATATTGGAGGATGCTCCTTCGCACCAGTACATCTAGTTTCTTTTTCCTGTTTACTTTTAAATTCCACAGTTTTGTACCCATCTTGGCCAGTGCTGCTTAAACGGCCATGTCTAATTAATAATTGCAGCATTTTTTCAAGCTACCAGAGAAGTGTGCTCTGGACCCACAATACCCTGGGATTATCTGCTTATGCACTCTGCAGGCCAAAGGATGCGTTCTCCTCCATGAAATTTCTGTTAATAGCTCTTAGAAGATGTAGCAAAAGGCCTTCGCTGATGATCTTTTTGTAACTCGAGAGGTGTCAGTGAACAAGAGGTTTTTTATTGTATACACAGATACAGCTAACTGTTCCAAAAAAAACCTACGTCATGCCTGACAAAATTCATGGATTGCCCATATAACTGAGTGCTTTCGCATTTGTTTGGAATGCAGAAGACTTAACTGTACAAATGTTTGCTGGTAAGCAGGCATAGAGTTTATTTCCAGGTTGCTTCTGCGTTTCAAATTCCTGTCTTATGTTGATACAAAATACTAGCCAAATTCCTCCTTTTATACGTCCGCGGCAATTTACAAGTTGAATACTTGAATGCAATGCCCATTCTTGTTCTTTTTTCTTTGCTGGTCCTTTGCAGGTATAGTGATTAGTGAACCTGGAGTTCTATTTCTTTCTCTTTTTTTTTGAAAAAAGGTTTTCTGTTGGGACTTCTCTTGTAGTAAAAAAAAAAAACTGTGCCATATATGGAATTCAGGGTCTACCTTTCTGTTGGGTGCTCTGATCCTGGTAACTTAGCGGTAGCTCGGTTTTCATGAAAACCAACAATTTTTAAACATTTCTTTTAAAAAACATAAATTTGAATCCAAATTCTCAGGTTCAGTTGATCACATGACAAAAACTGGTCGGTTTCACTGAAATGTTGATTGGGAATAACAAAATTTCGCTACACGAACTAGAATCAAATCGATCTATGTCCAAGAAAAACACCCGGTTTTGTTGAAAAGCTGAAGATTACTGCAGAATTAATTTTGTTTTATGAAAATGGGGGAATAGGGAAAATTAAGGAAATGTGTAGGAAATGAGAGAACTTATATAAAAATGCTGACATGAGCTTTCCTACATTGTAGTTCTCTCCATTGAGAAACACACGATTGCAATACACTCTCATGAAAACAATTTTAAAGCACAGGCAATTGATAATTCAATATGCATCACCAAACATAGGCCAAATCCGGCTGTGGTCGCTCGGTTTCTGTGTGGTCCCGGATGGAAATCGACACCCGGCGAGCAGCAAACTACCGCAGTGGTAGGGAACGATCACTGTATCCGGCGGAGGAACGTCGTTGCCGCCCGAATCCTTTCATCTTTTTCCTAAAATGGGCTGGTTGACCCTATTTGTCATTGCCTTTTGGCCCATGAAGGTCATTTTCCTTTTAATATATACTACTTTTCTATTATTGTGTGCCGTTAAAAGAACACACGAAAATTCATATTTTTTTAAAGCATGCCATTAATGAGTTATATGAATATCATAGTACTTTTAGGAATTTTAAAATCGCTTTCATTTTTCTTCAGATCAAATTTGAATTGGACCGAAATGCATCGAATTTTCCAATGGAATATTCTTTCGAGCTAGGTTCAGGATGTCTGGTTTTCGTGAAAACCAACCGAATTTTATCTAAAAGGTAAACCATGATGGAATTTTCTTATCTTCGAGACATCTGTTGGTAACCTACTCTTAGTTGGTGCTTTCTGCCATATTACTGCAGATGACGAAAAGTAGTGGCCATATACTTCGGACATGTTAACAAAAGAGTTTTTTTTTTTTTGTCTCTTGAAACCGAAGGCAGACTTGCTGGTATTATATTAAGTAGGAAAAGGCCCTGTTTAGTTTCAAAGTTTTTTTTTCTAAACCTCCAACTTTTCATCACATCAAACATTTCATACACACACAACTTTTCTATCACATCGTACCAATTTCAAACAAAGTTTCAAACTTCAGTGTGAACTAAACACAACCAAAGAGTATATTTATATATTTTTCCCAACTGTGAAAAGAAGAAAGGAAGAAAAATAACAAAGATACATTCATATCTTCACAGAGGTACGAGATAGGGACTAAGGCAACATTCAACGAAAGAGTTTTCATTTTTTACCTACAAGGTGACTAGGTGAGACTTGACTCTTTTTGAGTCTTGAGACGACTGGTTGAAGAACATCACTATTTTTTTTCAAGATACGAACAGGGTACTGAGTTTCTGATAAAACCTGACCTGTGTGGCTGTGGCCGGAGTAGCTGTCTACCCGTGCACATTAACACCGATGGCACAAGCCGAGCGCGGGAGCAGGGGCGATCACCCATCGATCCTTAACCACGATGTGCCCCTCTCATCCGTTGACCAATTCTGCGTCACAAGCAGGATGGCCAAGGATCATGTCAAACCCTATCCCGAATCATTGCGCCCAACCCAAAGGATCGAGCAGAGAATTAAGCGGCGCGCAAATGTGTGATCCCGGCGAGTTTGATCGGTTGAACATGCGAGAAGTTCCGGGTTGCTTTCCCCGTTTCTGTCGTATCAAATCGGAGAACTTTTCGGACCAGCTAGCTTGACCAGGTACGTACGCATACCCGATCAATGCCCGTATCTGTATGTATTCCAGACGAGCACACACAGGAAACGGAAGAATACGGTGTCTTAATTGCTGTGCTGTCTGACGTATACGGCGGCAGGGTAGGCGTAGTACTAGTAGTAGGACCTGGAGCTTGAAGGAGGGTCAAAGAGGAGGACAAAATCGGAGACATGGATTGGGCCCGTGTATTGTATATAGGGCCCGGTTAGTTTCCAAATTTTTTTCCCAAAAACATCACATCGAATCTTTAGGTACATGCATAAAGCATTAAATATAGATAAAAAGAAAAACTAATTGTACAGTTATGGGGAAAATCGCGAGACGAATCTTCTAAGCCTAATTAGTCCGTGATTAGCCATAAGTGCTACCGTACCCACATGTGCTAATGACGGCTTAATTAGTCTCAAAAGATTCGTCACGCGGTTTCCAGACGAGTTTTGAAATTAGTTTTTTTATTCGTGTCCGAAAACTCCTTCTAACATCTGTTCAAACGTTCGATGTGACATCCAAAAATTTTCTTTTTCCCAACTAAACACACCCATGGCCCGTTGGTGGCGGGTCGCGGTAGGAGGCAACAAGGCAGCAAACGCACGCACACGCACGCACGCACGATCGCACGAGCAGCTGCTGCGGCTAGCGATCGATCGGTCATCCATCCATCCATCGGTCGCTCTTCGGCCCACGCCCCCTTGCCTCTCGTTATCCCGCGCACGCGTACGTACGTCCATCGGTAGGCGCGGCCGGCCGCGCGCGCGAGGCCCCCACCCATGTGCAGATGCGCGTCTCCAGCTCGGCCGCCGCCACGTCCGTCCGCGCCGCGCGAATCGCCCGCCCCTTTTTTTCCCCTGTTCCCCAGCAGAAACGCCCGCGCGCGCGGCAAGCAATCATCACGAGTTGGGGTTTACTCCCGTGGAACGATCGATCGACGACGCATCATCGATCATACGTACGTCGTCCCGATCGACCTTGTACTAGTTAAAAAGCCTCGCCTCGCGGCTCAAAAGGAGGATCGATTTGGTTATTATCATTAGCTAACTTGTACGATAGACGACGTCACCAGATCTGCTGGGAAAGCTAGCATTAGCCCCCGTTCCAATCGCGCCTCGACCGGTACGTACAGTGCAACCACCGTACGTGAGGTCGATCGCCTGCAGGGCGTACGCACGATGGTGCGTCCGTTTGATTAGAGCATGATATTTGATTAGCACCGAATAAAAAGAACAAGAAATCTGATTAGCAGCAGCTCGATCGGCTTCATGAATTGAGTACCGGCCCCGGTCATGCGTATCTCCCTGCACGTACGCGTGGCTCCACCACCGTATTGATTAATCTCTGCACATACGGAATTATTATTGTGCCACATATGGCGGCCGCCCGGCCGGTTTTGCATGCACGCACTGCCGTGGCCCGTGTGCACGATATATCCATTCGTGAGGGGGCCGGATAATGGAACAGTAGCACAGTACGCTAGTAGTACTCGAGTAGTAGTCGGCTAGCGTGCGGTTGGGCGAGGAGAGTGAGCGCAGTAATGATGGGCGGGCGGGCGGGCGAGGCAGGCGGCAGTGCGGCCCCGCATGCACGCCGGGATTGTGCTCGGGCGGGGTTGGGGTTGGGGGTGTTGTATGGATGGATTGGTGGTTGGTGCCGTGTCGCGCGGGAGTTGTGTCAGCCACATGCGGGACGGGGACGCGCGCGCACGCACCTTTCCGGGACCCGCGCGCGCCCGCCCGCCTCGATCCATCCATCCATCCATCGACTCGACTCGATTCGATCCATCCCCCTGCCTTGTCGTGCCGTTAGCCGTGTCGTACGTCCTCCCGCGACAACGACCGCACCATGCAAACACACACACTAGTATGCAAGTGTGTACTGCAACCGCACGCACATGTGTACACCTCCATCCATCGATCGATCGATCTCTCCGACTCGACGACCGTACCCATCCCTGCGTGCTACCCTCCTCCGGCTAATTAAACCACAACTATAGCTACATACATAATCAAATCATCGTTACACTACTAGCGTAGAACGTCTCGCCGATTATAGAGCCACTCATGCACGACAGTATACCCGCGTGCCGTGCTGTGTACGCGCGATCCCCGCGGTGAGTCGTGATTGATATAGGCATATCGTGGCGCCATACGGGCCGTAGCCCGTAGGCGAACCACCGCCCCGCACGGCTCACCTGCTCACCTGGTTTGTCATATGAGCCCATGACCAATAATTTCACCGCACGCACGCCCGCCCCGCGCGTCCGAGGAGAAAACGGTGGCGGTCACGCTGGATTGAAGGTTTTTCCTTCTAGTTTTAAACCTTTTCTTTTCTGCTGCAACATCATATCAACGGAGCGGCCTCTATTCCGCATTACTCTTCTACTGTTAGCGGCAGTTGAACAAATTAAAGAACCAATCATGAACGATTGCACGAGCGGGTAATCTTGATCCACTCGTCAGATGTCGTACTTTCGTGCTAACTGGTTCCTGCTCCAGCCAGCAGCAAGCGACTACTCACTCCGTCTCATGAAAAACCAACCTATAACTAAATGTGACACATCCTATTTTATAAATATAAACATACCTCTGTTTCGTATTCGTTGTATTATAAAGTGTTATGTTTCGTTTTAGATTTATTTTTTTTTTGGACGGAGGGATTACATACTGACGATCTGGAGATAGTACCGGCCAGAACGCAAACGCACACGTACGTACGCATCGATCGACCGATCAATTCGATCACCTCATCATGCATGCATGTCGATCAACATGCCAAGTTAGCGATCGAGAGCTAGCCATAATGATAAGCACTGTTGACCAAATGAGAGGACCCGGCCGGCAGCAACCCTTGATTCTGTGCATCAGCATAGAGCTCTAGTGGATGAAACAGTTGCACTACTGCACAGCAGCAACATGCAGAAGACATCAAAATTCTTAAACCTCCAAGACAAGAGCCGGCCGGCCGGCCGGGTCGCCTTGTTGGCTACAGCTCCACGATGACCATGACACTCTCCCCTGCAAATGTTGCAGCAAATTAAGATCTCGGCTCGACGACACAAACACGAAACGATTGCATATATACATGTATTGGTCCCCCTCTGATTAGCTAGCAACTAATGGACGTCTAACCATGCCAATTAATGGGAAATTAAGGTGCAGCATTATGTAATTAAAACAGTACCTGTGCTGATTGATTCTTAGCTGGCTTGGGTAATAAGACGAACCAAATTTAAGGGGAAATTAACAGATACTCCTCCTAGCTGTGATATACTCATAGTGGTGTCCGGCCGTTTGTATATACGGATATTAGACATAGCGCGCGCGGCATGCATGCAGAGGCTTGTTCCTTTCATGAAAAAGAGGTGGAGTGTCTTGTAAGGCATGCTACATGGAAGCATCACGATTTAAATACATTTGGCAAAGTTCTTGCATAGATCATCAGGTCTAACCTCCCAAATTGAGCATGCCCGGCCGGCCCTGCAGGCTGCAGATTGCTTAAACTGCTTGGCTTAGCTTGTAGCCTGCATATATATTATCTGGAACTACATGAGTACTACTATTCGATTAGCGTAGCTGGCATAACATCTTAATTAATTAGAGTAGTAGAAATGTCTGAAAAATGCAAGCTTGTTTGCAGTCAGAATTATATTTTTTTTCTTGCATTCGGCTATGTAACTTAATCCCTTCTATTAATATAACGCTAACCAATCTGTTTGGCCGTTAAAAAAAATAACATCTTAATTGATGGACTCGAAAAATTAATAGTACTGTAAAAATCTAGCATGAACAATCTATATAATATAATATAATGCTGCTGCCACCCCCGTTGCTCAGCATGACTTTTGCATGTTTGGCGCCGATATGGATGAATCGTCTTGTTTACTACTTGTTGCATGCATGTGGGCTAAGGCCTCTTTAGGGGACCAAATCAATAAGATGTATACAAAGTGGCCCTATTGTAATCTCCGAAAGTAAGTGGGATCCCCCATCTCCTAGTCCTACTTCTTGGAACCTTCTTTAATTATAATCTGCTGCTAGCGGATCATAAAACAACGGAATCTATCCATCATGTCCTGCATAGATAAGGGAACATGCACGCATATTATCACATTCGTCAAAGCACTCTATCATATCATATACACTTGTAACTTGTTGCTTCCTCATTGGCTATCTCTAGAGCCATTTAATTATTTATTTATATGTGATTAATCTCTCGTTTTTTTAACTAGTTGTGAGTCTCAAACATGTACTGACATCGATTAATTACAGAGGTAGTACAGACTCTACTTTAGTTGGAGACATGGGTGTGTGGTTTTGGAAGGATGTGTCGTAGTAGCGTTAGTTGAATGCAGTTGGATGAGCTAGCTTTACTCTTCGGCTTGGCAACCGCTACCTTTCGTACCATAGTGCACGAGCTCAACATGAACAATGCCATTAAAAGAGCGGCGGCTACTTCAAAAGATGAAAGTGAAAGCATTATATTGTTAATTAATTAGGTCATCTGATTTTGAGAAATGTTAAATTCTTAATTTCTCCAGGATTTCCTATACTTCTCATCAAGCGTCCGGCGATGTATACTATCTTAAACTACATATCATACTCATATAGTTTATTCTGCACTTAAGATCAGAATGCATGATCAATCTGCGATTTGAAAATATTTTTCAGCAGCTATATATACATAGCATATATAGGTCATGCGATCCTATAGCTTTTTTTTTTTTGCGGGGCTATAGCTTAATTAGTTAGGACCACTGTTGATGTAGGGAAAAAAAGCATGCATGTATGCACTGGCAGATTCTTTCATTCACACGTACATATCTATAAAGTTTTATTGCAACTCAATTGTTAAAGTGCATACTGTATTAATTCTCACGTATGAATTTAATGTACAGTTATATATAATTCAGTAATTTGTTTAGGAGCTAGGAGAATTAATATTCTGACTGAACTTGCATGTATGCAGACAAACTATACACATTCACTTCAATTAATTGGACTGTGATATTTTTGGTGCATACGTTTTTTATATACAGTAATTGTTTAAATCTGTATTTATGCTCTTCGGCCACATATGACGAACTGGACATTTAAACATGATAATGACATTAGAAGGTAGGGGGTATGTTTCTGACAGGAACTTTAATTATGTATCTTAACACGTATATTTTGGACATTCTGAGACGTTTGTGGAGATAACCAAACTTGGTTTTAATGATATTTTAGAAGTACTTATTGTAAACGGTGAAATTTAGAAATTTTCGTTAGTTAAGATCGGGTCAAAGAAGGAATTCACGCTGTGAGTATAGAAGATTCAGTTAGGCAAGCTGATCCAGATTTGGTATTAACCTTCTGCAATAGGAAATGTGTATCTTAGTTTTTTTATATATATAAATAGAGTCCTGAATCGATGAGTTGTGTTGGGATCAGACTTAGGGTGTGTTTAGTTCACGCTAAAATTGGAAGTTTGGTTGAAATTGGAACGATGTAACGGAAAAGTTGAAAGTTTATGTGTGTAGAAAAGTTTTGATGTGATGAAAAAGTTGGAAATTCGAAGAAAAAGTTTGGAACTAAACTCGGCCTTAGGTGAGTTTTCTCTTTTGATCAGCCGATCAAAAGTTGTGTCAGAGTCAAAGTTGTAATGATAATTTTTTTTTAGAGATAGAGTCCTATATCAATCCGATTGTAGTAGAATCGGACTTAAGGCATGTTCAGATTGTAGCTAAAATAAACCTTACCAAGTTTTGGCAATGCCAAAATTTTGGCAGGATGGTAATATTGCAAAAATTTTGGCAGGATTTCTTATGTATTGACCAAATTTGGCAATAAACTAAACGTAGACATATTTTTGGTAACTTTGTCAAAAAAAAATGGTATGGTTGAAAATGGCATCAAAGTGAACAGGCCCTTAGTATAGCCTATGGGCATAAATATGTGCACCCAGGGCCTTTGTAAACACCAACAGTTCAATAATCACTTTTTCGACGCATCGCCACCCTAGTTTAGCTTCAACTGGTTCTTGTTCGAGTTTGTGCTGCATCGATTTCGATCTCCAGCAAGAAAGTAAGCCCCGTCAACTTCACTTGTATTGGTTGGGCTGTACTTTCTCAATTAAGTCTGATATATTAATTTGATCTTTGCATGCGTTGCCTATCTAATGTATCAGATCTATCTTTGATTGTTTTGCTCTCATAGTTAGGGTATTATATCAAATCACTTTGAATTTTACCAATCGGCTAGTTTAAATCTATCAAACTTACCATTAATCTTGAATTATCTTGGTTATGTCCAATCTACTAAAATTATAATTTGCTAGATAAATTTATTCAAGTCAATAGGTTTAAACAATTGTTTCATTGGAGTCTTAACCGATGAGTTATGTGTTTATTATAAATTAATTTGCTACATCGTTTGAGTTACAAGATTTAGCATAATCGGTTAACTGCTATTTTTGTTATCTTCAATCTTATACTGACGGAGCGTGGGGCTCCTCACCGGGAGACCGCGCAGGCCCCCCTTTGCCAGTTCAGCCGGGGGCGCTAAGTGAGGTTCTTCGCCCTCGATCTGAGGAACGTCAGCGAGAGAGGAAATGCACAAGACACGGGCGATGTAGACAGGTCCGGGCCGCTGAGAAGCGTAACACCCTACTCCTGTGTTCTGGTGGATCTATGCGTGAAGGAATACAGAGAGCCGGAGAGCGAGAGAGAGTTCAGGCTCTAGAACCCATTCCCCAGAGTCCCAGTCCCCTTCTCCCCTCTCCTCCCTTTTTTCTCCTAGGCCTGGGCCTCCTTTTTATCTGGTCAGGGGTCACCACATGGGCCTCTAGCTGCCTAAGAAGGGAAACATGCTTTTTACAATGAGGGCTAGTCTACAGCCGGAAGTGACCTCTGACAAGCAGAGCACACGTCTCCTGCCCCGCTCGCCTGCTTTCCCGGTGGACGCCCATTTCAACCTTCATTTAATGGCCAGCGACTTCCTTACCATACTTGCGCTGAAGCCTGGAATGGATTTGACCGGGACTGACATACCAACTCCAGGAGTTAGCACGCCGGCTCCGGCTAGGGACGAGAGCTAGGAAGCTCTCATCATTCCGACGGGACGGGGCGAGGCGTGTGACAGGCCGCCTATTGCCACCTAACCAGCGATCTGACCGGTCTGTGACCGGTCACACACCGCGACCGGTCACGGACCGGATAAGCGTGCGCTGCGCCGCATTAAATGCGGCGTGGTGCACTCGTCCAACCTGCTATAAATGCGGTTAGGTGAGCCCCGCTGTGCTCACCTAACCCACACACGTGGCGCCAAAACCACAGGGGGTCGGGGCGCCCCAGCCCTCGGGGCCGAAACGGGAGCGGCCCGACCCCTCGGGGAGACAGAGGGAGGGGTGGCCACGTCACCTTCGGGCCCGACCCCCCCGAGGGGGTCAGGCCACGTGGGTGACCGCGGCTACCCAAGCCTCTAGTCACGATACCCCCGGCCCCATGTCACCGACATATACTGTCTCGATTTGATCCGATCTATCAAGATTGTGGTTAATAATCATAGGTTGTTAATGATTATACTTTAACTTGTTATAGCTGATGTTGTTTTTTTCTTTACTTTGCGAATGATGATAAGCTTCAATTAATATTTTAGTGCATTGGCCTACATCTAGGAATATATATAATTGTTAAGTTGATATCTTTACTACTTTCAATCTTATATTGTCTCAGTTTGATTTGATCTATCAAGATTGGTTATAATAAAGTTAGAAGATTTTGCAAATATATATTATGTAGATTTTGGTCGATGTCACTTTGATCCTAAATATTTATATCCATCGGTTACAGCCAATCGATCCAAAATTTCATCGGCATCGGATGGGCACACGATACAATATCGGCCCTATGACCAATTGACTCCACAATCTAATCTTTTCGTTGTCTATCTTGTTAATTCTAAGATCAAACTAACTGGCATGCCCTGAACCCGATTGATAGGACTTGCACTAGATCTAAACAAATCTCTTATGCCTTTGTGTATGTGACGAATTTTACATCAACACTTATCAATTCAACTTCCTAATGAAATTTAAAATTTTGACAATTAGTCCAATTTTATGAATTATATAGGAGTATTTAAATTTGCCATCTACTCCCTCCGTCCCAAAATGTAAACATTTTTAGAATAGTGTCAAGTCAAACTTTTTAAATTTTGACTATTAATAGCGATAAATTAAGAAATATTAATCATGTAAACTTGATGTTACTATATTTATCATTAAACGAACTATCATAATATGCAACTCTTTTTATTTAAAATATTTTACTTTTGTAGATATTGTCTTGGAGACCGTGTCGAGATCCAAAAATACTTACATTTTGGGACGGAGGGAGTACTATATAATACTCTCTAAAGGTTTCTTGGATGTTTATGCTCGATTTGTAAGCTAGAACCCATGCCACCACCTATATATATATTCATGTCAATGTATAGCTAGCCTATTTGAAAATTAATGAAATGCATAAAGTCCAAAGAAATAAAATCTATTAGTGTTACTTTGTAAGGCAAGAATTTTACAGGATTTCACATAATTAAATCGGTTCAATTCCTGCAAAACTTCTCAAAGAAAATCATCCATTCCAAACACATGGGAATATGAGAAAAAATGCCACACCTTTTTGAACGGAGTTCTCTTTATTTAATTAATTTACAATTAATGGAATGTCTTTAATTTCTCCAACTAATTAGTAGTATATAAAAAAAAATGACACACGAGTTACCTGTATGTGGTCGATTTGTCAATTCGTTATAATTAAAAACAATTGCTACATATAAACCCGACAGCTCTAAGAACATGATCCATGCATTGGTGGCCCATGGTTAGGAAATGCCGGAGATCAGGCGCAGCATGGATATATCATTAGAGGTTGGGCAGAGTATTTATCTCGTTGTTTAAGCATCATTATTGGGCTCGAACCAATCTGATGAAAATTTGGTAGCTTTCTAGTGACAGCATTATGAGCATAACCACTACAAAATTAATTAAGAACGCCAAGGACATGTACTTATAAAATTTTTACATTAGCTGCAGGCACTAACAATATTAATAAGCCAACAATTGATGATTGGTGTGAATATGCTCATATGTTTAGCCTGGTAATTAAATGGGGAAGTATATATCTCGACTCTTCAAATATTGCATGTCAATTCACATGATGTGATTAATTATAGGAACATTACAAGTCCGTTCTTAATTGGCAACATATAGACATAGATACCATGCACATGCGTGCATGATATGGTATGATCGATGCATATGTATGGAATATGGATCCATGACTAGCTTAGCCTCTTGCATATGGTCGATCGGTCGGCCGGCTTTGCTCCAATAATTAGAGTTTAATCGTCGCCTTGCACGCCTAATTAATCATCCCGTTGATGGCAACAAGTCAGCGGTCACGGAGGCAACACACGATCGATGATCGATTATCAGGTTAATTTCCCCTGTATATATATAGCTTAATTATTAATTTGATTCTCTCTCCTTAATTAGCTTTCTAGCTACCTCCCTGTTGATTTGTGCTCATATGTGATTAGCAAGTCTTAACCATCGGCGACAACTGATAAGTCGTTGGGTTTAGACGTGCGACCAAACCACGACCAGATTAATTAGCAGCTAATTAATTAGGCCCCCTTCGATCTCCCTCTAATTTGATTAAGCCTGAAAAATGCATACAATAATGCACTCCGTATACATACACTTTTATACGCTAATCAATACATTAAAATCAATCGAACTAGTATTATAATTAAAAATCGTTTTCAGTTGACCCGGCAGGCCGGGGGATCGATCGAGAGCGAATTAAGGATCAGATTTTATGAGCACGATCGATCACGATTGAGCAGGTAGCTCGATCTGCTACATAACGTACTCAGAAATTAATTAATTTATATTTTTAAGAAACACGGTATAAACACAAACGTTCTCGCGTGTGACACTCACCTATATGAGCATTTTTAGAAGACTGGGCATATTGACGTTTCGTTGTCGACGGGTACGTCGTCCACTACTGAACGAATAATTAACCGTAAATGTGAACACCCATATCAAATTTAAGATTTGAACCTAAACCTGCTCCGCTCATTTCGTGAAATTAATTAATTTCGTTAAGAAGGAAAAAAAGGAAAAAGGAAGAAGAAAAGTACATACTTGATGCGTACGTAGCTGCGTAGTACGCTTGGATGGATCGGTGCAATATATGCAATGCAATCGAGCGGCTTTGTAGTTTCTCTCTCTAGCTAGCTAATATAGCAGCTAGTCTCTCTCTACCGAATCCATCGTCCGTCCATCCGTCGGAGGAGGTAGGTGGGCCAGGGCAGCCATGTGCGCTCATGTGGTGGTTTGCAACGCTTGGCCCCACCACCACTTTCTCTCTCTCT
Source organism: Oryza sativa Japonica Group (assembly GCF_034140825.1). Taxonomy (NCBI): domain Eukaryota; kingdom Viridiplantae; phylum Streptophyta; class Magnoliopsida; order Poales; family Poaceae; genus Oryza; species Oryza sativa. The sequence continues at coordinate 34,205,127 of NC_089038.1, read as the reverse complement.
CTCTCTAGACTTTCTCTCTCTTTCTCCTCCTCTCCAACCCACCACTCACTAACCTGTAGTACCCCCAACAATGCGTACACGGCCGTCACCCTCTTCCTCATTTCTCTTTTATAATCTCTACAACTTTAAAAACATAGTGTCCTCGGTTCGTTCTTCTCATATATGCATAACCATAGTATGATCCAGTAATTTACCTAGGTCAAACCTGTTACAAAGCAGAGGGCATATTATACTATATAAGAAATTTCACGATCTTTATTATTTAATTATAACTTATTATAAACTGTAATTGTATTGGCGCCCTTGTGACTCGAACTACCCCATGAAGGAGGGAGAAGCTGTAACACTTGCGTTCGCGAAAAACAACTGTGTAACACTTCAAAAATAGTTTATAAATAAAACTTATATATATTTGTTGTTAGTAATTTAAAACTTAATGTTGAGAAATAAACTAAAAAAAACATCAAAAAAAATCTAAAATTAAGATTTAAAATTTAAATTTCAGTTACGACTAACAAAGCTAAAAAGCAAATGATGTAGCTTAGCTAGGGTTTAAAGTTTATCCATAAATTGATCTCTCCTACAATTTCTTCGATCTATCCAACACCGCTATATTTATTACTCACTGTGGTAATATTATATGCTCCTAGAGGCATTGGAATATTTTTTTTTTCTTTTTACCTCAATTTTAAAGCTTGCCAATTAACCTAAAATCTCTTAAAATTTGAACGGATCAGGTAGCTACAGAATTAGCCACTGCCTTGTTTATCTCTCTAGGGGATTAGCTAGCTAGGGGCCTGTACTGTATCTATCTCAAAACGCCCTAACGGGAACGGAACGAATCGGCATGGAGGCGCATGTTACCTTTCTGCAAAGCGTGTGGCATGTGTTGCCCAAGATTACGATCAATTGGTCGATATTTGATCGAGATCAAGTTGTTGCCTGGCTCCAGCAACATCTTTATAATCTCTCTGCTGGATTAATTATTTTAATTTTTCTCCAGCTGTGCAATATACACACACATTTGCGCGTAATATGTGCTTTTGCACGCCGATTAGGCGATTGCTACTATAGAAACTTAATTAACATTGCATGGCGATGGTTTGACGAACGTGTCAAACCCCAAATCCCAGGCCGGTTTACTCGTTTTACGTTGCTTCCACGCAGACGAACAATTTAACAACAAATCGAGTTAATGTTTCAGACGCGGACGGCAACGTGATGCTGATGCTGATTTGCATGAAAAAAAAAAGCATTGCCTTAATTTTTCCTCTTTTTTTTCATCCAATTGTAACTACCACTACCACCGTACTCATATATCTATCCAGCACATGCATGGATATGCATGGTTAATAGTAGTTTAGCATGTGTTGTTTCCTCATGTTCGTCAATGCAATCAGGTTAATTAACCAAATCAGCAGATTGCGTAGGAGTAGATGTATGTGACCGATCGAGTAACTGAATCAATATATCGATCCGACCAAAGTCCGACCAGATTGCTTTTATATCCATTAGCCCACATGCAAGCAAGAGCTAACCAAAGATGAGTCTCATGTTCATCTTGGCCAACAATTTCTTACTTTCTTTCTCTACAGTACTAGCAGACTAATTTTTTTAATAAAAAAGAATAATTTGGATTGTTTTTGTCTCTCGTTGTCAACTAGGTATTATAAGACACCGGATCTTGCTCAGGACATTTGTGTCAGAGCCGTGTTCCTCGCTCTCTTCCCTTTCCTTTTTTTCTCTCTCTAAAATCGCAACCCACAAATCCTTCTGATCCGTTTGTGTCAGAGCCAAATCTTCTTCTTCTTCTCCATCTCTCTCCTCTCCTCTTCTCTTCTCTCGTTGGAAGGTGAGGAGGTGAGGTGAGGTTGGGGGCGCCGTTTGATGGACGCGAAGAGGACGCCGCCGCCGCCGACGCCGCCGAACCCTAACCCTAGCGTAATTGGCAGCGGCGCCGCCGCGGACGGCGGCGGATTTGGGAGGGGGGAAGCGGCGGCGGCGACGAAGCACATGCTGGCCTTCCACTTCCTGCGCGCGCTGTCGCGGATCCACCGGGCGACACCCGTGACGCGGCGCACGCGGACCATCCGCCGGGCGGCCTACTCCTCCATGGCGCGGGCGGCGAGCCCGCGCCGCGCGTGGAGCCGGGCGCTGCTCGGCCAGGTCCGCGCGCGGAGGTCCAGGACGCTGATGAGGCGCGCCGCCGTGCTGGTGCGGAGGCGCGTCGTAGCCGCTCCTGCGCCTTCTCCCGCCTCCGCCAGAGGCGTCAGGATTATTGCTGCCGGAGAGACGTCGGCGGCGGCTCGGGCTGTTCCGCCGCCTCCGCGGCAGCAGGGCGAGCCGCCGAGGGCCGAAGCGCTCCGGCGCCTGGTCCCCGGCGGCGCCGGCATGGAGTACTCCAGCCTCCTGGAGGAGACCGCCGACTACCTCCGCTCGCTTCGCGCGCAGGTGCAGCTGATGCAAGGCCTCGTCGACCTCTTCTCCTACCAATGATCCATCCATCGAGTAATTAACATATGCATCATATGGTTAATTATTTATTCGTTCGTCTTGCACGCATCACATGCTGCTGTTGCTGCTTCTGTTCTACTTCTCTACCTACATCATATCGATCTATCTCTTGTTCATGTGGATCGATCGATCGATGCATATGATGGTTGGTTAAGATAGGGGATTATTATTGGGGTAATTAAGGGGAGGATCTAGGAGATTGGGTGGAGTGTTAGTATACATGTTTTTTGTTTTTGTTGGTAATTAAGATTATTGGTAGGTGATGAAAAGATTGTTGGATACATACATCCATGTATAGAAGTATAGGCCGACCGGCTGGGAGCACAATGAATTGAATCATATATACCAAGAAGAAGGCTTTATAGAGAGAGAGAGAGAGAGGGGTAATTAATTGTAACATATAAAGAGAAGGATGAAGTTACATATACTATATGATAGTGAATTAGTGCAGTGTTAATTGTTGTCAATTGTCAGTAAATCGATCTATATATCTGCGTATATGTGTGTTTGTGAATTGTGAAAAATTCATGCATCCTACTAACCTACCTTTGTAGCTGTATCTGCGATGTTGGTATATATATATTTTTTCATCTTCTGTAGGTACGTCTTCTATCTGATTGGGGAAGAAACAGGTAATTACTTAATCAAAGAACTTAACAATGAGGTCATAGATGAATGGATGTTGCATATATATCATGCATGATAATCTGCATGTGTGCAGATTCGTTTTGTTCTAGTAGAATTAAGTATTAATTGGTTGCTAGCTAGCTGCACATGCATGATGCATATGTGTGTACTACCTCTATATCATCGTTCCCATGCATCCGCTACTCGTATTAGCTAGGGATTGACAGCTAGATGATGCTCCATTAGCTAGTTGTTGCCTAGCTTGTCTAATTAGACTATTAGAGTACTGCTAGCTTGCTAACTAGGAGGGTGGTTATGTTGAATTGGTTGTTTGGTAGAGTGTTTTTTCTTTTCTCCTCTCTCAAATTTGGGAAAGTGGGAGCCACAATCTATGAGGGATAGGGTTGCTAATCTTTGAGCTTGATGAGAAGACACACATAACTTGTGGCCAAAGGAACCAAACAAAAGACATTCTCTCCATGGGCGGTTAGCATCTTTTGATTAAAGGGCCTTGTGTTTTTCCCTTTGGAAATAAGCATATATGTATTTGTGTTTTTGCTATTATTTTTCTTCTCTCTTCTTGTTGCCCTTCCATCATCTCTCTCTACCAACTTATCCCTGTTCCTTTTTAGGTGCCACCGGTTCTCTATTGAGTATTCTTTGTGTACTTGATGCTGCTGGCAAGTTTTTCTGCTTGGCTCTTTTGTCGTGTTTTTTTTTCTCTCAGTTGGCTAGCTTTGACACATGCGTTTGTTGCTTCCTTTATGGGGTAAGAATCCGAAAGGGTTGAAGCTAGCCTCTTCTGCTTGTAAGCTTCCTATTAAGTGTTATGTTACATCGGGATCATATATATATGTACAACACAAACAGTAGTTAATCAACTGGACGTAGAAAAAGACTAGCTGGTACCATGCAAGTTTGACATGCATGGTTGAAACCACATTCTTTACTTTTACTTAACTGATATAATAATATAGTTAAGTCTTTTGCATGTCCCTGAAAAAAAAAGGTAAAAAGATACAGACGAAGCAGATGCAAAGAATCTTAGTAGAACTATATGTATTTACATATGTGTGTTTTCACACTAGCTAGCTAACAGATTATGTCTTGTGCACCGTGGTATATTGAGAGAAGAAGAGCCTGCTGCCTGCTGCATCCATAAAATACCCTAAATTTCTGCTTTTGCTTTTTTAATTTTTTTATTTGTACTTGCATATATTGTTTTTAGTTGTGATCACAGAGCTAGATATAATTTCCACTTAAGACGATATTGTAGTGTGTGGTTTTAATCTGTTTTCTATTTGGATATTCGATAGGGGGGCGTTTTTGGTTCAGATATCGAATTTGCTCATTGGCCATAGCTAGCTGTCATATATGACAAAATTAGTACACCTATTGACAGGACAAAGCTAGCTACATGCATGTGTGCATTTTGCTTGGAATCATGTAAGATCACCATCCAATTCGCAATTGGGCCACAAAATAGCTATATTAGGGAGCCATTTCACATCACTAAAAACATTTTTGGTACTTGAATCAACAGCTAATCATAATTGGCCCACTGATTAGCTGTACTCATTTGATCAGCTGGCTATAATCATCTCCTTCAACAGACATGCATGTATATATGCTATATAGTACTATACCTTGGAATGTACATATTGAAATAAAATAAACATGGATCGGTGTGTAGCGTATCATATATGCATCGAGACACATATTTGTGACAGTACATCGGAATTTTCTAACATCATGCATGTTTAATTACTGCATATATGACTTTCTGTCACTTCTATTTTTCAGAATACTATCTTTGATCATCTGCTGGTTAGCCTTGCCATTAGTTCATATATAGACTTATATATAATTTTGTTTTCAATGTTAATGCACTAAAAATTGTGCTCCATTCGAACAAAATGCAGAGAAATTAAAAGATGATTCAGATTGGTCCAAAATACATATATATAGTTAGCATGGTCAAGTAATTTAATGAGTTTGCCGATTTGATATATCAGTTTTTTATTTCGTCAAATACACGATGATATATATAGGTGCATGAAATAATTCTCAGTATTGCTAATTGATCGTTATTTCAGCAGGATGTGAAATTAGTTAATAATTGCCGCTATATATACCTGTCATATCTTCGTATTAGGACTTATCCACATGGACACATCCATTTTATGTCACTGAAAGCTCACTATACTTCTTAATTTTTAATATGCTTGCTTATAATTTATCTATTAGCGGGAGAAGCATCAATGATATACGATGGAATAATAAATTAATGCATGATATTTTATCCATCATGATTAAAATACAGTGCGATAGCGCCCATGAATATTACGATACACGAGTATATATGCTTTTAATAAGATTTTAGTGAAGCTAGTGAGTTACAATCGCTACTATAGCTTCATCTCTTTGAGCATATGTTAGGGAACATATTTAGAGATGAGTAAGTGTGGTGTGCCGCACGCGTAAGAGTACTTTGTGAAATCGGAAAAATTAATCTTTATTAACAGACCGTGCGTGGGACATATTTTAGGCCGTGTGAGTATTGTGGTAATCGAAAAAAATATTGTTAATAAACCATGTGCACGAGATAGATGGATGTACTAGTTAATGGGGGTACTAGTTATTTTAACAAGTAGTGCTGTTGCATATCAAATATGCACATTTAATTTCTCTCTTATATATACAGCATATATATGTATCCGGGATAAATATGCCGTGCAAATTAAATTGATTTTTGTGCCATCAGCTATATATTCTTATGCACGGAATGCAGATATATAGAAAATTCAGTACATGGCTTTCTTTATACCGTGGCTAACGTACGTATACGCATCCATATGCATGGATCCGTATATATGCCTCCAGGGACTTTTGTATGTGTATCGCCTCGTACTCTCTGTTGTTTGAATGTTTTTGTAGATCTAGCGATCAATGTGTTTAATTAATTAACCGAACGCTACCAACAGTACTACACCACTTATACAGCACCTGCTGACTTTAATTTAAAGTATATATACTTTTTGAGATTTAACCAAGTTATAGTTGATGAATGTTACGTGCTACACAGCGCTTGTGCTTTAATTAGATCGACCAAACCTAGCTGGCTAGCTAGCGTATTACTCTAATTAATATACTCGATCGGTATATATATAAGAGCTTAGCATGCGTGGAACAGTACGGTACAAATTAATTTTGTGTCATTTTGACTCATTGTGTGTGTGTAAGTCTGTATAGAATTGTTCATTGTGTATAATTAAGCTTGTATACAATTAATTAATTGTGCAATTATATATATTGTGTGTAAGATTATAACATGGGAAAGCTGTTCGTGTATGCACCATGTATGCGTGTAAGCTAACGAGGATATATTGCGGCCGATGGATACATGGCACCTATCCCTAAAATTCATTTTTTTAATTAGTCCCTTTTACTGTCCTTTCCTGCTGCTTAATTGAGCCCATATATATTAATCTACTCTGGCATCAATATAGAAGAAACGAGAAGAAGTCTAAGGCCCATTCCATTATTTGTACTGAGAGCTGCAGAATTTGTAAGAACTTTGGTATACGAAATATTCCCACTAATTTGAATGTTGGTTTTCCTACAAAATTCTCGATACACTAGAGTGAAGTGCTCAAGACAACAAACATGAATTGGAGTGCGTGTAGTGGTTAGCTAGCTAATTATAATTAATCTTTGATTAATGATATAGATATAGTAAAGGGAAACATATATCCTATGCACACAAACTTTCCGTGCATACCAACTAATAAATATCATGAAAAATTATAGAAAAAATTGGATATTTATTCATAATAGTCGAGATGATGCAGTACATATATATCCTATCTGTTTCTAATTAACATTAACACGAGATTTATGGCGAGGGGCAGCAGAAAATTACTCAGAATTAAATAACAACCTTTTCTGTCTTAGCAAGTAGTAGCAACGTCAGACTGACGTCGTTGCATAAATATATGTACAGTTGTCTCCAACTACAAGGACGTACAGACTGACGCTACGGAGATATGTCGAATACGTCATAAGTTAGGACCATGTCCAAAGCATGCATGACATTGTTGTTGTTTTCCTGAAATATTTGGAAATTATATATTCAGAAGACTTAGCTATATATATACACGCATATATATAATAATTAATTAAATAGCTACTAGCTAGTAGGTGCGAGTACCACGCGCGTACGTACGTACACCTCTCTAGCTAGCTGTATTCCTGTACGTATTTAGTGTATGGTACAGGGACATGATCAGTACAGATTATATATTATTCATGGTAACGTGTAACCTTGTATGCCATATGGACGTATTATGCATATAATGTGACTGATTCAATTGGTGCAAATGCATGGCTACTAAGCAAGCTTCCCCTGCTCTAGAATTATTGATTAGTTAACAAATTTTGTCGGTTCAATTCCAACCTGGTCATATCATAAGTACAGGTTCTGTTAGTTCTTCCCTTGCATCTTGACGAACACTCTCAATTTAATTTCTTGAATCTTGACGAGTAGTCCGTCAAAATCTTAAATCATAGCTATAGAGACTACCGTCCTGGTAAGAATTCATTAATTACATCGATGAATGTCTGGCAGTACTTAATTTACCAGAAAACTGGTGAATTAATCAGCCATCGATGATCGTTGCCTGTTGCCACAATCTGTTGATTGATTTTTTTTCCCCTACTTCCATCGTCAAAACGATCAATTATTAGTCTTGCGCAACACCAAGTTGAACTCCGTACATCATCAGACGATGCTATGTTGTTTAATTTGCATATCGTCGGAGCTCTGAACTCATGAACTTAAGTACGTGGATACACTATCATCATTCTACCTACACCGCCTTCTGTAGAAAATTATACGGGAGTTTTTCTAATTTATATGGAATTTAACTGTTTACCGCAGCTGTAAATTAAATTCCTAATTCCTGTACAACAGTACAAGAAGACTGATCATATATCCAATATCCATGATTTTTTAGTAGATATAGTCGGTCCTTCCATAGTTATGTGGTTTAATTTGTTTACTATGATCTAACTAGTTTAGATATCCTCAAGTTGTTTTCCACTTTATCCACACTTTCAATCAAAACCATGCGCGCTTAATGCCTTTATAAACATTATAAACACGGCGAGAAGAGATTGAAATGTCCTGACGTCGCATAGATCGAAAGCTAGTTAATTAATTAAGCTAATTAATTAGACGTCCAGCTGAAAGCCTGAAAGCTAAAGCTCGAAATCATACACGAAAAAAAGAAAAGAAAAGGCAAAAAAAAAAGTTATTACACATGATGAGATGAGGACGCGGCGGCGCTAGCTCGCGTTAGGAGATCGGACCGGAGTCAGGCGACGGCGGCCGGGAGCGCGAGCGTGCCGACGAAGGGGAAGCTGAGCTGCGGCAGCGCGACCAGCTGCCGCCGCCCCGCCGCCGCCGCCATCTCCATCAGCGCCTTCCTGATCGGCCGCAGCAGCTCCGCCACCAGCCGCCACCGCACCAGCCGCGACACGGCCAGCCTGCACCGGCCCGCCGGCCTGCGCCGCCGCCCCAGCCACACCGTCCCGCCGCAGTACTGCCGCCGCCGCAGCCTCTGCCGCGCCCTCCGCTCCCTCCACCCGCCGCCGCCGTTCCACCCCACCAACGACGCCAACCTCGCCATGCTTAACACTGTGCACACACGCACTGATGTGGTGATCTGACTCTCCCGGCTGAGCTGAGCAGTGTTTGGCTTTCGCAGCTGTATCACTCACTGATGACTTAGTGAGGAAGCTTAATTTATAGTACGAGAAAGAGCAACGCGATTAGCTAGCTAAGTAGGTGAGGTGTTAATGGTAATTAGCTAGTTAACTATAGATAGCCTGCAGCTGCATGCGCTCACTCTGATGATGGTGATGATGATGGCGTGATGATAACATTCTATCAAAGCTTCATTTTTTTAACGTGTAAAAGAATTACACGTTAATATACTAGAAAAAGGAAAGTTCAATTATGCATCGCAACCAGTCAGAGGACAATTGTCGGGGGGCAAGGAGAAAAGAAAACTGAAAAAAAGAGAGAAAAAAATGGAGCTAAAACTGGACACTACTCCTATACGAGAGAGGGGGAGCCGGAGCCCTACTATACACTCCCAATATATCCCCAAAAGACGCGACGCCAGTAAATGACCATGGGAAACCTTCATGTAGAATGGACTTCAGAACCACCGAAACCGACGAGAGAGAGTAATCGAACACTCTGGAGTTCCGCTCCTTTCATAGCTGCGAGGAGAGGAGGACTAAAGAGTCGAAGCACTTATGACAATGCTTAGGCAGGCAGGCCCTAGAAGTAGGCCACTAGACCTGAAGAGAGGAGCCACGGAGCAGAGTGAGGTCAGACCAGTCAGGTAGAGACAGAATCCGGTGTCAGACTTGGCGAGCGAACTCACAGTTGAGGAGGATGTGATTCGCCGTTTTGAGTTATTGGACGCAAAATGGATAGGCCGAGTGGCTGTCAATACCACGCTTTTAAATGCTCTTAATGTAGTTGTATCACCTTAATTTAACTCCTTTTGTCTTAAAAAATCAAAGCTATCTTAGGTAAGAAGCGCTAAGCTCACTACACTTAGGAATTGAGAAGGCCGTCGCCCTCTACATGCATAATACTAATCATTTGCACGGCAGCTTATTAATTAAGTGTACATGTCCCACAAGAAAAGGATATGATCTGTGATCATACTATCATAAGCTAGCTACACATAAAGATTAAATGTATATGTATTTTACTAAATAAAGTGTACCATGTACAATACTACAAAATGGCCAAGAGGGTGGCTAGCTAAAGCATGCGAGAAATTAATTAAAGTTAATCTATCAGCTTGATCTCTAGCTACCTAATGATATCTTAAACTTGCTTGTGCTCTCGAAAAGCAAAATGGATATATAAGAGCGTGAAGGCCAGCTGATCTTGGCGAGATGAGAACTGATGAGAAAAAGCTTTAATTGGCGATTTTATTAATTAAGCAAGTCTGGGCCTGAAGCAGAATGGATTTTTCTCTTTTTTACTGCCTAGTTGGTCCTTTCAGGTACGTACGATTAACGATACAACTGATTTGTTAACTAAATCAATCAATTAAGATGTTGGTGGTGCAATGGATTGGATGGCCTAGCAAGTGTCAAGTTGGATAAATTACAGTTGATGTGATGATTGGAGCCATTGATGTATAGCTAGCTGCTAGCCTTTGCTCATCAGCTGCTTAATTGTTAGCTAGCTGCAACCTGATGTGTCAGGAAAGCAAAGCCTAAATTGCTTTTGATTTGCTTGTATTAAATTAAGGAGGAAGCTAGGAGGGCAATTTGGACGTTGGTGTGTGAGGTGTAAGTGTGCCAAAATGGATAGACTAATTAAGGTCTCCGGCGATGGCTGCCGGTTTGTTGCTTTCGAAACAGGACGGGGCTCGCGAATACAAAATTAACGCAAAATTCCGGCCGATTTCCGCGTGCCGATCTCAAAATCCGGGCAAACCACGGCAGTATCTGATATCTCCGTGGCCACGCGAGATCGAATTCGCAGGAAGCAATCATTAATTTAACTACTGAATTCGAATTCTAAACTGTGTTAAGGTTTCGGTCTTTCAGAGGACCACAAGGAGCAGAAAGCTAGGATAAATTGAACTAGAGAGGTTAATTAATTAAATGATTAATCAAGCACGCAATGAGTGAGGTCAGGAGATTGGCTAATCACTAGGGTTTGACATTGGTAATCACCCGGTTGGAGTAAGCATTTTTCACAGTCTGGTGTTAGTCCACTCGTAGGTGGCCTGTGGCATCGCCGCCCCAATTTGGTCTGCTTAAAATAACCCAAGATAACAATATCATCTTGGGTTACTTCAGCTATAGTGTGCTCTGCTTTGCTTTACCCAGGTAGCTAATGCTTTCTGATTAGCTAGATTTGACTCTAGCAGCCGGCAATTCGTTCCATTTCTAAAGCCTAGGTAGCATTTTGATTTAAATATTTCAAAATCAAAGAATTGCCACACAAGTTTCTCTTGCATGCTTTGTCACTTCATAGAGCATGACGAAGAAAAGAAAGTAACGGCAGAATATTGTTGGACTCCTTACCAATTTGGATCAGCTTTAGGCTCTGTTTTTTTCTAGATGGAATATTGTTTGAAACCGGCAAAGTTGTAATGAGAGGACTCAGCAGCTAACTAATTGACACGTCAACAGTAACAAGCCTATCGTATCCATAATCTAGTCAAAAAAATTGTCATTTCTCCAGGACAAGTTGAACATGAGGCCAACGAGATAGCTCCAGATAGGAATCAGAAATGGCACCAACGCAACTCGTGGTCGATCAATCCTCCTAAACTATGATCAAAAGAAATGATAGGTCGTGATCAGTATCCTCTTTTTCATGTCATGAGAAGCACATTGGTGACATAGGATAATCTATAGTTCTACCACGCACATTTTTGTAGTATTACCGATGCAAACGGTACTGGACTACAGGTTCAATTTTAATTTAACCTGGAATTCAGCTTTTGCTGCCGTCCATTGAAGGAAAAAAAAGTAACTATCTTGTATCCACTGTAATCTGGAAATAATCGAGAGGAAAAAAATCAAATAGATAACATCCAGGATGCTATGCGTGCATGACGACGGGAAAAAAAAAAGAAACAAGAATCAAGCAATACCAGAAAGCGCATCAAAGGCATAATGCATGACAGAATAGTCACAGGTTGGCTAGGACTAGGAGTATTCGATTCCAGGAGAGCTCCAGCATAGCACGGTTGCATAAAGGCGATTCAATGGTGGTGTTTGCATCCTATGAAGATAAAAATTAAGTGTTTCACGTAAAACGAGATAGTAATAGCATGTGATTAATTGAGTTTTAGTTATTACAAACTTGAAAAATAGATTAATATGATATTTTAGAACAACTTTCATATAGAAAATTTTCTCACGAAACGCATCGTTTAACATCGTTTAACAGTTTGAAAAGCATGCCATGAGTATCCAAAATTTAATCCACTCCTTACATAAGAAAGGAACAGGACCATTAATGTTAACTCATAAAATGGAGTCCTATTGAAAAAAAAAGAGAGAGAGGAGGCATTCGCAATCACATATTTATCCTGTTGAGAACACCCCCACAGAATTAGTTGAAATCATATCCAGTTTAAAGCCTCAAAGGATTTGATTAGCATTTGCCAACATCCTGGTAAGTCAGTTTCAGGCTTTCAGCCATGGCTAATCCGGCTACTTGGCCTAAAGCATGCATTGCACTGTTAATACTACCTACATCCCTCGATGTTTGAAAGTTCGTTAGTGAAAAAATAAAGAATGGAGGGAGTAGCACTTTGTTAAGTAAAAAAACAATCAACAAATATGGCATGCAAACCATTTACAGCTAGGATATACTGTGGTTCAGATTTCTTAAGAGTTACCTATATCAAATCAACTGAATAGGATTACACATGAATTACAAGTTAGCATATTGCCAATTCTGAACGGTGGAATTATCACATCTCAATGTCCTCTAAATCTGGCAAGGGAAATCGAAGTATAGCTGCGATTCCTGTCAACTGCGCCAACTCTGCTCAAATGAAAAAAAAAAATCCACCTTAAACACAGAGAACACAATGCAGCAAACTAATGCAAATTACAAATTAATAAATTCCTTGTTCAAAAAGGTTAATATGAAAATGTGACAATTATTTATGAACTGGTCTATTGCATTTTGATGAGCAGTTATAGTGAAGTACAAATGGATACGAATACTTACGTTCACCAGAGACATGCATTGAAGAAAAGATGTGCACTGTGCCACCGAATTTTTTTACCGATTCAACCAAGCGCACATAATTTTGCCTCGTTGCAATGTCAGAGTTCCTGCAGGTAGAAATAGAAGAATCAATGTTATTTCTCACCACTAAAATTTTATGAACATACCAACAGTTTTGATATGAGATGTTAGTTTACTGTGAGTGTTACAAAACTAGAAATTCAAGAACTCAGCAGAAAAAAGGAAACAAAGCAGTAGGAAAATAACAAGACTATAGAGGTAAATTAGCTGACTCGTAAACTTCTCTTTAATTAACACAACTTACCGAAACAAATTATCTGTTATTAAAAGAGTTTGGATAGCAAGACGTTCATTTGCAATCTCAACATGCTTAGGTCCATAACAAGCTCGAGCTGAATCCTGCAATTATCAAAAAAAAAAAAAACAGAGCGACAGGGGTTTAATTATATTCTTCAACTAAGCAGAATCAGTAGCTCTAACCACAAATATTATAAAAACAATATTTCCTTCCAAAATGAAATACAAATAATGTATATGCATATTAAAAGGGTCTAAGCAGTAACACATAAGTACTTCATCCGTTTCACAATGCAAAACTTTCTAGCATTGCCCACATTCATATAGATGTTAACGAATCTAGGCATACATATGTGTCTAGATTTATTAACATCTATATGAATATGGGCAATACTAGAAAGTCTTACAATATGAAACGGATGGAGTAGGATATTTCAATCCAACTGTTAGAAGGTAGTTTTTCTTCAAGAAGCTTTACATTTGTAAGCATGTTGAAGAAGTCCTTCAAAGCTTGGACCTGCAAATTAGAAAGGAAATATAAGAGCGTCAGAAAACAAATATGAGAAGCTGTCTGTACTTAGAAATTGTTTTGAATGTGCTTAGTGCCTTAGTGCGTATTATATCAACATGGGGGAACTGTTTGAGAAAGCACCATAGGTGTACATTAGGGCATTTAGTGATATATCTTGTTCTGAATATGGCTTACCTCCTGCGCCGCCTTTGTATCTTTTATTAGTGTCATCACACTTGGGCTATCCAAAACTTCCTTCAGGCTATGCCTTTAACAAACATAACCAATCAAACAAAAAACAGAGACCATTGAGACAGCTGGGGGAATATAGGCAACCAAATGAATAGATATATAATTAGAGTAAATTTCACAAAATTACATATACTTTGGCCAAATTATCACAAAACTACAGATGTAAGGTGATGTATCACAAAACTACAGATTTAACAATAAATTTATCACAAAACTACAGTTTTAAGGCTAAGTATTGCAAAACCACATTTTTTATTATAAAATTATCACAAAACTATAGACATTGGGGTTGAAATATCTAGCATTAATGTTATGTTTGAGTTATAATGTCCAAGCTTTGCGATTAAATTGATATAAAACCTGTAGTTTTGTGATAACTTTGTTACTAAATCTGTAGTTTTGCGATAGTCCACCTTATATTTGTACTTCTGTGATAAATTTAGTGTTAAATCTGTAGTTTTGTGATACATCATAATTAGGTCATCTATCAAATGGTGTTCAGTACAGGATTATATTAAGATCTTTTCACTAGGACCATGCAATTGGTCACAGGAAAATGGAACACATGAATCAGAGAAGATCCAAGTAATCAAGTTTCCAACAAGCCAGAAAGCTAGAAGGCATAACATAAATTGGCACATATTACACAGTTCAGAATAGGTTCTGATGTACCTAAAATGTAGGGGGGAAAGAGAATAGGTCGAGTAGATGGCAACAATTGTCTAACAAAGATAGAATATCTTACTTGTAACCTGAAGGTGCATGTGCAAGAACAATGCGCTGTTTGTTCTCAATTATTAATCTTAAGTCTCGCCGTGCAGCTTCAAGATGCATATAATCGCGGAACTGATCCTGTTAAGATATGAAGAGAAAGTACAAGAAGAGAATTGCATAAGTTGATATTTTTGTTTGTCATACAAGCATGGTTCTGAAAGTACCAACAGCAACAAATGGACTAACAGGATACCAGGCTTTACTGTAGTTTTTTTCTCACTAACATGCACATGTTTAGAATCAGAAACATGTGCAAACGATAAACAAAAACTAAATTCATAAAATTGTATCATCATGTGCTTGACACATGGATACCAAACCAACTTATAAAACCAAAACTGTAAGTACGTGAGGATTACCTTAGTAAAACCTGGGCTTGCAATTACAGCACATTGGACTACTTCAAAATCAATATGCTTCAGGAAAGCCTGTAGGCAAATTAAGTAATGCATCAGTCCAAATTGGTTTCATTAATATTATCATTTCCTTGAGGAAACATTTTTCATTTACTTGCAAAACATGTTCAAAGAACTTCTTGAGGGCCTACAAAAGAGCAAAACAAAGTCAGTTGGGAATAGATAGAACAATTAGATTACACAATATCAGAACCAGTTTCCATACCGACTCATAACCAGCAATCGCAGGGCCATGCTTCCGAGGAATAGATGTTTCAATACGTGCTCTGGTTACTGTTATGCTGTTTAGATAACCATAGCTAATAAGTCAAATACAATCACCGCAAGAGGTAACTCAAGCCTTTAAAAGAATAGGGAATCAAACAGGGCTACTATTAAGATAATACTCTTTCATCATCACAATTAGCATGCTATCATGGGAAGTACAATAAAAATTATCTTGGTCGTGCCATGGCACAATGAGTCAATGACTCAACTTACCTTCTACCAATGAGGAACAAATGTGCAAGTCCTTCTTGCATGAGAATAACTGCTAGATCAGCACTTGCAGTTGGGTCTAATAGAGGTTTAGATGCACTCAGTTAGAACATTGCATTTCTCAAGAAAGAATAATAACAGAAAATATGATAAGTTGATAAAACAAAAGTAGAAGTTTATGTCTCAATAGAAATCACAAGATAGATATCACTAGGGGTCTCAATGCATATTCAAGATGATGGATGATAAATTGATTAATTATCAATAGTTCTCATTAATAGGTCAAAGTAACAAGTTTGCAAAGGTTGTCAAGCACTCCTGGTATCCGCGGTACAACCATACCAATAATTTTGCAGAGCAGAAGATGGAACGCAAACAATATATAAACACTGGACATAATGGCACATCAGGTTTGAAAGAAAAGAGATACTCTATTTATGAGTGAGTTTCTCTGCATTAAAATCTATTCATAAGAAGGGGAGCAATATGTTCAAAATCTCTGATAATCAAAATATCTCAGAGGTGATGGCAGAAAAAATGGAGATATGTGCAATCAGTTTATACTGATTATTATGGTTGGAAGACAGCTTGAAATTAGGGTTAATACTTCGAGATATTTAGGCCCTCCTAACAGGCAGGACCCGGATGGGCTTTCCTGCTAAACTTAAGGTCCTATTTGTAAGCTTAGGCCTCTTCCCACAAATTCTCCAGAAAAAAAAAACAGATTATGAGTTTCAGTGAGTAACTAAGTATCATTGTACAATCAACATAGTGCCAACTTTGTTGGATAATTCATCAGGACTGAAAAAAAACAACCACATGTTTTTTTCCCAGTGGCTTAAGTAATCTAGATGAATGGGCATATCAAGCATTAGCAGGCTAAAATTTGAGGTACAGGTAGCATTCCTAATGTGATAACCATGTAACCATTCAGATCAATCCATCATAGAATATAAGAGCAATAAGACAGGAAAAGACAGATGGAATGTACAGAATTAGAAGATAGTAACATTTCAGTTCTCACATACCACATGCTTGTTGGATGGTATCAAGAGCTAACCAATCCCAAAGTTCCTGCAAAAGTAGAAATAGCAATCTCTCCTCAGGTAAGCTACAACAGACCAAAAGAAGGTACATTCTAAATGGACTACCACAATTTACAAAAATAAACAATGGTGATAAAATTTTCAACAACGATATGTATCTGAGAATAGTTGGGGAACATTATCATCAGCCACTGAAAGAAGGAAACTATATTATGTCAATAATCGTTATGCTTTCCAACTCCTAAGTAGTCATCGTAGACACTATGAATTACCAGAGGCTGGAAAAGATACAAGTTCCATGGGCAGGGACAAAAAAAACTCATATGCAAGTGCAAGATTCATTAAGAAAATTAGGGAAAGAAAAGGATAGCAGTCTGATGAAAGTGCCAAGTTTTTTTATATAACTGAGTCCATAGTAATGTTTAATTGCAAAGGGATATTTGTATAATATAAATATTGCAAAGCTAAGGAAAGGTCCCATTGTCAAGTGCTATTAAAAGAAATGAACCAAATTTGGCCAACCTAGTTGTTCAAGATATATGACAGTAAATAAAAAAGCATGTGCACAGATGCCTGCATATCCTATTTCACTTATAGGTTCAGTTAAAAAAAGGGCAAGCTGCAAATGGGATAGAAAGTTTATCTATTAAAAATCTACTAGCTCAAAGCACCCTGTTTGTAGCACTCTCAGGTAGGCCTGTTCACAGGTTGGGCTCAAACCGATGAACATACCAAACCAAACCAACTGAAACCAGTTAATCTCTTGTATATATAGGTAGGTTGGGTTTCCTCCACAATCCATCAAACACTATGACTCCTTCATCTTCTTCAGGACCTCGTCCTCGCACGCAGGCAGAGCCATCTTTGCAATCTCAAGCGGTGGCCGTGTCCACCCACCGGCAAAGACCTTCACAGAGGCCATGTCCCCCACCGATGTCCCCGATGGCAATGTCCCCCACAAGCGACGAGTTCTCCAGAGCCACGGCCACATCCCCACACAATTGACAAGTCCCAATAGTGGCCATGACCCCAACCCCTCGATGGGCCTTCACCGTGGCCGCGTCATCTCACACTCGAAGGCGACTTCCCCTCACATGCGACGATACATCGCGCGCTCGATGGCTGCACCTCTGTAGTCGGGGCGTCCCTTGCATGTTCAACAGCAACTCGTGGACGTGGCTGCGTCCAGTGGCCTGTCACAATCTTTGTGTGCTCTGCTGTGCTTCACAGGAAAGGAATGCCATGGCCATTTCTAGCTCCTCTGCCCGAAGGACTCTTGATCTGCTTCTTTCTCTTGTTGAGGAAACAGTTTAACCCGTGAAACCAGACCATCTAAACCGTACTTCTTTGGGCTGGGCTGGGTTAACATGCTAAATCACCTTAAACCATCGATGAATAACCACACTTTTCAGGTAAGGCTTAACAAATCCCACATCAGCTTGGAATGTGCCGGATATTGGTGCCATATTTTAACCATTTAGAATCATATCCAAATTTTGAACCATTAGTGTAGTGTTTAAGACAATCCTATCCATCATTAGCTGAAGACTATAATGTGGTCCCCTAGTAAACAGGTAAAGGCAGTTTGATCAAATTTTAGGGCATACCTTCGTCAAAGTAAATTGTCTCTTCAGCTCAAGCTCCACAGTATGAAACTGTCCAATCTTCACATGATCGTTCTCAGTTATATTTTTTCCACGTACACGCAAGACAGATCCCTCCTTATCATAATCTACAGACTATGTGCAAAACAAAGGAGCATGTCAGTTATCATCAAGAAAATAGGTAAGTTTTGATTTGGAAACAATAAGGAACAAAACTAATAAGAGCATCACTGGCTAAAAAACTAAAGACAGCATTATTTTTTAGTATGCAAGGAGAAATAGATTTCTCGACCTCTTCGGCTGTGGTGCCACTTAGCTCTAAGTAATTCAAATGCTTAAGTGACGATGCTTGTTGCTTGACTTGGGGGGTCCCATTACTCCATTATGCAACTCTAAATTATTATTTTTCTAAGGCAGAGGCAGAAATTTTGCATTTAAAAAGTACAGAATTTCACTCCAATAATATTATGTTTAGGTCACCCATTGTACAGCCTTTGCGGTTTGTTAGATTGTCAATCTCTTTCCAGTTCACGCATTGTGTAGGTAAACTAGGCTCTCTTCCCAAATAATCAAACAATGACAGTGCCACTCAAGTCTCAAATTCACAGGTTGCAATCCACATAGGTTACATCTGACTGTAATCACTAGTATAAGCACTCAGTGCAGATAGAAGGAAGACAGATGATATATCACCTCGACTACAATTTCCAACTTTAACCTCACACGCTCAGCATCACGTCCTCCAGATGCCATCTCTCTCAGAACTTTCCTGGGAATCAACAGGATAAAAATATGTTTAAGGGGATTATGAGTTCTCACTGTGCACTGAAGGATCTAGATATATTTTGATGGAGAAACATAGAAGTTCACAAGAATAAAGGGGACAGAATCTTCAAGTAACACAAACTACATTACCACCAAGGTTGAAGTATGAGTATGATCAAAGCCTTTCAAGTAATTTTACATATCTAATTTTTCTATAATCACATAAAAGCATAATGGCATTGAGAAATTGTTAGGTTTAGTTTTTTTAATAAAATGGATGTTTAAAGTAAACGAAACAGTAACACTAATTCCAGCACTTCCTTTTCTTCCCGCAATCCCAATTCTTAAGTCCCAGTCCAAGAGCCAAAAACTATTTATCACGTAGTGAACCATGCCTTCCCTAAGTTTACGCCAAAATTGGAAGTTTGGTTGAAATTGGAACGATGTGACGGAAAAGTTGGAAGTTTGAAGAAAAAGTTTGGAACTAAACTCGGCCTAAATCTAAGTGCCCTAATTCCTCTACCAGGGTAGGACTAGGACATCGAGGATAGTTCGAAATTAACAGCTCAAAATTGCTAAACCGAAATAAATTACTCTGGTTACTAACTGAACCAACACTACACAATCACTACATAAAACGGAGGAACTCACCTCACAGTGACGGACTGGAGGGTATCCCCCGGAACAATAAGGTTGTAGGCATGCCACAGGTCGTCCTCCTCCTCCGGCACCAGCTGCGCTTTCACAATAAATCGATCTAAGTCATCCAATCAGCACACGAACCACACAACCCCCACAAAAGGGGATCACCACCGTACCCCCAAACCCAAACAACACTAGACCTAGTGCAAGCGATCAAACGGAGAGCGAGATGGGGAGGGGAGGGGAGGGTTCACACCTTGACGGAGCCGGGGCCGTTGCGGGCGAGGTTGCGGTAGACGAGCTTCATCGCCGGTGGCCCGGAGCTGTAGAACGCAGAGATGCTTGGCTCCTCGTGCGGGTCTCGCTCTCGGCGGCGGCGGCGCGAGCGGCGGGGGGGATTTTGCGACGGCGAGGGGAGGGATGCGGCGGAAGCTGTGTCGACAGCGTGGGATGGGATGTGAAACCGGACACGGAATCTGTCTCCCTTTCTGTTACGACGTTATATACATGGGGCCCCAAAGACCGGATTAGCTGCCGGCCCAGCCGCGTCGACGTCTATAATCGGAGTCCAACTCCACATTGGACTCGAGTTCGGCCCATGATTAGTACCACCTCAGGTCTGGCAAGTGTTACTCTCTAGTTTTAATGCTTGAACGCCGTTAACCTCTAGTTCTTTTTATTTTAAAAAGTTCATGTTTTTTTGTTTTACTATAATTTTTTATTGTTAAATATACTCCTACCATGACTTATATTTTTGTATTTTTAAAATAAAATTAATAAGACATATATCGAAGACACCAAAAATCAAGCGCGTCAAACGTTAAAAACCAGAGAGAGTAGGCGTTCACAACTATAATTGTGTGTGTTTTCCACGTGCGTGCATGAGTACATCGATCGAATTTAGCCCCTACATATTTTCAAAGCGGTAGATAATACTTTGACTTTGGTCAAACTTAAAAAAATAACTTAAAAAATTAAGCGACTTACAATATGAAATATGAAATGGGTATAAACGGAAGGGACAGTAACAAACAGCTATCATTATTTGTCAGAATTTCTGAGTAGCTGATACTTTGGCACCCCATCTGTTTCTAAATGTTTGACATAGCACATATTTGATCGTTCGTCTTATTAAAAAAATTGCGAAATATGTAAAACTATATGTATACATGAAAGTTTGTTTAACAATAAATCAAATAATATGAAAAGAATTAATAATTACTTAATTTTTTTAATAAGACGAATGGTCAAACATGTTTAAAAAATCAATGGCGTCAAATATTTAGAAACCGAGGAAGTAATAACCAACATCTTATGTTTATCATTTTTTCTGCATATGTATTGTACAGTTCACCGCGCCTTTTTACTTCAGATGAAATGGCACACTGAGCTAGCTTTACATTTCGTTCTCGATGACCAGGCTAAATTACTCGCTACTAGCTAGCTAGCTAGCCAAGCCTCTTTCTGATGACGCCTTCCACCGAGCCGACGAACGCGAACGTGCCGACGACGAAGCAGACGACGCTGAACGCCTGCAGCGCGGCCCACCGCGGCGTCCACGGCGAGATCCGCCGCTGCACGCAGTACATCTCGACGGGGAGGTAGATGGCGAGCGGCCAGAACACGAGCGCGCCGAGCACGCCCAGCACCTCGTTGAAGTAGGGGAACACCAGCGCCAGCCCCGTCGTGCTCGCCACGTACACCGTCCTGAAGCACACCCGCTGCAGGTTCACCTCGTACCTCCCCGCGCCGCCGCCGCCGCCGCCGCGCCGCCACGGGAGGATCTTGACGGAGTACGACCTGTTCACGAACGCGCTGTTCGGGAAGCTCGCCGCGAAGCACCGGTCGGCGAACGTGAATATCTGCTGGCTAAACATCTGATGCATCGAGTTCATGCAGGATTCGATCAGGATAGTTTTTTCAGAGAAAAGCAATGCGATTTTGGAGAAGTTTGAGTCGCAGCTTCACCTGGTAGCCGCCGAGGAGGTGGAGCACGATGCAGGCATTGGCGAAGTCTATGAGCCAGTAGGGCTCGTAGAAGCCGAAGCCGGTGAGGAGGTTGCCCGGCGCGGCGTTGCCGAAGGCGGAGTAGCCGAAGCAGCCGACGCAGAGGTAGAAGAAGGTGGTGGCGAGGACCGCGATCACGTTGCCCTTCTGCATCGTCTCGCTCTCCGGCGGTGGCGATCTCAGCGTGTCCTGTTCGGTCCATCAGTCTCAGTTCAGATGAATCTTGACTAATTTCAGCTAAAAAGTGTCCAAAAAAATGTCTGCTTTTCGTGTTCTGAAATTGGCCGTGCGCACCTGTATCTCCAGGAGAACGATGGTGTACGGGTAGGCGAATGCGATGTCGCCAATTGCTTGAGCCACTCGCCAAACTTTCTGCATTGGGGTGGCCATCGCAACACCGGCAATGTTCCCTTTGACAGTTCCATCACCTGACACGAAGCAAATGCACCAAGATTTACACAGTTTCCGGCTAATTAATTAAGCACTGCTGAATTGTGACATCGGCATCAATCAAATGGAACAATCAAGCTACTATACCAATGGTCTTGGCGAGGCCGAGGCCGAGGCCGATGGTGGAGTAGGCGAAGGACATGATCGCCGCGACGACGGACAGCCACGCCATCTTGTGGAAATTGGGTATGAAGGACAGCAGCAGCTGGGCTGCTCCGAAGAGCAGCATGTAGAAGTGTTCACCGTTCGAGTCGCAGGGAGCGTCACGGCCTTCGCTGTGGTAGCAGTTCGCCCTCTTAATTGCCCTGTCAACGGGAACAAGTTAATTAAGCACAGGTTGAACAAACAACAGTTTAATCTTCTACTTGAAGATCTGTATGAAAAAAAAACTGTAAAATTCACCTCATACAAGTTGCCGTAGTGATTGTGTAAGCAATTCCTATCCCGTACAAGTTCAGGTACTGCAGCAACCCACATAACCAAGTGTGCTTCCTCCCTAAACATATTGCCAAGTTGCCACAAAAACCATACCATTAATTTACTGCTACCCAATATACAATCCAAAAGTGGTATCTATATTTGACCAATTGGACTTCCTGAGGAAAAGATTGGCTAACTAACTTAGCTGAAGTAGGATTAATCAAGGTACTTAATTACCTAAGTGAACTCTGACGGCGTCCATGTAGGAGTAGTTCCTCTGCATCTTCTCCGAGCCAGGAGACCTGTAGCAGTGCGACAGCAGGAAGGCCGAGATGTAGGTGACGAAGGCGAAGCACACCATGGCGATGGGGCCGGCCACCCAGCCGAGCTGCGCGACGCTCCACGACAGCGCCAGCACGCCGCACCCGATCACCGCGGTGATAATGTGCGCTACGCACGTCCATAGATTCCCTGAAAGTTCATCGAAGAAGAAGAAGACAAGGAAAATTAGAAGAGAAGAGCTCAAGAGCACCTTACTACTTGCCGGCATGCCTGAATTCTCGTCGATGAACCAAACAGATCGAACAAATCTCGGCGACAGAGAGCGTACCGGTGCGTTGTGGGTGGCCGTCGTCGTCGAGCTTGGGAGCAGAGGCCACCTCGAGCGGCAGCTGCGGCGCCATTGTCAAAGGCTCAGTGAAGCCTTCAAATTTGACTCGTTGGACTACAGGGAGGACTGAGGAGTGAACACGCGAGAGCTATACAGTACTACTATATACTAGTCCACTAACCAATTAAGCTAGCGTTGTCACTGGATTGGTGAGTGATTTGGATAAAGAAACTTGGGGGATAACTCTGCCGTATCGACAGCCGGAATCGCGCCTTGTTTTAAGTACAAAATGGCACGAGCAGACGAGGCTGCTGCTCATGTTCGTTGAATCATTGTATAGTAGCCTCCTGACAAATCCAACTGCAGCACAGCCTGTATGTACTACAAGAACACACGTCAAAATTGTCGGTTTCTAGGAGCGCCTGTAGTTTGCCAAGGCCTCTAAACTGCATATTAGTACTACCTCCGTTTTTTAATAGGTGATGTTGTTGACTTTTTCTTACATGTTTGACCATTCGTCTTATTCAAAAAATTTTATACAAATATATAAGATATAAACCACACTTAAAAGACTATGAGTGATAAAACAACTCATAACAAAATAAATTATAATTATGTAAATTTTTTGAATAAGATGAATGGTCAAACATGTGAGAAAAAATTAACGGTGTCATCTATTAAAAAATGAAGGGAGTAGTACTGTAGTAGTATTATGTTATAATCGAGTCACAGGTTTAATACCAAACCTAGCCAACCAAAAATTTATGTTGATTAGAAAGGATGCACAATATACCACAAACATTTTGACAGTGACTGACTGGGAATTAGCGGCACGGTTATGGATCATTTTCAATGCGCATGTTGCTTTTTTCGTGGATGAATTGAACATTGCTTGCTTACAAGTCACTGGGCTCGTTTTCATGGATTACGGGTGGGGTCAACGGCACCTCTTCTTGTCAGCTGCTTTGACAACTTTTTTCTGTATACGGGTTACGAGGGCTGAATAAAGCCACGGTGTAGAAGATCAGGGTTTCTTTTTTTGTGTTCATATATGATGTCTTCACATCTCTGGGCATAAAAACAGGCTGGGAGCAAATCTCCTTTCCGATGACGATGAGGTGGTTGGTACTTCTACGTGGTAGTGATTTGCGGCCTTTTTCTTTGTTTATTTCCTCGAGATTATTATTATTTGCCTATATAGATTGGTTCTTTGATATATGTGAAAATATAGTATGGTACAATGATACATGTGGTGCCTACATGAGAATTATGTGATACTAGTCTGTTAAAAAAAGGTAAACTCTAGCTATGAGCTTAGGCACGAGATTCGTAACTAGGATTGGACTTTTTTTTTTGACAGAGGGGTAGACGGTTTTTGATAATTCGGGATATGCTCCTCTCTGGACATCCGCTATTTATGTTGTGACATGCTCATTATTGCAAAGAAACTAGAGAAAAAATGCTCACTATATACTATACAGAGAAACCTGACATACATATTGGACAGATAAATTAACAATTTTTAAGAAAATATTTCCTCCATCTAAAACACATTTTTTTAAGTACTACGAATCTAAAGGCATTGCTAATTTTGGAGGGTTTCTTGGAAGTGTAGTGTGGCTCCGCTACCGCCCTCTCTTTTTTTTTTGGTAGTTTCCCTTTCTTTCACCAGTTGCAGCTCTGATTTTTCCTTTTCTTTCCCCATGACATAGGCATGTCTGGCCGTTTGTGTGTGTAACAAAAACTCTTTTGTTTTTAATATATTGACGTGCAATCCTTTTGCACGTTCGTAGTACTAGGAAGTGTCCCATCTGTCCAAAATTCATTATATTCTGGGATGGATGGAGTACCTAAAGGTACGATATTTTCTACTGTAAGAAATTCTGATATAAATGTTGATACCTCTTGATATTTTGACATATAAAACCGTATCTTCTAATGTAAAAATTTATGGTGTAACTTTTAATACCTCTTAGTAATTTGAGGTACCAATAGTGGCTCGGTGGACATTCCCTCGTTGTTTGCATGTCATCCAAATGGCTATAAAAAATTTAACAAGATAGATTAATAGGTATGGGATAAATCACTTAACAAACATGCAAGTTAAAATTTAACTTTTACAGGTTGCAACGAAAAAACAAATTAAACTATGGCTTAACATATATTCGCACTCAAATTTATAATCTGTTGTAACATATGTAAATTAAATTTGAGCTTGCATGTTTGTGGAGTGATTTATCACATATTAACATGCAACTAGCGAAAGGATAACCCCTTAAGAGTTAATAGTTTCCCATATCAGGGTACTAAATTTTACATTAAAAAGTGATACCTCCCGGTATTTCTCGTTGACTGCAATACCATTTTTGTTCATTCTGGATTCAAAATCATATAATTTTAGATTCCCCTATTTAGCTTACTAGTCATATAAACTGGTAACAGAACATATATAATCACTCTGTCAATGGTGGAAAAATAAAGAAAGACAGGTATATACAGAACAATGCTTAAACAGAGTCAATTTTTCTTCTTGATAATCAGTTCGTGGCACCAGACCAGAACCTGCCTGCAAAACTTTCCCCAAGGCAATGGGAGCTATCTAGTGGGTGCTTAGTTCAGCTATCAGGGTTGAATGGAATCCTTCTGCGTTTCATGTAATTTTCGCACGCTTTCTTGAGCGGATCGCACGAGTGCGCTTTTGCCAACTCCATGATGCCGCTCGCGGTGTCGTCGCCGATGAAGCGGCACAGGTTGCTCGCGCACATCAGCTTCAGCCTCTCCATGGCGTACATGTCGGCGGCCTCGAACACCTCCCGCGCCATGGCAGCCGCGTTCCGGCCCTTGTTCGCCTCCGGCGGCAGGCTGTCGTGGTAGACGTAGTGGAGCACGGCGCCGAACGCCTCCGGGCTCATCTCCCGGAGGCGGATCGCCGGCGAGCTCGCCTCGTTCCCGACCTGGCCGTAGAGGAGCTTCCGGAAGTAGAGCGACTGGCCGGCGAGCGCGAGGCGGTGCGCCCCGAACGTCGCGTCGCCGACGTGGATCTCCAGGTCGAACGGGGCGTCGCCGCTGAGGAGGAACTCCATGGCGTTCCTGGCGTGGCACGACGGCGGCACGGGCACGCGGACGGGGCCGCCGGCGCCGGTGACGACGGGCCGGCCGGCGCCGCGGCGGCGCTGGATGACGTGCATGGTGCAGCGCACCGTCAGCGCGTCGTCGTGGATGGCGCCCAGGGCGGCGCCCTCCAGCTGCTCCCGGGCGATGTACTTGCGGATGCCCCACGAGTTGTTGCGGTTGTCGAACCTGCACGGGCGATCGATCCGCACGTCGTGGAGTACGGCGCCGCCGCCGCCGCCGCCGCCGAGCAGCGCGAAGGAGAACTCGACGTGGTACACGGAGCCGCACGATGGCCGGTAGAGGGACTGGAGGAAGAAGGCGACGTGGTCGGACGTGTCGCTGTTGTAGCCGTCGGGGTAGAAGCGGACGAACCACTCGCGGCCGGCGACGGTGAAGTTCCGGGAGAGGACGGAATTGCCGACGCCCTTGCCCTTGACGCCGCTGTACTGCCGGATCGTGAACTGGTGCACGCCGGTCACCCTCGGCACCTCGTTCACCGAGCCCGACACGGCGTCGTCGTGCTCGTAGCCGTCGTCGTCGATCACCGAGAAGCAGCAACCCATCTCGCCGCTGGTATAGTCGCGTTAATTAGGGTTTTAGCCGCCCCTGGCCGGTCGTCGATCGTTTCGATATCGGTAAGGGAAAAATAGCCTGATGGAGATCGTAAAGGTGCATTACATGCATGCAGAAACGGAAAAGCGGAAACGTCGCCAAGACATAGTAGTAAGATATATATATTCCTAGTATAAATACGGATCAGATTTCATATAGAGAAATTAATTAACGGGCTCCTTTTCTTTCTCTGCATAGGCTCTGTCACGTTCATTGCCCACGTCGCGCACAACCTTTGTCACGTTGACGTAATACGTAGTATATATATTTTTTTTGTTATTACTCCATCCATTTCAAATTGATCTACATATAGTATTTTTGAGGTTATTTTTAAATGATTTACATATTTGAATTTATTTATTAAGTCTATTCGTTATTTGTGCATTGAAATAAATGGACATTGATGCATCTATCCATGCACACAAGTATTTATAACCCACATGCAATATCTTGATTTGCAATTGGCTAGAAAATAGTGGGGATGGTGTATACATTGAGTTTGTTGCTAGAGTAAATATGATATGAGAGAGTTATTAGTTTTTTTGGTCTTGGTGTATCTATGAAATATGTAGATCAATTTGAAATGGAGGGAGTACTGCGCACAACGTACATGAGGTGAGGCATGAAAACGAGTCGGCTCGGCACCGTGAACCGCTTTGTATCGCATCATCAGATTAATTGGTGTACGTCTTGACATCGACAAGGTTTCTATCAGCCTACCAGGAAAACGAACTTAGCTTTGTGAACAGTGCGAAGGCTGATGTGAGAAGCTAGTTCAGTGTTCGTGCGCGAAGCCGCGAACCCCGTGTGACCGTGTCCGGTGTCCCCCTGCACGCGGCTGTCCACACGTACGATTGATGGCGCCGACAGCGAGAGCTCCACCAGATTACCGGCCAGAGAGACACCGGCTGATGATATGAGCAACACGGCAGCCTCATCGTCCGGTGCGTGTCACCTCGGCGTACGTGATCGGAGCCGACGGTGTACGTAATAACGACGTCCGCCATCGGCGACCCACGCGTTGGTGCATGCGTCGCCACAGCGAAATCGGCGGCGTTGATTTTCGGCCGGAGTTGGAGGATCATCACGACCCAAGCTAGGGGGGTGGCGCGCGCGGTACGACGTACGTGTCGGCCGGCCGGCTCGTTTAATTCGAGGCGGTGCTTGGCTGCATACGTCTCCTTTTCGCCTTGAAGCGTTACGGCGCAACAGGGTGTCCGGCATATTGACCCTGACAAACAAGTATACGGCGCTGCATGCCGCCCCTTCTCACGGCCTTCTGCGTCGTCGAGTTTGTCGTGCCGTGTCACCTATTCCTTCCGTATAAAAAAAATAAAAAAAAACCTTGAATTTACGTTTCTGTCCGTCTTATATGAATTTTTTTTATAATTAGTATTTTCATTGTTGTTAGATGATAAAACATAATTATTATTTTATGCGTGATTTGTCTTTTTATTTTTTTTCATATTTTTTTCAAATAAGACGGACGGTCAAACGTTAGATATAGAAACCCAGGGTTTGTCTTTTTTGGGACAGAGGGAGTACGGGTGGGACGCTGAAGCATCTAGGCCCCCGGTGTTAATTTTGGTAATTAATGACAAGCGCTAATTGTGGACTAACCGTTGTCTTTGAGCTATACATTTTAAGTTAGGTCCACGTCGAATGTGCGCATGGATGATTATCGATGGATTAAAATTGACGTCGCAAAGCAAAGGGAAAGAAGACGGTAAAACTAGCGCTTTAATTTAGAATTGATCGAGGTGTAGGGCGATCAAATTTGCTAGTTTATTTTTAGTTTCGCCGTACTATTAAGAGGGGTAATGACCTAGCAAAGAGATAATTTTAATTGCCACATTAGGTCATTATGCATTTAGACTTGTGCTCACATTTCACACACATACACACTTCACTGGGTTCGGGCTGACCAGGGGCGGTCAGACCGGCCACATAGTAGGGGACTTCACAGGGTAGTGGCGGTCTGACCGGCGTGCCCTGGCCGGTCTGACCGGCCGCAAGAAGGCGGTCTGACCGACGCGTAAGGCTGGTCTGACCGGCGGCACATGCGCGGTCAGACCGGCCCCCTGGAGGCCGGGATGGTGCTGCTCGGGATGGCCGATACAGAGCCGACGGAGCCGTATTCGGTCAGACCGAGCCGATGGCGGTCTGACCGAGCCGAGGCCGGTCTGACCGGCTACCCCATGTCGGTCTGACCGGCCAGGCCGATGGGGCCCTTTGACAGGGCTACAACGGCTAGTTTTCTAGCCGTTGCAGAGTAGCACGGTCTGACCGGCCACATACCTCCGGTCAGACCGGCAGAGCACAG
Organism: Oryza sativa Japonica Group; assembly: GCF_034140825.1. Taxonomy (NCBI): domain Eukaryota; kingdom Viridiplantae; phylum Streptophyta; class Magnoliopsida; order Poales; family Poaceae; genus Oryza; species Oryza sativa. The sequence goes on along the minus strand of NC_089038.1, from coordinate 34,175,852 downwards.
AGTTAGGGGATTTCGCCCCCAACGGCTAGTTTTGGTGGGTGGGAGTATAAATACTCCCCCACCAGCAGCAAGGGGGCTCTCTTGGCACCCAATTCAATTGCATACACCCCATGCACCTTTCTCACACTCACTTGAGCTTTGTGTTCATCCATCTAGTGTGTTAGAGGATTGTTTAGCCAAGAGTCAAGTGCATTTGCTTCCATTGTAGAGCTAGTGTGGCACTTGATCATCTCCACGCCGGGTCATTGCTTGTTACTCTTGGAGGTTGCCGCCTCCTAGACGGCTTGTGGAGGAGTTGCCCGATGACCTCTCCGAGAAGATTGTGGAGGAGGCCCGGCGCCGGTTTGTGAGTGGGTTGGAGTTCACCACCTTCGGAGTGAAGGAAGAACTACCCCGAGTGATCGAGGCTTGGGTAGTCCTCTCCGTGGGCCGGCTCCCGCCTTGCCCACCCCTTGACGAAGGGGGCGTGCGGTGGCTTCGTGGTTGAGCGGTGGAGTTGGGCTCGTCTCAACGGGGAGTAGGAAACCGGCGAGTTTCCGAACCTCGGTGAAAAATCTCTTGTCTCCTTGTCTTATTTGATTGTCGCATTTACATTTGTGCAATTTACTTTTCTAGAGACATACTTGAGATCATATCATCCTAGGATTGCAAAACTTTGACATAGGAGTGTGATTTACTTTCCTTGAGATATAATTGAACCACTATCACCCTAGGTTTACAAAACATAACTTAGTTGCTTAGTTAGAGTTCACCCTTACCAAGCCTAGCAATTTAGGTTAGTTTTGATTAGGTGTTATTTAGTTTTAAATCGCCTATTCACCCCCCTCTAGTCGATATCTCGATCCTACAGACGCGTGCCAAGAAACATTCAAACAAGTCTGTGAATACAGTTCAGTATTACATTTACACAGCAGTTAGCAGTATTGCTATCTAGGAATTTTGCTCATCCTAGATAGCAATATTCTAGGATGAAGGTAGGAGTAGCACGTAGCAGAGATGAGAGTTGAGACCATCACTTCGAATCCACCGAGACGGCCAGTCTGAATGTTTGCTAGAGAGAGTATTTCATTTCAGTTTGCATTACTGTTTGTATATCTATATTCAAAAGGATTTTGTATATATTACGTACTAATTCTCCGCTACTTCTATATTCAAAAGGATTTTGTATATATTACGTACTAATTCTCCGCTACTTCTATATTCAAAAGGATTTTACACATGCTATTTTTCCAAATAATACTTATTGCACTGTTCTTTGATCTGTTATAGATTTTGGATTTGCGACATGTTCTATTTACTCAACCCAAAACCCATGAGCATTATCAATTATTTTGACAAGGTTGACAAAGGCTTCAACCAAAAGAGCTTACGTAGTACTCCATCATCTGCTCTTTTTCCTAACCAGATACAGATGATGATCGAAAATACCCCATCATTGAGTACACCATTGTTGAATTTCTGAGCGTGAGCCTCCGCAACTCGATGTCGAAGTTAAACAATACGGTACGCTAGTCACTAGTACGGGGCGGCAGGGGATAAATGAACTAGCGGACATGCACGCAACGCACGAATCCAGTGGCGCCACCACACGGGGAGGACGGTGATCCATCATCGATGTTCTCGAAGGATCCCGCAGAAAACCACGACGAGCCATGTTAGCTCACTTAAAAAAAAAAAAGCCCCTCACCCCCTCGACCTCGCGCTTTTCGCATAGCCACGCCACGGCACGGCATCTCAGGGCCCGTATACATCGCTGGCAAAAATTTTCACCAAATCACATCAAATATTTAATAAAATATTAGTAAATATATAAAAAAATAACTAATTACACATATTGTGTCTAAATTATGAGATGAATCTTTTAAACCTAATTATTCTATGATTTGGTAATATGGTGCTTAAATATTATTAATGACAGATTAATTATACTTAATAAATTCGTCTTACAGTTTACATGTGGAATTTATAATTTATTTTGTTATTAATTTATATTTAATACTTGTGTGCGTGTGTATTCGATGTGACACGCCAAAACTTTACATCCATGGATATAAACACTCCCTCACCCTCTATCGGGTGCAAATACGCGGAACACCAAGGACCTGGGTGCAAAAACACCCATCACCCTCCCCCGACGAAGCAAGAGAAGCTTCCACTAGAAAATGGCCCAATCCCGTCGCCCCCTTCCCCTCCTCCGCTCCTCCCAAACCCAAATCCGCCAAATTTGACTCGCGCGAGGGGCCCGATTCGTGGGGCGCGCTTCCCCCTGCTGCTGCTGCTGCTGCTGCTGGGATTCGGACGAGCTGGTCGCGTTCGCGTTCGTGTGATCTAGGGGGGGGATATGGGGTACTTGAGCTCCGTGATCCCCACGGATGGATCGCCGGTCAGCGGCGGCGGCCTCAGGTGGGAGCGATTGATTCTCGGGACGCCTCTCCTGTCCTCTTTTTGCGCTTTTTTTTTTGGGTCTGATTCGTGTTTGCTTTACCCGAATTCTGGGTTTTTTTTTTGGAGTACTCCATCTAGTCAATTCGATTGTCTAGCTTAGCTCTGGCGACTAGCAGTTTTTGTTTTAGATAATGGATAATCTGGCAACTAGTAGATAATGGCTGAATGTTTAGTTCTAATCAATTCAGTACGGTCCAGGCGTGTGATACGTTGCTTGCTGCATCGCACGAATTTCGTATAACTGCTCGCGTGGGTTTCCTTTGCTTTGAACACGCTGTTTAAGCTCAAAAGCAAGGCTGGAGTATGGGATAAGCTATGCAATCCCATTTTTGTTTGTTTTATTAGTACTTTTTGGTGGGACTATAAACAAGATAAATCCAGTTTGGAGTTATGTTGTCCGTTTAAGTAGGATATTCATATGCTACATACCTGATCTGAGCATAAGCAGTTGCGTCGAATAAATTTGGACGGTTATTCTGAATACAGACTAAAATGAACTTATGTGATGTTACGTTGGAGAATTATTAAGTGTAGCACGTCCTAATGGGCATGATAGCAAAAGGTAAGAGGCCACCTTAGATGTGCTTATACATTCTATGGGTTGAGATCAAGGAAACTAATGAGTAATGCACGGTTTGGGCATTTGGTACTGTTAGTTGCAAGCTGGAAGTTCGTCTCCCTCATTTCTCAAATGCATTTTCTATGAATATGACATCTTGCATCATGCCATGTTAGTTCTTTCAGTAACAGCATATACAATAGGTCATGTTGTTGTAGCTCACCACACAACACAACCGGTTCTAGCTTTTTGAACCAGTGAACTGTAATAATTGTAGTGCCTGCAATCTGGCTGCGTCTGGAAGTTTAGGAGTAGTGACTTTATGAATAATATTCTATTTCCAATTAATCAACGTTGTCATGGTAGCTTGATTTTATGGTGTAAATGCAGTTATTAGGACTGTTGCTCTCCTATTTGCTCAACATTTCTCATTCTTTTTTTGCCAGCCAGAATGGTAAGTTTAGCTATGGGTATGCGAGCTCCCCTGGTAAAAGGGCTTCCATGGAAGACTTTTACGAGACAAGAATTGACTCTGTTGATGGGCAGATTATTGGTCTTTTTGGAGTTTTTGATGGTATGTATGAATTTGTCACATTCGTGCATAATCTCTACCCATTGATAATTCTTTATCATTTTAGAAAGGAACATTTCTAAGATTACACTCTTCCAAGTTTTAGACCTTTCTCTTTTGTACCAAAAGAACATACCATTTATGTTTCCTTTGCTAATCTTGTATAGTATAAAAAAGCTCAAAATAATTCATTTGCCTTGTAACATTTCTTATTTCCGCAGTTAGAGCTAGTATGACGGTGAGAAGTCCATGGAGAAAGTTTTAAAGATTACTCATACTAGGGCACAATGCTTTAAATTGAACTAGAAGTGTGGATATACCAAGCTCTTGAGCTTATTTTAGGAAAAATAAATGCTAAACATACAGTTCATTTTATAGGTCATGGTGGTGCTAAAGTAGCTGAGTATGTTAAACAGAATCTCTTCAGTCATCTTCTAAGGCATCCAAAGTTCATCAGTGACACCAAAGTGGCAATAGGTATTGGTTTGTTCTCTTTCCATAATTCACTAGATGTTGAGTTTTGTGTATAGAATTGACAGAACTACCACGTGATATTGTTTGCTGTAGATGATGCTTATAAAAGTACCGACAGTGAATTCTTAGAATCTGACAGCAGTCAAAACCAGTGTGGATCAACTGCATCAACCGCTGTCCTTGTTGGTGACCGTCTCTTTGTTGCAAACGTTGGAGACTCTAGGGCTATCATATGCAGGGGGGGAAATGGTAATTGACAGTTCACTGTACCATCTCTTCAGCTTCCTGGTTGCATTTACTTGATACTTTCTGACTTTATATAGCATGACACATTATTTTTTTTCTTTTTTATGGTATGCTTAAAAATTCAAGAGAGCCGATTATGTTTGGCATATTCTATTATTAATAGAGACCTCTCTTAAGGTACGAATATTTTTGCTTGTTTTGTTAGAATGTTGTATTTACCACTGAGCATCTGCATTGTACCAGGCATGAGAATCAAGATTTGTTGGTGATGAAATGAGTGCCATGAGAAATAATCTGTAGGTTATCTGTGATAATTTATCAGTTCTTCACATAGAAGCTCTGCTGGTTTTTTGCAGCTATAGCTGTTTCAAAAGATCACAAGCCTGATCAGACAGATGAGCGACAACGTATCGAAGATGCTGGAGGTTTTGTAATGTGGGCAGGTGCTAAGCACTACATTATCTTATTTTGTATATGAATGGACTATGATCGTGTTCCTAATGATGGTATTTTGTTCCTTAGGAACATGGCGTGTTGGTGGTGTGCTTGCTGTTTCTCGCGCTTTTGGTGACAAACTCTTAAAGCAGTATGTAGTTGTGGATCCTGAGATTCGGGTATGCAATCCTGACCAATTTAATGTTTGTTATGTCTACTTACCTCTCAAAATGCATATGTAGGTATCACCATGACAGTAGGTGAACGTTTGGAATCATGATTCCCTTGTGTCATTGGATTGAATGTCAAGAGTGATATTGATAGTAGTTGCCATCTTAATCATGATATACTTATTGAGGGGATATTTGTGGCATAAATTTTCGAAGGAAAAATTAAGGATGGCTTTCTACCAGCCTGAACATTTTATTGATCAAAATTTGTACCAAGTTACATACATATTGTGAAGAGGTACGGGGGATGAGGGCCTGAGTGGAAGCTAAAGGGTCCTATATATTACAAAGTGCGAGAAATTTGTTCCCCCAATCTAGTATACATTGCCAGCTAAAACTATTTGTGCTGCGATGGGACCACTGGAGGTCTTCCGCACAGCGTCTTGTCGTAGTTGCTGAAAACTTTGTTGTTGAGGCACTTCCAGATATTCCATAGCAAAACTAATAGGGCGGTATGATAAACGACCAGGGACATATTTTGTCTTCAGCATTGTTTCATTTTTGGCCTTTTTGTTATCAATGTCTTACAGCTGCACTTCTGATCTGTTCTACTGCCAGCTTCTTAGTCGACCTGAAGAACCATTTCCTAATATATGTTGTTAATTTTTTAGGCTTCAGAATAATCATCCTTTATATTCACCTTTCACAAATGATGACCTTGTTCAGTAATGCTTTTGTGGGTCATAGGAGGAAGTTATTGATCACTCTCTCGAGTTCCTCATTCTTGCAAGTGATGGGCTGTGGGATGTAGTAACCAATGAGGTAAATTCAAGAAAATGAAAAGAGAAGATTTTTATGTATCTTAATCGTATTCCTTGTGCTTGATGTAGCCCCCTTTTGCATTTGCTCTTATGCAGGAGGCTGTCGACATGACCAGATCGATTCATGACCCAGAAGAAGCTGCAAAGAAGCTCTTGCAAGAGGCCTACAAGAGGGAGAGCAGTGACAACATAACTTGTGTTGTCGTGCGCTTCTTGCATGGGCAAGGGAGTAGTGGATATGCTTAAAAAACAACTGGTAAAAGTTACCCAATGTAGTTGTGTACCACCATGTATACATGTTTTAATTCAAATCTCACGGGGTTAAATGGAGAGAAACTCGGAGTAGGATACGTGTATTCTGATGGCTGAAGTAAGCTGAAGGGTGAGTATGCCTTAGGTTAACAATAAGTTTGCTGGTGACCGATCACCATAGTTCGTTGCTTTTGACCCTGGATTTGATGGTCGTGTTGTATTGCTACGGGAGACTGGATCGTTTCCCTAGGTTCAATGTACGTGGATATTACTCCTCTATTTATTTGTTTGTATCCTCCACTTCCGGTGAGCTAAGTTTGACTTTGTAGCCATTCTTGTTATTACTGTAGACATCAGTGAGACAGTGACAGCATTATGTATCTCTGCAGTTTGGTGGGTTGGAAGAGAAGTAGAGAATCCATGCTGTTCTACATGGCCGAACCAGATTCAGATTGCAGAGTTTATGGCAGAGCAACCACATCTCAAACTGCATGTTTTTTATGTGTGATGCTGGACGCCCTGGAGCTCTCCATCCTGACCGGCCGTCCGGCGGTGAGAATCGAGATCCGACGAGAATTGCGGCGTGTCGTGCCCGTGTCGAGGGCAGGGAAGCCGGCACCACACAAGATATCATCGAAGACAGATCGGAGCGTTTGATTAATCATCAAAGACAGATTGGAGATGGTGGCAAAGGGTTTAACAGTTTTGGAATGTTAATAATCATTTCTAGATGATTAGAGTTCCTTCAAGTATGTTAGAGGGCAAATACAGCCACCGTTATCATTGAAGGAAAGGCGCCCTGCGCCTTGTGACCTGAACTTTTCGCAGCCTAAGAAGAGGCCCTTCTCAGGGACATGTTCAGTACATCCATTTTTGGCATGCCAATGCCCCATCGATGATTTCTTTTGACCGGTGATCTACACAGGCGCTTTCACAAACACAATCCTCAAAATCCAACACTTTGCCAGTTGTTACTAACAAGCAACGCCGTTCCTGCCCATGTGATCACCAGCAGAAACCATTTGGGCCCCGACGGCCATATCTTCTGTAATATACAATGACTAGTTAGAATAATAGCTGAAGAGAAGTAGCTGAAACAAATTTGAAAGACTGACAAATTTTCAATCAAAACATACTGAGTCACATCCAAAATTTCTCAATGTTTGGGCAGAATTTGAAGTTCCAGGTTTCACTCTTTCTAATTATTGGGTTGTGTATAAAAAAACCAAATATACTAATGTGGCTAATACTCATCACCCTTCAAAGATACTATTTAACAGTGCAAGTAGAGTCTGCCAGTAACTTACCACTTTCACTATCTGATGCATCGTCAAGTCTGGCTATAGCATCGAGTAATGACTGCTCCTGGTCCTACAAGGACAACCATTTGACCTCACAACTCTCAGACGAAGGATATCTATAAGGAGCTTTTCTCCATCATACATAATTCTGTAGAAAATTGCATAACAACAGACAAGCCAACTCACTTGCAAAAGTTTCTTGGCCTTTTCGATCTCACCCATATTTGGATTGGACAAAACCCTCTCCACCTGGGTTGGAACATACAATAGTGAGGTAAAAAACCAATATCTGAATGCATAATATCTGATCTCATGAGATAATTTACCTCTATGACAACACTTCGAGTGTTAGGTACATCAATGTGACCAATATTCCTGTTAATTCCATTTTGGGGAGGAGCACTATCCTTAGTAGGCTCATTTCGAGAAAACCTTCCTCCTCCCCTACTTGCCATTGCCATTGTACCGTTGTTGCCTGGGTGCCTCCTCATCCCAGGATGAGGACCCCAACCATCTCGATTTGAGATGCCTTGATCATCAAGGTCCCATATTATATCTTCAGGTGCCAACTGAGAAATGATTTATCATCTTCTTTTGATTAAATGTTAAACAAACAGTGGCAATTAGCCAGGACGATTCAACAATTTTCATGTTCTAGCTAAAAACAAGTAAAACTTAATAAATTTATAACAGATGACATGCTATTCAACAAACTCTATACTCTAATAACTAACTAAATTTTAGTACTCCTACCGGTTACACTACAGTTCAGCTTCAGAAACCTAGATAACCAAAGGTTCTAAAATTTAGGAAAAAAATACATTTTGACTTCTAAAACTGTCCCACCTGACAAAACATTAAAACCCACTATACTTGAAAAAAATAACGTATCTAAACATCTCCTCAAGGCGGCCCTGACGGTGGTCTTGCCACCAAGGCAAATAATGTGGCCCATCACATGGTAATGACTCCGCGAACAAAAAATACAAACTCATCGCAAAATGGGTGTAAGGTGTCATAAAAACCCTCTTTTACATCCAGTTCCATGACTACTCAGGCACTAGCCATGCTGCTCAATTCCAAAGTCCTATCTAGTTTTTACTCTCCCAAATCTTATCTAGCTTCTACTTAACCCCCATGACCCTCAATTTGTTGAATAATTGCCGCATCATCAGCTGCAGTGGTAAGATACTAAGATCATATTCCAAGTTGCTCCAGGGGAGTTACTTAGAAGGTATCACATAGTTTTGGTAGGCCATCTAAACTATTGTAATTTCCTGCAGAACTACTATCAACGTAATTATGACAATAAATCTGCAGCAACAGAAAAATGTTTCCTGTTTAATTTCTATGTTATTGGGCACGCGAGCAGACAGTCACTAGTTTGTCATTGCAACAAATCAAATGTAACATAAAAATATGAATATCCCACGGCCACAGATCAAGAAAGAAAAACTTTATTATGGATTAGTAAAAAAACATCTACAGATAGAAACAAGGCAATGGTTGAAAATACTGCTTACATCACTAAGTCTGACTGACTCCCAAGTCTGGGCTACTGTGCCCATGTCATAGACGAGAGCATGTTTACCCTGAAAAGTATCAGGGGTGTCCATAAGCTTCGCTTACTTGACAAAAATGCAAATCTGCAGCAAGTAGCAAAAATAATAGTGAAATTAAACAACAAACCGTAGCAGGATTATAGTCAGTTATAGTGGCCTCATAGAAGTTATTGTCATCTGGCCATCTTGTATAAATTTTCCGGTTAATCAATGAAGTTGGATCCGCGGATGGCACAGCGAGTGGTGTATTCTGTAATGCATAAAAAAAGAACTCATGATATTACTACTATGGGAATGCAACAAACATGACTTGTCGTATTCAAAACACACCGTCCTAGTCTTCTTGCCCTTTGTTCCTGAAAATGGTCCCCACTTTGTAGATGAAGGAACTGAGGGAGAAGGCATCGCAGGGGACTGGAGGCCAGCAGAATGTGAAGGAATAGAAAGGGGTGTCCTTTGCCTCTTTGCAGCTGGGCCAGGTTCTGTATCATGAAAAATTCTGCTGCCACGATGCTGTGCACTCAGGGATCCACCTCCCTGTCTAAACTCCCTGCAAAATATTGCGAAGGATAAATAAATTACTAACGAAAAAATAAAATGGTTGGTTTAAACATGTGCATGAACAAAAATTGAATGATTGTATGAAGACCTCATTCTGCGGATGGCCACATCTTCATTAACTTTGTTTAATAGTTCCCTGTGTTCATCATCAGAGACTCTTAATTCTTTCCTGAGTTCAGTGATCAAACTTTCTTTTTCCTGGACAAAAAATATACATTTTTTATTCTCAACACAAAAAAGGCATGTGCAAAGAATGGCTACTAAAACTGTTAGCACAAGATTCTTTTTTTTATACATACATACCCAGGATATAGCATCAGATTGCACTTTAAATGCTCTAAGAACACCAGTGTACGCCTCTTGCTCAACCTGATGTATTTCACTCTCCAAATCACCGTGCGGCCTAATGTAAGAAAATGGCATAACAGATGCCCTGCCATTCGCACTAAAAGATCGCACTCTTAATCCTCTATTTTGTGTTGGAGGGAGATCGTCGTCAGTCCCTGAAATTTTGATAGAATGAACAGACAAGTCACTATACCATGAAATTCACTATATGAGAAAAAAGACATAAATATTTTGTGAACTACAGGGTTCAATAACTGCCCACAACAATTGGGCTTCACAATTTGGCAAGATAAGCCAGAATCTAGAGCTGGCCGACGTCATGTCATCAGTCTGCACCAAGGGTTTGGCAGCAGGATCTTTCTCTAGTTGATCAGGAACGCATAAACAGAAACAGTGGTTTCCTTAAAACTTCACATAATATCAGAAAGATAAAAAAAAAAAAGGTCCATCTTTATTAGAACACAGTAAGCAGATCCACTTCAGAAGCAACTATTGCCAACCTCGTCTCAAAGGCTTTCATCCATAGTGGCAGAGTCTTAGGCCATGGTTCATAAAATGCATAGTAAAACTATGAAATAAATGTCTTTCACTGCATTGACCGCCTCAATTACAAATTCATAATAACCAATAACCTGCCAACAAAACATTTTTTTTCTTACAATACCTACGCACCTAATCAACCGATATTACTGAAGCAATAATTTTGAAGGAAAAAAAAAGACACATGTTATCGAAACGAGGCAGGGACGCAGCAGACAACCAATCTGACGGAAACAAAAAAAAAACATACAAACTACAAATCCTGGAGAGGGCTTAACCGCGCGCGCCCAAACCTACCAGCACAAAAATCCTCCTAACCCGACGCAACTCACCGCTGGAATCGTAGGGGTTATTGTACCCCATGGCCTTCATGAACACCCGCCGGGACGCGCGACGGTGTGGAACCCTAGAAAACCCGCCGCGGCGCGATTCCTCCGGATCCGGGCACCGCGGCAACGCCCCCCGCTCGAATCCGGAGATGCAGCGGCCGGATCGAGCACCGCCTCGACCGATTCGGGAGGTTTAGGGCTTGGAATCGGATGGGGATTTGGGGGGCGATGGGAATCGCTCGTGTCGGGGAGAGGAGAGGAGGAGAGGACGACTAGGTTTAGCCACGCGCTGCTCTGCTCGGCTCAGCTCGGCTCGGCTCGGGCTCGAGCCGGACCCCGCTCGGCTCCCACGCGTGCAACGTCGGCTCGAGCTTAGGTCCGGGCCGAGCGAGGGATGCGGCGGAAGCTGTGTCAGCCTGGGATGCGAAACCCAAAGCCCAGATTAGCTGCCGGCCCAGCCGCGTCCAACTCCACATTGGACTCGAGTTCGGCCCATAATTAGTACTACCATCTTTAGAAGTAGGCTTTTGTCGGTCCATGTCCATCCAGACTAATCTCAGGTCTGGCAAGTGAATTACTCTCTAGTTTTAATGCTTGAACGCCGTTAACTTCTCGTTCGTTTTATTTAAAAAAAGAGAGTATAATATATGGGCGGGCCCTAAACTTATAGACATATGTCATCTAGGTCCCCAAACTCAGAAGACACATTTTTGGGTCCCTAAACTCGCTTAGCCGTACATTACCTGTCCAAATAGTATTTGACCTAGTCGCTCGCCGACATGGACTGCCAGCGTGGAGGGGCAGGGACAGCTAGGGTGTGAAATATGAAAAAAAAAATCTATTCCCTCATCATTTCATTCGCCAAATATCATTTTCAGTACATTTCAGATAATTGCACATTTTCAACTAGCCTGAAGGTAGTACACATCTTGGTCACCACAACAAATACACAACAAGCTACTACACATTTCAGTCCTAACAAGTTGCTCTGCAGCATGTTCATGTCCCTATGAAGTCTGAACCCAGCTCAACCAATTCATTTCTCTGCACATGCACAACAGGAGCTGGACATTTTGCATGGATACCAGAAGCTGCAAGAGCCAAGATGTCCTGTATTTGTCAAATACTCCTTATATTGATCCTCCCAATACCAAAACTCACATCCATTTCCATCTCAATGAAAAAACTTGCACATGTAAACTCAAAATGCTTGCAAGACACCAATGCTCTACAACAGGAGAGAAGAAATAACCTGATGTAAAAGATGATGCCTTTATTCTCAGCTGTATTAAGAGCAATTAATCAACGGGATTCCATGTAACCACACCAGCCATTTGCGCAGTAGTTGTAGGACATGTAGTTGCGCTCGGGCTAGGCGACAGTGCCGAGCTTGGCGTCGTCGAGCTCCTGGTGGATCCGACGACCAGGGTTTCCCAAACCGCCGGGCCCGGGGTTACCGCGCCCCGGCGGTAAGCATGGTTACCGCGGTAATCGTGAAAAACCATACGAAACTATGTAAAATTTATCAAAAATTTAAATTATTTTTTAATTTATTTGAATTTAAGGAGGTTACCGTGGTATTTTTATTACCGTACCCCCACGGTAAGGCCGGTAACCGCTGTAACCGCGCGGTTACCAGCGGTATTGTAAACCTTGCCGATGACGGCCACACACCGACGGAGTTGTTGTTGGTGCTGTAGCCATGGTAGGACATGACGAATCGCACGCAGCTCTAGTTGATCTTGACGTCGTCACAGCGTCACTAGGGAATCAAAGAAGGGGATAGTGAATCGAACAAGAGCTTGCTAGGGATTTCGTTGCTCAGCATGGTGGGGAAAAAATGGGGACAGGGGATTCGATATGATTTCTAGGATGAGGGAATAGGGGGGTTCTTTGCATATTTGACACCCTAGCTGTCCCCGCCCCTCCACGCTGGCAGTCCACGTCGGCGAGTAGACTGGCTCAAATGCAATTTGGACAGGTGATGTACGGCTAAGCGAGTTTAGAGACCCAAAACTGTATTTTCTAAGTTTGGGGACCTAGATGACATAGCCTTACAAGTTTAGGGGCCGCCCATACATTTTACTCCTTCAAAAATCTCGTGCTTTTTTGTTTTACTATGATTTTTATTATTAAACATATTCTTACTATGAATTATATTTTTACAATAAAATTAAATAAGACAAATGGTCCAATGTATATCCAAGACACCTAAAATCAAGTGTGTCAAACATTAAAAACCGGAGATGTTATACCCAGTTTTGCACCAATTTTGATAGATGAGGTGGTATAACTGGTTTTGCAGTTAAGGGGGACGATTTGATCAGGGGCAAGAGATGAGGGAGGTAAAATAGACTTGTTCCATTTTTTTTATTGGCTTCATTATTTAGCAGGCCGGTCCAATTCATTCACCCGTGCTGAATCGGGCTCTTTTTTTCTTTTTACCAGGCCGCCTGTTCAGCCCATGCTTGTACACATTCAGGGATGTATCAGCAGGCACCTCAGCTTGACCTCAAAAGAAAGAAATTTTGGTTCTTTTGATTTTTTTTATTGGCATTAACAAATATCGCTATAATGTTAGACAGATATATTACTAGTTTATAAAATACATGAAGTAAGTCGGAAACTAAACATCTCTCCTTCAAAGAGGGTGTGAGAGGGATCAAGAGTATCCTAATTATCGCAATTAGGAATGGATCCAATTCTGTTGAGTCTGACTCATTGTGGTCATTTCTCTTTTAACAAACCTTAGTTATAAAAGGATTGAACTTGGATCCATTTATGGATCCAATTCTATTTAGTCTGACTCATTGTGGTCATTTCTCTTTAACGAACCTTGGTTATAAAAGGCTTGAACAATCGGGATCCAATTACTTATTACTTATGATACCTAGTTGATATTAATAGCTCGAGATTTACGTCTTGGTCAAGCGTGTGTGTGTGTGTGTGTGTGTGTGTGTGTGTATATATATATATATATATATATATATATATATATATATATATATATATATATATATATATATATATATATATATATATATATATATATATATATATCGATCGATCCTGACTCCATGAGCGTAAGAATATGCTATAATTTTTAACGATGATATATAATCATATAGACACTTTTTTTTATTTGATAGTACAATAGTATAATCCGGTTACAGCTTAGATAGATATCCTGCATGCAGGTTTATTCAGTATACAATACATTTATTCTGGTGGAACACTCTTAATTTGTGCCATTTTATTCTAGCTTCACGCATGGCCAGCGCCTACTCACGCAGCACCACCATCGGGGCGCCGGTGTAGAACGGGTACACCTCCGACCTGAGGAGGCACCTCGGCCCGGCGATCCTGGCGCCGTCGACGTTCGCCGGGAACGTGTCCCACCACCTGGCGACGAGGCCCTCGAGGCAGCCGCGGCACGCCTCCAGCGTGATGTCGAACGCGCACTGCGCCGTCGCGTACAGGTTGGGGAACCCCGGGTCGGCGCCCACCCGCTGCCCCGTCGCGAACAGCTTCCTCGCGATGTCCCCCGCCGCGTACTCCGCGGTGGCCGCCAGCAGCCGCGTCACCGCGCGGTCGTAGGCGGCGACGTCGGCGCCGCTGCTGATGTTGGTGCTGCTCATGAGGGTCGTCAGCTGCCCCGGCCCCACCTTGTCGGCGAGGAAGTCGTCCTTGTCGGAGAGGCGGGCGTAGCACTCGTTGTAGACGAGGGCGACGTCCTTGGCGCGGCGGCACGCGCTCCCGGCGTCCCTCCACACGCTGGTGCCGCAGTCGTAGCAGGCGGCGCGGGAGATGTCGCCGCGGCAGAGGAGGAGGCCGTAGACGGTGTTCGGGGCGGCGCCGTTGGAGCCCGTGGAGAAGAGGATCTCCTGGGAGGAGGCGCCGTCGCGGAGGGTGAGGGCCAGGTTCAGGAGGTTGTTCTCGTAGGCGCTCCCCTGCTCGTACGTGCCGTCGCCGCAGGTAGCCCACGGCTGGCCGGCGGCGAGCGGGACGACCGCCACCGCCGCCGCCACGAGGAGAACGAGCAAAGTGCACCGCGCCATTGCAATGGCAGTGATCGTTAAGCTATAGGTTGATGGATTAGCGATCGATGTGTGTGCAGCAAAGCGTCGAGCATTGCATGCATATTTATAGGTACGGTAACGTACTAAGGTAGTTTTGGACGACACGCATCGCCAACCTATCGTTTTGGATGAGGCTCTAATTTGTCGAGATAGCTAGCTAGTTGGCAATTTGGCGTGTGCTATTTGCCGATAACTAAACACACAGTTCCACAAAACAAGCTGAATTGGCGCCGATTTTATGTACGGGTTTAACTGTTTAAGAAACCGGTCAAAACCGTTGGTTCTGATTTCAACATCGATCCAGCCAATGAGAGAACCACGCACGGCAGCTGCGCTGATCTTTGATAGCACTAGTTCAATGTTGCCTAGTCGGATTAATTCGCTGGTTTCAGACGAACTATAGAGGAACAGCATTGACTGTTAGGTACATTCGTCGCACTCGCACAGGCGCACATTCAGTGGATATTTCGTTACTCTACTTTAATTAATTTGTAGTCACCAAACTGAACACCGTCTCCGATGTACTAGAACAAAAGGATATACTTAATTACTCTACTTAATCTACTTTTTTTGTTTGAATCATGGGCTGCGTGCCTGCGTTCTATGGTCTGTGCAAAGGTTTAACGGGCACTTTAACAAGGGCTATGTTTCTATGGTCTATGCAAAGGTTAACCGTGAGAGCCCATTTTTACTCAATCGGAACCAGGTCTTCTGATGAAGAGGATTTCTACATCAAAGGGGATATCTGTGCCGGATCGTTGTTTACCCAGCATTCAACGACAGCATCAATTCATAGTTTCCTACCCTCTCCTCCGTCGTAATTTGGCCCAGAATCCTGCGGCAAAACGACGGGGTTTCTTGTAGCGGCGTACGTTTCCCCCTGGTTGGCTCTGAGCTAGGCCGAACGACTGAAGAGAAGCTAGGAACCAGTGCTGCCATTGGATGCGGAATGAACGGTGATCCTACACGGATATCCTTCTAACATATAGATATCCTCTATATACTAAATGATCTGGTTTTACTAAGTGGTCTAAAGTAGAGATGGCAACGAACTGGATTGTCTCGGTGGAATAGGAATACGTCTTAACAAGCTTACCGGGTCTAAAATGGAACAAATATACCTATGCCTGCTCGTCAAGTACCTAACCGAAAGTCCGAAACCCAGTCAGTACTTGTGGATATTTTGCAAAACGTGACATAATATATCAAATTGATAGTTAAAAACCATCAACAAATTCAGAGTTTAGACCATCTTGCAAGCATCAGCATTCAACAGCTAGCACAAGCAATGAACATGTCGGGGTCAGGTGATCCTGACAATTTTGACGAAATCTGATTGCTTGTACATAGAGGATAACGCAATGGTTTAAGTAATAAGTATGGTCAATATATAATGACACCGTATCTCAATTTTCTATACAAGCCATCGCTTGTGATTAATATTATACGTGTGTTTTGTTTTTATTGTTTCTTGACTGGCCCCCCTCTCCTATCATGCATAATCCTGCTCCGCCGTTGAGGAAGGGAACTGTACAGTGTACTGTTCCGGAAACTGGATAGCTTTCCCTACGTTCAATGCACTACGTGGACATCATTACTTATCCATTCACTCTGTTTCAGCTTATAAGAACTACTTTAAATTTAACTAAAACTAAGTTTGTTGAAAAAAAATAATACTCTCTCTGTCCCAAAATATAAGAACTTATGATTACATTAAATATTTACTAGTATTACAAATCTGGACAGGCAGCATGTCCAGATTTATAGAACTAGAAAATGTCACGTCCCATACTAGGTTTTTATATTATGGGACAAAGGGAGTAACATTTTTAAGTCAAGATAAATTTATTGTGAAAATATATTCAATTATTTATTGATGAAACTAATTTAGTATTATAAATATTACTTGTCTATAAATTTAGTTAAAATTTTAAAAAATTAACTTTGACCAAAGTTAAAACGTCTGAAACGGAGGGAGTTCTCAGTATGGTCGGTATTAGTATCTTGCCCCACCACTTCCATTGAGCAACTTGACTTTGCAGCCATTGTTACTGTAGATACCAGTGAGACAGTGATTGCGTTGTGTCCTGTGTAAGGGTCTGATTTTGTTTATCTATTCTAATCTTGTCACTGTAGAGTAGACAACTACTCCCTCTATAATAAAAACATTGGTAAACTATGTCGAGATTTAAATTCAAAAATAGTTTTTTATGGAGGATGTAGACATTAGTAAGACTGATTTTTTCATTTTTTGTAAGGTTGGAAGAGAAGCCATGGCATATTTTTTTTGTCTATGCATCTTGCTCACTAAATAATTATTACCGAAAATTATAGAAAAAATACATATACATATAATAAAATTGAAGATGAGCCAGGACAAAAAATAGTATCGGATTATCTTATTCAGTTGGACCACACTTTAACGAAAAATTTCGGGCTGCTCATCGTTATAAGCTGGTCTCCCTCTCAGGTTGAATTGGCGAGGTGGGATTATTTTTTGCTACAGTACATCGCTGCTGCTCTGCTCTCTCTGCTCTGCTTGCTGCGCTGCTGCTTGCATGCTACTGTGGGCTGCCTTTTGCTGCTGGGCCAGCTAGCTACTGGGCTGCATGGGCTGGCCTGCTAGCTAGCTTTGCTCTTTTTCCTTCTTCTCTTCTCTTCTTTTTCTTTTTCTTTTTTCTCTAATTATTTGCAGGGCGTTACAAGATCTTATAAATAGATAATAGTACTAAAAGTGCATGTACAGTTTATTTATTTTTTTTAAATCTTTGGTGATATTTATTACTAGTTGATATGTATAGTGTGTGCACACGGACACGTTCCCAGATCCAGAAACGGTTTGGGGCAAAAAGTATAGAAAAAATGTACTTGTTCGTATGTATAAGCAGATGCTGGAAATTGGAGCATTTTTGAGACAAGGCCCATGAAAATATTTGGGCATAATAGCATCTTATATAATGTTTTTGAGAGAAATAATCTCAAGCATACAACAACGTCGTCAGCTCATACCGGGCCTTGGCAGAATACACGAGTTCCTTCAGAATCCTTTTTTTTTTTAAAGAACCTAGCGAGCTGGTTTTATATTATAGAAGAAGTAAGAAAACAAAAATGTATAAAAGGGACTATTCCTGTCTACACGCTTTAGAAAAATAGAAGCCTACTCTCTTAACATAATACATTGCACTCCCTTGGCGCCTGCCATTTCCCACAAATGAAGCTCATCTATGATCTTGCTAGCAAGTGCCGGCGGCGTAGACTCAGTGCCTCTAAAAATGCAATTGTTTCTTTCTATCCAAATCTCCCAAAGCGTGGCCAAGAATACTGAACGCAGCCTTTTCTGTTGCAACTTTTCTGCCTCATCTGTTTGCTCGCGCCACCAATTGAGGAGAGTATCGTCTATGGTCATATTGAGGAAACGTGACAGCCTGATCTTGCGACCAATGTCCCGCCATACCTGCTGCGTGAAGGGGCACTCCATGAAGAGGTGCCGTACTATTTCAAGATTTCTGAACACAGAGTTGGCAAAAGTAATTATTTGGCCAGCCCCTGCATTGCAATCAATCCGTCGTCCATATTCTATTTTTTGCCAGCAACCACACGAAGAATTTGTGTTTACCCGGTGCCCAAGTCTTCCATACAAGCTCGGCTGATTCCGAAAATCGTTTTGCCCATGAACTGCATGGCATATGCTGATTTCGCCGTATACATGCCGCTGGCTGACCACCGCCGGAGGATTGTGTCATCAGCCCCTTCATGGATCACATCTCCTGCATTGTGGAGCACTTCCCATACACATATATATTCCTGAAGCAACTGTATTGTCACCTTCCGCGGATATCTTCGATCCAAGCATTATTGGTTATTGCCTCAAGAGTCGATTTGTTCTTCCTTTTGGAGTGCTTGAAAAGGTTTGGGGCTAGATATTTCAACGGCTGATCTCCTATCCAGTTGGATTCCCAAAATTTTGCCTTTCGTCCATCTCCAACTGTTACCTTGATGGCGGCCACGAACAGTGCACAATCGGTGAGGGCGGCGGGGTTCCTATCCAAGATTTTTCCGGGCTTGTCCACTCGTACCAGAGCCAAGAGCCAACATAGCCTCAGCGATCGTGAAAATTTCTCGAAGCAACGTAGTTCCTTCAAAATCTGTTTCCATGCACATCACAACGTACGGATCACGATCATTACTCCAGAATCTGAATTCTGAAATTTCCACAAAATGGATGAACTGATGAAGGGAAGTCCAGCCTCGATCCAAGATTCAATCACAATGTGCCACATCGGTTTGTTAAGATGGTCGTAAACAGTTGCTGGTCAGAATTCTTGCTTTTCCTTTTACAACTTTTTTTTTGGAACAATTCTGAAGAATCCTTGTCCCCTGAAGGCAGAATCCTTGCCTTGCCTTGCCAAATGGTTTAGTCGATGACTTGAGGTCCTTCTAACTGTTCATTCTGATTCTGAACAGTCTACAGATTAAGGTGACCATAAGTTTTAGATATTATTCCAAGGCATATCAAGGAGGCCCAACCTGGAGGATGTAGAGGCCGTTGGTTTTTAATCCATAACTGAAAAAAGGACTACCTATTGATACTTCGACAAATTTATGTCTTCAAATCTTACAGAATTTTCAACTAATGGATATAGCTAGTTTTAAATAAAATAACAAAAAAGAGAGACAAATATGTCAAAAATCATAAATTTAGAGAAAAGAACTATTGTAAAAATCTAGTTTTGGTGAATTGTAACAGGATGCAAGTGCTATGTAACTGAGTATAAGTGCACTGTAAATGAGTATAACTACAAGTTAGATATACAAGAACACAAATCTTAATATAAAGATCCTATGAACGAAAAAGTAAAAGATAGAAATATAAAAATCTGTCGCAAGTGAAATACTAGCAAAACCGAAAAAAAAAATCAAGGAGCCCCAACAGAATCCTCACTAAAAACAAAACGAGACAAAGGACGGAGAAACACTGTCGGGAGAAAAACTCGGAAGACAGCACTGAATGTCTGAATTTTTGGACTTCTTTTATCTAACCATCAGATAAAACAGGCAACTAAAACGAAACAGCACAAATTTAAGAGCATGGAGGACTCAGTGCACAGTACGATTGTGATCATCAAGGGCATGCATATGAGCAAATGCCATGTTTAGGTTCGGCGAGCGAGCCTTCGTTGTTTCCATCACTGTCCTCCATGGCCGTGCTCACAAATAGCGCCAACTTAAATCAGCAAATTAACGAACCACTGAAACTCTGAAAACATACGAAGAAAAGAAGAAAATTCTACTTACAAGCCAGAAATTAAACTCAGACTCAAAACATGAAAAAAAAACACAAAATTAAACCTAGCACATAAGAGAGGAGAGGATAATGATGAATAGATGGTAATTAAGCAGGATGGGTGATTTATTACTCCCTGCTTAATGAACAGAGCTTAGCCTTCTTATATATAGCACTGGTATCAGCAGGAAACAGCAAAAGGGAGAGAAGGGTTTTAATTTCTTGGCGCCTACGGATTTGCGTTAGGTGAGCTAATCGTGTTGGACTTTTGGTACAAAGATAAGAGTTTAAAATCAGAGCATGCAGAACACGAACTATTCCATCACCTAACCTAACAGTATGATTGCTAAAGCTCAAAGTCGATATCATACAGTATTCCCTCTTGCTACTAAGTGATTTCTGCCAATTGGTTCTGAAAGATCAAATTGCCGTTGTTGTGTTAACATCATCCATCATGTTGAGACTAATTTTCTTAGTATTAGTTGCCTTTTGGAATAGGGTAATTTTATCATCTTAAAAAAAATGCCGGGAGATACTACACATAGTGTAAATTTTGGTACCTCGAAGTATTTTTTTTGGTGTAAAAATTAGATACCTTGAAGTATTTTTTTTTTCAAATTGCTATTGTTGTGTTAACATCATCCATCATGTACTCCCTCCGTCCAAAAAAAAAAGACAAACCCTGGGTTTCCGTGTTCAACGTTTGACCGTTCGTCTTATATGATTTTTTTATAATTAGTATTTTCATTGTTGTTAGATGATAAAACATGATTAATACTTTATGCGTGACTTGTCTTTTTAATTTTTTTATAATTTTTTCAAATAAGACGGACGATCAAATGTTGGACACGGAAACCCAGGGTTTGTCTTTTTTTTGGAACGGAGGGAGTAAAATTTAAGAGCAATTTTACCATCCAACATTTGGTATCTTGAGATACTCTCTGGTGTAAAATTTGGTACCTCGAGGTATCAAAATTTTGTGTGTAAAATCTGGTACCTTGAGGCATCAAAAAATTTTGTGTGTAAAATTTGGTACCTCAAGGTATCAAATGTTATATGGTAAAATTGATCATAAAATTTCACTTTGGAATATGTTCAATTCATTTCCAAGAATGCAGTTGGCGTAAAGTACAAAGGCAGGTTCTTCGGAAGAAAAGCGTAATTTGCTTGAGTCACCTCTGAGAATACGTAACCGCTATAGGAGACACGGATATTCATCTCACGTATTCGCGAGTCCGTCTCCTTCTCTCCTCTCCACGGCGGCGGCCTCGCCGGAGCTCCGCCACGAATCGAACTTCGCGAGGTCGAGATGAAGAAGCGGAAGAGGCGCGGCGGTGGCGCCTCCGCCGCCTTCGACCGGAGCGTCTTCCCCATCCTGCTCGCCGCCGCCGCACGATCCACTCACCGGCGGACTCCACACGGCTCCGACTCGACCGTCGCCCGCCTCCTCCGCCGCGCGCTCTCGCGCTCCCGCCCGTCGCTTCACCCTCTCCCGGCCTCCCTCGTCGCGATCCTCCCCCTCCTCCTCACCTCCAGGTACAGTACAGAGCCTCTCCTATCCTCCTCCCCCTTCTGTTTTTTTTTTCTTTTTTCTTTTTTTTTCTCTTTAACTTGTGCAGAAATTGGCAATGCAGCTCTGCTTCTGTGGCCGCGCTGAGCTGCGAGGTGCTGGGTGCAGCGGCGCTCCAGTCCATGGAGGCTAGCGAGACGCTTGCGTCCGATGCCGCCATTGCCGATTGCTTGGCACGGGCGCTGCGGCGTGGGAGCCAGCGAGTGGCAGAGGCTGCCTGTAATGCTATAATGGATCTCTCTGCTTCTTCTGCTGGCAGGGAGCATCTTGCGGGCTCTGCTGTTCTGCAGAGCATATTGTAAGCATATTTACTGATTGATCTGATTGTTTTTTCAAATTCAATATGTATTTCGGCTTTAGTAGCTTGTGCTATACTGATATATACTACTAAATGTCAAGAACCGCTTGACTCTTATGTTCACAAGATCAACTTAACCAATGTGCCCATGTATAGATCAATGGCAAGTCTGCAGTTATTATGATAAACTTCCTCTGGTAGCATGTTAATATGTTATGATGAAGATGGCTTGATAGTTTATAACTAGATGGGAAGCATTGCCAGGCCTTTTAAATATGATGAATATCTTCGACTGGTTGAATTCACTTCCTGTAGATATCTATTTTCTCAGGTGGAATTTATTTCTGGAGTCATTGATATCAGAAGCACTGAGTGCTCAAAAAGTGCTTCTAAAGCAAATAAATCCTTCTACTTGATGGTTGACACATTGGTATTCATGGTGAATTCCTGTCAAGTTGATACCTTGCATAATCTGCAACAGGATGTAGTTAGAAAAGTTCTGCCTTTGTTGCATAAAATCTGGAAGAATGTTGATAAACTGGGATCGTCAACTGACTGCATCAACTCGAAGAATCAACTTCAAAGGAAAGAACATGAGATATCTGAAGCTATTTTTAGGCTTTCAATGAATATTGCCTGTCCAGCCCACCTGGAACCTGATGAAGTCAGACGAAGCATTTTTGGACAATCGGTATCTGACTATGAAAATTTTCTCCTAAACTACTGGGAGAAGTCGACTTACTTGGTCACTAGGAAACAGAAGAATCTGCATGTGGATAGTGTATTCACTTCACTGCTTAATGAATTTGATCTGAAAACACCTGATACTATCATCCAGTCACTTGTAAATGGGATTGTTTCTTGCCCCGCTATTGCTTCAGATGAACTTGACATTAGTTCATTTCTCCGTGAGGTTCAAGGTTCCTTGGGTGCCACTGTGAAGTATAGGCAAGATATCAGAGTTGTAAGAATAAATGACCAATGTGATCAGACCTCAATAGGTTATGCGATGGAGGAACATTTCTTTGATGATGGGATGACCTTCCAGGATGCAGATGCATTCGTTGAAAAATGTAAGGATGCATTTAAAAATGGTTTCTCAGTTGCCTTGCGTGGTATGGAGTTCCGTTCTGAAAAGATTGCTGCTATAGCTTCTGCTGTAGCTGATTTATTCGGTCAACCTTCTGTGGGAGCTAATATATATTTCTCCCCTCCAAGAGCTCAGGGCCTGGCCCGGCATTATGATGATCACTGTGTACTTGTTTGGCAACTGCTTGGATGCAAGAAATGGATGATTTGGCCTGACACAAAGTTACTTTTGCCTAGACTATATGAACCTTTTGAACCTTTAGATGACTTGGTGGATGATTGTGGTGGGAGGATGGAAATTTTGCTTGAAGGAGACATAATGTATGTTCCTAGAGGCTTTGTTCACGAGGCTCACACTGATGTTGATGTTGGTGGATTTGAAGTGAACTCAACTGTTGATTGCTCACTCCATTTGACCCTTGCTATTGAGGTTGAGCCACCCTTCGAGTAAGTACTCTTCATATCTATGTAAAATTCTCAGTGTTCCATGTCTAGTGTTTCAGCATCTCACTATTACTGTTGTTGCAGGTGGGAGGGATTTACGCATATTGCCCTTCATTGTTGGACGGAGAAACACTGGAGCTCTCCATTTGTTAAGTCCCAAGAGGAGGCACGAACTTCGTTATTTGCTCTCCTGTTGCATGTGGCAATCAGGCTGCTTTCGAAAAATGATGCAACCTTCAGGAAGGCATGCATGGTTGCAGCAAAGCTTCCACCATCTAGTTCATGTACGACAACTCACTCGAAAGCTCTCAGAAGCAACCAAAGATCATTTTTTGATGAGATAATTAAGAAAATCGACAGGAGCTGCAACTTCAAGGAGGCATTGATGTGCATTGGGCTCGCAGTGAGAGAGAAAAACGATGAGCCCTTCCAATGGATGTGTTGGCTCCGGCATCTGCCGCAACACGGAGGCACAAATGACCAAGTCGATTTCTGCAACATTTTGGGAGCCCTTGAAGAGCTTCTTGAGGCAGTCAGCTGCAACCTTGAGCAATCCTTAACTGAATTTACAGACTTCAAGTTGAAATTTTGTAGGTGCGTAGCGTACGAAGACGCGTGTGAGAGCTTTGAAATGTTGCTTCAGATGTATAGAACGACTAGGAATCAGTACACGAGGGGAATGCTAGCATTGCACAGGAAGCATGAAATTTAACTTCTGGAGTTTGGAGAATTCCCTCCTGACAGATAAAGTTCAGTGATCAGCTAGGTGTATCATTTCTCCCTGACTAGAAAATCTGTCTGGAAACATTTGCCCCACCTCAATCATCCACAATTCTGATTAGATTTTAACTCAACTATCATGGTCTTTTGTCTTGTGGTCTTACAGTTCTGATTAGTTACAACTTGAGTTCACTATTGTCATGATATGACTAATGATAAAAAATGAATCACTTGCTCATGCTGCAAAGCTCCACAGAATCTCTCTGCTCAAGTCTCACACTCTCACATGACCACCTGATCTACTGCTACAAAACTGCAAGTTGATAAGCAAACAAACACAATTTGTTGCCACCGACCAGATGGAATCCAATCTATGACCTCTGGACCCCAAATCAACCCGTTGGCGCTGCACCTGCAAAGAGATGACGTTTCTAAACCGCTAATCTCCTCCCCCAATTATTGCACCATCTGAGGGTCAGTCATAACCTCAGTGACAGTCTTGTATTTTCTGAATTTCTGGCTGCATCCCCCCCCCCCCCCCCCCAAGATTATAAATAACAAACAAATACTAAATGTACAATTTGCAGGTCAATGAACGCTGCACATAAACAACAATAAATGGGTCGCTGCTGCGATCGGAGGTAGACGTGACAAGGAGAGCCGCATCTTCCATATCCAGGAGAAGAGAAAAGATTTGATAAATCGAAGAAGAAAAAATTTTGGGGAAAATTTTATCCTGGGGACGCTTGGATTGTGTGCTGGTTGCCTCCGATGGTCGCAAGGGCCAGAAATCTCGTCCACCCAAACCGCGGGGAGCCCTATCCCCTCAGCAAAAGCCAAGATGCTGCTGTTCCCGCCCGCCACTAAAAATATTTATGCACCTCCTCGCATTAAAAATTCCATCGACGTCGCCTCCTCTCCTCCTCCTCCTCGTCGCTGCATTCCGGTGAGTCCGTGCAATGCCTGCATTTTGTGTTTTCGTGCTCGGTTTCGTCTCGTTTTTGCTGATGACAATGTTGTTTGTTTGATGCAGGTTGAGTGAGTTGGTGATTATCTGTAGGGGGTGAAAATGGCGCAGGCGGTGGTGCCGGCGATGCAGTGCCAGGTCGGGGCCGTGCGGGCGAGGCCGGCGGCGGCTGCGGCGGCGGCGGGGGGGAGGGTGTGGGGAGTCAGGAGGACCGGGCGCGGCACGTCGGGGTTCAGGGTGATGGCCGTGAGCACGGAGACCACCGGGGTGGTGACGCGGATGGAGCAGCTGCTCAACATGGACACCACCCCCTTCACCGACAAGATCATCGCCGAGTACATCTGGTACTGCAAATGCTGCATCTCACAGTGACGCTTCTGTTCTTGGTTTGACCCACACAACAGTAGCAGTAGCAGCAGTTTCAGACTTTCAGATTTCAGATAAGCCAAATCCGCACTTTTTACTAGCACCAATTTAGTACTACTGCTACAGTTTGTAGGTTTTGCACTGCACCGTTCGATTAGGGAATTGGATGGTTGAGATATGAATCATAGGATTAGCTGTGAGCAAACATTAGTAGAGTACAAGTTTTGCCTTAAAATAGATAAAAGTTTCTCAAGCATGGTGGTGGCTGGTGGTGACTCACACTAGCTGCTTTTCAGTTCCCACACTTGAATAATAATACTTCAGGAGTGCGAATCCCCGATGCGTTTTCCTGGTGAAAGCAGCAATATATTAACGAATCTGCAATCCTTTTTGCCACATTCTGCAGGGTTGGAGGAACTGGAATTGACCTCAGAAGCAAATCAAGGGTATGCACTTGGTATCATCATTATCACAAATGTTCTTGTTCTTGGATAAAGATACCAGTGCTGTCTTTAGGAAGAGAAGTTGCGTTTTTAGGGGATTAGCAGTGTACACAGCGCCTCCTTTCGTTATTTACTTTCTACCTCTTTGGCCCTTGAAAGAAAAATCGAATGCCTGTATTTCAGACAATATCAAAACCAGTGGAGGACCCCTCGGAGCTACCAAAATGGAACTACGATGGATCAAGCACAGGGCAAGCTCCAGGAGAAGATAGTGAAGTCATCTTATAGTAAGAAAAAATATTGCAGTACATGTGATTCTTCAGTAAAGCATTCTAGATTTCTAATTCTGTCTCTTCTCTTGCGCTGTCCCCCCTGATTTCAGCCCACAGGCTATATTCAAGGACCCATTTCGAGGTGGCAACAACATATTGGTACCATCCCTTCTCCTTAATGTTTTATCCTTTTCAAATGTGCTTTTCATACTAACCTGCACATAAAAGATTAGCTGTGCAATGGTTAGTGGCGCATGTGAAAAATCGCATGCTAGCTGATACAAAATCTGTTGTTTCAGGTTATGTGTGATACCTACACACCAGCTGGGGAACCCATCCCTACTAACAAACGTAACAGGGCTGCACAAGTATTCAGTGATCCAAAGGTTGTCAGCCAAGTGCCATGGTAACTAAACATCAAGCACTTTTGTGCTATAAATTACAATAGAAAACATGGTTTTTCCATCTACTTTTGTTTACATGTGAAGTTGAGACATTTTCTATGCACTATTTTTCTAGGTTTGGAATAGAACAGGAGTACACTTTGCTCCAGAGAGACGTAAACTGGCCTCTTGGCTGGCCCGTTGGAGGCTACCCTGGGCCCCAGGTATTATACTGAACAAGAATGGAGCTTTGTTGATCAGATAATAATAAAGATAAGGATGGTTTAAGTCCATGTGTTGTGTATGCTTAATAAAACACTATCATGCTGGATATTACAGGGTCCATACTACTGCGCTGTAGGATCGGACAAATCGTTTGGCCGTGACATATCAGATGCTCACTACAAGGCATGTCTTTATGCTGGAATTAACATTAGTGGAACAAATGGAGAGGTCATGCCTGGTCAGGTATGTGTGTTGTTATTTGTCAATTAGTTTTCTGAATCAGTGGATATGTTTTAACTTCTATGAAGAACAAATCCTAGTGTTTAACAAGTGAAACTTCACAATCCTTATTCATGCAGTGGGAGTACCAGGTTGGACCTAGTGTCGGTATTGAAGCTGGAGACCACATATGGATTTCAAGATATATTCTTGAGGTATTTCAAATAATAATAAAATATTTCCCTACATAATGAAATTTTGGTTCAAATAATAATAATAAAATATTTCCCTACATAATGAAATTTTGGTTTTCTCTCTTAATTTTCAAACCATGGTTTAAAAATCAAGCTGCATGCATATTATTGCCAAGACGTTTACATGTGCACATTTTGTGATCCACCTTGACATTCTTACAAATCGCTTGTTGAAAGCCATCATCTTTGTTTTGTTCAAAACATCAGAATGTTGCATCCTATGAATGGCTATACTTTTGCTTATATCAATTTCTGCATCAGTAAAAGCACTTCTAATTATCGTTTGCTCACTGTAATCAGAGAATAACGGAGCAGGCTGGTGTAGTGCTTACCCTTGACCCCAAACCAATTCAGGTATGTCCTAGTAAATTGTCCCCAACTTTAAAGCGAATCAAACGTTAAAGGAGACTGAACATATATAATGTACTGACAGGGAGACTGGAATGGAGCTGGGTGCCACACAAACTACAGGTTTCATTATCTTCTTCTGATGTTAAAGTATCCTGCAGCATAAGAACAAAGCTTAGAACACTTAACACAGCTTTGCTGACATTTTTCCTTTGAGAGAACAACTTTGTTGACCGAACTAATGCCTATTCAGAGACAAAAATAAATTCCTTGGGAATTTGATAGGAAAGAAAACATATGTGTAAGACCTAAAATACCAATCCAAATACGGACCGAATATCAAGTGTTCGTAGGTGTTAAATCTATTATATCTATAAAGTAATAGAAAAAGAAGCCTCCACGTTTGCTCTCACGGTCTAGAAAATCCCCCGTTAATCGAAAGAAAATAAGAAAAAAAGAAAAATAGAAGGGTATTAGGATTAGGTTTTGTGTTAACGGAAAAAAAAACAAAGAGTAAACGGACAAAAAAAGTTGGAAACGGAAAAAAAAAGTTGGAAACGGACAAAAAAAAATCCAATCGGACAAGAAAGAGAGAAAAAAGTGAAAAGGGACAAAAAAAAAGAAATTCCAATGTTAATCAAGAAAAAGAGAAAAAAAATAACCATTGGGTCATAGTAGATCCAGATTATAACAGTTTAGATTTAATATAGGGTGTGTTTGGATTCCAATTTTTTTTCTAAAAACATCACATCAAATGTTTGGACACATGTATGGAGCAATAAATGTGAACGAAAAAAAAACCAATTGCACAGTTTGCATGCAAATTGCGAGACGAATCTTTTGAGCCTAATTACGCCATGATTTTACAATATGATGCTACAGTAAACATTTGCTAATAACAGATTAATTAGGCTTAATAAATTCGTCTCGTAGTTTCCTGGCAGCATCTGTAATTTGTTTTATTATTGGACTACGTTTAATTCCTTCAAATGTGTGTTCATATACTTCAAAATTTTTACACCTAAACAACTAAACACGGCCATAATAGTTATATAACTAATATAAATCTTTTTTTACGGAAGCTTAAAGTAACTATAGGAATCGAAGTAAAAAAAGCTTGAGATGGAAATGACCAAACAAACCACATGCACAAGAAAAAAGGAAAAATAGAAGGGTATTAGGATTAGGTTTTGTGTAAATGGACAAAAAAACAAAGATTGGGTGTGGTGTAAACAGACAAAAAAAAAGTTGGAAACGGACAAAAAAGAAAAAATAGAAACGGACAAGAAAGATAGAAAAAGTGAAAACAGACAAGAAAAATAGAAATTCCAATGTTAATCAAGAAAAAGAGAAAAAAAATAACCATTGAGTCATAGTAGATCCAGATTATAACAGTTTAGATTTAATATAGGGTGTGTTTAGATTCCAAAAAATTTTGGCGAAAAACGTTACATCAAATGTTTGGACACATGTATGGAGCATTATATATGGACGAAAAAAACCAATTGCACAGTTTGCATGTCAATTGCGAGACGAATCTTTTGAGCCTAATTATGCCATGATTTGATAATGTGATGCTATAGTAAACATTTGCTAATGACAGATTAATAAGGCTTAATAAATTCGTCTCGCAGTTTACAGGCGGATTCAGTAATTTGTTTTGTTATTAGTCTACGTTTAGTACTTCAAATGTGTGTCCGTATACTTCAAAATTTTTACACCTAAACAACTAAACACGGCCATAATGGTTATACAACTAATATAAATCTTTTTTTTACGGAAGCTTAAAGTAACTATAGGAATCGGAGTAAAAAAAACTTGAGATGGAAACGATCAAACAAACCACATGCACAAAGTTTATTTCTAATTTAACCAATTGGATTAAGAACTAATGCATTAACTTATTTAAGTAATAAGGGCATGTTTAGATCCGCTGACAAGTTATTTCACTCTGTCACATCGAACGTTTTAACACCTGTATGAAGTATATTATGAAGTATTAAATATAGGCGAAAAAATAACTAATTGCA
Organism: Oryza sativa Japonica Group; assembly: GCF_034140825.1. NCBI lineage: Eukaryota > Viridiplantae > Streptophyta > Magnoliopsida > Poales > Poaceae > Oryza > Oryza sativa. Next base: position 34,146,247 of record NC_089038.1, on the reverse strand, counting down.
CAGATTGCGACTAATTTGCGAGACGAATCTTTTAAGCCTAATTGCTACATGATTTGACAATGTGGTGCTAGAGTAAACATTTGCTAATGACGGATTATTTAGGCTTAATAAATTCGTCTCGCATTTTACAGGCGGATTCTGTAATTTGTTTTGTTATTAGACTACGTTTAATACTTCAAATGTATGTCAGTATATCCGATGTGACATGGCAAAAATTTTCACCCCTGGATCTAAACACAGCCTAAGAAAATTGGACTCCGCGTTTGCTCTCATGGCCTAGAAATTCTCATATTAATCGAAGTCCATATAGAAAAACAATTTACATAGATAATTAAAAAATAATGAATATTGGAAGAGAAGGCTAGAGTTCATACTGGTGTACAATTTATAACTAATTGAAATACGGAATCAGAGAAAAATAATAATAGAGTCCATATAGAAATACAATTTTAAATAGCTTAAATTCGAAATTAAAAAAAGGAATATTGAAAGAAAAAACTCCATATCAGTATACAATTTAGAACTAACTAAACTTTGGAATTAAAAAAAGAAAATATAAGTAGAAGTTTGAGTCTATATTGAAATACAATTTATAACCTTAATTTATAAAAATAAAAAATAAAAAATATTGAAATAAGAGTTTACAATCTATATAAAAATACAATTTAGAAAAAAAAATGAAAATTTGGAATAGAAATAAGGAATATTGGTAGCTAGCCGCGCAGTTTGCGCGGGCCACCATACTAGTTGTTATTGAATACAAATCCAGAATAAGCCTGTATTCACTTCGATTGACTGAATGAATGTTCTTTGTTTCTCAAACAATTGAAATATACTGATTGTCTTGCAAATGTAGCACCAAGAGTATGCGTGAAGATGGAGGATTTGAGGTGATCAAGAAGGCAATCCTAAACCTATCACTTCGCCATGACTTGCATATAAGTGCATATGGTGAAGGAAATGAAAGGAGGTTGACAGGTTTACACGAGACAGCTAGCATTGACAATTTCTCATGGGTATGGTTTCAGCGGCCTTTTTATATCTTTATGTTTTAATTTCTATTTTTAAGCTATACTAACGAAACATTTCATTAAAGGGTGTGGCAAACCGTGGATGCTCTATTCGGGTGGGGCGAGACACCGAGGCGAAGGGAAAAGGTATATGTTCTTCCATGTCCCCTGAAATTGTTGTGTTTGGGATTCAGAAAACACTAACATCCACTGGTATATTAAGCAACCAATTGAGCCCTCCAAAACCAGAGTAACATAGTTTTTATAGCAAATAAGCACATCATGTAGTAACTGCCCCTATTGCTCATTTGTACTTCCGTAATTCAATACTTCGTTGTTACGCTCCAAATATTTCAGGTTTGAGTTGAAAATACAAACATTTTTTTTTCTGAAACTATGAAAGAACACAACATCAGCAAATGCATGTCTTGTAATGTTGTTTTCACAATTCACAAATGTGCAACTTAGTATTTGCATTTTTCAACTCAATCTTATTAACTTGCCCTTACAATGCTAAATCTCCTTGCTGATAGGCTACTTGGAAGACCGTCGCCCGGCATCAAACATGGACCCGTACGTCGTGACAGCGCTATTGGCTGAAACCACAATTCTTTGGGAGCCAACCCTCGAAGCGGAGGTTCTTGCTGCTAAGAAGTTGGCCCTGAAGGTATGAAGAACTTGGACGATGAATCGGGGCAAATAAATCCCAGCAAAATTTGTTTGCTGCCCACCAGTCTTGATCTTGTATTTCTTCTGTCTGGGGATTGGTCTGTACAAATCTGCAGTTTCTAGAAAACCACGCCACCTTCCATTCGCCAGTTAACATTTTGGTTGAACACCACACTTGATCTGGGTCTGTATTTTGAGTCCATTTGTGAGTGACAGAACGGATGATGAAACACATCAGGGACACTTTTAAGTTTCTTCAGTCCTGCGTCCTTCCCTCGAAATAAAAATGTTTCCTTGTTTTTTATCCCGGGCTAAACCTGTAGTTGCGATGAAAACGTCACTATTGGAGACTTGGAGAATATAATTTGACAGTTGACACTCGACCATCATGGACTGGTGTTAGTTCTCAGCTGTGGTCAGGGTTCACCTTTCTGATCGAGTGCCTGACCTGAATCCGTAGCGGAATGACATTTTTCACCAAATTTCGATCAAATTTTGGTTGAATTTTACTGTTTCAAATTTGAATTCTAGAAAACCATTCGAAATTTCACTCATAATCTTCTTTCATCTAGGGGTGCAAGTGGGTCACCCACGAACCCATTTATAGGTCAAAATAAGTGAGTTCGCGGGTTAGTTTAGCCTATAAATAGGTTTTCGCGGGTAGCCACTTGCACCCTTAGTTTCATCCCTCGTCAAAACATCTAAATTTTGCGGTTTTTGGTTGGTTTTCGTCGAAAACTTAAACCCTGGCTGTGTCATCTCTGCAGCTAGCTAACAGCAATGCATGAACAGAGCAATGGCAACACATACAGAAGAAGCAGCAGCAGAACATCGATCGATCTCTTGCGAAGAAGGGTACATGTAATTTCATGACGAAATTAACAGTCCAAGAGAGTACTTAGTACTAGTAGTACTCCTACTAACTAAGCTAGACAAGAAGATTATACACGGACAAACAGAGAAGCTGACAGCCTATGGTTTCTTTGGGTGCTTGCGTTTGGGTGGAGACGGAGAGTGCATCGCCACCCCGCTGTAATCAGCGCTGTCGATCAGCCCTTCTCTTGCGCCCTCATCATCATCCACCCAACCTGCCTTCGTCTCTGCAGTCTCCTTCGTCGTCGCCTCCATAGCCACTACCTGGACATGGACACACCATGAGCTTGACAATTATTTCTTGTTTTTCATCTGCATTTCTAGCTGAAGATGGTAGTGCACAATGTGCTATTCACTGACATTAAAAAAAGATTATGCAGCAGAGGCAGGCACAAGAAAACACATAAAAATTCAGTTTTGCATTTTATGAACATATGAATAATGAACTCACCTCATGTTGCTCCTTGTGCTTGCCTTCATGCCGGTATTGGTGTCCTGACAAGCCTTCTCCTATCAGTTCTCTGCCTCTGCGACCAAGAACTCGAGCCACTTGATCTTGCTGCCTGCTCAGTGAAGAAGCAGCAGCAGAAGAGACATCTGCAAGATTTGCTAGGACGAGTACTCCTGAGACAAACACTAAGCAGAGTAGCTTCTGATCAATAACCATGGTTGTGCTGATGACTGGTGACAACTAACTACTGGAAATGGAGATGGAGAGAAGATGAACTGATGAAGCGAATGCTCCCTCTACATGTCTCCTCGAGGTTTATATATAAATTGGCGAAGGTTGCAGCGACAGAAATGGGCCATGGTGTCTGCACTCTAACATATTTGCAAACCAGGCCCCATCCTGAATAATACTACTTGCAAGGAGGTTAGTTCACAAAAGGCTAAGCTAGCCATTAGCATGATTGAGATCCATACTCCATTATGCAAAACATGCCGAGACATAGGGCACTATTGCCATAATCATGTGTAGTTTGTGGACCATAAACGTCACATGCATGTGAGTGAGCAGATGTTTGGAGTGTACAGTAGTTGTGCTTATTAGGTAGGGGCAGAGGGGACAGCAACATTTGGCTACTTGCTGTAGGCTTCTTTGTTACTAATTTTTTGCTCATTAGATCCCTGCTAAATCTGACAAAGGTGAAGGTCATGAGGACCCAACACCCAAGAAAACACCCAAAATTCTGACTATTGACCAATGCTGTCTGCTCTAACAGCATGATCTGATGACCCATGCTAGCTAGCTGCTCAAACTTTTCTTCTCATCACGGCATCACGCATGGTGATGGTGTCTGAATGTTGGCTTATCTCCTCCATCCTAGCTGCATGGACAGCATGGTGTCGTCAGATAGTAGGAGCTTGATTTGATGTTGTCTGTCAGTGAGTGTTGCAGTGCTAATTTTGTTAGTAATCGTAGACTTCTAGCATTGATAGAGATGAGCATATACAGGCTGATCCTTGATGATGGCAGTTTATTACATATGATCCATGAACATGTAACTAGTGCTATATGAGACAACAAGTTAGTATATATGCATCACAAGAAATGGTCCTGAGAGGCTGAAATCTGAGCTAACATGAAGCAGGGCAGGTGAGTGATGGCCCATGGCTACAAGGATTTGGTGCGTGCCTAAATGCAGAGAGAAGGCAATTCCAAAATGGTGTATCTTTCGATGGACACATATGTAGGCTGGAGGAATGCAAGGTTGGCAGCATGTATTGGCATGTCATTAGCTTTGTATTATAAAGCTGATGCATCTCATTAATGCCTGGATTATACTGATTAGAGTATGGCATGAGGTATGCAGTATGGGGGGCTCGAGACAGGGAGGTCAAGCTCAGGTAGGGCTTCTTTTATCAGACCCCAGCCTTGTCTCTTTGCTGGTCACGGAGCTGGCCATCTCTCTGGATTATGTGTATTTATGTATGGACATGTCAACTAAAATAGTCGTCAGCAGCCAACAGCGTTACTGTTGATTGTCCGTTTGGTCATCACTAATCCATTTCCTGGCTGCTTCCCTTGTGCTTTAGAATAGAGTATTAAGCGAGAAACTAAACTAAACTAAGAAATCGAACGAATTGTTTGGTGTTGATTGACGCCAGTGTTGATTGATTCGCAACGGCCTCGCGCATGTAAGTAGGACGAGGGGGGTTTACTCGAACGGTAGTCGCATAGTACATGGAGAGTTGTTCGGTGTGAGACGAGCACGTACGCACGCTGTCATGGGTGGATGGGAGCACGCACGGTTGCCGTTGCAGTTGCAGGCGTGCAGCGGGAATTTTTTTTATTTTTAATTTTTTTTATTAAAAGTTTTACAAAAATAATTTTCTATTTTGAAAATTGACGGAAGTAGTCGCCTACCGCCCTTTGGGAAGGCGATTTTTAAAAATCGCCCTCCCAGAGGGCGGCGAAAATGACGTGGCAGACGGCCGTTCGCTCTCGGGCGACGGCCGTCAACGAAATTTGCAGGCGGCCCCCTTGCCGCCCTCCGCGAGGGCGATTTTGTACTGTGCGGGGGGCCGCCTGCAAATGGGCGGCGAGGGGGGGCATGGAATTTTGCAGGCGGCCCCCTTGCCGCCCTCGGCGAGGGCGATTTTGTACTGTGCGGGGGGCCGCCTGCAAATGGGCGGCGAGGGGGCATGGAATTTTGCAGGCGGCCCCCTTGCCGCCCTCCGCAAGGGCGATTTTGTACTGTGCTCTATATTTTTTATAAATATCAATAGTTATCAAATCTTTTTATATTGAAAACTATACAAGATTAAAATCTCCAAGACTGGTAAAATACAATTTTATTATTTTTTAGGGCATATTTGGATTGTTACCGTACAAATATTTTGTTACCGTACAAATATTTTATTAATTTTTAGGGCATATTTGGATTGTTAGTGCCAAATTTTTCTTCACGACCAAATATTTGGTAAGGTAAAATTGCATTTGATCATATTTGGTTTGCTGCCAAAATGTAAAATTGTAGTGAAGAATGTTCTACATAATCTCAAATCTAGATTACGTATTACCAATGAATAGGCTTCCATTTTCGTGTGTTGTGTGCTAGTGGGAAAGAAGATATGAAGAGGTTGCCTTCAGATTGTCAATTATATAGCGTCGTTTTCACTGCAATATATGTGAACTCAATGAGATACATTATTCATTAGATGTGACAAGACGATCACGCGTGGGCGTGATTCACTTTATGTAAACAGGCAGCGCCGAAAGTTGATAGTGATAACTCGAGCTGCCGCTTTTCATGTGTGCTGTTGTGGACTGTGCGCGCTACTGGATCTGACACTACCGTGCAGCGCCGAAAGTGTGTTGTCGTGAGCATAAGTTGTTCTAGCACCATATGAATGAAAAGAACTATGTAGACGAGACAAACACAAGTAGTACTGCAGTAGTAATAGCAAAAGTAGTACTGCTTTACAAGTTTGTAAGCCAAAAGAAACGGTCACATAAGGACTGAAGAGGTAGAACACTACTGACGAGGCCTCTTACCCCTGTCCCTCCTACCCTGCGCCCTAATGTGCCCGTGGGAGTACGTGAGTCGGTCCGGGGGTACGGCACGGCCAACCCGTCCTGCCTGTACAGGTGTGACCTCTGGCTGCTCCTGAGTGTGTGCCTCTGGAGCTCCTCCAAGCTGAGAGGAGCCTAGTACGTCGTGGTGGTCTGCACCGTGCAAGTCGTCGTCGTAGAACTGGCTAGTAGGACCAGTCCTACCGGCGTGAGACGAAGAGGCCCCAGTACCGAAGATCCCGGCTGAAAATCCTGCTGGACAAGGACCATCAGTTTCGTACAGGTATTTAACAGTATTAATAAAAAGTAAAGTACCGTGTGGGCGAGGGATCGACGCTCCGTGAGAGGAAGAGGTGGCGAACGCGCCCGAAGAGGTGGCGAACGCCCCTGCGGAGCTCGTGGAAGCGCCGGTCGTGCCTGCGAACGTGCTCGAAGGCAGACGAGGTCCTGCGATGAGGAAACGTGCAGTTAAAACATGGTGACATAATCGTGCAAAAGCTGAAACAAAAATGAACTAATATCTGGGCTGAACTGTACCGTGCGAAACCGGTGCTGTAGGTCGCACTGATCCGAAGCTAGGGCGCTCGAAGGCAAACGAGGTCCTGCGAGGATGGATCATCAAGTTACGACGGGGTGATGTTTTCGTACAAAAACAGAAACAAAACTTAAGAAACCTCTGGGCTGAGCAGTACCGTGCGAAATAGGTGCCGTAGGTCGAGGTCCTGCTCCGACGGTAGGCGCGCGAGGCCGTGGTTGTACCGGACCAACTGGAGGTACGACGTCCACGGCGCTGCGACAGGAGAAGACGCGCATGACCGCGCGCATCTTCTCCTGCATCCGGTCGAAGGTCACCCTCTGCTCAACGTCAGTCAAGTGCAAACCTCTGTTCAACCTCACTTGGACTGCGGTGATATCGGCACTGATATCCCGTGCGGCATCAGCCTATGCAAGATGGAAATAACAAATTCAGTAGTTGTCCTATATTATGCAAGATAAATGAAATAATTGTAAGAAGTAATACAAATTGGATGTACCGCCACGAAGTAGTCTCGGTCACGGTGCGTGGGATACGCGTCCGTGACAGCGGCAACGTGCGGCTCTGGGGCGTCTGGAGTGAAGGTCACACGCGCACGAGTGCGAGGAAGGTACCAACGAAGGTAGTCACGGTAGTTCTCCTCCGTGTGTGGGAAGAGCTCGTTGATCACCTCCTCTGTAGCTAACACCCAGTCGTCAACGTACTGCTGTACACGTGGAGCCCAAAGTGCGCCTGCTAGCTGTCCCCGTCGAGTCAACCTGTGAAGAGAGGTAAATTATATGGCTCGATGAAGTAATTATCATAAAAATTTAGAAATGAACAATCCGAACTCACGAGTGGTCGGCAGGGAGGACGGTCGGCTGCACGTTGCCCGGAAACACCTGCCTAAGTCCGAACTGTCTCATCACACGCTGCGGGCAGTGAGGCTCAACGAAAATGTCGAACACCATCGGCAGGATGGTGAGCCAGTAAGCCTGGTCGCATGTGCACAAGGACGAAAGTCCTAGCGGTGCTCTCGCAGCGACGGCCTCTTCTGTGTACGGCTCCCAGATGACGTCGCTCGGCTGGAGACGGTCAAACTCGAACACGAAGTCCGGGTAACCACGTCTCACCTGGACGTGAGCGTAACGACGCTGCAATAAACATGATCGGAATTAGACATGTTATGTGAAGAAAAAAAAAAGACGACTGATAAACTTATAACGCAGCGAAGTTGCACTAACCCCACGTCGACACCAGTAAGTCCCCATCGTGGGACCGTCCTCTGGCCACTGCGCGCTGCGACCAACCCCATAGGGTGCGCTGTCCACCACTGGTCGACCTATGGCAAACCTCTCGGCTGCCCAAAGCTGAAGCAACATAGGGCAGCCAGCGATGATCGCTCCCGCGTCAGTCTTCGTGCACGCCTCACAGAGGGCACGGTACGTGGCTGCTAGCACGGCAGAACCCCAGCTCCACTGCGGCACGTCCTGTGGCTGAGCATCCGCGATGGACCGTGCGTAGTGGACCAGCCGGAAGTCCACAGCGTGCCCGTGGGTGCTAGTGAACATCACCCACCCGAACAACCACAACAGGTACGCCTCAAGGGAGCGTCGGACCGAGTAATCATCAGCGTCAGGGTGTAGAAGGTCCGCCTACAATTAAGAATGAAATGTTAGTACAAAACACTCATTCGGTCGCAAATAAGCACGTATGATAATAACAACTTATTTACTTACAGTGAACTGGAGCAACCAAGCCTTGCTAGGCCCGACTGTAGAGTACGGAGGAAGGGTGGTGGTCGGTCCTAGGTGTGGAAGGCGCATCACCTGCTCGAAGCGCGCAGTGATATCCTCCTTCCACCCAAAAACACCGTCCACGGGACCAACTGCTGCTCCCGCCAGCGGTAGCCCGAGCAGGTACGACACGTCCTGCAGTGTCGGAGCCATCTCCCCACAGGGAAGGTGGAACGTGTGCGTCTCAGGTCTCCAGCGGTCTACAAGAGCGGCAAGGAGTGACCGATCTGCATCCCACCGCTTCGCTGGGTCACGGTCGTCCGCCGCCGCCTCAACAAGCCTACAAAGTGGTAGAAGGCCTGCCGCACGCAACCTGTATAGAGCAAACTTCAAACATAAGTACAACACAAAGCAAAGTTGAGTTGAAATGTGAACATACGCGTACCAAGGAACGTGACGGGGGTCGACACGCAACCACTCGCGCGACGTGCGTGGACGGAAGGTGCCGAGCTGTGCACCCTCGACTGCTGACAGGAACGAGCGGTGGTTCCTGTCAATCCCACGGTTCAACAGCGCCGGTGTGTCGTACGCCATACCTGCATCAAATAGGTTGATCAGAAACATATAAATAATTAGTTCAACATAAGTAATAAATGTTGAACTAAGCGAATTACTAACACATATTAAACAAGAGTACAAACAAACAAAAGTGTTTACTCCGAACACTCATCACGATAACATTATGATACAACACCGAATAATTCGCAATACTACTAGTACAACAATAGTCGGAGGTACTCATTACAACAACATTGAATTGAAATTACACGATAGAAGTATTTAGTCCGAACACTCATTACATCACAACAGCATTTTATTTCCTAAATCGAAAGCATTGTTACACCATGGAATCGCCTGCTGCGCGACGACGCCTTGGCCTTGCGCGTCTGCTTGTTGTTCCTTCACCAGGTGGTCGCCTACCATCACTTGCCTGTCCAGATGGACTAGCATCTGCGCCGCTTGGAACTTCTGCATTCTTCGGGCATTTCTTGTAAGTATGGCCGCGCAGATCACACTTGCTGCAGCGTAAAGTCCTCCCACCTGCTTCTGACTCATCCATATCATTTCTGATGCGTCTAGTTTGGCGTCGACCCTTTTTCACCCTTAACTTAGATGGATCTGGAATATAAAAAACTTGGGCACTCAGCGTTGTGTAAGATCCTGAGATCCCGAACCCATATATCTCCTCACTCCATGTATGAAAGATTGCTTCTTTCCTGAAATAATTTGAGACGTACACATTGGGAGATATGCCACAATCACCGGCAGCAGCAAGAACGTGTGAGCAAGGAAGGTGATGAAGCTTCGGCTTCATACAACTGCAGGTACATCCACCATCCGCCTTCAAGACACATTCCTGCACGGCTTGCTTGCGATAGATACCACGCCTGCTCCTATCAACACACATTATTTCATACCGATGCACTTGTGTGCCTTGAGCAACAACTCGATGTCTCCGTGCCTTTTTGATTTTATCTTCCATGTACTTTGTCACTACGTTGCCAAACACTATGTTGTCATCGGCCATGGACGGACCAATTTTCTTGTATCGATCCCTAAAGTACGCTTGCGTGCCGTGAAGGATGAATTCAACAATAGCAACCAATGGAAGTACCCGAACTCCTCGCATTACCCAGTTGTACACCTCTGCCAAATTGGTTGTCATTATGTCATACCGAGATCCATCGGTGTCGAACAATAGAGACCACTTCTCCTTAGGCTCATTCTCAATCCACTGAGTGAAATTTTTGATGGACGACCCTGACCTCCTTCTCATTGTTGGTGGGTCATCATGTAATGCACCAAGAGGTATGGGAGGCTCGTCACCTTCAACTAGTGGACTGCGAGATTGCTCATCTGTTTGCTTCGTTGTCAACTCATCCAACTTGTCCCACAACTCATTAAATTTCTTCTCTTGGTTCTGTGCACAGAGCCTCTTAAAGAGCTCCATAAGATGCTTGTTCTTGAATTGCTTGTAGAAATTTGCACCCATGTGACGCATGCACCACCGACTCCGAACATCAGGCCACTTAGCTGGAAGTCCCTTCTCATCCCAACCGTTCTGCAAGTAGTCAATAGCCCGCAACATACCTGCATGACGATCATGTATAAGGCAAACGTTGGGCCTCATACGCACCACTGCAATGTGCACTCTCTCTAGGAACCAGTACCAGCTTTCAGTGTTCTCACTCTCTACAAATGCAAAAGCCATAGGTAGAACCTGGTTGTTCCCATCACACCCAATTGCTGTCAATATCTGACCTCGGTATTTACCTGTCATAAAAGTTCCATCTATGCATAGAACAGGTCGACAATGCACAAAAGCATTGATGCAAGCACCCAATGAGAAAAAGGCTCTTTGCAGCACACTCTTTGTTCGATCATCAACCGATGTAAATGTATGTAGGTCATAGTACGTATTATTATTCCTCTGGGCAATGGTGGCTAACAAACGAGGCAAATTATCATAAGAAGCTTCAAATGTGCCATACCTCATCTCAATGATCTTTTGTTTGGCTCTCCAGGCCTTTGCATAGCTTATGGTGTACTTGAATTTGTTCTCGATGTGCCTAATAATTGATTTTGGTTCAAAGCCAATGTTACCAACAACACTGCTGTACATCTCACTTGCCACAAAAGCTGAAGTGATGTTTCGGTGATACTTCTCCACCCCTTGTAAGTAGCACTTGTGCTCGGTCACAATGCTAACTTTCCAATAATCATTCCATTTACCCTTATATGCATGGACACGCCACGGACAATCTTCCTTCATGCACCTCACTTCATACACATAATTTGTTGACTTGACCACCCTAAACTCTCTCTGCAAGGAAACTGCCCAATGCTTCACCGCCTCCTTCATCTCATCCTTATGAGCATATCTTGCACCCTCAATTACCTCGTTCTCCTTATACTCCCAGGGTACATGATCACCCTCTGATATAACAAGTCCAGAGAAGTCCTCATTTGCCCAATCAGTGGCCATTACATCACCTTCCTCATCGGATGATGCGTCGTCGTCCACTTCCTCATTATCCGAATTTTCCCTCTCCATTTCATCAACAATTATACCGACTCTCTCCCCCTCATCCGCCATGCCCATAGCCTGCTCCTCCCTTGGTTGATTTTCCTCATTTTGCATCGATGGTCCAACAACATCCCCTGCATTGATAGGACCCTCTACATCTTCGGTTTGCATTGAAACATTTATATCTTTCTCTTGTACCGACACAAATATAACGAGGGGTCATGACCGTTCAAAAGCCATTTCCACATACCGTCTCCAAGCATCAGTGCTGTCCATCGGCATTAGTTCCCAAAAATAACCTTCTGTTGCACGACTCACTACAACTGACACTGACATTGTGTAGACTTCTTGGTCTATTCTAAATCCTCTCAACAACCAACTATAAATTGACTGAAATGTTCTCTCCGCAGGCCTATCGATGCCCTTAGATGTCATTACAAAATCTAACAGATCAACACCATCTGGACCAAATCTAATATTTCCTTCACCGTGAACTATCTGAAATGTGACCTTACTTGACATTGTGCCTGATGAAAACAATAACTGCGTTAACCTCGCATTTCTGTACTACGCCCTAAGTTACATTCTCTACAATATTGTTCTCTAAATTTCTAAAATTACGTTACATTCTCCAGATCAAACTAAACTACATCTTACAATTAACACTACTGTCTATGTCTCAATTCATACTATTATATTCTATGCTCTGGATCTACACATATGTGCTGTGTGCTACAGATGTGCTAAAATATATGGAACTAAAACTAAAACGCAACATATATACTCAAACATAACATATTAGTACAAATGCACAAAAGATGTATGGGAGCATACCTGTGATGAATTGAGCGAACCAGCAGGGCTTCGCCGCTCCCCTTCTGCTGCCCTCCCCTCTCTCTCTTTTGTTTTTTTTGGATTTTTAGTGAATATAATGAAATTTCACAGAGGAGGGACTGGGCTTTATAGGGGGAGAGGCAAAAATCGCCCTCCTCCAGGGCGGCAAGGGGGCCGCCTGCAAAATTCCATGCCCCCTCGCCGCCCATTTGCAGGCAGCCCCCCCCACAGTACAAAATCGCCCTAGCGGAGGGCGGCAAGGGGGCCGCCTGCAAAATTCCATGCCCCCCTCGCCGCCCATTTGCAGGCGGCCCCCCCACAGTACAAAATCGCCCTAGCTGAGGGCGGCAAGGGGGCCGCCTGCAAAATTCCATGCCCCCCCTCGCCGCCAATTTGCAGGCGGCCCCCCGCACAGTATAAAATCGCCCTAGCGGAGGGCGGCAAGGGGGCCGCCTGCAAATTTCGTTGACGGCCGTCGCCCGAGAGCGAACGGCCGTCTGCCACGTCATTTTCGCCGCCCTCTGAGAGGGCGATTTTTAAAAATCGCCCTCCCAGAGGGCGGTAGGCGACTCCTTCCGTCAATTTTCAAAATGGAAAATTATTTTTGTAAAACTTTTAATAAAAAAAATTATAAATAAAAAAAATTCCGTGCAGCGGCATGGGAGATTTGATTAGTGGGAATCCTTGGGCCGATTCCACGTACGTTTCCACTCCCAGCCTTGCCCATCTATGGTGGGCTTTGGGGCTTTGCACCGAGCCGTTTGGTGGTGGATCATCGGCGGGGCGCAGCGCGCGGGTGGGTGGGCGGATTCGCGTGCCGCGCCAAAGCGTTTGACGTCTCGTTTCTGCACAACCCACACGCGAGTCCAGGACGGACGGCCCAGCGGCTCGCGCCCAGGACGGACGCACGCGGTTCCACCAGCGACGTGCTTCCTGCCGTATGGGCTTCATGCGCTGCACCCGGCCCCTCTGTTTCTCGCATGCACAGCACAGTGCAGCGTCGTCGTTGTAAATGCAAAGTCCTGTTCGGCACGGCTGCTCAAGCTTCATTTTTCTTATAGTTGTAACCTTTTCATCTAAAATAAAAGTAAAACTGGTTAGAGAGCTCTCACGAAATAAATGAGAGAGGTGGAGCTGGATTCATACTACTCTATAGATCTACTTCAACCCTAACTTATAGATCTACTCCAACCCCAAACTTCTAAAATTAAATTTAAGGGATAGAGCTTTACCAAATATGTCCGTACTAAAGGAGAACCCAGCTCGTAGGGGGTCACAGGTGAAAGGACTGGATTCCAGCCAAGCGTACACATAACTGTATGTATTCTAGGGGATTGTCCAAGCTTTTATAAACTGGATTTTCTTCGTTTATGAATGAACAGATGATCTCTGATGGCCCGGGAAAAGAAAATGCAAGGCTAACGAGAAAAGATATCCGATGGACTGAACAAATGCAAGGCCTGGCCGGCTTCGTCTCTGTGGTCAACGGACAAACAGTGCGTGAAAAAGCAGCTAGTGTCCAGAGCGCAGCTGAGCGGCTGACACGAAACAGTTATCCGAATGCGGGCCTACACAGTCACAGATCGCGTCAATTCAAGGCTTCCAGTTCCAGCCCATGAAGGGTGTACACACATCTCGTAAAAAGGAAAAATATAGTAAAATGAAGAGTTGAAATGGCTGCAGTCCTACACTCCTACTAGCATGAAAGTTGAATTTTGTTCCTCGAGATAATATTCTCTTATTTTATGCACGGTGTTTAAAAATTTATAAAAAAATAAAAAAAAATACTATGATAGATCAATACTCCCTCCATTCTATAATATAAGACACAACTATTTTTTTTTATGTTCCATAATATAATACATACATGCATACATACAATTAATTAGGACATATTCTTCATTAAATTATTGTTTTTTTTAAATCCTTCACCCTCAAGATCTCAAATTTATTGGATACATGCATTATATTTATTAGGTTGATTCAAACTAGGAGATGATAATAATTGTTTCTTGATCTTTGGGTTAAGGGTGGTTGTGCCTTATATTTTGGAACGGATGGAGTATATGATATATCTTTGTATGCAAATATGCAAGATGAAATTCGATTTATACGATTTGAAACAAAAACGATCATGAATTACAGTTTCATTCATAGTTAAATTTATTATTTTTGTTTTTTTATGAGTCAAATTTAAATATGCAGGTTTGATAAATGATATACTCCCTCCATCTATTTTTGATAGTCATATTTCTAAATCTGAAAAATTTATTTTTGATAGGCATATTTCAATCCAACAGCCTATTCTCTTAATGACTTTCTTGGATTTAACGCATGACTCTCTATTCTTCCACACATGATTGGTTACATGGGCATTGAGAAATGTAAATATTAATGAATCGTTTGTTTACGAGGAATGACTAGTAACATGTTTAAATGGATGATAAGTAAAATTACTTATTATTGGTATGTGTTGTCGATTACATATTGATCGATCTTACTAAATTATTTTAAATTTTTTAATGATTTTTGAGTGACATGTAAAATAAGAGAATATTCTCTTAAAGGATGAATGGAGTTTCCCCTACTAGTATGTGTCACCCCCAAACACTTTCAGTTAGCAAGCTGTCATTCACTGATACTCCACTATATCAGAAAATTTTGGTGGAAAACCACTTGGCCCTGCCGCTACCGCCGCTGCTTCTACCGTTACGTGAATGCCGGGCTACACGAGTCGGTGTTTTTTGGCCCCATATTATCTGATACCCAGCACGCCTGCGCCGACAGGCGATCGGCAGCTGCGCGTCGCGCGCATGGTCGGTGGGACGGTGAGCGCCAGCCAAGTGCCCAAGAAGCCTGCAGGGTCCGCAGCTTCTGCACTTGTCTCCATCTCACTCACCCACAGTACGATGATGCTGATGCACAGCACAACGACTTGCTACCAATGCTTAAAGCTTTGAAATGCCTCTGCGTGACATGCTATATGCGCCTTTATTTTTTCCTTTTTCACAGATGGATCTCATCTATCCGGTTAGTGGCGCTGCATCATGCAATGCATGCGACCGTGTGCTGTGTTGTTTGCTTCCATCCGTTCCCTTAGCCAACCTCTGCACGATACGTGGTGGACGACGACTCCACTACCCCTGCATTGCAGCAGCAGTGTACTAGTGTGTGTCTCCACGAACTCACTGGATCGACGGAACAGAGAGAGTATCCATGCATTGTACTACTAGGATTATTTAGCTAGGTCCACTCTAATCGACAACTGCTCGATCGGTTGGCTTGTGCTGCTGTGCAACGCATGGCTGCCTTGCCCATTTGTTGTAAGCGATTACTCTGTCTCAAGATAAGTTAATTTTTAGCTCTTTCTATTGATCTCAAACTAAAATTGGTTTTTAAGTAATCATTGCATCAAAAATTTATGAAAGTAGAAGATAAATATATTGAAAGTAGATAAAGTGGAAATAATTGTATTGGGATTTGATAAAGTGGAAGTATCTAACTTTTTAAATTTTACACACATGTGTGGATGGATGAAAAATAAAATTATTTTGAAACGGGGGGAGTAGTAAAATTCTTCCCTTATCTATACTATTATAAAAATTGAAGATGTTTTTGCTGGTACTTTGGTAGGTCATTCGTGTTTGAGTCGGTTTTTAAGTTTATTCGTTTTTGGAAATACGGATCTGTGTTTGAGTCGATTTTTATGTTCGTTCGCTTTTAAAAATACAATAGATGTTTTATAAGAAATCTCTTTAAAAAAAACTCGCATGCTAACTCGGGACACTTTTAAAAATATAAAAGGAGTCGTATAAAAATTATTTTAAAAAAACTTGCATGCTAAATTGAGATAAGAGTTGGACTCCTAATTATAACTTATGATTTTCAAAAAAAATATCCAAGCAAATTCCCACAAGGATTTTCACCCTAACTAAACCGTATAACAGTGATAATAAAACTAAAATAGCCTTCATCCGTCGTAATGCATGGCATTTTTTCTAGTCACCTAAAAACGAAATTGAAACGGTTCGGTTTTTGCAGAAATAGAGGGGAGAAAACGTTGTACCAAATGAATTAAGCCTATGTTTCACAGCCAGGCAGTTGGGTCGTCTCTGCAACAGTGACATTAGGCCCCTCGATTCTAGGCCCATGTAGATTCAATTAAGCAGGCCGGCCTATAAAAAACCCGAGCTTTAGATATTCATTTTCTAACTGATGATCACATTTACTCACAGATTCACAGTTCACCATTAAAAAGATGGGATTGATGATTACAGTTCTGTCTTCTGCCATCATATATAGAGATAAAGGCGTGGTTTCTTTTTATCGCTCTAAGGTGTACTCTTTACGTACTTTCCGTCCCTTAATTAATTTGCTTATATATTCAGCATTTAGAAGATCATAACAAGGACAAGACGACAACCAAAAAGAAGACACGCAAAATGTGCAAATTAAAGATGATCATAATAAATGTACGAGATATGATATAAAGATGCATTTAACCAAAAGAGATTTACTGGCCCCAAATCAATCGAAATGATCAGCACGTACTAGGTACCACTGTGGTACGGTATAATGTGGCAGCTGACACACAAAACGGCGGCAGAATTGTCATACTACTTGGTGATCATATCTAATAATCCTAGCTTTGTCTATGTATGGGTCCTCAAGGTTCTTGAAAGGGATAACACATTGTGGTCATAGTCATCTTTGATTAGCAGGTACCTAATATCATACCTTAGCACATGCACGAGTACCTAGCATATAAGGGTAATATACAAAGTATAATACATAGACTCTCCACATATTCATAAGAATATAAATGAAAGCTAAAACAATCGAGTGGCATGACTAACTAGCTCAACCCGTTTGATTTAGGGTTTATTTGATACAGTTTCAGCTTCAGCTCTATTTATCTATCTTAGAGTTGAAGCCCAACCAAATAAGAGTGGAGCTGGTTAGAGTACTCTCACAAAATGAATTAGAGATGTGGTTGAGTTTAGACAGTTTCACAACTTCACTTCAAATTTAACTTATGAAATTAAATTTAGGTGTTAGTCCTACCAAATAGGCTTAGATCGTCGAACGTGTTATTGCTACATATTATAGAGGTAAATCAAATATTTTGAAAATCATCCTTTCAAAAAAAATATTGAAACTCAAATTTGACAAATAAATTAAAATAAATATTATATATAAAGAATACAATAGAAGAAAGTTTTTTAGAAAATGTATTTTTCAAAATTTAGAGTAAATAATATATTTAAAAAATCTAACGAATAACCCCAAAAGATCACAAGACACCATGGAATCCCGTAGATCTTCTGGATTAGCTGAACACTGCATGCATGTTGTTGCTAACGCTATCTTAACAGTGCAGCACTGCAGCACACAGTAAGTGGTTTGGTTGGTCAAAAACGTACTAGAGCCACATTTACAAAGCAAAATGCCACGAGTACTACCGCTTGCTCCACCTTGATGTTGGATTAGACCACAGGGCTGACCTAGCTAAAATCAATTCCACTGACATGGACAACTAGGCACTAGCTAAAGAAAACCCTACATATTCATACACACGTACAGTACATGTATAGTAGTACCACTGTACATATGTGTACCAGGTAACAGGAAATCCTTGTACATATACAGCAAACAGTAGGCATTGCATATTGCATCTTTTGCCAGTAAAATAGCCTGCAAATAATGTACTAGCTAGTACCAACTGAATGAACTGATAAGTTCAACCCAACGCTACATACTTACTCCCTCCGTCAAAAAAAAAAACTAAACATAAGAGGAGATGTGATATTTTCTAGTATAATAAATCTGAATAAAGGGCTATGATTCATTATCATAGAAGATGTCACATCCTTACCTATCTAGGTTGTGTTTTTTTTACGGAGGGAGTATGTCCGGTGTTTTTCCAATAAAAAAATATATATGTCCAACTTAGAGCAGATGAAAAAACCATCAATAAGTAAAAATTCGTGAAAATCGGATCTAAAAATTCTCTAATATGAAAAGGTTCTAGAGATATGTATAGACATAAGATACATTCCCACCAAACCTAAAATCCAAACTTAACTTTATTTGAGAGAGAGAGAGAGAGAGAGAGAGAGATAAATTTCGATGAATACTGTCCTTTTACTATCCATCTTGTATGGCACAGCTGTTCTCATCTTGTATGGCACGTTCTGGATCGATCGATGGGAGAATGAGACAGGGACCGATGGATCATGGTCGTCTCATGGATGGTTGCTGTTGGTTTCGTTCACCTACAAAAGCCTGCAGAAACGACCCAGAGGAGGAGGAAACGGGGAAGGTTTCTCTGTTTTTTTTCTCTAGCAAAACAAGCTGCTTGCTAGCTACTCCTCTCTGCTTGCTGTCGCACTCACACCGTGCAATCTTTCATCAGCTCATCAGCTGCACAGCCCATCTCTCGCTGACCCGTTTTTGTCCCCTGTTTTAATATACACACATCTCCCTTTTTTTTAGCTTGTGCTTGCTATATTGTCCAGGTGTGATAGTACTTGTGTCTACTACATGTAGGAGCATATGCATGCAAGAATTTGTGTGTGTGTTTCTCTCTATCTCTGCTGGATTGGATACAAGAAGTAACAGGCTTGTACCAGAAGCAAAATAACCGGCCGGGATGGCCATAAACCCTTGTCTGTGGCATTACCTCTCTCTCTATTTATGAACCATGATGCTTGTATATTTATTGGCATCTAAAAGTGGTGAGAAGTGCCCATGGGGCATGTGGCATTGTGGCAACCATCGGCAGGGCCTTTTGAAAGCTTGTTTTGACCATGCACCGGCGATATAGTTTTAGCCACAGGAGTCATTACGACCCAGCCTTTACTACTACTACTACATCGATCGATACGAAAAGAGAAAATTCCCTATATACCCTTGAAAATTTACTCAATCCCTTCAATACCCCTGAATTTGACATTATCCCTTATATACCCCTGAGTTTTCATTTTGATCTCCTCTATACCCATCTCCGTTAGTTGACCATTAGTTGACCGTTAAATATTTTAAAATGACTATATTACCCATCCTATACATATGTGTGGTACCTACCCAATAAATTTTCATATGAAAAATAAACTTATACAAAATACAAGCAATATAATCATTTAATGCCCAACTTAAAAAATAAAACTTATTATTTTTTATTTTTTAAAAATTATGATTAAATCCATACATTAGTTTCACCAGAAAATTAAGAGCAAAAACTAAATGTTATTTAGGTTTAAATTTTTGGGAAGATATACGAAATTCATCAAATTTGATCTGAAATTTATTTAAAAATTTTAAATTTGTTTTCTAATTTGTGATAAACTAATTATATCCCCTTTGTTTTTTCACAACGAATCTTTTTTCACTAAATATTTGTTGAAAAGTAATTTTCAAATCTTATGCAGAACTTTTTTTTACAATAAATCTTTTTTTATTTTAATGAAATAATGTTTTATTTTCAAAAATTCATCACAAATATTTAGTAATTTATTCCTTATTGGTTTTCACAAATCAAATAATTTACACATAAAACATTTCTAGCTTTTAACAATATAACAAGGACAATAAAGTAATTTCTACAATAACTAACGGTCAAACTAATGGTCAACTAACGGAATGGGTATGTAAGGGATCCAAATAAAAACTCAGGGGTATATAAGAGATCAAACAAATTTCAGGGGCGTAGAAGGGATTGGGTGAAATTACATGGGCATATAGGGAATTGGCCCATAAGAAAATGAACAGATAAGCACAAGTATTTTAGTTACCATTGTTCATAGACATATTCAATGGAATAGTTGTCTGATATTAAGTCCCCTTTGAATATCAGAAATAAAAAAAACAAAACAAATAGGAAAAACACATGGTTATAATAGGATTGCAAAACACGGAAAAAACACAGGAATAACCGCTTGATTGGACCATAGAAAAAACAAAGGAATCGGGAGATAGACTGAAGGAAATTTTCCAAGAGCTTTGAGCTCTTGCTAAGTTTCCTCCAAAATCTCTATAGGATTATCCATTCCATAGGAATTTCAAAGGACTATATATGATTCAATCCTTTGATTCAAAGGCATTTATAGAAATTTTTCCTATAGGATTGAAATCCTCCAAAATTCTTATGTTTTTCCTCCAAATCAAAGGAGCACTTAGGAGGAGAAAACTTGCTGTTAGATCCTATCCTTTTCTGATTCTGAATTTTTGTTTCCGCAGTCTCCCTAGCTAATCGATATGTTTCATGTAAAAATATATATATATACAAATTTTCATCTATTTTTTTTGTAAAACAACTTTTCAACTTCTTATTCCTCCCGTATCAAAATATAGCAATATAGAATTAGATTAGATATATCCCTCGTACACCCTGCTCTGAATGATAGTGTTGATATACGGCGTAAATCCGGATGATTGATGCTAGGGTATGTCTATTTTAGGATGAAGGAAGTAATAATTAATTCATTTGTTTATACACTTAAATAGCTAATAGAAAATCATATGATCCATCAACCTATCAATTTCAGCTATCCCCTTAAAGATGAACACCTTTTTTACCATTGTGTGAGATACTGAATCCAGCTCTGGATGAGAAATAGAGATGTGGAGCCCCTGTTCACCAAACTTTCCATTTCCTCCCCACCTTTTTGCTCTGAAGAAAGTGGCCTTTGTGTAGTTGTGTGTATGGGTGTTTCCTTCTCTTCTTTCTCTTTACCAATCCCTCCCTCTCTCTCTCTCTCTCTCTATACACAGCAGCTGAGACAGTGGCAGGGAGGAGCAGAGAATTGAAGATCCTTAAATGCGGTTTGGTGGCATCCCCCCACTGGCCCATCCTCCATCCTTTGCTCCCAATATCACATTTGCGTTTTGCATTTTTTGCACTGCATTTCATTGCATTGCCACACCAGTACACCACCCCCACCTACATAAAAACCCAATGGCAATCTTGCAAGAACTAACCTTTGCCACCACTGATCCCTGCTGCTACTCCTCCCATCTTTTACCCACTTTGACTCCACTCCACCTAGCTACCTAGCTAGCTCGCACCTTCTTCTTCGTGTTCGTTAAGCTTGCCGGGCTTACCGGCAAAGAAGGTCGTCGGCGACGCGATGATGAGGAGGCGGTGGTCTCGCGCGGCCGTCGTCGCCTGCTTACTGCTGCTCGCCGCCGCGTGCGCGGAGTCGGCGCGCCCACTGCCGGCCCCGGCCAAGGCGGCGGCGGCGGTTGTCGTCGTCAGGCCGAGGAGCGCGTTCGACGTGGTGGTGGCCGGGCTCGTCGGCATCGGGCTCGGGCACCGGTGGCGGCCCGGCGGCGGCGACCTGGTCGACGACGAGAAGCGGCGGGTGCCGACGGGGCCCAACCCGCTGCACAACCGATGAGTACTACGTGGTACGTGTACGTACGTATAGCTAGCTAGCTAGCCTGCCGCGGCTTGGAGAGACGCGTCCATGTTATATATATTTCCGCCATTAGCGTGGGCGCGAGGAGCAAGCAAAGCTCCATCGCAGAGTCGTCATGGCGGCGGCGACGACGACGAGGAGGAGAAGAGGAGGAGAAGAATGGGAAGGAGAAGAGAGGAGTTCGTCCAGTATTGTTTCCCTTCTGCTTCCCTTTCTTCTTTGTCCCTCTTCTGATCCACTTAATTTGGTTTTTTTTATTTTTTTTTCTTGATTTTATTTTGATTTTTTTCCTCTCTTGTATTGATTGGTTTGTGAAGTGGACAGCAAGGCCATTCTGTTGATCGAAAGAGAGATAGAGATATGAGTATAGTGTTTCTTGTTTCCATATCCATCTCTTAATCTATAGTTTTCTTGATGATTGTGTTGTTATTTGGTAGTATATATTGGTACATGCATGCTCTTGTGTACAATCACATAGTTGACTTCCTTGCATTAATTTT
Source organism: Oryza sativa Japonica Group (assembly GCF_034140825.1). Classification (NCBI taxonomy): domain Eukaryota; kingdom Viridiplantae; phylum Streptophyta; class Magnoliopsida; order Poales; family Poaceae; genus Oryza; species Oryza sativa. Next base: position 34,124,087 of record NC_089038.1, on the reverse strand, counting down.
GGGTACAAAATGATTAATTAGCTAGGCTAAATTACTCAATGAAAACAATCAGACTACTGCATCTTTGCAGGGGAGTCGTAGTGGGAAAAAGTTCACAAAAGAAACATCTTGGATTGAAGTATACGATAGCTTTTAAAAGAGAAGTTCGTCGAGAACGCAATGGATTAAAAGGGAAGTCTTGTGGGAGAAGAGATGACTGTGTGAAAAAAAAAATCAAATCTTTTTTCCAGAAGTTAGGAAATGATGAACATCAATCGATCACCCCAATGTGATGAATTCCCTTTTGAATTTAGCATGAATTTCTTGTGCCTCTTTTCTTTATTGACGAAAGTTTTGAACCCCATTTAATTTCTATTGAGTCTTTCATACACTCCCTTTTCCCAATTTTTGCATTATCATTTCCTCCAATTAATTTAAGGCAACGTCAACGTGGACAACTAAACAGGAAATTAAAACAGGAAAAGCAATGAGTGCATGCATTTTTCTCTCGAATTCCAAATATCCAGTGCATTTTTTTATACGTAGATATATAAGTTCAGAGATACAGTTTACTACTAAATCCTAAGCCCTTATGGATACAAATATCAGGAAAAAAACAAGAATATTGTCAAGAAGTGAAGAAAAACAAAAGGAAAATCCAATGCATGCCTGTCCAAATTTATTTCATCTAGTTGGAAATTCTGCAAGGTTTCATAAATGTTGGATGTGATTGGTGGGCAGATAATCCAGATGTGCGACTACTATTTCAGCCCAGTAATTGCTCCCTATCGCCCACACAAATCTCTATCACACATCGATCTCTTGTCAGCACTGAAGCCCAGCGTTTGTTGATATCTCAACGCCAAGACTGAATCTTCTTCCTCCAGGGATTAGTTGAGACTGTTCGGGGAATTATGAATTTATGATCCGTCGTTTCTGTCACATTTGAGTGGCTTAATCTGGTGAACGATCGATGAAGTGGAGGTGTTTGATCGATGTGACGCCGTTGCAATTATTTTGTCATCCTTGGTGCTCGCCAGAGGCTCTCCAAGGGCATTCTCAACCCAATAATTAGATGGTGTCCATAGCATTATATAAGCTGTCACCTAGAATGAAAAATAATGTGGCAATTGAATAAACGAGTAAAGAGAAGGAAACCATATCTTGTATGAGACATAGTTTCTACACAATATCCAAGACATCATGTGAGATAAGTAGCATTAAATTTAAGTATGAAATAGTGGTGTTTGCATTAGAAGAGTAGTTTCGTACTAGTTTCGTGATGATGTGGAGTTTATAAAAACCATGTATAGTGTCTTGGGTTAGGAATAGCCTAATTCCCACGGAGTATCATCAAGAGGCTGTCCTCCTACAGCACTCGGACAACGAGTTGCATTGATGTCACAGCTGCTTGCTGTGCAGGTTGATAGGAGTGTGTTCTTGGTTAATTAGGTTTGCTTAACCGTGTAATGGGTCTAATCCTACTTTAAATTGTTATATTTTATAACGGAGGGAGCATATATTTAAATATATTTTTTTCTATGGTGTTGTTCTTTTCAGCGTATTTATTGGATTATTAAAATAGATTATTCGCTCAACACTTAATTTTTTTTATAAAAAAAATCTTATGTTCTATTAATTATATCACTTATTTTGAGCTATTTGGTACATTTATTTCTCAAAATATTTAACCGATCCCTGTAATTAAGTAGATAACCCATGGCAATAATCCATTGAACAATCTAAGTCCATGTTTGATTCAGCTTAGAATTATGATAATCTAAATTATTAGGAGTAAGCTGAAATAAACAAATAGCTTATTATGATATATTATTATAATCTATAAGCTAGATTACTATAATCTGATAATCCATTATAAATGTGCATTTTCTAGATTATTGGGTGACTAACAGCTAATAATCCAGAGAATCAAACAGCTAACAACTTATTCTATGCTGGCTTATTATAATCCAACTTATAGCAATCTGATTCAATAATCTAGATTATAATAATCTTAAGCTGAAACAAATAGGGCCTAAATCAAATGGTAGAGACAGAGATGGAATGCTATTTTGTTGTTTTAATGAAATATCTGATATCTTTTACTAGTAAAAAACAGAAGAATAAGTTGCAACAGAATGACAGATGCATGACAATTGGCAAGGACTTGGCAAGAAATACAAGGACGAGTACGTGCTAGTACAACACCAATTAGCTGGAGGAGGTAGCTAGCTAACCAAGGCCTTGTTTAGTTATAAATTTTTTTTTAAAACTTTTAACTTTTTCATCACATCAAAACTTTTCTACACACAAACTTCCAGACTTTTTCATCACATCATTTTAATCTCAACCAAACTTACAATTTTTGCGTGAACTAAGCACACCCCAAGTGCAGTGCAGTGTCAAACAAACAGCTCAGGAATCTCATCGACATGGACCCTTCTCCTACATGGGTACGAACAGTATCCATCCATCCATCCTTGAAGCCAGCAAGCTGATGCAGCAGTGCTGCTCGCATCAATTGCACATGTCTGCATATATATCTGTCCCAGCCTCTCCCCAGCTTACATCTGAAGTCTGAGCAACATACATACACATACTACACGCGTTTCAGAGATTATTGGTGGACGGATGCAGCAAGCAAGCCGGGAAAGACTTTACAGAGGACATCATGATGTGAAAACGGAAACTTTACGCTGCATTTTCGACTGACGATTTCCTCTCGCAGCTGCTATTCAGGAGAGTCTTAACTACTAGCGCAGTAGCGCTCCGCTCTCTATCTCTGCTCGTCTCTCTACTGTACCACCGGTGAGGTGAATGGCGTGTAGTAACCTTCTCCATTTTTAAAATCTCGCAATTTCTAATGGTAACCGTACAGTTTTTGTTGTAACCGTGCTATTACCGTATAGTATATCATTACACCGTGAGATAATGATAACCCGTAACCCTCATTACCGGATTAATTAGTAAAACAATAAGAGAAATTCAAGACGAGGAAGCAAAGGAGGTTTTCAGTGAAGGTGGTATATATAGATCAGAAGATATAGATCCTTCGCATAACTGCCAATGCAGTAGCAGTGGGCCACGGTTTCCCTTACCGCCGGTAACCGCGCGGTTACCAGGCTTACCGCGGGGGTACGGTAATATAAATACCGCGGTAACCTCTTTAAATTTAAATAAATTTAAAAAATAATTTGAATTTTTGATAAATTTTACACGGTTTTGTATGATTTTCCACGGTTACCGCGCGGTAACCGTGCTTACCGCCAGGGCGCGGTAACCCCGGCCCCAACGGTTTGAGAAACCCTGGCAGCGGCTGACATCCGAGTTCATGTCTATAAATCAATAGTATTTGTTACTGCACCAACATTACCGTAGACAATCCTCACTGGTATATCAGGATCAGCTGCTTGCTGCAGTAGAGAGGGAGGCCGGGTGGCCAGTGAGTCAATACGGTAGCATTGCCATCTCGGCAGTGCTGGCTGGCTGGCTGGCTGGACCTCTGCCTTTTGCCGTTGCTCCCTGCGACTGCGAGTGAGTGCCCCCATGCTTCGGTCTCTAGCGCTGTCTTTAATGGGAGTGGGGCGAGCAACAAAATGTGTTTAACTAGATTTGTTTCACCCCTTGTTTTTTTTCTTGGAATAGTACTACTAATAATGAATTATATTTTGTCCAGATATGACATACTTTAGTACTATAAATCTGAAAGTATATCTATTTAGAATTATAGTATTAGGATATGTCTAATTCAATATTAGGGCATGTATAAAGGTAGAGTTAGATATGAGCGCTACGTTATCTAGAGACTAGCATCCTACAACAGTTAGAGACAATATGGTCTCTAATTATTAATATATCAAAATACCTTTTCATACTCTTCTATTCAGACTTGTAGTATTAGGATATGTCTAATTCGATATTAGGGCATGTACAAAGGTAGAGTTAGATATGAGCGCTACGTTATCTAAAGACTAGCATCCTACAACAGTTAGAGACAATATGGTCTCTAATCATTAATATATCAAAATACTTTTTCTTACTCTTCTTTCCTTTTTTTCACTACCATGCAACAAAATTTGCTCTAATAAATGCTAAGAGTCGACTTTGAGCCGTTGTCATGCATAACAACCATACTCATTTCTCTTTCTTCCATATCATCAAATTTACTTGCATGACAATATAGAGAGACCACTAATAAATACAGTTGTATATGATCTTAGTTAGTATTTTATGAGACGAAGAAAGTAGAAGTAGAGAAATCATCGTCAAATCTTAAGCGGCCCTCAGATTCAAAGTTTCAAACCAGTCCTTGTCTCCGATAAAAAGAAAGATTCAGGGCAGGAGCGTTAAAACAGGAGGAGTAATTACTGCCTACGCCCATAAATGGCGTTAGATTATCCTGTAATGGTAAAAATCGGAACCAGAGGTACGGTCGATGCTCTTCTCTCTTTTGCCGTGCTACATTGTCCCGTTGTGTTTCGAACTAATCCCGAGTATTATGGAGATGTTTGGTACAGTAAGATATTGTTTCCTCTCAACACAACATAGGAGTACATAAAAATTACTCCCTCTGTCTCCTAATAAACTCAATTTTCTCTCCTTCCGTTTATTTTAAAATAAGTTCATTTATTATTGTATAGGGTTTATTAAAGTAAAAAATAATTATAGTGGAAGTGTATAAAATAGATAATAATTGCATTTGGAATTTAATAAAGTAGGTATATTCTAGTCTTTTTTATCAGTATGTGTTAGATGCGTGAAAAATGTTTTTTAGACTAAGGGAGTAACAACAACGTGTTACTTATATTTATGAGAGGCAGTAATATTATTTAACAAGGGCAAATGATTGGGGGAAAACGAGAATGCTAAAAGAAAAATATATAATATTGATGAAGAACTTAAATCCATGATGGGAGCACTGGTGGAGAAACCATCTTTGGTCGGTCGACCAAATTTCACAATAGTCTCGATTCCATTAAAAACCGGGACTAAAAACGATTTTTAGTCCCGGTTTAAAAACTTTTGATCTTTAGTCCCGGTTGGTAACACCAACCAGGACTAAAGATGATTTGTAGTCCCGGTTCATCCCCTGTCAGATGTATGTCAGGGGGTCGAGAATCTTTAGTCCCGGTTGATACTACCAATCGGGACTAAAAATTACCACTTCACCAACCGGGACTAAAGATCGAGTGATCTTTACTCCCAGTTGGTATTACCAACCGGGACTAAAGATCGATCTTTAGTCCCGGTTGAAGTTATCAACCGGGAGTAAATATTTCTCTCCCACATCCGATCGGTTAAGTCCCAGACAGATATTTAGGTAAGATTGGAACATCCCCTCTCTTGCTCTTCTCAGATCCAATCCTCTTCCTCCTCCCCTCCCCCCTTCCTCTTCTCCTCCCCTCTCCTTCCTCCTCCTCTCCTCTACTCCGTCTTCCATCGGCCGGGCGGCGGCGGCGCGGCCGCGCGCGGGCAGGCGGCTGTGCGCAGGCGGCGGCCGGGCGCTGGCTTGGTTTCTTTTCTTTTTCTTTTTTTTGTAAGTTGTGTTTCACTGGATGTATAATTTTGTGATTCATTGCATCGCATGGATCTAAGATGTATAATTTGTATAATCTATGATGTATTTAATTTGTGTGTAGTTTTTAGGATTTGTGATGTATTTGATTTGTGATGTTGATTTGGGATGTGCATCTCATTCGATTCGGGAGAAAATACATAGATTAACACTAGCCATTAGCAAATCAACAACAAAATAATAATAATAAAAAATCTCGAGGAACTGTCGCTTCCCCTCTTTAGTCTCGGTTGGTACCCCTCTTTACTCCCGGTTGGTAACACCAACCGGGACTAAAGATTGATCTTTAGTCCCGGTTATTTAAACCGGGACTAAAGATAGCGATTTTTAGTCCCGGATTCGTAGTCCCGGTTGGAAAACCGGGACTAAAGGGGGGTTATCAACCGAGACTAAAAACAGTTTCTCCACCAGTGGAGAACATATTTTTCATCCTCCATTACTCTCTAGGCAATGAATACTGGATATTTCGGCACGGTATTCTCAAAAGCAACTTTGGTCAGTAGTCTATTAGATAAATATCCAATTTTGTTAAAGTTTTTTTAAAATCAATTATACAAATTGTTTCTATGTTTTTAAAGTAAATACTTTAAAAGTTATTTATAATGAGAGTTTTAAAAGTTTAACATTAGTTTTGTTTAAAACGATAATTATTTTTAAGCTGAAAGGAGCTCAGCACGCAAAACAAAGCTCGTATTATTACATGATTATTTAAGTATTAACTTTTTTTAAAAAATAGATTAATATGATTTTTTAAGATAACTTTCATGTAGAAAGTTTTTGTATAAATAACATCATTTAATAGTTTGAAAAACGTGCGCGTGAAAAATGGGAGAGGTGGATTGGGAAAATGGGTGAAGAACACAGCCCTAGAGAGAAGATAGAGGCGCTAGGGTGAGTTAATTTGGGCAGTGCATAGGTGAACCAGTGAAGGCCGGCCAAAAATAGAGGCAGCAACCAGTGGGAGAATGATTTTGACCATGATTTCAATTCTTTAATGGTTGTTGAATGCATCAATGCAAGTGTGTTCAAACTACAAAATCTGTCATGTCGTCAACCTTCCTTGTAGCTCACTCAAATTATCGGAAATGCCAACCATCATTTTGGAGCTTTCTCTGCTTGTATTGACCGTTTCACAATCACATCATGAACAACAATGCTGCTCCCAACTTTTAAAGCTTAAAAAAATATTCCTCGTCCTACTCCTTCCGCTGAGAAACATTAAGCATTTCGAGCTCCAGATATCAGATTACGGTAGATTTGAAGTTTGTATGTTAAAATATATCAGAGTAGTTTAAAATTTTAATTTTTATTTAAAATAAAAATAATTTGATTTATCCAAATGTTATATACACGTAATATGTATAGATTTGTGAGTTAGGAATACCCTGTTTTATAAAATCTTATATCTGAAGTTGTGCTAAAGAGGGCTTAATAAAAAATATCTTACTCACTGTATTCTAAAATATAAGACACATTCGCCTTTTCCAATGTTTATAATACAAGAAGCGCATGTATTAACTATGACCTTCTCTCTCTTTTATTCCCTCCGTTCCATAATATAAGGCATAACTATTTTATTTTGGATGTTCCATAATATAAGGCAGACATGCATGCATACAAGAGACCACCTATATATTTGTCGACAAATTTTCTACTAAAAATTTAATAGATGTAATTATAGTACAATCGTAGTGTAATTACACTGTAACTTGTATGTAATTATACTGTAACTTGCATGTAACTATAGTGTAACTTGTATGTAGATTTGTTCTGGTGAGGAAGAAAAAAATCATAGCACACACATATGTGAAAAGATTTGTTCCCACGACCTCTATTTTACTGAAATAACATGTTACCGAGAGATTCTTGAAAGTTACATACAAGTTACAATGTAATTACATGCAAGTTACAGTGTAATTACACTACGATTTTACTATAATTACATATGATAAATATTAGGGGGAGAAATTTGATGACAAATATCTAGCAAAATCGTGCATACAATTAATTAGGACCTCTTCTTCATTAAATTATTGCTTTTTTAAATCATCCACCCTCAAGATTTCTAATTCTATTAGATGCATGCATTACATTTATTAGGGTGATCCAAACTAGGAAATAATAATAATTGTTTCTTTGTCTTTGGGTTAAGGGTGGTTGTGCCTTATATTTTGGAACGGAGGGATTAGTTCTTTTCTAAAATCCTCTACCCTCAATATTTATAATCCCATTGGATGTATATATGCATTATTGGGTTAATCTAAACAAGAAGGTGATAGTAGCTTTAGATTACAATATAGCAGCGGATAACCCAAATTATCAGTCCCTAGTCATTCATGAAGAATGCAGTTTTTTTGAATGAGCAATACAAATTTGCCTCTCCTTCCTTTTCCCACTCTTCTTATTTGGTAGTAGTACTACTCTGTACAAAACTAATACTATTGTGCAACAAAAAAAGCACCATATAATGTATAGCATTTGTGCTTGATTGCCAGCAAGTCAGCAACATCCATGGCAGGTATTGCTGAGACACGATCTCGCTGTAGGACGAAACAGTTCTTACCATTCCATCATCACCAATGGCGACTTCAATATATGCGTGGGTGCGACCATTTATATGCCACAGCTCATGTCGTACGGCCTGTCGACCATCGGCGACGGCGTGCCGAGCCAGTACGCCGTCGACCTCATCTCCGCCGCCGTGTCCGAGCCGCCGCCGTTGTTCTTGTCCTTGAGGCTCTTCCTGTCCAGGAACGCCGGCCTCACCGGCGCGGGGATGACGGACTGCTCCGTCGTCTTCATGGTGAGCATTAGCACCACCTCCGACATCGCCGGCCTCAGGTTCGGGAATGGCTGCACGCAGAGCAGCGCGATCTGGCACACCTGCATCACCTCCTTCTCGTCGAACCCGTCGGCCTGCAGCTTCGCGTCGACCAGCTCCAGTATCTTGGATTGCTCGTACAGCCTCCATGCCTGAAGAAGATTCAGAATGAGAGAGATTCTTGTGACAGTGTCGTAAACTCGTAGTAATGTGGAGTTTGGGTTCAGAAAAAAGATTCAGACATGTTCAGGCAGGTACTGCATTTCGTTCGGGAGAGAGAGATCCGTGTTCTTCCTGCTGCTGACGATCTCGAGCACGAGAACTCCGAAGCTGTAGGTGTCGGCTTTCACTGTGAGCTCCCCTCTGATGGCGTATTCAGGCGCCGTGTAGCCTCTGAAAATCCATGGATCACAAAGTTCTTCAGAAACAAAATTTACAACCTTGTCATGGCTCAGGTGTTCAGAGCTAGCTAGCTACGGGTTAAGCGAGCTGAGTACTATACTTTCTTCAGTACTTACAGTGTGCCGGCAAATGCCGTGCTGAGGTATGTCTGGTCCTCGGGGAAGAATCTTGCCAAGCCAAAGTCACTGATCTTGGGCTGAAACTTATCGTCCAGGAGGATGTTGCTCGCCTTGATGTCGCGATGAACAATCCTCAGGTTGGACTCCTCGTGCAGGTACTGCAGGCCTCTCGCGATGCCGATGATGATCTGGTGCCGCGTCTTCCAGTTCAGAAATGGTGCACCATCAACACCTGCAAAGTTAATGGATGTGTAAAAATGTGGATCAAGTAAACAATGTTTTTGCTTGTTCTTGACAGTTTTTAGGTTCAGGATGTAATGCTTACCAAACAGTATCTTGTCCAAGCTCTTGTTCTTCATGTACTCGTAGACGAGCAGCCGTTGCTGGCCCTCCGAGCAGCAGCCCACAAGGCGAACAAGGTTCTTGTGCTGGATGCTGGTTATCATGTTCACCTCGACGAAGAACTCGGACTCGCCCTGACCTGACTTGCCGACGCTCAGCTGCTTCACAGCAACCTTCCTGCCATCGTCTAGTTTCCCCTGATAATGAACATTAGCATTGCAAACAACCATAATGCAATCAGAAATTGCTGTAGAATGGTAGGTGATACTGATACAGATTCAGTATTGTTTTGTGGCGTTTCTTGGCAGAAAAAAGTGTACCAGATAAACAGGTCCAAAGCCTCCTCTCCCGAGCTGATTCTTCTGGTGGAAATCCCTCGTGGCCTTCTTCAGTGTTGCATAATCAAAGTATGTTATTGTGCGCAGATTGCCGCTCATGTTGCCGCTGAAATACTCGGGTACCTCTGTTACATGGACAGAAAGAGAAACAGCAGAGTTTTATACAAAAATTATGGAGCAGTTTGTGTTTTATTGTTGATCAGCAGGTTTGATGAGAATGATAGGTTCACCTGACGGAGCCCTCTTTGGCCTCATCAATCTCCTCATGATATCTGGCCTGAGGAACTTCCAGCAGATACCAAGTAGGATGAAGATGACTATGATGAGAATCACGATGAAGGCCAGGAAGACCGCACTCGCATTTGGGTTCGCCATTGTTGCTGTCTATTTCTGCACATTCATCCACCCAAAACCTAACATTTTCAGCTGAAACTTGTTCTAAAATGTTTTCGTGCCAGTTACTTAGTTGCCTGTACTCCGTACAAGCAAAGCAGAGGTGAATTGCACATATGCTCAGTGACATGCCAAACAAAAAAAATACAGTAAAAACCTGAAAACTACTTAAAAAAATTACTCATTGTGACATGAACAAATCTCATATATCCATTTATGTATCCTATGTTAGTTTTCAGGTTAACTCAAGCCTGAAGTAATTAAGGGTAGGAACCTAATAAACAACATGATAGAAAACGCCATGAACTAACTAATACCACAGATCAGCCATGTCGAGGAGAAAATACTTCCTCTCACCACTATACTAGACTCATCTATTTAGTTCAAAGAAAACTGTAGTTAAGTCATCTTGTACCTACTGTACGTACCTTTGCAGAACAGTCGGTCGATCCAACGGCGATGATCACCGGACGCGCCGCCGAAGCCGTCGCCGCCGCCGCCGCTTCGTCCTCTGTACGCAGCCGTAACAGCTGCAAGTCTGCAAGATTGCAATGCGAGGCTTCCAATGCCGTGTGGCGATGGAAGGTAAGCAGAGCTATCGGTTTCTCCGAGGCGCTCGCGCGTGTCGTGTGTCCGATCCGATCCGGTCGTACTTCGCGCTGGCTGCATGCTGCCACTGCCGGCCGCTAGCTAGCAAGCATTCGGTAGGCAAAAGCTCGCGAGGATATTAGAGTAGCGCGACAGCGACGCCAAAGGCATTTGTTAAGCTCAATTGCTAGAAAACTTATGCAAGTTTTTTTTTTATGTCTCTAAAATTTTTAGATTTGTGACCATATGATCATCTTGAGATTTGTACTAGAAAATTAGCGCGCCCGTTGGTGCGCTTGCTAATCTAACCTGTATTTTTCTCTAGCATTATGATAATACTTATACCTTTATAAGTAGTATTTTTATTTTTACGTCGTGGAAGAATTATAGTTATATACACTACGAATCGATGAAGATCATATTTTAAAGGATATAAAAATTTATTTTTACGTCGTGAAAGAATCATAGTTATATGCACTACGAATCGATGAAGATCATATTTTAAAGGATATAAAAATTTATTTTCTTTTCTAAAGATTCTGCCTCGCTTCTAAATTTAAGAGTTTTAAACATAACCTGTTAGAATTTGTAGAATTTAGAAGTAAACAATTTTTATAGTGTTTAAAATTGCCACTAAATATTCTACCTTTTCTAGACACAAAGGATATATAGGGTTAAGTTACCTATTTCTAATTCTAACATGTCTCATGTCGTATTTATCGGAATTTTTCTCCCTGACTTTCCTAAAACTGCAAAAGTTTTGTAATTAAAAAAAATTTAACACCTTATGTATTTGTTTATAATTCATATTCCTTTTTATATGTAAAGTTTTTTTTAACATGTTTGTAGAGCGTACTCTCTCTTTTTATACATATTGTAGCTTTTAAAATGATATTGAAGTTGCACTTTAAACATTAATTTATTTCATAATAATCGATACCTATGAAGTCGAAATAAATTTCACGTTACAGCTTATATGTGCCTAAGTAAATATACTTATATTTCGCTGAGCTTTTGTATTAAAATATTACGCATGGCATCCAAAACTGCTAGACAGTGCTGTACTGCTGTAGCTGTTTCATCACACACACTGTTATGGGCCAATTTGGATTTTTTTGGCTGTGCGTGCGATGGAATTTTGGCCCAGCCATCCAGGCAAAAACGTATTACGGGAGAGATCGAGAAGGGTACCCTGCCGGCGCGTCCGCACGATTACGTGCACGATTTAATTCACAAGTTGCCCGTCTTATTATCGTTGCTCCACGTGTCAACAAATTACTCGACCATATGGACCAATCAGATTGTATAAAACCTGCCGGCTTTAGATATATAGATAGATAGATGTCACGCGTAACATCTACGTACTAACCAACCAAATTATGGTTGAATATAAGTTTTAAATAAGTTATACCACAGTTACAGTACTATAATTATCGTGTAGTAATTATAGTATAGTTATAATTTAATTTAATTATATTATAGTTACATCTTAATGTTTTTCGCTGAAGAATATTACCTCGAACAAGTTTGGAGTTTTTGTTGGCGATTGATTAGTGGATCGCGCGACGAACTTGTTCCAGGCCGGTAGTTGTGGCCTGTGGGCCGGCCGGTGAAGACGCATGGCCTTCCACGGCCCACGGAAATCTTGAGTTGGTGTCCGCATACGGCCCATCATCAAATCTACAGCGCGTGATGCAAAATTGGAATAAGGTCCATGAACAGTAACAGCATTTTCCAACCAGCAACCGACAAAAGCTGATCGTTGGATTGAAATACAGAGCATCCAGCCACAGGCGCCGCCCCCACTCACGCGACGCGAACCGGAGAAATATAAAAAAATCGAGCAAAGTCATTTCAAACAACGAATCCCCTTCCCCGGATCAAGCAGCTAGGGTTTCCACCTCTCCCTCCCCCAAATCTTCTCCATGGCCGCCGCCGCCGCCGCCGACGCATCGGCCGAGGCCGCGGCCATCGCGCGGCGCCTGGCCTCCTGCAACGGCTCCGCACGGGAGCGCGCGGTGCGGCACCTCCTCTCCACCTTCCTCCCGGCCTCGGCTCCGCACCTCTCCGCCTCCGACCTCCTCAAGCTCTGGAAGGGCCTCTTCTTCTGCTTCTGGCACTCCGACAAGCCGCTCTACCAGTCCTCCCTCGCCACCCGCCTCGCCGCCGGCGTCTCCTCGGGCCCCTCGCCGGCCGCCGCCGCCGCCTTCTTCGCCGCCTACCTCGCCACCCTCCGCCGCGAGTGGGTCCACATCGACACCCACCGCCTCGACAAGTTCTACCTCCTCAACCGCAGGTTCCTCCACCACGCCTTCCTCCTCCTCGCCGCCAACTCCTTCGCCGCCGACCTCACCTCCCAGGTCGTATCGATCCTGTCGGAGAAGGTACTCCTTCCCGAGGCCGACAACGTCGCCGCCGGCTCGCCCCGTGGGCTTGGGTACCATGTCGCCGAGGTGTTTCTGGACGAGCTGTCGCCTGTGCTCCCTGTGAGCTTACAGACAATGGAGGTGTTGCTATCTCCTTTCTTCGCTGTGTTGGAGAAGTCATCTGATAGGGTGATGGTGGCTAAGGTTAAGTCTAGTGTGTTTGAGAGGTTCCTCGAGAGCGGCAAACAATTGCTCGAGATGGCGAAGAAAGGCGAGGGGGTGGAGAAGGGGAGCGCAGACGAGAAGATTGGGAAGGTTGGCTTGCTGTTTGGGTTCAGCAAGAGGTTCTCAGATATTGGGGCGAAGGCGGAGACCGTGCAAGCAAACCGAAAGGTGCTATTTGGGCTGAGGGATGCGTTTGTGAAGGTTGAGAAAGGATTGGAGCTCTCTGGGGTCGAGATTGCTGTGCCAGAGTTCAAGAGTACCGAGGTGACAGGGGTGGAGAATGGCATGGATTTGGATGAGGTGAAGGTGGAGAAGAAGAAGAAGAAAAAGGCGAAGAAAGCTTCATTGGTGGAAGGTGAGACAGAGGGGGCCAAGGATTCAAAGCAAGAGAAAAAGGTCAAGAAGGAGAAGAAAGAGAAGAAGAAAAAGAAGAAGGTAGAGGTTGTTGATGAGGGAGATGTCACGGAACAGAGTACAGACGCTCCTGCAGAGGAGGACCAACAGATGGGTGATGGTACTGAGGCTGTTACATTTGATGAGACATTGATGTCCAATCTCCAGAAGCAGTTTGAGAAGGCTGCAGCAGAAGCTGGTATGGTCAATGGAGGCAGCAGCTCAAGTGCTTTGCCCGCTAGTGGGAAAGCTGCAAAGAAAAGGAAGAGAGCAAAATCTGCAGATAGGTTATCGGTTTCTGATGGAGACGATGTTAGCAGCGAAGGTACAATTATTTCCCAGGATGGGGAGAAGAGCGGTAAGAAAGTGAGGTTCTCGATGAAGAATAATCTAGTTTGGAAGCCTCACAATCCTTTGCCGCCGCAGTGCTTGAGGCTGCCACCATCTGCTACTCCAAGAGGGAGTGCACTAAAAAAGGGTGTTCTGCCTGGGCCTATAAAAGAAACGCCTACGCCTGTGAAGAAGACTAAGCCAAAAGCGAAATCTGCAAAGAAGGTCTTGAAGAAGCCTTCCTCAGCCGCGAAGCGCTTGCGGAAGTTGCAAAATTTCTCTGCATGAACTCTTTTATGAATTGACACTGCAGTGATCATGCTTTCTGCATGGTGTGTCTTTTCAACCGTGTTCTATTATTACTTAATTCTTCACCTAGGTTAGTCTTATACGCTGTTGACTATGCAACAAATTTATATTTATGGATTGTTTAATGTTGTGTTATGTCATAGCGCATTCATGATAATCATGTGGGTGATCATTCTTTGGAATTAGCAGTAGCAATTTTGATCTGGATAGTACAAGTCTGAATTCCCATGGATGTCCTTTCTGTTCCAACTATATATCTTCCTCCATTAAAAAAACTATACATCTTCCTGTTTTCTTTCACAACTGTGGCTTAGTACAGAGTACTGGTTCAGTGATTCTATATAGATGAATCGCTTCCACAAGCTTATTTTCTTATTGATGATCAGACAGGCGGATTCTTCTGAGCATTATGATGTTCCATTTGACATAAGATTGTTAACATCACTGGTGTTTGGCATGAAGGCCTTTAGTTACTAGTTTGCATGATGAAGATAGCTGTTGACATAGTTTGTTTCTTTCAGTACCCAGTAACTTTGATGGGGAATGTTCTGTCTGCATATGGTACACAAGAATGAGATGTGTATGAATGATAATTAGCACTACATGTTTCTGTATGTGAAACCGACCTACTACTGCTAGATATAGATATCATGCTCAATTGTTTCTGTCCAATATCTCCGTGATCCAAGAAAGTTACTGAAATCAAGATTCAAGAGCAGAGCGTTTCGAAGAGGTGAGTTGTTGGGAGAACATGAGCAGCATATGTTATACTGTATTGACTTCCTCAGAAGTTCTGATTTCTGATATCTTGTCTCTGAAAATCCCTTTTGGCTAAATTGCGCCTGCACTGGCAATAGACGCTGTGCTGTCGCAACCGGGGCTCGTCAGTATTAATTTCTGCTACTGATTTCACTTGTTTTTCTTGTATCAGTATCAACTCATTAATTTTCTCAACAGCACGTTGCAGAGACAGCTATCATCGGTGAACTGCGATTGTGATGCTTGTATTATAATTCGTATTCGTATTATTGGATTCTTTCTTGTGGTGAATGATACTGCTACTTGGCCGCACTATTTCGTGAAATGTGCATGTTGTGAATGTAGTAGTATGATCAATGTCAAGCAATCCAGAACCGAAAATCAACCACTGAAAATTGCTGTGATCAAAGATAGCTTCCTAGAGAGAGCGCGCACGGATCACGAGGCTTCAGCAGCGGTCAAGATGACACTGTGATCGTTGGCACAAGTCGCTCTTGCTTAGAGAGCTAGAGTTAGTTATTGTCGTCGTGTAGAATATAGTTAGCGAAATGCCAGGATCAATTCATAGACGAAATTGTAGATTGCTTCACTTGGTTGTAAATTCCAATGTGCCACATGAAGAAGAAGAATCATCACAAAGGTGAAAAAAATAAGAGTCAGTAGTCACACCAATCCACAACCTTGGCAGACTACTGTGGAAAATATTATACCAAGGCAAATAACCAAGGGTTAAACCTGTTGCTCAGTTATGTGGTTATGCTGGAGATGGTTTGGGTTTCTTCCATATACCTCTTTCAGCTGGAATGAGGGTTAAGCATGAGCCTAAAGCGGCTTTGGTTAAGGTCACTAAAGGACATATGTCTGTAAGTTCTATTATTTCTGAGTTGGAGAGGTTAATACCTGGTAGATGGAAGTGGGTGGTGCATGATAATGGTGATGGGACTTTTCATACTATTTTTCCTTCTGCAGCTGAATTAAGTCGTATGGTCGAATAGGGCAAGATACACACTAAAGTTGGTGAGGCTGAAATGGAGATTGTGGAAAGGGGAGTTGGGAATGAGGTGAAATATGTGATGCCAAAAGTGTGGGTACAGTGCAAAGGTCTTCCTTCTGAATTGAGAGAGTATTTAATCATTTGGGCTGTTGGTTCCATCCTTGGAATTACTAAAGCTGTTGATATGATATTTACTAGAAGGTATGATATAGCTCGCTTACAAGTTTTGGTTCTTGACCCGTCTCTGATTCCTGATGTGGTGGATGTGGTTATTGGTGATCACTTGTATGAGCTGTCTTTTAGAGTAGAACCTGAAAATAGGCCTGAGGAGCCTGTGCCTATGGAGATGGAGAATTTGGATGATGGGGATTTGGAAAAGAAAAAAGAGGGGAACATGAATCAGGATCTGGGGAAGGGGGCTGGTTTATTTGATTCAGGTAACAGCTCTAAGATGGGTTCTGGTGGTCAATTTAGTGAGAGGGGTGGTCCTTCTGCTCCCTCTTCTCAGCTAAATCTGATACCTGAATCTGATGACTTGACTGTTTCTGATGAAGAATTTGATGGTTTAGATGAGGAGACTATAATGGTTGACAAGGCCCAGATTCAGGAAAGTCTTGTGGCAAAGCTCTCTGCTATCCCTGAGGCAGTAATCTCTCCATCAAGGAAGAGTAAGAGAAGGGCAAGTGATAGCGATTAGCTTGTTCTTGAAAGGGCCGAAAAGTTGAAGGCTGATAAGAACTTGGAGAACCTGCAGGCTAAAGGTAATTCAGTTAATAATGTTTCTTTTACACAATTTTCAAATGATCAAATATCTGCACATCTTCATAATCTTGGTGTTATACCTTCTAGTAAAAATGTTGTTTTAGATGATGTAATTAATGATTTGAAATGTGTAGAAAATAATAGGATAAGCGGATGTGCTTGTTCTTCTATTAATCAAGTTTGTACCCCTAATGTTGATACTGAGTCATTAGATGACCAGTTGGAGGATAATTTTTTACTACAACATTTATGTAGTGAAATTATGGAAGAGGTCATGGATTTTAGCGAGGACTGTGAGAATAGTCTTAAAAACACTTTAAATCCTATGGCATCTTCTCCTAACTCTAAGAAAAAGAGTAAAAGGGGGAAAAATAAGAAAAATAATAAAAATAGTTTCAAATGAAGGGAATCTTTTGGAATTGTGATGGGTTTAAGGACCCAAAAAAACATAAGTTTATTTCTGACTTGACCAAGGAACATCAGCTTGACTTTATAGCATTGTCTGAGACGGTTAAGAAAGAATTTACTCCAGCTGCACTTAAAAATCTTTGTGCTGGTAAGGAGTTTTTGTGGCATTGTAAACCTCCCAGAGGTAGGTCTGGGGGTCTTCTGTTAGGCATCAATTTACTAAACGTTGATATTGGTTTAATTGATGAAGGTGATTTTTATATTAAGTTCCAATTATGTAACAAAGTTGATAAGTTCAAGTGGGCTTTAGTTTTAGTTTATGGACCGGCACAAAATGAACTTAAGGATCAATTTCTTGCTGAATTAGTTAATTTGTGCAGTCATGAATCCCTACCAATTCTCATTGGTGGTGATTTTAATATTTTACGTAGCCCTGATGAAAAAAATAATGACAGTTACGATGATAGATGGCCCTTTCTTTTTAATGCTATTATTGAGGGACTGTGTCTTAGGGAGTTACAAATGTCAGGTAGGATTTATACTTGGGCAAATAACTTAGCAAATCCAACTTATGAGAAACTTGATAGGATTTTGATGTCCACTGAGTGGGAACATAAATTTCCTTTATCCTCGGTGGTTGCTCTTAATAGAGATATTTCGGATCATACTCCACTTCTTTTAAATACAAACTCCACCTCTTCAGGTAATGCACAACATAGTTTTAAATTCGAACTTGGTTGGTTATTACGTGATGGCTTTGTAGATATGGTAAAGGAGGTCTGGTCTAGTGTACATGAGGGTAATACTCCTATGGAGCAATGGCAGGCGAAGATTCGCCGATTAAGACGGCATTTGAGAGGATGGTGTCGACGTTTGATGTCACGACTACGGTATTTGGACAGTATGGGGATCGTTGGTGCTAGGATATACGCGAGACTGAGGTAAAAGAGATGGAGACAGGGATTTTTATACAGGTTCGGACCCCTGAGTTGTCAGGTAATAACCCTACATCCTGTTGGCCGGAGTCGGAGTTGCTTTTATTCACCATAATCACACCAGTACAATATGTGGGGTAGCCTATCTAACTGTTGTCGACATGTCGGTCTGAAGATCTGACTCGTAGTCGACAACAGGGTAGCCTTCCTCCTCGAATCCGTGCCCGGCGAGGTCAGAGATAGTGCTTTCGTCTCTCCTGACGGTATCCGGAGACACCGTAGGGGAATAGCCATGCCTATCCCTGAAGTCGATATCCAGCGGCGTGTCTTGGCGTATGTAGGCTTGTATGTTGTGGCTTCTGGTGGGTGTATGTTGATTGTCATGGGTGTCTTCCATGGTGGTTCCTCTCCCCTGTCCTCCTAGGGGGGCTTGTATTTATACCCATAGGTGTCCCCTTGTCCGAGTAGAACTAGGGAAACCAATATGGATACAATCCGAGTAGTCCTTGTCGTTTCAATGTAGAACTCTGGTTGTCTTTCCTTATCCGGAACTCCCTCCTATATCCGTAGGTTGTTTCCGTATAGGACATGGTATGTGGTGGGTCCTGCCGAGATTTAGTCAACTACTATTAGGTATGTGGTATCCATAACCATAACAGATGGGATAAACATACAAGTGGTATGTATAAAAAACAAAAAAGGGAGATTTTGGATAGGTTGGATTTGTTGGATAAAAAGGCTGAATCTATTCTTCTAACTCAGGAGGAAATTGATTTTAGATGGTTTTGTAGGAATAGATTATCTACTCTTATGAGAGAAGAAGAAATTAAGTGGTATTAAAGGGCTAAAACTAAGGATATTTTGGAGGGTGATTCAAATACAAAGTATTTTCATTTGGTTGCTAACGGCAAACATAAAAAAACCAGAATTTTTCAACTTCAAGATGGGGATCAATTGATAAATGGTGATGCAAATCTAAAATCACATATTACCACTTATTATAAAGGCCTCTTTGGTCTTCCTGATGATTCTGATCTCCAGTTTGATGAAAATAATTTTGTGGATATCCCACAAGTATCTCAATTAGAGAATGAAGCTTTAATACAAGAATTCACTGAAAAGAAATTAAAGAGGCTATTTTCCAAATGGAACATAATAAAGCTCCGAGTCCTGATGGATTTCCTGCTGAGTTTTATCAGGTCTTTTGGGATGTCATTAAGGATGATATGTTGGATCTTTTCAGATATTTTCATAATGGTACTTTGCCTTTATTCTCCCTTAACTTTGGTACTATTATTCTTTTGCCTAAGTGTGATGAGGCCATGAAAATTCAACAATATAGGCCTATCTTCTTACTTAATGTTAGTTTTAAGATCTTTACCAAAGTTGCTACGAATAGAATAATGAGTGTTGCTCAAAAAGTGATTAGCCCTACTCAAACTGCTTTTATACCTAGGAGAAATATTATGGAAGGTGTTGTTATTTTGCATGAAACTATGCATGAATTACATCGCAAAAATAAAAGTGCTGTGATTTTTAAGATCGATTTTGAAAAAGCCTATGACAAGGTTAAATGGTCTTTTGTACAACAGACGCTCAGAATGAAAGGTTTCTCTCCTAAATGGTGTGAGTGGATAACTTCTTTTATTCAAGGGGGACATGTTGGTATTAGAGTAAATGATCAGACCGGTAATAATTTTCAAACTTACAAAGGTCTAAGGCAAGGAGATCCTTTATCTCCAATTCTTTTTAATATAGTAGCAGATATGCTTACCTTATTAATTAAGAGGGCTAAAGATGCTGGTTCATTGAATAGGGTAGTCCCTCACCTAGTGGATGATGGTTTATCTATTTTACAGTATGCAGATGATACCATCATATGTTTGGAACATGACTTACAACAAGCGAAGAATCTTAAATTGATTTTATCTGTGTTTGAAAAGTTGTCTGTCTTGAAAATAAATTTTCATAAGAGTGAATTATTTTGTTTTGGTCAGGCAAAGGAATATTATGATGAGTATTCTAACATCTTTGGTTGTAAGTTTGGCTCTCCCTGTTAAATATCTTGGTATACCAATGCATGTTAGAAAACTGAATAATAGAGATTGGAAAATGATTGAGAAAAGAATTGAGAAAAAACTTAGTAGTTGGAAAGGAAAACATTTATCTGTTGGGGGTAGACTGGTTTTGATTAACTCTGTACTTTCAAGTTTAGCTATGTTTATGATATCTTTTTTTGAGATACCAAAGGGGTTCTTCAAAAAATTGATTATTATAAATCACGGTTCTTTTGGCAAGGAGATGACCATAAAAAAAAGTATAGACTTACTAGATGGGATATCATTTGTCAACCTAAGGATCAGGAAGGTTTAGGGGTTCATAACTTGGAAATACAAAACAAGTGTCTCTTGAGTAAGTGGTTGTTTAAGTTGATTAACGAGGAAAGTGTATGGCAAAATCTATTGAAGAGAAAGTATCTCTACAATCAGTCTATAACCCAAGTGAATAAGAAACAGGGCGGTTCTCATTTTTGGTCAGGTCTCATGAAAGTCAAAGATACCTTCTTAGATATGGGTTCTTGGATTGTAAATAATGAGAAACAAATAAGGTTCTGGGAAGATAAATGGCTAGGAAACCTGGCTTTTAAAGACAAATATCCATCTTTATACTCTATTGTCCGAAGGAAAAGTTCTACTATTGCTAATGTTATGAGATCTGTTCCACTCAATGTTTCCTTTAGGAGATCATTAGTTGGTCAGAATCTTGCATATTGGCATGAATTGTGTGCTTCTATTGTACATATTCAATTGAATCAATCCTCTGATAGCTTTAGATGGAATTATCATCAGAATGGAATATTTTCTATTAGGTCGATGTATCTAGCTTTAATTAATAATGGTTATATTTAGAGAAACAAGATTATTTGGAAGCTTAAGATGCCACTTAAGATTAAGATTTTTATGTGGTACTTGCTTAAAGGGGTTGTGCTAACCAAGGATAATTTGGCAAGACGAAATTGGAATGGCAGTTTAAGATATTTTTTAATGAAAAATGAGACTATTCAACATCTTTTTATAGAGTGTCATTATGCAAAATTTGTTTGGAGAGCAGTACAGTTCTCTCTTGGTTTATACCTTCCTACTACCATATCTAATATATTTGATGGTTGGCTCTTGGGGGTAGACAAGAAGAAGAGTAAACTCATACTTGTAGGAGCTTCTGCCATATGTTGGGCTCTGTGGTTGACTAGGAATGATATGGTTTTTGACAAATCACCATCTATCTCATATATGCAGGTAATTTTCAGGGCAACATATTGGCTCCGATTTTGGGCACAGCTGCAAATGTGTGAAGATGATCGAGAGCTTATGAAGGTTGCATGTCGTAGACTTGAGACAACGGTCATGCAACTCCTTGCAAACTATGGATGGAGATTCACAAATAGACTTGAATAAATGTGCTCTCCTTATCTTAGTTTGATCTTTTATTTTGTTGGGTGTGTTTAATTCATTTGAACTACACTCAGTGTTTGGGTGTTACTTTTATAATAATTGGCTGTAACTCTGATGAGTAAAGGCCGGGATGTTTTATTTCATTATCTAAAAAAACCAAGGGTTAATAAACCTAGAACAAGTTGGTGACTATTAGAGTGTTGACAATATAAAATTAGTTATATTATTAAATTTAACATTTAACATATATTTATAATATGTTTGTTCCGTATTGAAAATATTAATATATTTTTCTACAAACTTAGTTAAACGTATAAAATTTTGACTAAGAAAATATTCAAAAGATTTTTAATATGAAATGGAGCAAGCATGAGAGAGTTTATCAGTTCAGACAAAGAAAAAAAGGAAAAAAAAACATTGTTCAGTCGGCGGCCATCTCCTTCCTGATGTCGTCCAGGAGATCGTCCCTGTACTCGGCGAACGTGCCGTCGTACGGCCTCACCGTGCCGTCCTGCACCACCCACAGCGCGCTCCTCTCCTCGTCGTCGCAGACGCGGGACACCAGCCTCGAGTCATGGCTGACGATGACCACGCCGCCGGCGAACTCGTCGAGCGCGTCCGCCAGCGCGTCGATGTTCTGCATGTCGAGGTTGTTGGTCGGCTCGTCGAGCAGCAGCACGTGCGGCTCCCCGAGCGCGACGGAGGCGAGCGCGACGCGGGCC